>NC_136823.1:18872843-19472843 GCF_951394365.1 Tetrao urogallus | reverse complement strand
GATCAGCGCAGATGAAGGCTTTGGAGTTGAGAGATTTGTGGTGGATCAAAGCAGTCCCATTTGGGCAGGGGCTGCGAGGTGCCTGGTGTGCCTGCTCCCTGTGCTGTGCTGCTGGTGGCTGTGCCTCACATGCAGGTGGTGGTCAGGTGCTTTAAAAGATGGAAAATCTTGGTGGGTGAGCTAAAGCAACAGGAGAGGAAGACAGGGTGGGCCAGAGCTCCGGCAGTGAGATGTGCTGCAAAAAGGGGGGGGGGGGGGGGGGGGGGCACACACACATCGATTTTGGAGAGGTTTCCCTAAATCCACACCTGGATGGAATTGAAATTGTGGCTCTGGGATTTCAGAACAGCTCCGCGTTCTGCAGTCGGGTCCCTCGCAGCGCAGACGGCGGCCTCGCAGCGCCCCCTGGCGGCGGTATTTGGCGCCACAGCCGCTGGGCTCGCGGCTGCTCGCGCTGCTCGGTCTGACCTCTGCTGCACGGCGCTGTGCGGGGCGGTCAGTGTCCAAGCGCACCCAACCCGCTGCAGTTGGTGTTGCTTTTTTCTTCTTTTTTTTTTGTTTGTTTAAACAAAACAGTGCAAGTTTTGTTACTTACATACATGATGAGCTGTATTATATCATCTGTGTGCAGCCCGAAGTGATTTTTCCTTTGCTGAGCCCCTCGGCAGCCGCACCAGAACCTCCCTGCACGCACTTTAAACGAAGCGCGGCAGTTGCTAATGAACCCGATTGGCGTTTTCACGCGATTTAAAACTCCCAGGAGGTCGCACCTGCTGTGCGTGCCGCACCTCCCGCTGCTCCCCATTGCCCCGAGGGCACGGCCAGCCCACAGAGCCAGCTGCCCGATCGCCGCAGGTCCGAGCGCTGAGCCCGGCGGTGCAGCAGACCCACCCGGTGCACGCGTGCAGCGCTGAGGCGGGCGTTGCTCTACGATGGGCCCCGCGGTGTCAGCCGGGCGCTGCTGCTGGGCAGGGGCAGCAGCCAGAACTCCGTCCTGCTTCCGGCTGGGCTTCTGCCGGGAGCTCCTGTTCTGCCAGTTATTCTTACCGGTTAGAACAACTGTGCTGTGCTGTTTTATTTATTGCTTTCTTCCCTTTGTGACTTAATGATAAGAGAGATAACTGTGGTTCAGGCAGGAAGCATTGTTTTTCTGCTTGAAATACCATTAATAGCTGCAGATAAAGGATTAGCACTCCAGCTTGGCAAAGGCCTGCTTTACTGTTTTAAGTACTTTGGATGTGTGTGTGTGTACTTTGGGTGGGCAAGAATGATTGGAACCCATCCAAAAGAGCTAAGCCCAGCTGCGGGGATAAAACAGGACAGAAAAGCGTATCCCCTGTGGGTCAGGGCCAGGCAGCTCCCTGGGACACACACCAGGCTGCTGCCATCCTGCTAGTGCCATAGGATGCATCTGTCCCATCCCTATGGGCTGCTCCTGCTGCAGTGTGGGGACACACAGGAGGGGTGCAGGGTCTGCAGGTGGTGGCAGAGGCGAGTGTGGGGGATGAAGTGCATCCCTCTGCTCTGAGCTCAGGCAGCCCGTGGTGCTCTGGCACTTTGCACGGGCAGAAGAGGTGTGAGGGAACTGCTGCTGGTGGCACAGCAGTGTGGCTGCAGGTTGGCTGGCAGGCAGCAGGGCTGGAGCAAATGAAGGGCTTTAATGTGTGGAGGGCAAGGGAGAGCCTGCATTTGTTCAGCCAAGTGTTTGTGTCCTTGGGCTCGTACCACAGAAGAGTGGGCATCCACTGCTCTGTCACTCTGCTGGGGAGAGATCTGGTCAGTGAGATGATGGTGGTGCTGTGCACTTAGTCCAAAGAAAAGTCCAAGGTGGGACTCATATTTAACAAAACGCTGCTTAATGAAATACCTCTCACGATGGGGGCTGTGAGCTTCTGCCCTTGGCTGTATATTCTTCATTAGGTGCTAATATGGTGCCTGAAGAAACTCTAATGATGTGCTGCCCCGTGAAATATTGCTGTCCACTGATGCTACTGGAAAGTAATTGAGTTCTGAGGTTCCTTAATTTATGAATGAAAAGAGCTTCAGTTAGCTTAAGAAATAATGAGGCTGCAGGAAGTTTGTTTAATAAGATGGAGAAAGAATGATTCAGTGCAGTGCTGGGGACACTGCGTGCTGCCATTGCCAGCTGTAGGGAGCTGACTGTGACCAAAGATGGAACTTTCCCAAACTTTTGGCTGCAGGTTCAACCCTAAATCCTTTGGTTTATCAGGTCTGAGCAACTGCTGCGTGCAGTGTGTGTCTGCTGGCTGCTTCAGTGCATCCCCACTGCACAGCAAGAGCTGCTGGGCAGCAGCCTGAGTGCTGAGCTTCCCAGCTTTGGTCAAAGCCCATCCAGTCTTACTGCTGCTTTAAAGCAGAGCAGTGTGTTTGTGTTTATGCACTATTGTGATTTCCAACACCACCGCAACAAGTGTGCTGTTGACTTATTTGCTCAAGATTTGGGGTATTTTTAACCAGTCATTTAAGCCATTTCTATCGGACTGGAACTTGGTACTTAGGCTCTTATCTCCATCTTTTGTTATGAATATTTTTTTTTTTAATCCTTTCCGCATTGCAAGTGAGTGATCAGGTTCCCTTTGTAGCACATGGAGAAGTGCAGTACAGCTTGGAATTAACATGAAGGATTTGCTGCAATAGTTGCAGTAAGAACAGTTGTGGTTTAACCTGGTGGGTGGCTCAGCACCACTCAGCTGTTCACTGACCCCCCTCCCCTTCCCCAGTGGAGAACTGGGGGGAAAAAGCCAAGTAGAACTTGTGGGCTGGGATGAAACTATTAATTAAGATAAAGAAAAGCTTAACAGTGATGACAATACATGTATGTATGTAACGAGTGATGCACACAATTGCTCACCACCTGACCAATGCCCAGCTTGCCCCCCCCCCCCCGAGCAGCAGGAGGAAGAGAGCAGAATCCCCCCTTTCTAAACTCTTCCTCCCCACGATGTCGCACAGTGAAATGGGAAACGTCCCTTTGGCTGGGCTGGGTCAGCTGCCCTCATTGCATCCCCTCCCGGCCCCTTGTGCCCCCATTGTAGGGCAGTGGGAAATAGCGAGTGTCCTTGGCTGCGTGCAGCGCTGCTCAGCGGCAGCTGGGACCATCGCTGTGTCACCACCACTGCTCCTAAACGCACAGCGCAGCGCCATGCGGGCGCTGGGGGGAAAACAACTCCATCCCAGCTGGATTGAAGACAGGAGCCTGCACGAGCAGCGCGGCGTTTCCAACACGTTTCCAACACAGCACGTGGCTGCTGGTTTTCACAGAAAGAAACACGGGAGGTGAATTTGGGCTCCTGGGAGGAAGGAGGAGGCTCCGAGAGGTGAGAGGGGCTGGCGGCGCCTCCCGGCCGGCGGTGCGGGTTGCGATGCGCGCTGTTTCCCCCGCATTTCTCTCTCACACAGGTGGGATTTCTGTCGTCAGCTGCCGTGCTGTGAGCGGTCATTGCAGGAAAGCCCGGCAGCGGCACACGGTGTCAGTGTTGCTCCACGGCAGCGCCGTGCGGGGCCGGGCTGGGAGCTGCTGCGGGCTGCGATCGGGATGGCCGGGCTTTAGAGCGGGGGAAGTGCCGGGCCTTGTTGTTCCAAATGGGGAACGCGAGAGACTTAGGAAATGACCCTGGGGTGGTGATTAAAGAAGGTGCTGTTCTGTTCCGCTGAAGTGACTCCGTTAAGTTTGAAGCCACGGAGGTGGTGCTGTGCATCGTCACTGTGAGTCCCTGCAGGATCTGAGTTGCTTTTCGGTGAGTGTTTCAGATCCCATCTCCTCTGGGCTCTGAAATGTGGGGCTCCCACGTAAATGGCCATCGCTCATGGCGGTGCAAGGAGCAGCAGCACTGTTGGCTTGTTCTGCTTTTAATAGTAAGTCGATTTCTTCTGTAAGTTGTCCACACAGTGGGGCGAGCAGAGAAGCTTCAAGAAACCTCTCGGTCTGAGCAGTGCTGCTGGGACAAGGTGATGGTGAGCCCTGAGCTGTGGGGTGCCTGGCACAGCTGGCATCCAGTGGTGGCCGTGGAACCAGTGCTGGTCCCATAGGAGCCAGAGCCCACAGCCACCCCTACAGTGCAGGGATTCGGTTAATTATGGCTGATTGATGAATGAGCTTTGGGCAGGAGGCACAGTGAGGAGCTGGGAACTGTAACCAATTCCATCATTCATTTAGAGGTGATCTTTAGCAAATGACAAAGCAATCGTAATTACCGAATGAAACACCAGGGAAATGATTTCCAGGGATGTACTGAAAGCTGCAGGTAGCTGTGGCTGTCATCGCTCCTTTTACCTTTTGGAGCACTGACAAACGTTAGCCCATATCAGGATTTCTCTCTTAGAAGCTGATTTTGAATAAACACCACGATTCCACTCCATCTGATTCCTGCTAGGACGTGGCAATCTCTGTTGCTCCTATTACAAACACAAGCAGAATTTCAGCTAGAACATACCGTCTTTTTGCCCACAGGAAAGACAAGATCTCCCATTAAGAATGAAAGTAAATTGAAAGACCAAAATTAAGCCGTCTCCCTCTAAGTTTATTTTCCATGTGGTCTGTCAAAGCTGGCTCTTCAGCAGATTTCTGTCTTCCAGCTCAATTCCAGCCCATAATTTCCACTTCTCATCACCAGAAGCAGCTTGCTCACCACCCCGAGCATCTTTTCACTGCATAGGAAAGCAGGTGCAGGGAATGTCCTGCTGTGCCAGACCCCTGGCACTATGCAGCACCTCCAGGCTGCCTTCTGCCAGCATCTTCCTCACAGTTTCAGGTTGAGCACAGGGCTGTGGGGAGAGATTTCCTGCACTGGGTGCTTTCCTTTCTTGTGCTCTGTCGTTAAATGATGCCTATTGACAGAGCCATTCTCAGTCCAGCTCTGCAGTTTTTAACCGATGCCGTTCTTCTCCTGCTTTATTTATCAGTTTTTGTGGGTTACTCCATAAGCTATAACGATGTATTTTAAAATCTCTCCAGTTATCAAATCCAGTTGTGAAGGTTTCCATTCTAAAGCACCTGGTTCCTCCCCTTGATGGCTACTTCTGCCAGCATGGCTGTGGGATTGGGATCCTCACCCCCCTCTTTGTTTTCTTTCAGCACCTCTCTTACAAAGCTGTGGGAGAGCTGCAGGCCCGGGGCTCAGTGCAGCTCTTGTGCTTACAGCACAGGTGAAGATGAGGCAAACAGACCCTGAGAAATTCAGGAGTGTGCAGAGGAACAGGAAGACACCGGCGCTCCTTTTTAAAAGGAAACTGCACCACCCTCCTATCCTCCCCTGTGACTCCACATCCATCTCCGCTGCGTGGAGCCTGGCCAAGGATTTGTGCAGGGGGGAGCTGGCAGGCCTGAGCAGGTCAGTGCGTGGCTGGGGAGCACTGCATGCTCCTGGTGTCTGTCATTGAGATGGTGGCTGGGAAGGCATGGGAAAGCACAACAGGGGCTGGAAATCTTGTAAAAGAGAGCCGTTCTGCCAGCTGAGATGGGATGGTGAAGCAGGAGAGGAACATGTGAAAGATGGGGGGGAAAAGCGTGTAGCAGGGGCTGACGCTTCAGAGTGAGTGAGTGGGAAATTACTTTGTGGTGGAAGTGTTTTTCAATGCTGTTTCCAAAAGAAAAATTGTTTTTTTAATATGCAAAGGGGATGAGTGCACCTGTGTGTGCAGGGAGGTGCAGGGGCAGAGCTGGGGGCTGCACTCCCATGCAGGGCCTTGCAGCAGCTCCAGGAGGTGCCTGCGGTGGTGCTGTGATGCAGGGGCTGCCAGGCTGCATGTGTGCTGATTTTGGAAGGGCGCTCGAGTGCACCAGCAGTGTGCACACGGTGCTTTGAGTATCCTGCTGCTATCTGCAAATAGGCCCTCCTGCTCACATCAAGCTGTCGGCAGGGAAGCGTGGCAGATGCAGCACGTCTGCACAGCTCCCTGCAGGGCTTTGCACCGCTGGCTCTGCTCTGCGGGGGCTGCTGAGGGCTCTGCAGCAAAAGGAAGAGCAGGCACCAATGGCCTTTGTATTGCAATGCGTTTGAAATGGATTTTGGATGCCTGGTTCTGTGCTGGTTACTCACCCATGATGTGCCTGGCGCAACGGTGCTGGGCAGCCAGGCTCAGCCACGGTGCCATGCTGCCCTGTAGAGTGCTGTGCCCCAGTTCCAGCCGTGGGGCAGCCATAGGGCTCAGGTGCTGCTCCACAGCAGCATGCAGGGCTCATCTTGCCTTGTTTGAAGGGCTGCATGTGGGGGAGCAGTGAGCCAGGCTGCCTCTGCACCCTGAGGAGACCTCACAGCTTGCAGCTGGGCAACAAAACCATTGAGAGACCCAAACTGCTGCAACGTCAGCACACCAATGGGCATTGCTTGGTGCACCTGGAAGGTGTGGTGTTAAGAAAAGCAAGAGAGAGCACATCAATAGATGGCAATGTCCTCAGGTGCCAGGCAGCTGTGGGCTGGGAGTGCAGAGATGTGGAAGACCACACAGCACCGTTACAGCAAAGGGGGATGAAGCATGGGTGCTTTTCTTTTGACTCACAAACGGTGATGGACCAGACAGTTTGGATAAGCAATCCAAATAGCCTAAATAATCATTGGGCCAGATTCTTTCGGGACTGAGCAGTTGCTAATGGTTGTTCAGAAACAAATACAAAATCCACTTCGTCCTCATGGAGTCATTTCTGAAGCATGAGATAAACTGCATCCTCTGCTGCTGCCAGGGTGGGGAGCACAAACAGTGCCCTCTTAGGACACCACACCCCGATGCTACAGGGCACCTGGGGCCGGAGCTGGCTCTGTCTGCTTTGCCATACCCGGGGGTGCTGTGGCCATCCCCAGCTTACCTGCTTGAGAGGGGGTTTGAGAGCAGCACTGGGCAGTGGCAAGCAGCCAGAGAGGATGTCAGCCTCTCCTGCGCTCTGAGAGTGCTCCCGTGTGAGCACGTCAGATGGAGCATCCCCATATGGAACATCTCTGTGAAGAGCAGCCTAGTATGAGCAACTCCGTATGGAGCATCCCTGTATGAGCACCGCTGTATGGAGCAGCCCTGCAAGGAGCGTTCCTGGAGGGAGATCCCTGTATGAAACAGGTCTGTATGAGTGTACCTGAAGGAAGCATCCCCAACAAGGCACATATGGAGTGCTGATGGTCCCCTGTCCCGGTCCTGCAGTGCACTGTGTGAGCCTCCCCCGTGCTGTGACATAGGCCTGGCCATTCCTGGCATATTTTCAGTAGAAGCACATTGGCTATATTTAGATCAAAAATAAATACATTCTTGGCTGGTGCACAATTTTTAATGCCTGATGAATTACCAGAACTTCCTTCACAGGAAACTATAAAATTCCTTGGGGTGAGCGCTTGCCTCTGCCCAAGCTAAGGCAAACAGTTCCGCCTGCAGCAAGCGCTGGTGGGGTTGTTATTAATTGCCACAGTGCTGTGTTTGTGGTTGGTGCTGCATGAGAATGAGGAACAGAGCCTGCAAATGACACCGAGCATCCACGTGTGGAGCAGGGAATGACTCCTCATGGGGGGCGAGGAGCACATCGCTCGCAGTGCGCTGTGTTCAGCTCACTCTCAGGGCATTGGAAAGCAGTGCTTGATGCTCGGGGGCTGTGTGCTGGCACAGTGTGGTACAGGCCTGCTGTTTCGGTCTGCTGTTGCTCTTCATCGGGAGGAGCACAGAGGATGGGTGTCTCGGTGCTGCTGTGCCAGGTGCCAGCAGCAGTCCATGCCTGTAGGGGTGGCTGAGGGCAGCTGGGGACACTGCCAGGCACTCCTGGAGGCACGGGGACAGACGGACATCTCTGCACTGACAGATGGGCACGTCCTCCAACACAGACAGACATTTATCTTCTCCTGTGCTGATGGAGCTGAAAGGTGTAAGGCTGTTTTACAGGGCCAGGGAAAGGCCTCTTATTCTAAAGCTGTTCCCAGCACTGTGACAGGGGTTCCTGGTCCTTCTTCATCCCCATTACTTCTCCGTGGACTCACCTGCCCTGCACCCCCCCTTGCTTGCATGGCCTCCCATGGTACACACAGGCTGTAGCATTGGCAGAACAGCAGATATACTAAAATGCTTTCATTTCCATTGCACGATTATTTCACACAGCACGTTTGTATAACCTGGCTGTGTGGCAGAAGGCACAAACTCTGCCCAGCGAGGCTGAGATTTCTCACTGCTGTCCCCATGCCTGAATCTTTGAAGTTTTATAGAAATCTCAACCTTTGGACAAAGCAGCCAGTAAATCATCCCAACTAACTGCAATTCCATCCAACAAATACACCGGCCTGGCTGCAGCAGCGGCACTTTGAGCTCAAACTCACCCTGGTGATGGAGCAGCACAGAAGTGCAACATGAAGTGGGATGGGGATCTCCTGCCCCCCAGAGCCTGCCAGACCCCCTGGGGCCACCGGTGCACCCACCCCCCCTGGGAGCAACAGGCTGGGGGCTGCATGCTGCCCTCCCATTGGGCACTGCTCTGCTGCTCCTGAGTTCTTGGCTTGTAGCACCAATAAAATCCTGTTTCTTCCATCTGCTAGAGCAGGTTGGCTTCTTTAAGCTGAAAAGCCAAAAGCGTGCTCTTCAAATATTGATATTTTCCCAGGAAAAAATAATCTGCGGTGCATTGATCTGTCCATCTCTCTTAGCACCGAAATTCTTCACATTCTGACCTCCTGACACGGCTCGCTTTTGTGGAGAAAACTGCCCTGTTTTTTCTCTTGCCTTTCCGGATCCTGGAGGCTTTTTCCAGCAGCCTGAGGTTCTCAGCATGGTAATATCATATCCGTGTTTTGCTCTCGGTAATCATCAGCTCAACTCCCATTTTAGGACATATTTTCTCTGAAACGCTGCCTTACTTGGCTTCTTCCTTCTGACGGCTCCGTTACATCACCGCTGGGCAGCCCGCTCCAAGAAGTGTTGCCCCGGCAGCTCAGGGCCGCGCACAGCCGTGCTGGGGGGTGGGGACAGCGGTGTCCCCTGATGTCACCCCTCTCCCTGCTCTCCTGTGACAACATTCCCGCTGGACTTGCTGAGGTATGGCAGCATCTTCAAGTGCTGTCCAGCCCGACCTCTTCTGCCCTGGGAATAGCAAGAAGCCAGCTGTGCAGCTTTTGCTCTAAAGCCTCAGGCTGCCATTTCCCCATCTTGGCAGCACCTGCCTGGCAGACAGGCCCCAGCTCCTCCTGCAGTGCCCGGTGCTGCCCCTCGCCCTCCCTGCAGCTGGGGCAGGCTGCTCCCTGCCTGCTGTGTCCTTCGCTGCCTGACATCCACAGCCACGCTCTGCAAATCTGCTTTTGGCCCAAACCCACAGTGTAATGTCCAATGCCAAGAGTTAATTGGAAATAAAAAGGGTGATTCTGAAAGATCAGATGAAGAGGGATATTTCTGGGTTAGAGGTATTTCCCGATTACATCAACCCAAACAAAATAAAACCCACATTTTAATGACTCCTAAGAGATAAACCAAATTATTTTCAACATTGACGGACGAATCTGACTCATTTTGCTGTGAGAAGTGGCTTTGCCAGCTTGTGCACAGGGATGTCTGGTGGCCAGGCAGCTGGGATGGGGACGCGGACATCCCCTGGCACCTGCAGGTGGCGGTGGCACCCGGTGCCCATCGCCCAGAGGGGCCTCACGGTCACCGCGTGCACAGCCCCATTCTGCACTGGGGTGGGAGGTTTTGGGAGCACATCCCAGGTGGAAGGGATGGGGAGGAACCCGGGGCTGGGCCCGGCCGGGGGAAGCACACTTCTCCAGTGCACGCTGCTCTATTTATAGTGAGAAACCAGAGAGTGGAAAAACATCACGGAATCCATATTGGAGGCAATATTCGCGAAGGAGCGGCAAAAAGTCGCGGTAATCCCTTTGGCAGCCTCAGGGGGGGCCGGAGTTCCCTCGGTTTCCTGCATCTATTTTTGAGACAGAGCGGCTCAGCTGCTGCAGGCATCGACCCGGAGCGTGGAGCACGGGGAGCTCCTCTGCTGCAGAGCTGCACTGCGATCTCCGGGCACCGTGAAGGAAGGTGACCTGCAGCCCAGCTTTCCCCCCCCCCCCCCCCCCCGCACAGCTCTGGGCCTCAGCGCCCCAATGGGAGCTGCGTGCTGCTGCACAGAGCGGGTGGAAACCAGGGATGCGTTGGCTGGCACAGGCACCAGGAACGTACAAAACAAATTGGATTTTGTTTGGGGATTAATGAGGAAAATCTAGGGAGGCTCCAGAGCACGTCTGAGGAAACACGATAGTGGGAGTTCACTGCAGTGCTTCAGCCGTGGTTTTATCTTCACTGCTTGGCATTTGTTTGCCCAGAACCGGAGCTGTGATGGCAGTGTCACCTCCCAGGGGATGAGGCTGCGCACTGCAAAGCACTGCTGTGGCCCTTTGCCTCCGGGTGGGAGCTGCACGTCCCAGTGAGGGCTTTTCACCTTTGCCCAGAGTCAAAGTCAGCAGCCAGTGATGGCACGACTGCACATCTGCTGTGCTGGAGCTCCTGCTGAGCTGCAGCCCCTTCTGCTTCCTGCTGGCTGGAAGTGGGCTCTGTGTGAAGCAGATTTAATACGGACGGCCTTGCTGCCCAGACCCTTTGGAAATGGATTTTGTCAGGGGCCCAAAGCAATGCAATTGCTTCTGCTACAACAAAACGCAGCTGGTTTGGGTTTTCTGATTTATCCCCTTGATCCTGGCCGTAAGGGGCTGTTGTTTGCCAGCCCATTGTTTCCCCATTGAAAACAGATGGTAGGGGGTGAAAATCCAATTGCATTCACTGCAAAGCGCTGACTGACCACCAACCTGCTGGCTGGAGCACTGTGGGGGCCTGCTTCTATCCCTGGATCACCCCAACCCTGTGATGGATGTGGACCCGGGGACGAGGTGCCAGACAGATGGATACAGGGATGCCAGCAGGGCCCGTCCCTGTGCCTGCTCTGACCTCACACTGCACAGAACTCTCCCTTCACTGCCTTTCTGGGAGAGGATAAGCAGAGGAATGCTCACCACCACAGCACCTTCCTAAGGCACCAACTGGTGGATAAGGGGCCTCAGGAAGGGCACGTTTCTGCCAACATGGCATTTTCATTGGAATCAGTTGAAACAGTTGTTGAATCTTGCAGGAGGTGTTGATACTTGGAAGTTTGTCCTAAAAAAAAGGATCAAAACTGCTCTGCTTCCTGCCCTGGGCAGCTCTCAGCACTCCTGACAGCACTCCAGGGCACTGTAGCTCAGCACCATGCAGCAGGCAGAGCACTGAGCATTGATGCCACGAGTGCTGCATCCCGGGAACATTGTGCCCAACGCTCAAGTAAATCCTAGCACATGCTAAACAAAGCAGAATATGCTCTTTCCTTGCTGGTAGATTTCTGCTGTAAACACCATGATTTGATTTGTTTAAACTTTTGTTCTTTTGAGGGAAAAAAAAGCACCTGTCTTAAAGCATGGGGTAATGAACTTTTCCAACTTGTTTGCAGTGAAGAATGGAAGGGCTCTTCCCAACGTATTGAGGGGCACTGGGGTCCTGCAGCAGCCCCTTAGGGGTCGGCCTCCAGGGTCGGATCACCCCCCAGGTTGGTATTTAGCACTGCTCTGGGGGTCTGCTGAGCTGCCACAACAGCTGAGCTTGGCATCTTCCCACGGCCGCCTCTCTGTGCATTGCATTCAGCAGCCAAAGCGCAAAGGGCAGGAGGAGACATTCTGCTGAGAGCTGCAGAGAGGTCCTTAAAGCCTGCTCTGTGAGCAGGATGCACATACCTCAGTGTTACTTCTTTGTACAGCTGCCCCCAGAGCCTGAGCTAAAATTTGCAGTGCTTTCAGAGGAGCTCACAAGGGAGATCTTAGCCCAACATGCAGGTTTGTGACTTCCGCCAGCACAAGGACTGTTGACTGCTGTTCCAGTCCTGGCATTCAGCTCGCAGCCCATCCCACACTTACAGAGGTGCTTTGGAGTCATACAGCTGGGCGCAGAGGAGGACATTCCCAGTGTGGATATGTCAGGGTACCACCTCTGCATCCTTCGGGGAGGGTTCATATTTGGACAGTGTTAATGCATAATAGCGCTTCTGGGTTTACATTGCTGCTGTGGTTCTCCCTGCCAACCTGTGTGCTCTGCTCCCCACGTGGCACGGGGCCCAACACTGGAACTCGGGATTTAAACAAAATACCCATTAATATCTGCAGAAGTCATGCCTGAGTAATGACTGCAGGAACACGACACCATTATGGGCTGCAAAGGAAAACAATTAAGCTGATCAGCCACAGTATTCAGAGGGCAGCTCTGCAAATATCCTTTTTCCTCTCTCAAGAAACAAAGAATGTTTCTGAGGTTGCTTGGAGCTGTGCTCTGAATATTCATGGAGCGATACCAGCCTGTTTGCTGTGGGGATGAGGAAGGCCACATGCTGTAACCATTGCTTTGCAGCTCGGTGCCTCGTTTCCTGCATCCATACAAAAACCAACTGACAGCCACAGAGCATTGGTGCCAGCAACTGCACGGTGACATCACAGCATGGTTGGGTTAGATGGGACCCCTCTCCCAGCCCCACCGTGCTGTGTTCCGGCTGCCCGCAAGCTCAGGCTGCCCAGGGCCCATCCACAGCCTCAGGCACCTCAGGGATGGGGCGCCCACAGCTCTGAGCAGCACTGCCGGGGCCTCACCATCCTGTGAGTGATGAATTCCTTCTGGCATCCGAACTAAATCACCCCTCTTTTAGCTTAAGGCATTCTCCCTTGTTCTGTTGGCATGCGTGCTCCCTGGGCAGCCCCCAGCTGGGCACCCTGTGCTCCTCACACCCTGCCCAGGGCTGTGCTCTCCCCACACCCTGCCCAGGTTCCACTCCTGGTGCTTGCCAGGCAATGTGGTTTGGCAGCACAGAGCCTGGAAACACCCATGGAAAGAGCCTGGGGGAACAGCACAGCTCTGTCCGGCACAGACACGCTCTGTGCTGCGCTTGGGGAGTGGTGGCAAATTAAAGGCTGAGGAACAAAACATCTGATTCTGGTCTGTGGTGTGTGTATGTGCAAGGCCAGAAGGAAGTGTGCTCAGGGCTTTGTTTTGCTTTCCTCCCTCTCCATTCCCAAAGGATCAGGACCATGTAAGGCCATGCAGACACCTTACACGACCTGTGCACAAACTGACCAATTGGTTGCGGAGCAGCTCAAATATGAGGGGACTCCAACAGCACAGCTCTGCACAGGGAGCAGCTGCGCATGGTTCAGGGCAGTGCCCTCAGCCCCCTGCCCCCATCCCCATCCCCTGCTCTCCCCGCTGCCCCATCCTGGCTCTCTACAAGGGCTGCTTTTCCAGCCCCGCCAATCTGTTTACTTAGGTGGCCTCAAGGGAAGGTCCTGGCGAAGCACTAACAGGCTTCAGCTACAAAGGAGATCTTTATTCGCTGCTCTGCCTGTTGGCCTAAGCCTTGTTTGGCTTTTTCGTTCACAGTCAGAAGATGCCCATCTCTGACCTCCCAGCTCCAGCTGTGGGGCACAGAGGGTTACCTGGGCGCCCAACACCACGATTTGCTCAGAGCGCGCTTTGTTTCCCTCGCAGACAGAAGCTGCTTCCCTGCAGTTTTGCTCTGTTTCTCAGGAGTGCAGTGCAGGGATACCTAAAGCTGTGAACGCAGCGTGGGGGGTGGAGGAGCAGCAAGGTGGGCACGGGGTGATGGCAGCTGGAGGTGGAAGTGGGCAGCAGCCCCCCAGTAAGTGAGCAGCACAGCACCTGACTGCCCAGAGATTTACTTCCCTGCTGATTTGGCTGAAGAAATGGAGTTAAAAAGTAAATAAAGCTCAAATTAGATTTATATAGACATAATTAACCTCACATTTATAGAATAACACGTACCCATATGAACTTTATTTAGCTTGACAACAGCAGCAGCTGCTGCAGGGCTCTGGGAGGTGCTTCCACTGAAACACAGAGCACTTCGTATCTGATCCTGCCCCTCTGCGTTTTTCCCCTCTGGAGCTTTAAAGAAAGTTGTATCGTGGTGTTTGTACAGCCGCCTCAGCCTGCCTGTAGTTTACATTTTTCTCACCTGAAGCCACTGAATTTTGAGTGATTTTAATTATAGAATCTGAAATTCACATTTGCAACTAGAATGGAAAAGCCCATCCTTAGCTCAGCTTCTCTGTCCTCGCTGGAGGTGGCATGCAGTGTCCAACTCAAAGCATAAAGGAGAAATAAGAAGGCAATGCCTCACTCACACTGCCCAGAAACCCACGCTTTTGGCTGATGTGGGCACAGCAGGGGTTAAATGCCCAGAGCATATGGACACCCAGGCTGGCACAGCAGTGCTTGGTGCAGGGCAGTGCCATCCTCCTGCTGCACCCCTGCTGGCCTTGGAGACGCTGCAGGACAGCCAGGCAGCATCTCCCAACAGCCTGCGCCTTGCTGCTGGGAAAACCCTGCTGAGTAAAATAGTTCTGGAAGGAAAAAAAAGGACCACAAACAAGACAGCATTGCAGGTATTTGGAGATTCAGATCTGTTAAACTTTGAAAAAGGGCAGCTCACAGCTGCTGCTGACCAGCAGCCCAGCCTTCCTCCTGCAGCACGTTCAGTTGAGCAGTGTGAGCTGCCTGCTGCTGGGTGCTGTGCCATGCAGGGCTGTTCTCAGCTGGCGTCTCAAGGCATTCTGTACCTACTAAATGTCGTACACAAAGCCAACATAATACAGCATTCTCGACAGAAGAGCTTTTATTTGAAACAATGGACTGGAAACAGCTGTGGCACAAGGTGCTTTCAGTTGTCACACAACACAGCCTGCCTGAGGGCAATTCCTGCCATCCACTGTAACCTTGTGAGACACCTCCGTTTCTATCAGTTTTCTGGCAGGATGCTCTGTGTGCTGCCTGCCGATGACTTCTGGCCAGACAGGCCAGCAAATCTGCACAGATTTGGCTTTCTTAATAACTGGAGCTCATGGCATGCAGGAGGTGTGCAGCAGCCTCTTTCGTTCCAGCTGATAAACCCAGAGACAAGGCAGCATCCTCACCCAGGTGAACACCTTCTCATGCCTACACCGAATTTCAATTTTACTATCGAAACTAAAGACTCACATATGGCTGGAGCTGCTAGATGCATTAATTTCACGCTTCTGCTCCTGACACTTGAGAGGCGCAGGATTTTGCTAAGCTGTTTAACTGTAACACATTTTTCAGCAGGCAATATTTTACAAGCTATAGAAATGCCTAAAAAGGCTCGAGTGGACGCCAGCAGTCCCAAAAGCCTGAAGCAAGCATGTATATGCTGAAAGTGGGACTACATTGAATTACGAGTTATAAATCATGAAATCAAGGTCCAAACCAGCACATGCTGCTGTGGTGTCTTTTTTTCCAAGTAATGAAATAAAGCCGTTAGCAATGGAGGATTGCATTAATGCAGAATGCAGATGAAGTTGACGCTACCAGGTATGGACTACGATCAGAACCCAGCAAGATAAACTCATGACTAGGGCACTTGTGTCGAGGACAGTCTTTGTGTGCAGGATGGATGTGAAGCCAGGACAATGCAAAGAGAGGAGCCTTTGATCCCATTACAGGACAAGCAAGACCAGATGCAGCAGTAAGACAGCAGCTTCATTTACCCAAACTGCTGTGAGAAGACAGATGCCCACTTGGCATCCATGTGGGGATAATCCATACAGGGAAAGCCTGGCCTCCCCATATTCCTCTGCACTGACATTTACCCATCACCCACATTCCTCCAAAGCCAACACAACCAGAACCTCCACCTATGCCTCTACAGTTCTTCTAACTGTGGAAGGGTGGACGGACAGCCCCCTCTGCCCAGCACATGGGGATGAGGAGCAGCTCTGGAGAAGCACTTTGAGGATCCCTGAGCACACCCTGCTGCTGAAGAAACACCCCAGCTGGGCTGAGGATGGGCTCACCCCCTTCTCTGTTCATTGCAACACAAACACACAAGGACAATGCAGCCAAAACAAAGCAGGGCAAAACACACCCAGTGAGAGGCCACAGCAGCCTGTTGGCAGTTGTTATTCAGTTAATTTTCTTCCACCTTTAATAACTGGATGTTTTATTGATTTTTCTTGCACTTGATTTGTTGCTGTTCTGAAGGTGTGTGTAATGGCTGTGCACCTATCTCACAGGGAAATCACTCAAAGAGGTAACAGGCTGCACGTGTACATGGACAATGACTTCCCATCAAGGAATGCTGTTTAGATGTTAATGTCTTTGCTGAAATGTTTCTTTCCTAAGTGATTCATGCTATTTCTCTCACTGCTTACACTGAGTGTATGCATTTTTGGCCGCCTTAACATTGTAGGGTTTAGAACTATGCCGTATCTTTAAAAATAATTTACAAAGATTGGCCATTTCCATGTAACAAAACGAAGAAGAGGCAATAAAGCTAAGCACTGGATTTTATTTTTCAGTTCCACTTTGCTTATAACTGAAGTGCCTGTATGTAAGGCTGATCCAAGGAAGCTTTATTATTCCTCCTAGCGCAACTTCAAACACAAAGGCATCCTCTGGTGGCTGCAAGCATGCGGAGGTGCCTTCCATCACATCTGTCTCAACTGCCCTAAAACAGTGACCAACTCTGCTCCTCCCATGATGGGGCACAGCACCCCTGTGGCTTGCATGCAGTGGCAGGCACAGCTTCTACCAACACCCATTGGCAAGTTACTCACTCATAAGTAAGAAGATCCATGGAGAGCATGGAGTGGACTTTAAAGAGAGAGACCAGCAGTTTCTGCAGTAGAAGGAAAGCTTAGCAATTGTGAGCTCCTTACACACATCTGCGAAAAAATATTCCAGTTGTCTCTGGCAAAGAATGTAGACATTTAGTATAAGAAAAAAGACTGAGCACACCAACGTTGGCCAGCCTGGCCTCACTGGCATTTTCTGTGACTAATAAGCGTTGCATGACTCAGGAAATGACCATCAGCAGCAGAGATTCAGTGCAGATCCTGGAACGATGTCACCCCAACAAGACCTGGAGCACAGGGCTGACCTCGCTCAGTGTGTTCATCCCTGCTGGATGGAGTCACTGACATACTAGGGGGGAAAAAACTGGTGTTGCAGCATTTCAGGCACCGAAAAGCCAACAGGACAGATTAGGCTGGAAAGCTGTTTTCTGTAAAACTCGTGCTCAAAAAACAGCTGAAAAAGTTCCATACTTTAAATGCTTAACTACCTCCAGTGTAAGGCAGGAGCACAATGCCTCTCTGTGCAAACACTCCCTTGAAATAACAGACGGTAGGAGGCAAGCAAGATAAAACTGGGAACAGGGCTTGGGTGAGAACTGCCAGAAGTGTTTGCATTCCAGCTCCATGGCTAAAACCCAGACTGGCGGAATTAGTTGGCTGCCCAGCACTCGCCTGCCCTTGGGGAGATCTGCATGGCTCCGTCTCACTAAGGTTCAACCAATTGCTCTGCTGCCATCTTGTTCCTTGCTTTTACATTATTGTACACGTTAGAGAAAGCTACAGCTACATGTTACTGCAATTCTATATTGTGTGCTTTCAGAAAGTAATCACTCGGGTTAATCAAATTGCTCAAAACCATTGATTTAGTACAGTTGTCATCATTCTGTTAGTGCGAGACTTCCAGTATGGATTTCAGAAGGTAAAAGCAACCCTTGTTTCTGACCATGACCATAGGTTTAGCGTGCCAAAAAATATTTTTGAGATGTGTTATTTCTGAAAGAACACTGCAAGATGTTAGTCATGAGAAGCTTTGAGAGACTTTGTAAAACAACACAGATCTCAGTGCCCTCCTAACAAGAAATGTGGGTACGTCACACCGCACGCACACACATTTCTCCTGTTTCCTCCCCTACTAAACTTCTTTCTTCAATCTCTGTTGGATGCAAAGGGGTACTTGGTTGCTTGCAAGCGAATAACCAGACTCTACATTTTTTTTTTAGCTGTCCACTTTTCTTGTCAGATTACCCCATCTCCAGCTCGGCCTCAAGCACTTGCAGCAGCCGCACGGCTCAGAGGCGCTTGCTCCGGCTGCAGGTCGCGCACCGCAGGCTGCCCTTGTCCAGGCTGAAGGCTTTGCCACTCAGCAGCGTCTCGCACTCCAGGCAGGCGAAATGCTTCTTGTGCCAGGCCATCCCCTCTGCCCGCTGGAACTCCTCCGAGAAGATGATCTACGGGACAAACACAGCGCCGCTCATTTCCGCCATCCCACCGGGGCGGGCGGCCCCGGCAGCGGGACGGAGACACGGCGGGCTGGAGGAGGAGCAGGGCCAGGCTGCCGACACAGCACGGCACCCAGAGCGCCCCGGCCCAGCTGCTCACAGGCAGCGCAGCGCAGCCCGCCTGCCCGGCCCATACCTCGTCGCAGCCGGCGCAGCGCGGCCGCAGGCTCTCGCAGTAGTGACGCCCGCACCAGGCGGCCCCGCTCTTCCAGAAGTAGATGAGGTCGACGAGGGGCTCGGCGCAGCGGCAGCAGACGAAGCAGGCCGGGTGCCACAGCCGTGCGTAGCCGGCGCGCTCTGCGTACACCACCGGGCAGTCCTCCGGCACCGCCTGCTTGCAGGTCTCGCAGCGCTGCAACAGAGAGCGTAACGCTGGTGCTTCTGCTGCTGCTTCTGCTGCAAAAACTGCGGCAGTGGCACTGCTGCCTGTGCTGCCTGGCTCTTTAGACACTACTGTTCATGGCATCTTTTTGATGCGTCGTTCCTATCCACCCATTTGGTAAGCTTGGCAAAACAGAACTGCGTGCAATGGCAAATGCTTCGCACTGCGAAATGGTCTGAAGGGACCGCCGTGCTCTGCTCGACATTCCGTATTGCAAAGGACAGGGGAAACAAAGCATGTAATCCTGCACTGCCCAGGCTGCTTTTGTCCTAGCTTTTGCTCTGTGAAGATAAATTTAAGAATGCCAAAGCCAAATTTCAGCTTGAAAGGCACAGCAAGCAGAAAGCAGTCTGCAGTGATGCTATAGAAACAGTGCAGTGAGGTGAAAGAGCAAGAAAACACTGAAGAGAAAGAGATGCGTGCAGCTCAAGGAAAGGACTGGAAAAAATGTCTCAATCCTGCAGTGGGGCTCAGTGACACTGACAGAATCACAGAGCACTCATGGCCAACAGGAGCAACATCTCCAACTGCATTGTCCTCTGTAAACATTTGGACAGTATTAAGCATGGATTGAGCACCAAATCTTAATTAAAAGTCATTATAAATGTGCATCTGCCAGCCCTCATCTGGAGCAGTGCTCACGGCCTTCCAGCCAAGTCCTTGGGCAAGTGAGCCTGGCACTGCCCACTGCCAGCTCCATAAATGCATGGCCTCAGGGGAAATCCCCCAGAACCGCCAACCTGTGCTAAAATCCAAATGTTATCTGAGAGAAAGTTAAGTCATACCACAGTGCCTAAAAATGTGTCGTGTCAAAGGCAGACACTATGCACAGAAATAAGGAGCTTTGGTCTCTTCTAATTACCTCTTAACAAGTATGTCTCTACATAAGGCAGATGTCACTCTGCAGATTTCAGCAGTGCTCTCAATTTACAGCAGTCCAAGGAGGTGGACTGTGGTGACCGTCTGTGCCTGCAGGGTGACCCTATGGGTGGCTAACAAGCTCTGAAGTTCTGCTCTGGCAACCACGTCCAAGCCGGGCTGGCGGGCAGTCACTTCAGCTCCCATTCAAGTCTAGGTAATCCAGCTCATGCTCCTAAACAGCACTGGGGCTTCATCCAGCACAGCCCTGATGGCAAGGTCAGGCCTTCTCCATCAAGCATCAGCATCGCTTTCATAAATAAAAGGTGCAGGGTTAAGCAGCTTGCCTGTCACACCGCCAAGTATGGGCTGAAAGTCCCATAAAGCTGATGCTGGTGCAGCCTTTCTGGGGTGGTTTCTTTATGAACTTTGTGCCTATCTGCAGAGAATTTTACCCACTGTATCTAGCCCCTTTTTGCTAGTTTCTAGTATGAATGCTAAAAAGATCATTCTTTATATCTAGGGAGTTTTCTCCAGCTTGCATTTCCCTTCCCAGCAGCAGGCTGTGGGTCTGCTCTACCTACGCCCACCCCGCTGCTTTGCAGGGCAAGTATTCCTAGCATGCCACACATCTTGCTACTGCCACCTCCTCTGCTCAGTCTGGACTTTTGTGAACTGCCCCACGCAGCCCCATGATCAGTTCCACAGGGTGACAGGCATGTCCTGCTTTAGCAGCAAAACTGGAGCCGTGGAAAAGGCAGAACAAGAGGACACGTACCCAAGCCAGGAAGGCGATATGCCTGCTTCTAGTGCTCCATCAGCCCTTCTAAGCACTCGCAAGAACTATGCAAGGGAGCAGATAAGCTTCCAGTGTGCTGCAGAAGCCATGCTCTCTCTGTTCCTCTACAAAACAAAAACAATCCCACTACAGGAAGTGACAGCCCACAGTGCAAAAGTGGGCTGGCCAAGTATGATGTGCTGTACCTCGGCACGGGCAGACCACGAGGGAAGCACTCTGTGCTGAGCACAGATACGTCCCCACATCCCAACAGCTTCCCAGGCAGCAGCCCCAAGCAGCAGCTCACTGCTCAGGGCACCCAGCTTCACTGCTGCCTTCCAGCAGCCTCCAGGCTCACCCAGCCCAGCCCCGCTTATCTTGCAGGATCTAGCAGGCAGAATAAACACAAGCAGCTTTCCAAGTCAGCTCAAATTTCTTGCCAAAAAGAACTACTAAAAGAAAAAAAAAAAAAAAAAAGAAAAACTAAAACCCCCACTTCTTTCTATTGCAAATTTTCACCATGCTTTTCTTAAGCATCGCATAACTTGTATTCCTCTACCACTCTAAAGAAAAAGTGCCTCTTCAAATTTATGATGGGATTACATTTAAGCACTCACTTTACACCTCCATCATGTAGGAGAGGACTGAAGACTTTATTAGTGCTGCTGCCAGAGGTGCTGTCCAAGAACGCATCCCTCCCCCCCTCTGTTTATCAGCCCTGCTCTCCCCCCTGGCTGCAGCTCCCACAAAAGGAGTTCCTGCTCAGTTTTGCTGGCCTCAGATCTGCTGGAACAACGGCTAACTTGGGCCAATAGCTTAAGGATCTGATGTGTTTGTTTCCAACACGGTGGCTTACAACACCGGAGGACTTTGCAGTTCTGGGAGGGTTAAAGATATTTTGTGCTTGGTGGAAAGCATTCAGCTAATAGGACAGCCATATTGCTGTGGGGCCCCTCTCTGCAGCCGAGAAAAGTTCAAGAAGCCATGTGAGCTCAGATACCTTGCCCTCAGTGATTTACGTTGGCCCTGTTTGCTTTCCTTTACACACCATTTCAACACAGCTGGCCTGAACGTGCAACAGGAGGTTTAACTGCCCTAACTCAGGGACCACACAGATACCTGAGGAAACTGTCTCCGTTTATTTCTTGGTGCAGAGCTCAGTGCCTTCTCAGGTCATTCTCTTCTAAAGCCAGGGTGTTTTACACCCAGCCTTCATAAATCCATGGCTCAGGCAGACACTTTGATTTGAAATAGGTGAAATCAAGCTGCTGGAGCTGACCGAAAGCTTTGGTATTAAATAGGTGAGAGTCTGCGTCCTACTTTTAATGGACTCACGGAAGAAACATGGCAAGCTGCTCCAGAATCAGGATCTCCAGCATATGCAGTTCAGCACCCCATTGCCCTCAGGCCCACCCCTAACCCAAAGGCACTCAGCTCTTCCCAAAAAGCCTTCCTCACTGCTCTGCAGAAGCACGTCTGCGAGTCCGGGATACACAGAGGAGCAGAGCATCCACCTCAAGCCAGGCCATGGCGGGCTGCCTCCTTGCTCTATGGGGCAGGTACCCTCCTCCTCCTCCTCCTCCAACCTTGTGATATTCAACACAGATTTAAGTTACTACAGAAAGCTTCACTGTCTGTTATTTTTCTATGGCAGAACTTTTATCCCCATGCAGTTCTGTAAAATCCAGCAGGCCTTCTGGAATTCCTTACTGTGGGACACAGTCCATTCCCTTTCCTTCAGCTGCATTAATTCCTGCACTGCAGATCACATTAAAAATGACGAGTGTTTTTCTAGAATGGGAAATAGCAGGTCTGCCTTTGGTACAGAAAGAAACCACAGCACTCTGGAGCTTGCGGCAAGCTGAGCTGCACAACACATTGGTCAAAGAGTGGCTTCTGTGATTTTACTGCAATTCCATTTTCCAGCCAGTGCCTCAAGAAAAATAATGCTTTATTCTCTAAGGAGAATAACATCCAGTTATGTATTTTTTTAGAAGGACAGGCTTGTAGTCTAAATAAACCCTAATTGCTACGATGACTTTTATTAATGAGTGTAATGGAAACCTTCCTTGTTTTTTTTTTTTCTTTAAAACTTGAAATTCTTTGTCCAAATCAATGTTTTATTGCAATACTGAAAAACTTTTACTGCATCACCGGACTCTGAAAGTCAGATATGTGTTAATAGGAAAGGACATAGCAGAGGAGAGACATTACCCAATATGGAATGAAAATGAAAACTGCTCTTAACATGTTACAATCTCAGTTTAGTGGTTGCTAGAAAAATCTTGCCTTAAAAACATTCAGATACCATTTCTCCAGCTCTACGTCCTCTGCTACAAGTTACCCTCAAGGGCCAGTACAAAGTATTTTCAGTGAACACACGTTATGATAAGCACATGTTCAGCAGTCACCATGGCCACTCAACTGCGCTTGGAGAATATAAATCTAGAAGGGCATTAGGGAATCTCAGTTGTTTCCTTGTGGAAACGTGTTTCTAAGGCCAGAGACGTGTGCTCTGCACCATGTCCTCCGGGCAATTGCAGCCTCCATGGTACCACCTCCGTGTTCACAGCAGTGTTCATGAGGCTGAGACACTGCCTCCTCTTGCTTGCATCCCTTCACTTGCACTGCTGCAGAGGCAGAGCCAAAAAAACTTGCTCACATGCTGTAACACACAGCTTCTGATCTTATTTACACCCCATCACCTGGGAACAGATCATGTTCAAACTTTCAGAGCTGCCAAGAATCCCAAGTGGAACTCACTTGTTCTCACAGCAAAGGGGAGAAGAGGCCTTTGCCCACCTCGCTGGCTCACCAGGTATGAGTTGCCAAGGAGGACAGACAGCCCTTCCCTGCTGCCTGGATGGGTACAGTGGCACCCTGGGGCCTCTCAGTGCCACACCACAGACCTGGAGATGCCAACGAGCATCACCTGCTTCCATCACCACGAGCGGGAGCAGAGCAGCGAATGAGGCACGGGCAGCTCCCACAAGCACCTCTCTGGCACCCATTTCCCAGCCGTCCCCCCAGCAGCCCCCATCCCTCCAGGCAGGACTTACATAGAGCCCGGTGGTGGGCATGCTCTCCAGGGCCCCATTGCTGGTCTCGGGGGGCTTTTCGGCCGCCGGGCCCGCATCCTTTGCCTTGCCCTCCTCCTTGGCATTGCCAGCCTGGCCCGGCAGGGCCACCTCCCCAACGCCCAGCGCCTCCGCCTTGTACTTCTTCACAAAGTCTTCCATCAGCTTCGCCTCACCCTCGGCCAGCCCGCGGCACTGGGACGGGTCGTGGTCGTGCACCGGGAGCTGCCGCACCAGCTGCCGCCGGCGGTAATGGGCACCGTCAGTGCCTGCCACCGGCTGCATCTCCTTGGGGATCAGCTCCATGTACTGCATGGCCTGCGAGGGTGAGAGGTGACAGTCAGCACGGACCCCAACCCTGCCACCCCTCCAGCTTCTGACGGGCACGTGGGCAAGGAAAAACCAAGTGCGCTCGGTGCAAGCAGTCACTTGAGCGACTGCCGCAGGGACCAGGGCTGAGGGACACGTCACCCATGGAGGGGAACTCAGGAGGGCACCCCAACCCCCCTGGCATGCACACAGGGCGATTTACGGGAAGAAATCCCTCTACAACTCCCATAAAGTCCTAAACAGGAAAGAGCAGCCAGATGGCTGTTGAGCCTGAATCTCCGAGGCCAGCACGACCAGACTGATTGTGCAATAAGGGGAAGGTGTTTTGCCACGGATGCCCTGCCATACAGCACATGAATGCCAAGAAGCCATCCCCAATGTTCCATTTCCTACCCAGCTGGCCACTTGCCACTCCCATAATAGCAGTGTGAGCGGATCTTGGAGAGGCTCATCCTTGGAGAGGCTCACCCACATCTGCAGGAAGGGGCTCTGCCATTTACTTCTTGCTGGCCCCGTGCTTGAAGGGAAGGGAGTTTCCTACTCAAGGCATTTTTCCTATTGTAGTGTGAAGAGCAAATGGGCAGCCAGTTGGCTCTCTGCCACCGGGTCTTAACGACCAGCATCCAGCTGCATTAGATTTGTTTCTTACTTGGTCAGCATTTGAAAACTGAACTTTAAAGGAATGGAGAAGTGATTAACTATTCACTGTACACAGTCCAGCTCAATATGGCCTTTTAAATACAGAAACACAACTCTGAGCAGCTCATCACACTTGTGTAAACTTCAAAGTCAGCTTCCACTTTGTCTGCCTTCAGCCAAACAGCAATATTTCAGGGCAATATTTTCGCTTGCAGCTCTACGACAGCACCAAATAAATGATTTAATGAAATCACATCTTCTTCCCCATGTCTTGGAGCATATGTTAACCTTTCTGCACGCTACATTAGACATCAAAACTCAGTCTGCTGTGATTCCATGCAGTGACAGGATGGATACCTAGAAGCCTGCTGGGGCAAAGTCACAGCCTTGTGGGAAATTGTGGGAGGATGCTGTGAAAGTGATCTGCTACCAAGATGGCTTTCACAGAAGTCAGAAGACCTAACAGGAACTACAGAAGCAAAGGACAAAAATTCACTTAAAGCTCATGCCAGGCCTCACACAGAGTGCCTCACAGAATAAAGATACAGCCATTGACACCCGACAGTTGGAAAGAAACACAACCAAAACAATTATCTGCTGTATGATGAACTTTGAGACAGAGCCCACAATGCAGCTGCTGGCACGGCTCAGCTGCAGCAAGAGCACCAGCAGAGAGCAGTGGTGTGGTGTAAGCCTAGTGGAACGAGACCAATCCACACAAATGGACCAAGGCTACTGCACCCTCACAGCAGATCTGTGAGAGCAGAAAGTGCCAGAAGTGCATCTGAAGCACCTCACTGCACCCCAGTGCCAGGCTCTGAGCAACATCTCTCACTGCTTCTAAAAGGGTCTGTGCACTGGGCAGCAGCTCCCCGTCTCTGTGCACACATTCATTGCGACTTCGCTCTCTGGTCAAGGGGATGCCTACAGGTTTAACTGCATGTCTTAAAATGTGTCCAGAGAATAGACTAGGAAAATAACACCAAAAACTGAAGGGCAATAAAAAGCTGCTTCTTTTGCTACTATTGTGTTGTTTTTGTTTATTTGTTTTGTTTTGTTTTGTAACATTTTACTGCTGTTAAATGCTATTTTATGGTGCCCAGGTACATTTTGAGAAAGGCCATTTTAACTTCTCACCACAAACTCCTGCATTTTGGAGATATTTTAGGAAGTGCTTTATCCACTTTCCCCAAGGACCCCAAATATGTACCTCCTAACTTACCCAGGCACAGCTTGATGAAAACGTGCCCAAGCTTCCCCTGTTACTGGGCCATCCACTTCAAGACAGCATTATAGAAAAAAACACCCAAGTTTCCACTTTGCCATCAGAAGGAAATCACTGGAGTGAGTCAGTTACACACTAAAAGCTTTTTGGCCAAAGTCTCTTTAGAACTATCACAAGAATTGTTGACGTCCAGTAATTTTCCCAAGTCTGTCAAGTTGATCATTAAGCCAAAATTTATCAAGATTGTCTTCAAAGTTCCTGAGCACTGTCTATATGAACTAAAACTCTTCCCAATCTGTTTAGGCACAACTTCAGCCTTGAGAGACAAGAAGTGCCAGGGCACCATGAAGCACCTTCACTTTGAGCCTTCTCTGTTGCTGGCTCAGCGTTGCATCCTGCTGCTTGGAGCTGGAGCTGTGCACTGCAATGCAAACACACATCTGCAAGAGGGAACATCTGTGCTCAGTGTCACAAAAGTGGAAACAGTGCAACGGCAGCGGGGCTTGGGAACAGAGCAGCCCTGCCTGGGGCGCCAGGTGCTGCAGCACTGCCCTGCAGCCAGCTTTCAGCAGTGAAAATTCAATTCCTGATAAATGCAGGGCTGGGCAGAACGATTAATAAATCACATGCTAGGCTGGAGAAGTGCCATCATTGTTCTCCCCATCCCTCAACAAGTTCCCTAATTCCCCCCGGGACCTATGGAAGGCAAACTTTGGTTAAACAAACATTCCTGCTGTGCTAACTCCAACCAACAAAAAAGCAAGAGGGAACTCCAGGCGGTAGCACTGCGACTGAACAGCCAGACAGTGAAGTGAGAGGCAGCCCTGGCCCTGCACTAACGCCAGGGCTCTGCTCCTGGCAGCCCCAGAGCAGCCCTCCAGCTGTGCGCCCAGCAGGGCCCTCGCAGCAGGGTGAAGGCTGCTGGGCTTAGGAATAAATCACCAGCCTGTCACTTGGGCCTGCAGTTGCAATTTCACATTTGTTTCCCAATTTGTCTTCTAAAACAAAAATCTGGTTGCAATTCTAAGTAGCTTTAAACTATTTGCATAATTTGAAGAGCTGTCCAGTAATGAGCATAATGTGTAATATTTCCAGTACCACAACAATCAGACATCAAATGCTTTCCCCCTAAAAGCCCTCTCCTGCATTCTCTGTACCACCCAACCTTCAGGCTGGATATTAGGAGCGATTTCTTCTCCCAAGAGCAGTCAGGCACTGACAGAGGCACTGGTATGGGCTGCCCAGGGAGGGGTGGTGTCACTGTCCTGGGGGTGTTCCAGAGCTGTGGGGATGTGACACAGAGGGATGCAGCCATCGGGCATGGTGGGGGTGGGCTGGTGGTTTTAGATGCCTTCTCTGACCTTAATGATTCTGTGATTCTTCGTGGCTGGCAGATGGAATCTCTCCTCAGCAATAGTTTTATAGGACATGGACGTTACCAAAGGAGCAAGTGTTCTTGTTGTAAAACATGTAACGACTTCTACAAGAAATGTAAGCTAGCCTATAAAAACCCAAAGGCAATACGTTCCTCTTTTCTACCTACTTTGGATATTTACACAGTTTTCCACAACACTAAGCATTACGAGCATGTTTGCCAAGCTTTGCTGTTCTTCCTGGCAACTGTGCTGCAGGGCCGAGCTGTGCCCTGCTGGAACCAGCCGCTGTTCCCTTACCAGCTTCTGGGTGAGCCCCGGTGGAGCCCACTCGTATGTGATGGTGTCGAAGGTGGGGTCTTTCCTCGACACGATGGGGTTGGTGATGATCATGCGGTTCCTCTTGTAGATGCGAACGCCGTCCCCTCCTTTCACACGAGCAGTGAGTGTGGCATACTTGGAGTCTGACAGCAGGCGGCCGATTTTCCTGTCGTCCTCCACATCCGAGCTCAGGCAGTGGTCCTCCTGGCTGCATTTGCACGACTTGCATATTTTCCTATGGGCGACAAGGGACATCATGCTTTCAATACGAGCATGGAGGCTGAAGGCTCAGCCACGGAGCTCCCGGCACGTAGGAAGGTTTAAAGGCACGCTGGGGTGTGACATCAGCCAAAAGGCCTTCGTGGCAGAATTGCTCGGGACCCGGCACTGAGCTAGTTGCAATGGCTATAAACCAAAGAGAAGCCTGTAGGAGCATTCTCTGCTGGCCAGCATTTCTATCAAGTTTTGAAAAGACTGACTCTGATGCAAGCCCAGGGTCTTGTATTCCAGTATTCCAGCAGGGTCCTGGAACAAGCAGGGTTGATTCATAACAGCAGCTAATTGCATCCATAAAAATAAAACTAAAGGTAAACTTTTAAGAGTAGGAGCAGTGAAGGAAGGGGGATGGGAGGTGGTCCCCGCTCAGTGCTCACCCAGGCAAGGCACTGTGGCCCTCCCTCACCCTCTGGCAGCACTCAGAGCTCCGTGCTTTCTGTGCACTGAAGGCCAGTGACATGGCAGGACATGAAGGGACGCGCTCAGGGACAGGGCCCACCGCAGCAGACATTACCTCCAGGAATGTGGCTCAAAGCCCATGCAGGTCCCTCTGCAGCGCAAACACGGCACCCCTCGTCCTGACTGCGGCTGGCTCATGGACATCTGGAACAGAGCAGGACATCCATGGGGAAAGGTTTGCTTCTTGATCCTTGGCATTCTCAGGGATCAAGTGTTTTTCCTTAAACTGATGGAAGGGCAGCACCTGTTGCAGCACGAGGGAGCAGCGCTGAGATGCACGGTGCTGAGAAACCAGCGGGGCTGAGCAAGCTGCACTAAGGAACTCCCTCTGCCCCTTGTATCTTACACAGCACCTCATAGCAGAGAACAAGCCACAAGGTGCTTGTCCTCAGCAGCACACTCTGGTACCCCACTGCTCAGGGGCACTGTCAAATGCCAGATTCCTTTAAGGCTGGCTCAGTGCTACCCTGCCCTTGTTGGTGCCTGCTCCCACACACCAAGTTTCTGTACACAGTCTTTATTCCAGAAGTGCTGGCGTGTGCTAGGCGCATATGTTTGTGTACATATGTGGAGTCCCTCAACACACAGCTGAGGTTGCAGAGCTTTCCAAGGCTTAAGAAGGGCAGTGCCTGCCTGGCAGACCTTAATTCAGCCCATGTTGTGACTCCCCTCTGTTTCACCACCCAGCACTCGCTGTGCCCCCCCAGCCCAGCTCCTCCTTCCCACCACATCCCTCTGCCCCAGGCAGCAGCACTGGCACTCTGCTGGGTGCTCCCCATCCTGACAGGTTTCTTCCAACACTTGAGAAGCCCAGTAATGCTAATCAGGATGAAAGGTTTAAGAGCAGACGGTTCTAGAAACTGCAGGACACTGCCTTGCTGACATTATGGCAATCCACAAAAACACATTTCTAAATGTTCTAACATGCACTTGGGTGTATGCACACGCATCCCCCTGCCTCCGATATCCAGAAAACAAAATGCTTTTGGATGGTCAGTGCAGAGCTAGCTCCCAAGAACTGGCATTATGGTTCCGGCACAGACCATGTAACATCTTGTCAGTTCTGGAACGGTGATAAATATGAACCAACTTATTTCTTTTCTTTCCTTTTTTTTTATTAAATTTAAATAATCCCTTATCTTAATGAGTCACACAGAAGCTGAGTACAGACAAGGGACCATGACTGTTTGTTTATTCAAAATGCAAACATCTGGATTAAATAAACTCCTCTGGAAAAGTCTCATTATACAGCCCACGTGGAGAAGCACAGCAGCTTTGTCAGCAGCAGGAGCTGTGGAGCACCCAGGGGGACAGCCCAAGGCTTCGCATCGCCTCCATTGATGCAGTGCCCTCACCAAGACCTGATCACACACCTTTCCCACCAGGATCTGCACATCTCTTTGGAAACCTCTGCTTGCAGGTGTCCATAGCAGGACTCCACAGAGCACAGCCCTTCAGTGTGCGTGCAAGCCACCAGTGTACAGCTGTATGGGAACTGTTGAGTCACGGCCTGACCCACTGACTGAGCACCTGAGGAAGGACTGACAGCCCTGGGAACACGGGTGCAGGCAATGCAGCGGTGTGACCAGAAGGGCTGCAGCCTGGCTGCACCTCTCCTAGACCCCATTTAAGGGCTGACTGCCACTGGGGGAGAATCTCTTTCTGGAGATCCCTTCTTTTGGAGTTTTCTACTACAAGCCTGGAACACAGGTGAGCATTTCATTTTTGATCGTCTTTTTTCACCACAATGACCTCTCCAGCTATAAACCTGTAAAAACCATCCTAGCCGCACCACTCTTAGAACTGTATGTTTGTTAGTTGTACAACGGCCATAGGAAAGTGCATGGGATAAATGCTATGAAAACTCAGCAGCTCCCAGGGTGACCTGTAGCTCCTGCCACTGCCCTGGCAGCACCTCCCCTTGTGGGATCTCAAGGCACAGGAACATCTCCATCTGAAGGACTGCGTGGCTCTTTCTCCCTTAGCAGTGAGAGGAGTTTCCATCTCTGTGCAGTGATAACAGGAGCCCGTGTCTGCTTTGCTGGCTGCCTGGTCAGCAGCACTTCCTGCCCAGATATGGAGCTTCATCTCACAGCTCAGCTCTAGCTCCTTAAATATGCATAAAAGGAGATTTCTTCTTTAAAACAGAAGAGGGAAGAAAAAAAAAAAAAGGGATGGAAACCCCACCAAACCCAGTAAGAATGTGAAATAAGATGACTGTCTTAGACTGTGCCAGTGTCCAAACCCATTTGGGAACAGCAGCGTTAAAAAAGATGCATGAGTTTAAGATATGAAGAGTTTGAAGGCTTTTGTAATGCCTTTAGAAAATGCCTGTGTCAACAAACTGCTTGGAAGAAATGCAAATTCTGCTCCCCGTGACCAGATATACCATGCATTTTAAGACTTCTATTTTGGCTTTTTGTGTCTTATAGCATTCTTGCTACTAAGGAAAAGCAAGTCAGGGCAGAGGAAATTCTTAGGCGGTGAAATGATAGGAAATTGAGGCCATTCTACCCACAAAAACATCTCTGAACAATTTCAGGAATACGCCAGCCTCTTGGTCAGTGCAATACTGTGGCTCATTACACTGGCTAAAGAGAAGTCCATTCTAGACACTAGTTAGTTTGCTCAATTTCTGGAAAAATAGAGAACCCACAGTGACAAATGTCAATGTGGGGAAAAAAAAAAAATCATTCTTTTTGGTTTAGACTTGACTATTTTGGAAAGGAACAGTGGGCTTCCAGGATGGCCAGACAGACCCTGGTTAGAAGCCATGAGCTGCCAAGATTCCACCAGCCCTGCTCAGCTTTCAGCTCAGCTGAGATTTCTGAAGACCTTTCCTGGTGTCTCACCACCCTCTGAGCGCTCCAGCACACCTTGGCTATCGTTCCCTTGGGTCTACTGAAGTTAATTGGAGTTTGTTGCAAGGGGCCATGCTCAATGGCACGCAGAGGAAGAGCTGTTTTCACATCCAGATGACTTGAGAAGCCTTTTAAATAAGCTTCTTTCTACTCTTTTCACAACAGTGATTCTAAGTGCCAAACATTTTGTACATCTGAGAAGAGGAGACTCCAGACTAAGCTTGGTAAGCATCTCCCAGGCAGCGTTCCTCTCGTAGAAACCATGCCATCCCCAGGCCAGCGCTGCAGGGAATCACACCAAGCTTCTGGATCGCTGGGAGGCCAACATGGAGCGCCCAGGGCAGGGTGCACACAGCAGCTGCCACAGGCAGAGACCTTCAGAAATGCCCCCTCCCTTCCACAGCTGTGCCTCCAGTGCACAAATCTTCCCACTGCTCTGTGGGGTTGGCTCAATATGGACGCAGAACCCTGTGCGCATATCCAGCCTAAAGCTGCAGTGATGAACAGCTTACCAGCAAACGCATCACATCAGCAGTTGGGATGAGGGCTCCTGCAGCCAGTGATGAACAGACTGACAGGACTTCATGGCATGGAAAAACATCTTGGGACACACTGAACACAGAAGGAGGGGGCAGCTCTAGCTCCCAGGACGCTCATTCCATGAGATGCAACTGCTTTATGGGAACGGTAGGAGAAATTTAATATTAATACCAACTTGACCAGAGCTTACAAGAAGGGCAGCATGGGAAAGCTAACACCCTATAGCTGTTTTTGCACAGAGGTGATTTATCTCATGTCACTACAGGATCAGGAAGCTCTTAACGTCTGTAACACAGATTAACCAAGTGCTTTCCTTTAAGGACTTTGAGACTGAGATAAGAGGGAACAGAGCAGGATCAGCAGACCGGTATCCAACCCATCACAGCATGAGCTGAGGGGATGCTGACCAGGCTCTGCACTGCTCACAGCCTGTTCCCCTCCCAGGCAGGGGCATCCACCTTCACATGGTGAAGGATTGCTTACTGACAGCATGTAAAAGTAATGCAATTGTGACCCTGGCACTGGCTCAGCTTTCCTGCTTTTATTTTGCTATCAGACTAGGCTGCTCTGTACACTATCACTTTGGCTATGCTTAGGTAAGGCACAGGGTCAAGAGAGCTGATAAATTCCCCTTGACACCTAGCAAAAGTACACCACATGTTGTGGGATTGGGCTGAGTGTCTCCCAAGAAAGGTGAAAACAGGAAAGCAGAGCCAGCTCCAGCTGCAAAATCAGTCACTGTAACAAGAACACAATAAGGAGATCCTTATCTGAGCAGGGATACTTTGACCACACTCCCTTGGAAGCCTTCCCTCAACATGTCCACCAGAACTTTGGTCTAATCACAAAACCAGCCTGCAGTCGGTGGGTCTCTGCTGCCAGGTAACAGCAATAGAAGGAGAGGTGATGGCTTCAAATAGCACCGGGGGGGCACACGGTGCATTAGAAATAATTTCTACTCCAAAGAGTGGCCAGGTGCTGGCATGGGCTGCCCAGGGGTGTTCCAGGAACATGGAGATGTGGCACTGAGGGATGTGGGCAGACCACCTCCAACACCACAGAGGTGATGCGGGCTCCCCAGCGTGCCCCAACCCTACAACCCCAGCCCAGCAGAGCCCTCTGGGTGGGCTCCTCCACTGCAACCATGTTTGGGGATTGAGAAGTGCAACTGTGAGAAAGGTTCTCCATCAAGGGAAACAAGTACCATATTCACAATGGGTGGGAGTGGTTCGCTTGGCAGAACCGATTCATTTCTGGGATAGGGATGGATAACAATTAATTTATTGTCATTACTTGACTGTAAAACTAAGCTTGCGTAATAGGGAAGCAAGTCAGGCTTCCTTAAAGGAAGTCCAGCAGCTGGAGAGTGTGAACACCCGTGCAGATGGAATTAACTTGTGCAAGCAGAAGCAACTGCCCTTACAAGTGCATTAATACACACACATTGCTATAATAACTTTGACTTAGAAGAATCAGAACAGCATAGGATAGTTTCATTTTCTCTTTTTCACAGATGACAAATATTTATTATAGTCATGATCTAAAAGCAATTTGTTTCCCTTCCAGATTGAGCACAGTTATCTGAATTACCATGCTCATAAGAAAACAAATTGCTTACACACAGACTGTCGTTTGCCTCAAATTCTCTCCAGAGGGTTTGAGGATGAGTTAGGATCATCTAGAATACTGGAGGCATTAACTGATGTTACACTTTGCAGAGTAAGAAGCCTGTTGCCTGTTATTTCAGCAGCACAGAGACTGGGGAAAGGCACCGGTATCTGAGGAGACTATTTCCATGGAGCTGCTCAGCCTGCAGCGTGTCAGAGATAACCAAGCAGAGCCTCCGCAGACATCCTGCTCGTCCAAGAGCAAATAGTTGGCAGCATTCCTCTCCACACCAACAGTGTGCGAACTAATGATAAGAGAAGGGAGGGCTTAAAGAAAATAAGTTGAATAGATTTTTCCACAACCAAGACAGCGCTTCAGACTTTTGGACTAAACTAGAAAACCAAGAGCTGCAAGTAGGTGTGCGGAATGGGAGGAACCCAGCTGGGATGCCAGGTCGCAGGAGCACACAGCCGCTGTGCTTCATTCAGCTCAGCCCTCTGCCCTGTAGTCCTGCAGATGACCGGCTGCTTTCCTAGGACAGGTTATTTCCCAATTACGTGCTACCAGGAATAATTTGCCAAAAGCTGTGCAAAAGCTGATCCTAAGGGAGCAGAGCCCCTTTCTTGGAAGGGGAGGCCTGCAGAACCCCAGCATTGAGGCTGCCAACAGATGTGTACAACAGCACTAGGTGAGCACGCTGTGTACTGGTACCAGCCAGCCGTCCCAGTGCTGGAGCTTCTCTTACCCAGGGCTGTGATGCAGTGCACACATCCCCGTGCCCTGCACACATCCCCATGCCCTGCACACATCCCCATGCACTTCCCCAGCGCTTCGACTTGCACAGCCCTGACTTACACGTACGCCCTCCAGCACACACACTTCTGCTGTTCATCAGTGCTCATTTCCATCCCACGGGGATCACCCACTTCCTCAGGAAAAAGGAAGGGCCTTTCCTGTTCCTTGCTCCTGACTGGTTCTGAATAGTTATTGCTGAGCAGGTTTGTGATGCTGCGCCCAGCAAGTCAGGCCTTAACAATTTATGATGCCTCAACTCAAAGCTTCCACTCATCTCAGTTGCATGGCCAGCGGCACAGGACAGGTCTGCCGAGCCGTGGGGGACTGCAGAGCTGTGGTGAGGTGGTGCATGCATGGAAGCCAGGCTGGAACCAGCAGGAAGCAGCCCTCCTTTTCCAAAGCCTGGAAATCACTTCCTTGAGATCTTTCTTTCAGCTCATTCTGGAAACTTCTCCTGAATGGCTGAAATACAATATTTCTTTCACATTTTAAAAAACAAAAATCTCAGCCTGAACAAATACTCCAGACTCTCCCTCCCTGCAGGATGAGAAGGATTTAGTAACTTGTAAATTGTACTTTATGGGTTTAGATTTAGCCCCGAGTCCAAGTCCCAAAATAAGCTCTTTAACCCATGTCCTGCTTTATGATTTCATATCTATAAATACTTGCTCAGAACTAAGCAGGTTTCTTCATTAAGATCAACATCTGCTCCTCCAAGACAGCTGCATTTCCTCTGGTTCCAGCACTACTGCGTTGGCTACCTGGAGTGGGGATCTCAGCACACACAGCCTTACAGAGGGCATGGGGGGCAGGCCATCACCATCCATCACCCTGCACCACCTGTAACTGCTGTGCCCACACAGAGCCCAGCAGCTCCTCGGCCAAGGGCAGCCTGACACAGAAGGTGCTGCTTCTCATAACAAAGGCCTGAATTCCTGATAAGGGAGAGCAGCACCATGAAGCAAGACAGAGTCTCGCACACATAAATAGCTTTGCAGCCCAATTGCTAAGAGTTGCAAGGTCCAGCAGCAAGGCTGAACTGCTTGCTCAGTTGCTGACAGTACTTGCACAAGAGAGCACGTGCACATGTAGATGACTAATGTGACTGCATTGCACACACAGTGGCTGCAGTGTTTACTACCACTGTCACTGCACGCCCCAATTACTTGCAAGTGGCTTTGGATAGAACAGATTTCACAGATGTGCACTGCAGAAGGCTCCTTCCAGACACAGCTTCTGCTAGGAGAGCTCACTGTCCGATAGCAGTCCTGACCACGGCGCTGCAGGGCATGAACTGTACAGTGGGGAACACAGCTGTGGGTGAAGCCTAGATGTGTCCACCTTCATCACGGGATACAGCTTATGAAGCAATAATGAAGGAATCTGAGTCTGCAATAGCCTCCAGTTGTTAAAAAGCCCCACATTTGGGGCTTAAAGGGCTGATTTCTAAATCCTACCAGCATTCTCACGCACCTCTGCAGATACATGCAGGATTCACACACCCCAGTGCTGCACCACCCACCCGTGGACAGTCCCACAGCACAGCAGGGCCTCCCTTCTGCCATTCCTCTGCTTTGGGTGCTTGCAGAAGTCCGTGCTAAAGAACCGAAGAAGTAAAATGCTAAAGAACCAAGAGTTATATTAACTGAGTAAACTTTACTTTGGCTTTGAACAGTGCTTTTAGCTTAGAGGGTTATTTTCTTCTCCTGAAAAAGCCCGACTGAACGCAGTGAGAACAGTACACAAATCCCGGTGCCTTCTGCGGCCGCACTCCAGCTGAGCCGGCTCCAGGACGGCACAAGGTGCCAGCCATCACACTTTATCTTTGTTTCAAGTTTTAACTCTCCATTTAGAATTCAATCTAAACAACCCCTGTGCCAAGCAGAATGCCGTCCTGCTCATGCTGTTTTAATTTCCTCAGAAAGAATCCCATAATGCGCTAGGCAAGACATCAACGATAATTAAACCCAACAGTGATTGAAAATCAAATTTTCAGGGCCCTGCAACAAGCCCTAATGAGTTCCAGACCTGCCTTCCCGGCCTGCTCAGACCGGCTGCACGGTGCTGCCAAGCCAAATTAAAATCTGACAGTATTGCACCCTGTGCCCAGAAAAATTGCCCTTCTCATGATTCAGGAAATTAAACAGCCGTCTGCCACGAAGACACCCATTTGTCTTTGGGCGTATTATTCAGACGGATCCTGGCTCAGTGTTTTCTCTTGTTTTCGCTGTGCCATTCCATTTCCCGTTCGAAGCGCACAGCAGTGGGGATGGTTCCCCTGCCCTGCCTGCAGCCCAGGTGAGCAGGGGCAGGCAGCACCGTGCAGACAGACACAGGGACACGCAGCTCTGTGCTGCCATGTCCTGAGCAGGCACAGCCTGCACGCACCATCACTCCCTGTCCAGATTCAAGTGAAGTGACAGCTGAAAGTGCCCCCTTGTCCTTCATCTGAGGGGAGCTAACGCCAAGCCATGTGTGCTGGAAGGACTGGCACGCAGAAGCCTTTCATTGGGTATTTCAAGCCCTCTGAGCTACCACTGCACAGCCACATGGCTCCGGCCCCTCAGGGATCATACTCAAAGCTCCCGGCCAATATGCCTAGTGCAGACAGCTTTGTCCCACAGCGTTGCTGCTGCATGGCACAGCATCTCGCATGCTGCTCTCACCCTCTCCCCAGCCCAAGGCTGAGCCCCGAGCAGGGGCAGAGCTGGTGCTTGATACCAACCAACACGCAGCCCCGGACACAGCACTGCAGCCCACAGTTGCAGCTGGGACTGACAAAGAGGCATTTCCCACTGTTGAGAGCTGTCTCGCTCAGCACCTGGTAAGAGCCTGCCTCCTACAGTGCCCCAGGTACAAGGCTGCAGCAAAACGCGCTGCCACGCTGACAGGTATTGCGCTGCAGGACGTGGGATGGCGCCAGAGAAGGCCCTCACCAAGCGCTGCACCGTGCCCGCAGGGCAGGATCACCGCACCGGCGGGCAGCAGGAGCTGCAGACGGACCCCTCCTCTCAGGTCAGGAGAGGCTCCCCCGGCAGCCCCGCGCCGCCCCGCACAGCCGGACACGGCGATCCAGCAGCGCTGGGGGTTCCGCTCACCTCCCGGCGGTGCGGCCACAAAAAGGCACCGCACCCCTCGAGCTCGCAGGAGCCGCGGCTCCCCGGCAGCCCATTTCCCACAGCGCTCCTCGCCGTTAAAGTCCCTTCCGCGCAGTCTCACACCACGCCAACGGAGGGCGGACACTCGGGTTCATCTGCTCATCCCACAGCACCGCGGCAGAGGTGCGGGAGTTTTCAGGTGGCCGTCAGCCCCGACGGCCCGAGCGAGGGCAGCCGGCAGCGCCCGGGGGTCGCGGTCTCCGACGTCGGGAAGGCGCTCAGCCGCGCACCACGAGCAGCCGCCGCTCCGGTAGAGCCGCCCCGGAGCGCTCTCGGACCGAAGGGCACGAACCGCCCTTCCACAGAACTTAGAAACAAAGGGGAGCGAGTCCACCGACCGGCCGCAGGGAACGCTCCCGGTGAGGAGCGCAGCCACCCGAGCGCCGAGCCCCGTCCTCGGCGGGACCCCGCCGGCATTCAGAACGCTGCTGCAGCCCCTGCCCGCAGCGATCCGCCGGCGCGGCGGGCATCCGCACGGCGCCCGCACGGCACCGCGAGCACAGCCCGAGCGCGGCCGGAACGGGACGCGGTGCCGGAAAGGCGCCCATCCCCGCGCCCCGCACGCACCTTCTGCACGCCGGGACTCAGCTCCATCCCGCGCACCGCCCGCAGCCCGCCGGTGCCGCACCGCACCGCCCGCCGCCTTTCATTGGCGGCCCCCGCGGCCCCGAACGGCCCTCGACCAATCCGCCGCCGGCAAGAAACTTTTTCGCCCAATGGCGTGGGAGGGGGCGGGGCCTGGCGGGGAGCGCCGGGTTGCGCCGGGGTCCGCGCTGCCTCGGGTCCGCGGAGCGCGGCGAAGGGGCGCCTCAGGTCAGCGGCGGGCGCGGCGTCCGGCAGGCGGATGCGGGGTATTTTTAGCAGAAAACGGCGTCTGAAGGCACGGCTCTCTTGGCATTGCAACGCGTTCCGAGCGACCAAACGTGCCTCTGCGTGCTGGGACGTGGGAGGGCTGGGTCTTCTGCACGGTTTCTCGCAGACGTTGCGGTGCCCAGCACGTATTCCCCCTGTCCCGGTGATGGAGGGACTCACCGCCACCCCTGCTGTCCAGGAGCCCGGGAGGAACCACCCCGAGCCACCAGAATCCCACCAGAAAGGAGGCTGTGGAGCAGTGAGGTCCCTGGCCTTACACAGACATGTGGAGCGGGCATGGTTTGTCAGCCCCACGTCGCAGAGAGCTTGGCAGCCACCGAGAGCACTTGACATGGCAACGGGATGACATGATCTCGCTTTCCCAGCGCACACAGGCACGTGGTGACCTGGGCAGTAGGAAAGAATTCACAAAGATTCCTCAGCCCCGTGGGGCACGGCGGGGGGACGCTGCCACCTGCACTGTTGCCACCCCCAGCAGTGATGTGCATCAGGGAGGGAGGGGGCTCTGCTGGGGCAGGGATGCGCCCCATGGAGAACCCCGAGTTGTGTTTGTAGCTCTTGGGAACGGCTGCAAAGCGTCACAGCAGCATGCAGTGGGTGCTGGCGGCTGGTCAGTGGGAAACCTTGGTCTGTAGGTATAGAAAAGGTGCAGAACCGAGTTCATACCTGGTGTAATCAGGCATACTGTTAGAAGACAATCAAACCAACCTTGGAGGAAGTCTCAGAGGCATCCTAGATGCTTTCATCTATAACAAAACACGTCTGGGATTATTGTAATTGATGATAACAGAAGGAAATCAACCCATGCAGTGAACTGCAGCTGATCATAGATACGGGTGCAGTTTCAAGGGCAGATTATTCTGATGTTTAGAGACACCTGATGGCAGAGGAATGTTGTGCCCAGCTGGGCCCGGGCATCTCAGCCTCTCAGCTGGGGGATGGCCGGGCACAGTGGGGCACGGGGCACAGTGCTGCCTGCAGGACACAGCCGGCCCAGCACAGCCTCGGGGGCGGCAGTCAGCCCACGGAGCAGCTGAGTGCTCCAAGCGGCCGCAGGACAGCCGCCAGAGCCATTATCACCGACGGCCTCTGAATAATGGCTGTGCTATACTTAGCTCAGTGCTAGGAAAAGACAAAATCAGCCCATGACTAAAGGCTGCTAAATCTCTGCAGTAGTCATGTACCAGAAAGTGAGGACAAATGGACGAGGGGGAGTGATGGTGGGGATCTCAGCTTCCTGCTGACTCACAGCAGCGTGCGGCAGAGCCCTGCTGGGTCACCCAGGGGTGCTCTGAGCTCAGCGTGGCTCGGGGGGCTGCGGCAGGCAGAGCTGCTGGATGCAGTGGCAGCAACACCCGTTAGTTACCACTCCTTAACCTAGCAGAGCTCCTCTCCCCTCCTGACGAGATGCTGAAGATGGAGGCAGACTTGCTGTCTCTTCCATGCCTGCAGCCACCTGTCTGCGGGGTGGAATGGCTGAGGACAGGGTCTGCGCAGGGCTGTCCTTTCCAGCACACCCCTCCCTGTGATTGATGTGTCTCAAGCAGCACAGCACACATTGCTCAGGTCGCAGTCTGTGTTCTCAGATGGATTTGGCCAGGTCTCCTGCAGGAGGGCGGCTGTGCAGGGTGGGAAGGTCTTTCTCCAGGATTACTTGATTTCTTCAAGAGTCCCGCAAGGAGAAAAGGGACAAATTCCTGCCTGGAATTTATGCTGACCTGTTTTGTGGTGAAGAAATGAGAAGTGTCACTGCAGAAAGAGCAGCAAAGTTTTGCAGCTTCTGTGTGAGTCCTCCCATGGCACACAGCAGGTGGTGCTGCCAGGCTGGCACGAGCCTCACGGATGCTCCCAGAGCAGCACAGGTCCCCACTGATGCTGCTAATATAAAATTGCTTCTCGGTTGCTCTGTGGCTGAGACAAGTGAAAGTCTGGCCCAGAGACGGCGGTGATGAGGAATGACCAGAAGAGCTGGCGATGCTGTGCTTGCAGGCAGCGTCTGGTGGCCTTGGAAGCACTGGGAGCACTGAGCTGGGTGCTGCTGTGGGCTCCTGCCTGCAGAGCACTGCCTGTGTGCTGCAAACTGGGGGCAGTGCTCTGCTTATAAGGGATCACTCCAAAGTGTGATATGTTCTCTTGTGAGAGCATTTGTGGTATTACAGCCCTGGCTATTTTTCAGTTTTTCTCTTTTGTACAAATATGAAGGGGTAAATGAAGTAGAAAATGCTGCTCTGCGGCTGGCTTTGGTTTTGCTCCTCTTCTATGAGCATAGGAGTGAAAATGCAGACTTTGGTGAAATACTGTTGAAGAAATTTTCATTTCCTGGATCCTCAATAAGAACAACTTGATTGGAGGAGAAAGACAGATAAATAGCTGGAAGAAACTGATCAGAAAGGCAGACGGGTGGCAGTGAAAGCCTGGCAGCTCCTCTTTGTTGACTGTCAAATGCAACAAGCTGAATCCCTGCATGTATTGGTTTTGCCTGTGGTTATCTGTAGAGAAATATGGTTGCAACAGAGAGAGAGAAAAAAAAAAAAACCAAAACCAAAAACCCCAAAACCACCAAACCAACAACAAAAACCTGCATTTTCAGCTCCAAGAAGTATTTTGTGTCGACATCCTGGGTTTTTTCACTGGTAGTGATCAAGTGAGTCATCTAGTTTGTAGTCAGAAATAGATCCAGTAATGCAGATTAAAAAACACAACAGCAATGCATGTGGTTACGAACGCAGCTGTTGTGATATGGCTTTCCTAATTTGGCCATATTCATGCAAGGTTTTCCTTCCAAAGATTTACGCAGTTGGTTTCATCATCAAAGGATTATTTGTAGTGAGTAAAGCTCTTCAAATCGTGTATCAGTCTCAGTAGCACTACCAGTACAGAAGTGACAAATAGCATCGATGAGTGAATCATCTTTTTTGCCTTTTTGTTTTGAATGATCAAAGACTTTTTTGCTGCCCACACCGTGGGTTTGCAGGAGTTGTTCCACTGCTCTGAGCTGGGGCTGCTCTGCGTTGTGCCCAGCAAAGGGGCTGGGAGGGAACAGAACTTCCTGTTAGAGCTGAGTTGGGATGCAGAGGCACAGCAGCGTCCACCGAGGGATGCTCCGGGGAAAGGGAGGTTTCAGCTCACGTCTGCGTCTGTCAGAGGTCCGCAGATGGATGTGGGGACATCGGCTGCTCGGGTGCTGGGAAACGCATGCCCTGCTGCTCGGAGCCTGGCTCATAGGCAAGGAGCAGCTGAGGTGAGCAGCCCTTCGTCCCTTTCCTGCTGAACCTCCCTTCCTTTTGCCCTTTTTCGGAGCAGACCATTCACGTTCCACTAACGCAGGGTAGGATTTATGCCGGTGATTTAGGAGGTGCGAATCACCCACTCCTGTCTCAGACGCTTTGCCAGAAGTCTGGCACGCAACCCCCGTGACACGACACGGACGTTCCGCCTATTTGTCTCCATTCATCCATTGGTTCTGCGTTAATCTTGTTTATTACCTCGTTGTTACTCTTTAAAAAATGCCAGCTCATTCATCTCGGAGCGGCTCCCACTCAGATGCTGTCTGCTAATTTGATTTAAGGTGCTGTAAGTCCTCAGACCCGTCACCAGGAAAGATGCCTCCTCCGGGCTCGGCGCTGCTTCGGGGAGCTCGAGGTTGGAGTCAGGGCTGAGATGGATGGGGTACCGAGACACGTCTCTGTCCGCAGAGAGGCCGTGTGGAGATCAGCACGTCTGAATGACAGAGCCCTTGTGTTTTCATCACGGCTGACCTCTGCCGCGGGGCGTCGGCAGCAGGGGCACGTTTCCTTTCCCCGTCCCACAGCAGAGGTCACAAAGACGCAGCAGGCGGTGGGCACTGAGCCCACCTGAGCCCATGCGGTGCCCCATCCCGGAGCGGGGCCCCGCAGGCTGCTACGCTCGTTTCCTGCGGTGACTGGCGGTGACCTGCCTGCACACAGCGCAGCGCCGCACGCCCCGCTGAAAGCAAACTCCTTCCTGAAAGCTCCGTGTGCTGACCGCCCTGCGGCTCCCCCAGCAGGATTTCCTCTGGCTTGAGAAAAGCTGCTCTCTGCCCCTGCCGCATTTATGCCCAGAGCACAGAGGAGAAGATGGGAAGCGGCGCAGGAGCGGGAGAGCTGCCACAGGACGGGGCGATGCTGCCCGTGCTGGTGATCGCTGGGGAACGTAGCACCGAAGTCTGTAACCGTGCCTCAGTCTGGGAGAGGGGAAGGGGGACGTTTCATCCTGCTAAAAGTCGAAGTTACCTTTGTTCTCTGATTGGTCTTCAAAATATCTCCCTCCTGGGAAATTAATATAAATGGGAGACATACTCTGGTTACTACCTAAATGGCACCAGTGTATTAATATTTTAATTCTCTCAAGTAGGCTCGGTAAAACAAACAATGCCAAAACGTGTTGCTCAGTGATGTGCAAAACAGAAAGTCTCTTCTCATTTGCTCAGAGCAGAAATGATCTTGTATTTAAGCTAGATAGCTTACTCTCAGAATGGCTGTGCAGAGTGCAGAATTTGTCTGTGTATCATCATGAATGGAGCTGAAATACTCTTGAATAATAGGAGTTGATCATAACAGAATAGGAAAAATGAGAGATGGGTGTCACAGCTTGGAGCACGCCGGATGCTGTGCAAACAGACTGAATGTGTCCAGCAGCAGCTGATGGCCATCATATGAGCTGCATGTCCTGTCAGAGGACCCTGCTCATGGCTTGGGCAGAGCAAGGATGAATGCACTGTTAAACTGCTGAGAGTGCTGCAGGAGGGCATGAGCAGAGGGACACTGGACGGACCCTGACATGGGGAATGGAGATGCTCATTTCCAGGTGGACAATTCTGCTTTTTGTAAGAGACAAAGTAATGACATAGCCGATTTTGCTAACGTTATCATTATAGCTTTATCTAGAGTTTGATCATCATTCTAGTGCTCACAGCGAAAACATCTGCTTTCTGATGCTTATAGACAAAACAATCTGCTTTCTAGCAAATTCTGGCCTTTTTGGTTGAATTAGCACCCAGTAAGCTGTGATTAAATTTAGGGATATTCTTATGTTATTAAATAAAAGAAAATGTGACTAGGGAACACGAGTGCATCGGTACGTGCTCTGTAAGTACCATCCTGCTCTGCAAGTACACTGAGTGCAGCCTGTGCTGCACTGAAATATCGGGATGGAAAGCCAGGAGTGGTGCAGCTGCAGAAGTGTGAGCAGGAGCTGCAGCTCAGTGCATGCAGGAGAAGCTCCTGTGCTCCTGTGCTCCTGTCCCCCTGCCCCCAGGATGCAAAGCTCTGCCTGGGCTGCAGCTGCTGCTCTGTGCGTGGTACAGAACCGTGCAGCTGAATAATAATAACACAGGAAGAATGAAAGAAAGCTCAAGTGTAAGCTGGAGCTACCCAGGGGTTTTTCTAATTTATTTTCTGGCCTTACCTCTGGTTTTATGTGTCTCTTTCCTTTAAGCAGTCAATAAAAACACTCCTTGCTATGGCAACTGCCTCCTTCATCATTTAGGCAGGCATAATGCACCATTCTATGGACACCCATGCCAATTAGCACTGAAAACGTGTACACACAAAGTATTTTAAAGCAGCAACTCTGTTACATTAGGGTTTTCCATTAACCTCTTTATTTTTAACCATCCAAAATGAGCACTAACGGTCAGTCTGCAGCTGGGCTGGGTGTGCTGGGGTATCTGCTGCCCTGGGAGGCACAGCAGCAGGGCATGGCCCATCTGCCCCTTGGCGTGCCTGTATGCAGCCCTGCTCTGAGGTCCCAGCGGAGCACAGCCCTGAATCAGCTGCCAAAACTGCTTCCTTTAAGTTTTAGCTGCAGTGTGGGACGGAGCACATTTGCAAAACAGAGCTTGGGAGCCTGCGTAACTCAGTGCTGTGGAAGGAGTTGTGGGGATGATGTATTGAAACGCAGCCATCTCCATGATGGCATGCCACGTATGTTTTTAAAAGCTATTTTTAAAATTAATAGTATTCTGTAATGCTGATAAAGTAGGAAGCATTTGTAATTTGTTGCACTCTTTCTAAACCCGCATTAGTCTGCTTTCCACCCGACTGAACTGTATTTTTTTATAGATACGGTGGTTTAAAATTTATTAATGGTGTAATAAAGGAACAAAACCTTTATTATTTAATGGGTCCATAATTTTAAGATGCTACATAAGGACCGCTGTGCCTTCTTTCCACCACTAATTAATGTCTGAATATTGATGTCAGTGCTCACTGCCACGTGAATGTTCACGCTCATCTACCGGCTTCCTCCTCTCTGATGGGCAGCAGGGCTGTGCTCTCTGAACCTTAACAAGTCCTAGCTGCTTCACGGACCTCAAGGAGTGCAAACATCCATGGGACATCCAAAGTTTGGTATTTAATTCTACCATGAAGGCTCCAGGGAACTGCGCTTTGCACCTCTCTGCCCAAGGATGGAACATGCCAGTACCTGGCCAGATTTGTGCTCCGGAGCTGCAGGAGCTGAGCTGGGCTCAGCACAGCCCTGCTCACACTGCTGGGCCCCCTCACTGCTGCTGAGGTCCCCCCAGTGCCCCACAGGAGCAGGGCTGGTGGCTGCTTGGCCTGGCATCCACCTCACTGCTGTCAGCATCGCTCTGCACGGGGCCTTGATGGGGCTGGGCACAGACTGGGACATAAATATGCCCAAAAGTAACGATCAAAATTATTAATGTTGTTTTCCTAACCTTTTTAATGAGGTGAGGCTCACTTCCATCAGCGCTGCCAGTGTTGGAATCTTTGATTTTATTTTTTTTCCAAAGAGCTTTAATTGAGCTAGGTATAAATAGCAGATCAGTAAACAAGGCCTTTTGGCTGTGTGAATCACGTCTGAAATATTCGCAAGCCCTCCGCAGCCTCTGATGGTGAGGAATGTGCTCATTAGGCCGGTCCAGATGCATTCTGCAGCCCGGTGAGAACCTGGCTGCTCCAGGAGATAAATCACTGCAGCAGCAACGCGCCCATCCTCAGTGCTGTGCTGCAGGTCTGCCTGGCCTCCAGATCCACCCAGATACACACAAAGGGGTTTTTGACACAAGAACTGAAGGGACCCGTGCTATGTCACCCCATTTAATTTACACTCGACTGCTGACTCCAGAGGGACTCCAACAAATCCCATAAACAAGGCTGTGCTGAAAGCAAAATGGGCACTGAAGAAAACCGGCAGTTCTTACTGTGGGTTTACTTACTTGGTAATTTCTCAACTGAGCGCTCATGTGAGAAATATCTCTACCAAACCTTGGCTTGTAATGGAGGATGGTCCCCATCTTCTTTGGGAAAGCACTTTGTTTTCCTTCGGTGATCCCTGTGGCATTAATTACATACATTTGAGTAGAAGTGTTTGCAGCATTGGAAACTATTTCTAAAATCAAACTAGGCATAAAACCCTTCGTATACGTGGGTACACATACACACATTACCTCATTACCTAAATCATAAATGGGTTTGTGAAGCAGAGGCCACAAAGTGAGAAGAGCCTTCGCCCAGAGCTGTTGGGCACAGGGTGCAGTTCTGTCCCGAGTAAAGCTGAATGTCTGCATCTGAACGTATTCTAGAATGTACTTCGGTCCCAGATCCTTCCAATTTGCCTAAAATGCAAACGGGGGAGTGGAGCTTTTTTATCTTGCCCAACTCCTCTTGGAAATGTAATGTATTGCATTTATACACTGCCTTTTATCTGAGGATTTCAAAGTGCACCGTGGATCTTCATTGAACTGATTGTGTGCAGCTTTGCATCGGATTTAAACATCCTGACCCAGAGTGAGAAAATCAGTTGGTAAGGAAAGGAAGGCGCCTTCCATGGAGGGTTTGAAGACTCGCAGGGTGGTTCTGGCGTGGGCGCTGCATTACCTGCACATCTCTGTCCCATGGATGCAGGGATCACTCCGTGGTCTCCTAGGATACAGAGGAGTCCCACTCTCTGTGGTGGTAAATATGCACCATTAGCAGCCTAAGCAGAGGTCTGCAGTGTGTCAGTGCTCCACTCTGAAGGGTCTCTGCACAAGTGCATGTAAAGGGACTCTAGTCTCAGGATTGGCTCCTGCTTTTGTCAAGGTTTCACCTACCTGTTCTACTTCAAAGCCCAGACAAGCAGAGATGCTGGCTGTGCCCAGGAGGGGCCCGTGGGCTCTCCCTGGCCAACAGAGCCGCATCCACTGCCTGCAGTCAGCTGCTGTCCCTTTGGCAGCCCTTAGCATCACATCAGAAGGTCACTGAAGCCCCAAACATAACCTGTGCAATGGTTTTGTAGCGTAAGTCCTATGTCAACTCAGATGAGAAATATGAAAACAGTCCAAAATCTGAAGGCTGTGGTTATTTTTCAGGTGTTTTCTGGGCTGAAGGGAGAACAGCTGCTAGTCCCAGATTGCGCCTGGATCCCTCAAAGAAAGCAAAGCACAGACTGTGGTCAGAGCAACCTGAAACGTTCAGAAGTGAACAAAGGTTGGCTTGAAATCTCCGCATCTACGAGTCCTGGTTTGTATTTTGAAAATCAGGAAAAGGTGAGCAGTGATTTTATTTTTTTTTACCAATTGGGAAGTTTGAGAAATGCATCCTTGATCATTTCAGATTTCTTTGTTGACTGATAACCAATTATTTCTGCAGCTTATTAAACCGTGATAACGCCATGAGTGATGCGGTCACGCGTCTAAGGGCCATTAGTGAGGTCTGTTTCAGCATTTCAGAAGCACAGGCTTTCTCTGAGCTCTGCTCTATGGGAACTGTTGAGTCACGGCCTGAGCACCTGGGAAAGGACCGGGTCAGGCCTGGGAGCACAGGTGAAGGCAATGCAGTGGTGTGATCAGAAGGGGTGGAACCTGGCTGCACCTCTCCTAGACCTCATTTAAGGGCTGACTGGCAGTGGGGAAAGGTCTCTGGTTTTGCAGGTTCATCCCTTGTGGAGCTTTTCCCCACGAGCTGAGATCTTTGAGACAGGTGGGCATTCTTTTCCTTTTGGTCATTTCACTCTGTATTGCCTTTCCACTGTGCTGATCATTCCAACTGTAGCACCGGTGATAGCAGGAATTAGAGTAATGTTGAGTGTAAATTAGAGTCAAGAAGTGCACGCCTGAATGTGAAAATGTTGAGGAGTGACTTCGTTAAGCAAGGTAGCATTCGCCACCTAGGGAGACACGCGAGCAATGCAGGGGAAGGCGTGAGGGAGGATGTGGGCAGCTGGAGCCCGGAGCGGGGCAGCCACGGCCACCCTGCTTCATTAAAGCTCCTGCTTTGGTCCAGCAGGTCCTTTTTGGCCCAGACGGTCATTTTGTCATTGAAAGACAGCAGGAGAGCACCAGCGAGTCCTGCTGAGCAGGCTGTGCTCTGCCACTGCCTGATGGTGCCAAGCGGTGCTTGGATGCTGTGCTCGTGCTGCTGCATTTCCGATGGAGCAATGCACGCGCCTTGCCTTTGTTTTAATCATTCAGGTGAGAAAGTCCTTGCCTCTCACAGCACAGCAGTGAAGATAATGATGCTCAATCTTCTGAGGTCTGGGAGCAAAGCATGGGCACCAGCCACAGGGCATGGGAGCCTGGGGGCAGGATGGAAGGGCAGGGGCTGTCCCAGCACAGCTGAGTGAGGAGCATCTCAGGTTGTGGAGAACACACTGCTGGAGCTGTGCTCTCCATGATCTCCATTTCTGGGAGCTGGTTTTAGCCTGATGCTGCTTTTTTATTCTCATCTATCCTGTCCTTTTCTTGCAGTCTTGAAAAATAGACTAATCATCACTGAAATGCTGGGTCAGGGCGTGAAGACAAAAAAGTTTATTTCTACAGTAATAGCACACGTCCCAGTGGCAGGCTCAGCCCAGCCACAGCACATGCAGAAGTAATTTACTCACTCATTCTGCCTCATTTTCTTGTCCTGAGTTGCCAGTATTCACTATTCTCTTCATCACAATGCGATTTCCACAGACAATTCTTGATCTGAAGTTCATTTGTAGTTCATCTTCAGAATTAATTTCTTTTTGTTGGACACGTTAATGGCGTATTACTTGTAAATCTTCTAATGAGGCTTCCAGCATTTGCAAACTCAAAATTGGCTTTAAGAAAATGTTCCCCACCTGTTTAAAATTGATTTACAGGAATGTCCCGGTGAACTGCTAAATATTCATGAGAAGTTGGTATAAAATACCTCTGAGCAGACGGAGGTGGCATCAGCAGGCATTGCGGGGAGCTGCTTCAGGCAGGAGGTGTGGGGAGCTGTGGGGCTGAGGGCCTGGCTGTTCTGCCCTGCCCAGGAGCACCATCCCAGCACACCCCAGTCCTGTACGTGCAATTTTTCTAGTCTTTGCTTAACTGGTGTTATATGTAATACCTCCTTTTTAATGGCAAAGTAGTCACACTTAGTTGGATCACAATGAAGAGCTCAAGATTGCAACACTTTGGTTCTCCTCACGTAGTCTTTTGTCTGTCATTGGTTTCATTTCAGTGGTGTAACACAGAGGGAAGGCTGCCTATAAACGTGCTTTATTAAGAGGAAAATGAATCCTGATTCCTTTCTTCTCTGGATACAAGGGATGCGAGCAGGCTGTGGAAGATGCCAGCTGGGTCTGGGTCTTTCTTCTTGCTCCTGTCTCACCTCCCAGCACCACGATGGAGGCACAGATGGTGACTGGGAGTTCTCTGTGCCCCTGTAGCTGCCAGGGGGCACCTGGCTTCCCTCTGGTTTTGCACCCATGGTTTTGCACAACTTTCATGGCTTCTGGAGTACTGCTTCATTTTGTGCTTTCTTATCTTGCTCCATGATGTGCTGTAAAGTTCTGTCATCAGTAATTCCTGAGGAGCCTGCAGAGTTCCCTGTTTGACAAACTGTTCCCAAGTGTATCTGGTGAGTGCTTTTCCCTTCCTTGGTTTTCCCAATATCACACTAACTCTGGGCAGACTCATTTTTAAATGCCTCTAATTTTTATCTGTAGTTTCTCGTAAAATATTCCTATATTGATTTTTAAAGCCATTCTGCCAGAGATGTGGACTCCTCTGTATTTAATGAATTGTGAGGTAATGAACGACGCTACTCCTCTATTGAACCTTCTTTCTTGATTTAAGTTTGAAATTAGAATCAATAATCCCTTGGTTATGAACACAGATACTGGACAGTAACATTTTTTTGTGACTCCATGGACAGCAGAAGAGTTTGCTGCTCTGTAGGGATGCCAGCAGCAAACCTGGGGTTACTTCTGCCAAATTTCTCTCACCTATGTGTCTGCCTGAGTATAAAGGCCTTGCTTATAACACATGGCCCACAGCACCACCTCTGTGGGCAAAGAGCCCCTGGAGACCCAAGGCAAAGGTCTCATTAAGACCCGATCCGGTATCCCAGCTCTGGGGAGCCAGGGGTTACTGGTTGCATTCACACCTCTCCCAGAGCCACCCAGCAGGAGGTTGCCAAAACAGCACTGTGTCCTTGGCTCTTTTCCTGTAGCAACAGTTCTCCCATCGTGCAGAAGCTGATAGGGCACAGCTTGCCATGCTGGTGCCAGAGCTGCAGTTCCTGAGCCCCGCTGCAGTGAGAAGTGCAGCCTCTGCAGCCAGCAGGAACATGGGGCTCAGTGTGATTTGGTGCTGTGATATCCCAGGTTTGTCCCTGAGGGAGGCTGCGGATGTTGAAGTGGTGTTCGATTCCTCGGCCGCCAGCAGCCAGCGGGAACTCTGCTCCAGTAAAAACAAAGTGAGTCCGTCCCTAATCCGCCCTTATGCTGAGAGAGAGCTGAGGCTCAAGGGGATTTGCAGCACGTTTCTGAGGATGGAACGCTGGTGATTAACATTCATGCCAGGGCTGCTCCTTCTGCATTTTCGATTCGAGTCGCACAAAACAGGGGGAAGCACCAGGCCCACAGATGGTGGGGCACTGCAGCCTGGGGATGCACTGCTGGGTTCTGCTTGTGGGATTGGATTGCAGATCTTTAAGTGTGCACATTGCAATGAACTTTGTAAGAATAATCACAGATTGGCAAAGAACTGACAGATCCCTGGCAAGGGAAAGGCTTGCTGGAGGTCATTATACCACCCCATCATGCCATAGGTGTCAAAACAGATTGTGTCTTCTGGAGGAGAGCTGTGTGAGCTTGTATTGCCCTAATTTTTAGAAGAAAGAATACAGAGAAAGTGAGAACACCACCAAGGCTCCTCCCAGCCTGCAGTGCCAGCCCTGCACCTGGGCAGCAGCTGAACTCCTTGGTGTGGGCAATGGGTCCCTGTTGCAGTACGCGCCTGTTCTGCTCCCCGGGGAGACCGCAGCTTGGCCAATTACTGAGGTGACACCAATGTGATGAGCAGCAAATGGCGTTTATTACACGTGTAAACTAGCTTATATAGCCTAAGTGCTTCGTTTACGCCCCTAAGGGCACGAACCACCCATCAATCATAGAGCAGGGAGAGGGCCTAACGTGTCACACCCCGCGGGGGGGTCTTGCAGTCTCGCAGTTCCGACAACAGGTCCCCAGGGAAATGCAGCCTTTGTCGATTCATGCCAGTGATGTTCCAAAAGCAGAACCAGGTCTGCCTGCACAGCAGGAAATGTTTCTTCAGAAAAACCTGACAGTGGCATTTCACACAGCAGCCCATCCTCCAAAGAGCTTTTACTCGTATTTTAACCTGGCTGTAATCTGATTGTACTTAGTTAAAATAAGTAAGGACAGATCAATTGGAATTTTGATTGAGAAAGAACTGAAAGGTTTGGCTCAGATTTTGGCTCAGAAGATGGAAAATCTGAGTATCTGACAACTTAATGCAGAGACCTCGCCTTAGATAGTAATGAAAAAACATCCTGTAGGAGAGACTGGGTGATTCTTTACATATTTCTTTTTCACTTCTCAGAGAACAATCTCTGCCCCTTAAAAATAGAAGAGAGGAGAAACGTTCCCATAGTGGTGATCCAGCCGGGCGCAGCACTGACCACGCACAGCCCCAGGCATTGCAGGGAGTGCAGCAGAGCTCCCTGCAGGCACTGATCTGCTCTTCCTGAGGGAAACCTGCTTCTTTATCAGCCCCCTCTGATGTGATTTGGAAAAGCTGACAGAGAGGAGATGCGGGAGCTTCACAAGTGATTCATTTTTATTTTGGCTTCCCAGAGTGATGTCACACATGGTGACAGGCTTGGGGAAATATGAAGCGTGAGACACCCACTGCGAAGTGCAGGAGGAAGTTACTATTCCTGCCACTAACCATCTGTAAATATTAGATGGGCTTTACAAGTATTTTCCTAGATGCTGATCAAAATCAGAGCTTGAAATGTTTACAGGAAGGAGAAGGGAGGGAGGAATGAAGGAAAGGAGAAGCAAGGAACTCTTACTGGAAACTTTTCAGTATTTCTTTGAAAAGCAAATGTGTTTCATTTAGACTTTTATGCCACCTCTAAAACCAAAATGGCATCAGCCATTCTAGAATGTCTAGCTTCTTTTGCTTTCCACTGCAAACTGATTAGATGGTTGTTCACACCCTTGACTTTACTTATATTAGTAAAATTTGTTTGTAAATCCTTGAAATGTGATTTTGCCCATTGAGAAGTGGCCAATGGTCACTGAAATGAAGCCCCAGTCCTGGTGTGCCCTGCTTGCCTTCCTGGGGGTCTGACTTCATTCCCTGGGCCAGCAGTGTTAGTTACGCATTGAGTCCCTTTCTTACCAGGCATGTGGATCCCACCCTCCAACTTGCTCTTTTCCTGTCCCTCAGAGAAGCTGACAAACAGCATTGATATAGCAAAGCATTTGTGTCCCCCAAAGCCAAGATTGTCTAAAAAAGTTAATGCCCGGATAATAGGAGGAAGAGTGCAGCATCAGTTCTGTGATAGAGTATTCAGATATATACCAATAGACATGAAAGAAATGCTTAAAGAGCCAGGCAGATTAATGTAGAGATGATACCTATGTTTGGAATACCTGAATTGGGTTAATCCTATCTCTTATTAAAATTCTCTGTTGAATTTATCTATTAATAATTAACTCTTGACAAGAGACATCTTTCTACATGAGTAGGTTCTGGCTAATGTGACACTCATTAAGGGTGTGAACAGGCAGAGCAGATTCGGCTCCTGCAGGGCTGAATGCTGCCTGCCCTGTGCTCTGTTCCTATGCCTGCTCTTACATGCAGTAGCCAGGCCTAAATTTGGGGAATCCAGCTGTCATATTGAAAGCACATCTATTCCAGAGCTCTCCTGTATGTGGTGTCTGTGTTCCATTGCTGGATGGCTAAGGAAGGAACCATATAACGGTGCTGGTTAGGTGCTATCCCCTCCAATCTCAGCTGATAGGCAACAGCATTCTGCTTACAGGCGATCCATTTGAATGCTGCAGTGTGTGTGATTTTAATGGATGGAGACAACACATGAGCTCTGAGGAAAGGTACATTTCGCTCTGAAGAATGCCAGCTAGCCCCCAAGGGCAGGGAGCAGAGTTTTACGCCTAACTGATGCAAAGAGTTGTATACTGCCCTATTAAATGCAGGAGAGAGAAGGTTCAGGTTTCCAGATTGTCCTCTCCTTAACGAGGGACCAGAAAAAGTTTCAGGTTGATCTCTGGTATGACAGGGCTGTTCAGGGCAGCCATAATGTGCACACTGCTGTCAGGTAACATCTCTCTTCCAGCAGAGAAATATTCAGCCCTGGGCCCTTGTACACAGGACTGATTACTTGTTTTCTTCTCATTTCTGTACAACGAGGTCTGGGACACTGGAGTATTTCAGCTGCTTATCCCATATCCCACTGTGACCAAAGGCCAGCAGAGGGTGTCCCCAGCTGAGAGTAGAGGCTGGATGTAAAGTAGACATCTATCATAGTGGCACTAGAAGCCTGGGGCTGTGCAGGAAGAAGTCAGGGTACAGGAATCAACAGCAGGACTCACTGGGAAGGGCCTCTCATCTCTACAGAAGCCCTTCTGCAATGCTGCACTGCGCCCAGCCGGGCGCCGCTTCTGTGCTCCAGAAGGAAGAAGGATGGGCGAGCATCGATCTGAGCTGCCGGCTGCTGCTGGGCCTTGTCCTGCTGCTGGCAGTGCTGCACGAAGCCATCTCTTCCAGGGCTGCTCTGAGATGAGCTCCCAGTTCAGTGAGTTCCCACCTTCCTTTCTTTACACTTCTCCCTTTTTAAAATCAGTCGTGATCTCAGAAGCAGGGCTGGGCAGCAGCAGAGCGCTGCAGTGTTTTGCTGTGCAGATCCCCCAGCAGAGGACCTGCAGTCCTGCTCTGCTGCTGGTAGGAAATCAGCTCAATTCCTGGCATTCCAACTTGGCCTGGCCATGCAGCTTTTACTCATTGCTGCTTTCTTAATTAGACTGCAATCCCTTACAGGCAGGACATTAATGTATCGTGTTATATTTTGCATTTATTTGTTTTCGCTGCATGAAGAATCAAAACAACGTGTAGCTGAAGGACAGACTGTATAGGTTCCTAATTCTTCTCCTGCTTCAGTGCCCTCTCTTAGGCATTCTCTAAATTAATTCTTTATTCTTTATCCAGCAATGATCAAACACAGGTGTTTCATGGAGCAAACCCTGCAGCAGACAGCTGGAGCTTGACCTTCCTTTCATGTCAATAGGAAAACTCTCAGAACTGAGCATAAGCCAGTCTGTATGTAAACTCCCTCATTAGTCTTCAACAATTAGAGGCTGATAGATGGCCTGAAGGGTGAGACACCCCACCTATTAGTGGGGCTGCTCTGAGCATAACCCTCCTCCTTAGCCCTGAGTGCCTGGTGGAAATACGACAGGTGATCCTGCAAGAAAAGTCAGTGCTGTTACAATTCAGTTGTTTTCCTTTAGAGTTATTATGTATCTTCTTTTACACTTCACAAATATTTGGAAAACAAGAACACTTAGCTTTTAACTAAATTGCACCAGAACAAATATTTTTATTGCTGCACTGAAAGCTGTGGGTCTGCCCAAGCCAAATTCCATTTAATGTTTCTTTAACGACCTCTGAGACAGCTTAGCCACGTTCTGATGAGTGTTCAAGTGAGATGGCATTTGTTAGGTCGCAGCTGTTTAAGTCCAGCATGACTTTGCTACCCCAACCACAAGTGTTAACACTGCCCTGGGTACCGAGTCAGCTGATCCTGGTTTCTCTGCTTACAACAAAAAGTAATGGCACTGGAGGATGAGGCGGCAGGGAGGTTCAAGCAGTTGTGCTGGCACAGCTCAGGCTGCCTGCAGATCCTAGTGCTGCAGTATTGCCTTTGTGGGCAGCTCCGAGATGGGTACGTGAGAGTGGCTCCCGCTGAACCACTTGAATATAGATGCAGCTGGGTTTCTGAATTCACATTCAAGTCTTCCCCTTCATTTTGTATGGCTGAGGAAATTCTAGAACGCTCAGATGCATTTTCTGATAAGTCTGAGTTCCACTGAGACAGAAATCACTCTAACCCACAAAATCAAGAGGGTGTTTCAGTTTAATGTATGAACTTGGCTTCTCCCTTTCTGTGAGAGGACTTCGGAAGGCTGCAATCTCCCAGGGCAGCTCTGGGACAACATCCTCAACACCGGGCTGCTTTCATTCTCAGAAACCGAGCAGGATTACAGAAAGGAACACAGTCACTGGGAGAAGTGGCACTACGAACTGACTTTGCTGTAGTTGTGGAGACTCAGTACTGCACAGAAGTGCATCCCTTTAATGGATGACTTTTCAGAGCCAAGATGAGAAGGACAATACAGTTGAGTGAGGTGGGAAGGATGTACGGGCTTTTCCCCTTGAAAGTACAGCTTAGAAAATGTCAGCAGTGGGCACTGCTGCGTTGTGAATATAGATGTAGTGGATACCTTCTGTGATTTCTGAGGACAAATGGTGCTGTTGGCTCATCGTGGTGCAATTCTGGAGTTCGGAAGGAAAAACGAAGGAACGTTAACTAGATTATTTCTGCTACTAATTCTGCTAACGAAGGGAGCAGTGGGGGTGCAGCTGTGGGCTGAAGCAGTTGGTGCTGAGGATGCTCCCTGCTCTTTGCCTGCACGCACGGGGCTCTGGGTGCTCTGCAGGCCAGCACAGCAGCAGTTGGAGCACGAGGATGCTTCTGGTTTAGCTTTGTCTGAAAGTGCCCGACGCTGCCTTTCAACACCGCTCCACAATGCAAATGTGAAGGGACAGTGGAAATGGCACGGAGCCTCACTTCGGGCTGACGGCTCTGTCCCCAGCGCTGCCGACGCCCGGCCGAGGAAGGAGCTCCGCTCCCGGCCCCACCAGGTGGCACTGCGGTAAAGCGCTGCCCGCAAGGAAGGCGTGCGGCCATCCGCCACGGCCCTGCGAGAGGAATAAATGCCGAACACTCAGGGATCTGTAGAGCTGGGAAGGTAGGTGGCATTTATGGCAAGAGTATTGATCTCCAATGGAACGAGTCTATAATGAATGGCATTTCAGAGGATCCGGCTGTTACTACGGCTGTGAAAAGTTCATTTAGAGCGAACGGATATGGCTGTAACGATACATCTGAAGAGCTAGAACTAATGAAGAAGCCTCCAGTGCTACTGAAGTACTTAGGAATAAAGCCTTATTACTCGACAAAAAGCTGTGACACCACGGTTAGAAACTCACAGCATCGCAAGCGATTCTGTGCAGGTGGAGCCTTCACGGTCCTCAGGGAAGGGCCAATGTGTGAGGCTCAGCTCAGCCAAGCTGCTTTGTTTCCTCGGACCAACGCTTCATTCCCAGTCAGGCAAGTTCCCTTTGTGGTAGGCTGTTCTGTGTTTCTCAGGAATGAAAGCAAAACCACTTATTTTTATTGTAAATTGTATTTAAAAAGCCATAATACTAACGTGAGCCATCTGAAATTGACACCGATTTGCCTTCACAATAGCAGGATAATTAATATCAGTGTTTATGTAGTATCTCTCCTTGCACAAGATCCCCCAGGAGTTTGCAGATAACAGCCTGCAGAAGCTATTGTAGCCATCATACAAAACATCTGGTTCACGCCTGTTTAAAAATCCCATTTTAATTTCAACTCTGCTTCCCCCTAAAGTCAATGGACTGCTTTGCCTTCAAGAGTTGAGTTAAGCCCTTTGTTTTCATTTGGTCCTTGAAACGAAAGGAAATGAATTACAATAGTTTTGTACAGCACCTCCCAGAGACCAAGTGTTAATTGCACATGCCCTGCACAGGCAGCTGATGGGCACACGCAGGGATTTCGAGGTGACGTGTGACCTGCTTGGAGGTGCCAATTTCCAGATGCCCCCAGTGTCTCAGGGCACTGGGAGCATCTGGAGATTCCAGATAACTCCAACAAAGGCCTGAGCAACAAAACCCTGAGTGTATGTGGTGACCTTAGGAGTGGCTACAGCTCTCTGACTGTGACAAGAGGAAACAGCCCCCCCAGAACTGTCTGTTCACTGCATAAGCATGAAATGATTTGAGGCACTCCAACCTATTGTTAGGTTAATGAACTCAAACCCCAGAATTCTTCAGTCCCGAAGCAACCAGAGGCTACCAGTAAAGACCAATCTGTGGGAGTTAATGTGTGCACAAAAGGACATTTTACGCTGCCTGGAGTCCTGCTGATGAAGGCTCTGTTCCTCATGTCTGTGCCATCTCCTGAGACACAAGGCATTTGTCAGCAGGAAGGTGGGTGGGTAGAGGTCCTGATGCTGCTCCTGCTGTGGCTGGGCCATGCAGTGCAGTGGTGTGAGGCCGGCAGCGATGGCTCTGCTTCCAGCACTTCCTCCTCTGGCACACGAGTGTGGATCTGCACCCTTGGCACTCGCACTGAACTCAGGCAGGCACAGCAATACCACCTCTCTCCTCGCCACTACAAGGCGTTCAAAGCTCATTTGCTTTATTTAACACACGTAGGAAAGTTCTCAGCAGCTGCCAGGTAAGCCTTCCTACTTGCCTTAGAATCAAAAGGTGCCGCCGATTTTTCGGATGCTGCAAAGGCAGAAGCAGACAGTTGTGTCAGAGACAGAGATCTGAAGCCTTGGAGGAACATTTCCCTATTTGTGCTGTCGCTGTGTACAGGGGAGGATGGAGAGCAAGGGAAAGAGTCGCCTAGGAAGAAATGGGAAGAAAGGAAACTTGATTGTGAAGAGCAGGATAGGAAATGAACTCTGCATTCAGAAATGGCAGAAGATGAAGATAACAAACAGAAGAATAAGCAGCTGGCAAGCTTTGTTAGAGTTGTAAAGTGCTCGTTTAAATCTACTTTTGTTCCTTGTGATTCACAGAAGTGAAAGTGCGCCCCAGATCCCTCAGTGCTTTCTGCACAGCCCACTGCTGTGAGCTGCAGTGTTTGAGCCCCGTGAACTGCACTGCTTTAACTGGAAACGGGCCCATAGGAATGAGTGGGGCTGCTTCTGCCTTCCCAAGCTGCCTGCAGTCATGCACATGGACAAGGCAATCACTGGGGTAGACAGTGAATGACTGTCAATGGAACCATCCGTATCCTACCCTAGAATATTTGAGATTGCTGTTAGCATCCGGCAGGGATGCTATATCCCTACAGACAGTGAACTGGATGAATTTTGCTTTTCTGGACAATTTCCTTTGCTGCCCTCTTCTTAAAATGCTAAGAGCCATTTACAGAATTTGCTGAGGGCAAGCGCTGATTCAATTGCATATCAAAGACCTTATGGCAATAGAGAAGTCATCTTCCTCGTGTCCTTTTACATCTTGCAGATTGTGAATCTCCGCACAGCACTGATTTGGGGAGCAGCATGTTCTTTGCCTTGTGCTGTCAGTGATGAGATGCCTCATTCTGCTTCAGGGGGTTCTGCCAGGCGACTCTCGAGGGAGATATTTCTGCTTTTGCTTCACAACCACTGGCACCAGGCACGCAGGTTAAGACAGAGGGAGGAGCACTGCAAAATAAAAACTCCTTCCAATTCCTGAGATGTGTTGTTTTCCCAGCACACAAACGATCAAACTCCCTTCGTTATGCTGCAAACTTTAGCTAATAATGACTATCAAGAAGTTATACTTACATTTCTTCTAATTCTATATGAAGCTCATACAACACTTTCTTTCAAAAAACAATGCCTTGTATCAGATGCTGACTTTAATTCCATATGAATTTCTGTGGTGCTCACGGGTGGAGAAAATCTCAGTGTGATATTTGTGGGAAGAAATGAATGAGCCCCAGTATCTTCAAATGGCTTAAAATGTCCTCCTGAGGATTTCTGTCAAACACATTTCCAGGTTTAGGTGAAAAGTTTATTGAAGGAAAACCAACCAGAAAGCTTTCACACGGAGATCAGGGGTCACTAGAGAAACTTTTGTCAGCAATAATATACAGAAATATACCTAGAGATGCTGACAGCATGGAAGAAACCCTGGTGTCGCTGCAGCGAATGGCAGAACTCAATTCTCTGATGATTTCGTTGGGAGCCACATTTCTCCTTGAAGCTGTCATTTATGCATTAGAAAACATTTGTGTATCCTTCATCACAATGAGTGCTGGAAATCTTTGCTGCTGGAAGGAGCCTGCAGAGGTGGGATGGGCTCCAGTGCTTTCCTTGTAGAGCTGACAGTTCAGGACTAGAGAACTGCTTCCCATGGGTCCTGTTAGATGAAAACCATTAGCTGTGGTCATTTCCAACCTTGTGATTCTCTCATTCTATGATTCTATGTGCTTTCAGATGCAAAGGACAGAGAGGCATGAGACGTGATTGGTTTTGCCATCTTATTTAATCTTACACTTGTCACATCCCTATCAGCCTTATATGAACAACACCTTAAAATAAGCATGCCATGCCCTGTGCTGGTCTACCCATGGGGAATAGCATAGAAACACTTGGAAATATTGGAAGAAAACATCCATGTGAGAGCATTATGCTGCTTCAGATAAGATATCTCTGAAGTTGCATACTTGTGTTCTGAACTTTTTTGCCTGTGGACACGTGGCCACAGACAGCTGCACAGAGCTGAACAGATCCCATTTAAAGATATCCTGGTAAGCAACATGCTCGTATCTGGGCACATCTGTGGGGGACAGTTACTGACAGGGATTTCAAAGGAGTCCGAAGGCAGCAGTCCGTAAAGCCCATTGAAAGTCAGCAGCTGTTGGGTGTTTGAATTCAAATGCAATTTGAACTCACTTTTACTTTATCTATTTTTCTACTTTAAATGTAGTGGATCATGGATCACAAACCCTCTTGGGTTGCTGAGGTTGTGTGGCACAGTGGTTACTGCCCTCTTCCAAATGTGGTCCTGCTTGCTGGACTCAGGCTTGCATCCACCTTTTGCATGCCTCAGGTGCACCTTTTATGTGGAACTTTTCTTTGTTTGGACTTTGTGATGTTACCAGGAGATCTGGATTGTCACCAGTGTGGATTTTCATGAGTCAAGATGTCAGTGACACAGATCTGTACTTTGCTTTCCAGCTTTCCATCCCCGAGGTGCTGTCTGCCTCTCAGATGTTTGCAGCTGGACGAGCAGCAATTTTCTGTGGCTGTGCGTGGTGCCAGAAGATGGAAATGCTTCTGAAATGGAAGCAATTAGTTGCCACAGCTCTCAGCGCTGGGGGAGGATTTTAGCAACTTGACCCTTTGAAGTTTGGACCCAGAGATAAGTCAGGTTTATTCTGTCATCCAGACGAAATGTCGCTTATCCAGTGCTTTCATCTAGAAGCAGGTGGTGCTGCTGAGGAGGGCTAGAATTTGCACTGATCCTGCATCCTTCCACTCACTGCTGCTGGAACATCCTGACTGACAGCGTGAGGAAGAGCAGCTCAGTCCAGATACGCACAGCCACGTATGAACATGTTTCCTCCATTATTAAGCCCCCATCTGCTTAGACTCCAACCGTGCAAAATGCAGAGCTCAAAATACTGAATAGTGCTTGGTGAATGCAGCAATGGGCTGTAGCTTTGTTTGGAGGCTGTGCATAGCTGGAAGCTTTTCTTCACGAGATTGGCATAAAAATGGTCCCCATGTGAAGTTATACCATCCACTGCCTGATGAGCTGCGACTGTGCAAGTCATTCTGTAGAGGAGAGGAGCCTTTGTAACCTTCCTGCTAAAACTGTCAGAAGGAAAGATAACTGCTATGGGATACAGCTAGCTGCACCAAACCCGTGTACCAGCAGTTACATTCAAAGACACATGAAGAAAATGGAAAGGCTCTTACTGACCTCAGTGAGATTTGGACAAAGTGCTTATTGAGGAGCCATCACGTACACCAGAGACAAAAATAGCCGTTGGCTGTTTCTGATAGAGCCACACTTGAACCAGAGATGCAGACAGCTCTGGATTCCACCACGCTTTTCTTGCCAAGTTTGTAGTTTGAGTTCTGGTTTCATGCGGTGCGATTATTGGTGTCATAGCTCGGTTTAATTATAGATAATCAGTTATATAACCCCCCCTCTTGAACGACTTACTTTTTTCTGTCGAGGATGTTATAAGAGGCTGTGACCTGAAGTACATGGATGTCCAGGGGAAAAGTCTGAGAGCTGCTTCTGGAGAAAGGAATCTGGCAGAGCGTGGCCCTTGTGCATCCTGCATGGGGCTTTCACGCAACAGCATGAGGCCATAAGCCCTTTCCCACGGGCTTTCCTGTTTACTTCAATGACAACACTGAATTGTAAATTTAATTTAAAAAAATCTAAGGATCTGAGGTCCTTTTACCTCGATTTTAAAGCAAAACAAAGAAAATCACTCCGTTGTCATTGCAGAGGCGATCCTGCAAGGCATCCTGCTGGAGAGAGCACGTGGCTGATAGCCAGGAATCGGGGCTGCTCTGCTTGTAATGTTACCATTGCTAGCCTGTTGATTTCATGGAAGGAATTTTCTTTCTTCTGACAGGTGAAGAGGATAACTGCTTCCTTTGTCCAGTGGGCATTTTTCTGTGTCCAGCAAAAAAACCTTTATGTTATTTTACTGGCTTTAACTGTGAAAAAGAGCTGTTTGATAGAAGATGCATTGTTAACCAGAGAGGGACGCTTAACACGGGGTAACCTTTGCTACTGTCCTGTGCCATTTGTAGTTCAGCAGTGCTGGATCACTGCAACCCGCAGGACTCTGCTCTGGCAGCCCTGAGCTGTGCTGTGCTGCAAGTGCTGTGACTGCACCTGAAAAAGCAGGCGACTTCCCTTGGCACTGCCTCTGTTATCTGCAGTCACGGAGCCTGCATGTCCCGATTCCCAGCGCAATGAATCATCAGACAACGCTGTCTGTGCTGCTTGTGTCGTTTTCTGTTTTATTAATGGCCAATGCCTTTCATAGATATTTTCCACACGACTGCAAGAACCAAACCAACAGAAGATGTCACAATTCATTAGGCACCAAGTGACTTTCGAGCTTATCTGAAGCTGATGAAAAACCTGCCTTCTTGTTAAGACAGCTGATCTGGAATTTTGTCCAAAAGATGATACAACCCGGAATGCTGCCTGTAATGCCAACCACCAGACCCTGTCAGATACCGAGGGTGCTATTACATGTTCCATAACTGCACAGCAAAATGAATCCAGAGAGAACAGCTCTGGTTCTCTCTCCATGCACCCTGACACACAGAATTCTCTCCTGGGAAAAACTCCCAACACATCTGCTTTCTGAATCTGCATTAGTGGCTACACTACTTTATGAGCACGTATCAGTGTGAATTGCCCTAATGACAGCGTTTCAAATTTATACACAGAAATTGGAAATCTTTTTTTTTTTCCAGTGGTTTGAATGATAGAAAACTAAAAAATAAAATAAAAATTAGTAAGTCCTAGAATACAAAGCCTCATTCCTCTAGAAGAAAAGCCCATACATCTAAACAAACCACCTATTCTCAGTACACTTCACATCATTACCTACTGGGAGCAGTGAACCATCATATCCAAGATCTCCTGACATTTGTCCTGTTCAGCATTACTCGTGACACTTCATGGAATGCCTGTATGGGCTGGAGCTCTCAGTGACAACGGTTTATTCGTTTCATTTTTACACTGCAAAGACACGAATCAATACCTCTCATACTTCATCACAACCATCTGGAAAACCCTTCTATGAAGGGCATTCTAATTCTCATAATTGGCAGGCTGCACGTTTGGAGGGCAACAGGAACGTTCTCCTCTTGGTGGTGCATATGGTGTGCTTTTCTGGGGGAGGCCTGAGTATGAAAAATAAACAAAACAACTTAATTATTAGATTAATTTTAATCATCTTAATAAATGATCCAGCTACGTCATCCCTCATTTCTGCTCTTCGTAGTTTAGAACTAGATGAGAAGGAAGCAGCTCATTCAGTTCAATGCTTGCTAAAGGGGAGGCAGGCAGTGTGTGGGAGCAGAATCAGGTACTGATGAAAGCAGGCTTTTTGCATGCAGATCTGCTATGTCAACAACTGGGGAGCCTTGCAGCCGGGCAGTTCCTCAGCACAAATAGAGCGCGTTGGCAGCGCGTTCTGACAGCTTCAGTGTTATCGGGCTGTAAAACACGATGAAATTACTTTATTGGCTGCAGACAACTTGGGATTTATTTATTTATTTGCTCTGCAATTGTATGGCTCGCAATAATCATCCATTCTTTTCCAAAGCGAGGCTGAGAGGCATTTGACATAAACATTGGACCAGTAACAGTAATATTCTTTCTCCATAACACATTTTTTCTTGCGAGTCAGCCGGTGATAAAACACATAACACTTCACCTGCAGGTCATTGCTTTCAGCCTGATCCACATCGATACTCACAGAGCGTTATCAGTCATCTTCTCCAAGGCAGCCTATGCAAAACAGCGACCATGTGGTGTTGGAGGAGCCCCTAGAAGACACTGCAGCACGAGAGCAGCTCCTCTGGGTAAGACCTGAGCCACACTGCCAACGCTGCTTCCAAGGATTATACTGCACACAAAATAAGGAGTGAATGCTCCTTCCTCAAGGAGCACGACCTTTCTACTCTTCTACAAATACTTTCGTGACTTTCCTACAAACTAAGTGCTCTTAGTCTTCAGATTTCTCAGCGCACCTTCTGGTTTCACAGAGGAAGAAAGGAAGTATATAATCAAAGAATATTAGGATGCTATAATTACAAGATAAACAAGAGAGTTTGGCAAAGCAGATAACGATAACAAAAAGAGAATGGATAGAAAGCTTACCCCAATCCTGGGCTCACTCACAAAACTCCAGCAGAGATCCTTCCCCACTGGCAGCCAGCTCTTCAATAGGTCTAGGAGGGGTGCAGCCAGGCTCCCCCTTCCTGCAGCACAGCTGCATTGCCTTCACCTGTGCTCCTCTGGCTGGCTCAGTGCTCGCCTCAGGTGATCAATCAGAGGTTCCCATACAGGAAGACCCAGGATCTGGAAGAGTTCCTAAATCATGGAACCACTTTGGTTTTCTTAGGCTGATGATGAGCACCATGCTGAGCTCAAGATGCGCTGCAGCTTGGCTAGCATTCCACATACACCAAATGCATCACACAGCAGCACATCCAGTAGGGAGTCATTCAGGGCTGAGAAACACTGCTTTCTCTCTTGTTGCTCTTCTCACGCCTATTGCCATGGCTGTCCTTCTGCAGGTTTTTGTGCCATACAGGTGCCCAATGACAGCAGAAATTACACATCTCTGTATTATTTTCAACCCAGAGCTGCTTGCCTGGCATTCCTGTTTGTACCTGAAAGATGCCTGGGCACTTGTCATTCAATGGAATACTTAAAATCTTTCAGTTTCTTCTTTTTAACATTTTTCTCCTTCTCCGACTCCCCTCTGACCAACATATTTTGGAGACACTTCTCTCCTTTGCTTACATACTAAGAATGAAACCTGATTATTGAAAGAGTCAGACTTTGTATTTAGCAAAAATAAAGTCCCTGTATTTTGTTTTAATTAGCACAAAGCGTGCTATGAGTGAGCCCTGCAGGGAATATGAAAGGAATGTTGTCTTTTAAGAGGTGGTGTTTGAACTCTGAATTCCCCTTTCTCTATCTTCCACCTGTGGAAAACCCAGGCTTACATCCTGAAACACTCTGACGAGTCTCTCTAGGTTTGCTACATCCATTCACTCCCTTTCAGTTCATTAACATTCAAAAATACATGCCTGAAATGTAACGTGGATACACAGCTAAAGGAAAACCTGGGGCAGTCGGTATCTGCAGCATGTGCTGAGACTAAAGGGCTCACAGACTTGTAGACATTATTTTCATACACCCACAGATCCTTCCACATTCAGTACCATGAACATACCAGCTTGCTCAGAGTTAGATCCCTAGCCAGGCTTATCTCACGTTGGAGGTAACTTACATCAGCACAATTGCTCATCTGCACAGTGGAGTTTAACTTTTTTGAGGTTTAGTGTTACAGCTGCCACATACATATCTATGATGATCTGTGCTTACATCAGGCTTAATGAGCCTCCATGATGATGAATCGTCCCACGCATGGAAGCATGCAGTAGAAACTTCCCAAGCTGCTAGGGGAGCACTGGCTACAGCACATTGGAGATTTTATTTCTGACTTGCCAGATTAAAACAACGCTGCTTTGATACTTCCACTTGCATCGGTAGTGTGTGAGGCACAGACCTTCAGCTGAAGCAAGCACCTGCAAAGGACTGATGATCTAAAATGGCCTCAAATTCCCACACAGTCATAAATTGCTATGGCTTACACAGTGAGAAAGAGCTGTCATGCCATGACTGCTGGCACATTAGAAGATTAAAACATAGAAACCTGCTTACTAACGACATTCTTGGATAGTTTAGCTTCAAATTACTCTTTGCAGAGGAGGAGCAGAGCGATTAAGCATTATTCATCAGCACATCAGATTTCTTGCAGCATTGTTTTTTAAAGCTTTTACAACACATTTACAACAGCAGTGGCTCATTTCGTGTCCTTCTCAGTGTTGGGCTCACAGCACTGACTTCAACGAGCTGGCTGAGCCGTGCTGACCCCAGCTGGCCAGATGCTGCTCAGATGAGATGGCTCAGAGCAGCACAGCTCTGCTCTGCTGACAGCCTCAGGTGTGCCAGGCAGCCCTGTGAAACAGAGGGCTTTTTGTTTTGACTGCCAGTGCCTCGTGTTTCCAAAGAATCAAAAGTACCTTTATGAAGTCTTTGAAGGTAAAATGAGATTGTGTAACAGTATGAGGTCTCGTTCTATATTTAATAAAGAGAAAAGCTAGCTGCGTCTTAGGAAAACAGCTCAAATGGGAGATATTGCATTATGGAACAGAGCACACCTGTCATGGAAGGGGTCATTTCCCTGAAAGTTAAACACATTCCAGATGCCTATGCCTGTCTGAACTGCTTTCTTCAACATCCAGCCCCGTGTCGAGGCAGGACTCTATATCTGCTATTTTAAGTGATGCACTTCCAGACGTCTGCAACCCTGACAAACTGACCGCAGCCCAGGCAATGCCACACGCTGGAAAATAAATTAATTTCATGACTTGCCCTGATCCTGCCTGCCCCTCTGACAGGTGCTCACACATCACTCGCAGCTGAACAATTACAATTCCCTCCCACCCCACAGGCACGCTGTGAGCACCCAGCAGGTGAGGGTGCCTGCATGGGTCAGTCATGCAGGTTCTTGCTCCATTCCAAAGCAGCAGGGAGGTGTTTGGGTGTCGCTGTGGGCAGCACAGCCTCATGGTGCACCCATTTCTGCGAGCCTCCTGCAGCCCAGGTTCTGCAGGGCCACAGCCTGGGTGAGCCCTGCCTGCAGGACTGTGCTATCCAGCTTAGAAGGTGGCATAGAAACACAGTAGTTCTGGCAAGCATGCTCTTTATCCAAGCTGTGGTGTTCAGCAGCAGTATTTGTACACAAACCGTCAGGTTGCAGCCTGAACAGTGATTGAGCACCTGGTGACGGGGCGCAGCCAGCCCTGCAAGCACAGGTGCAGGCAGTTCAGTGTGTGATTGGAACTGATGGGCCCTGGCTCCCCCCACCCCCAACCCCATTTAAGGGCTGGCCACAGTAGGGGAAGGTTCTCTGCTTAGAAGTCGCCTCTCTTGGAGTGGTCAGTGAGCCCTGATCTTCTGAAAGTGGTAAGTGATTCCTTTTTTGTTACCAGACTGTGACTGCTCCTTGTCTTGGGTTCAAGGCAACTGTATCTGCAGCTGTAGTGCTGACCAAATCCTGTGTAGTGGTTTTCATTCCTGCTCCTCTTGCGGGTGGAGCTGCCTGATGGACTCCAACGGGGCAGAAAGAATCCTAGAGCAGCACGCTGAAAGTTGGGCTAGGGAATCACGAGGCTTGTTTTGTTGCTCCATTTGCTTTAAAGCCTGCTGCTTGGTGTGGTGGCTGCTTTCCTTGCCCCATTTACATTACTGACTTATACCTGTATGAGGCAAGTCAATCTCCCCCCAAAAACCTGGTTGAGCTGATATAGTTCATTAGTAAAGGTGTGTTTTGCAGAGGTTGGTGAGTGATGTCTCCTGGTACTTCCACAGCTCTCTGCCTTCAGTAATTTGTTCAAGTATTTCTGGTGTGCTCTGTGGAGAGCTTTTCCTTTTTTCCTCGCTAAGAAGTTGTAATGTGGTAAGAGTGATGCATGCACTGTGCTTTAACAGCTTTTAGTTGCTGTAGTTCTCTATCCTTTAAAATGTATACCTTGTATAGGAGGCCTGAATTAAAAGCAGAATATAGTCTTCAAGGGCAGATAATTAATAAGGGGTGGCAGAGTCTGGTTTGTCTCTCCATGCTGTGTTTGGTCTTGCATATTCTGACATGCTTTCTTCAGTCGGTATTTATTATCTAAGATGCAGAGAAATGGGAGCCCCATCTGCAAGAAGATAAGTCACTTCTCCATTTTGCAATTATCTCAGTAACAGCTGTTGCAATAATAGAATGCTGTAACACTTCAATTTTTGAGTCGGTTCCAGAGGTTTGGAGTGTGGCTTAATGAAGGTTATTTCAGCTGTAGTTTCTGTCTTGTTGGTGTAAGTGACAGGGCTGGATGTGAGCTCTGCACATCGATGGCGTCATGGGGAATGCAGTGATGTCATTCACTGCATTTTTTCTCAGAGTTGTGCACCACAGGTTCTGACTTCTGGTAATAGCAGTATGTGCACTTCAAGTCTTATCAGCCCAATTTAGGATTTTAAGAACAAGTTAGAAAGAAGTGAGTTCTTGTTATCCAGCACCAATGACAGAATCAAACCCTACCACCCTCTGGAAGGCTTGGTCTAAGAAATGTGTGCTCAATTAAGGCTGCATTTCGGAGACTTCATGGGCAATGCTTGGTCAACCACCTTTTCAAAGTCCCCACCCCTGGCAGATATTGTTTTTAAAGCTGTGCGTTTCGTCCTTTGGGCACACCTTTTTCAAACCCCTTCATCATGCAGAGTAACAATATCAACAAAAGCCAAAACAATCCGGGTGTCTCATAATTTCCCCCTAAACTGTATGCCTCCTTTCTTCTGCTGTGGTTAATTACTGGGTCTCCTCTGAGGTTTATTTGGGCAGCACTTGAAATTAGGGGTGCTTGGGATAGCAGAACAGTCCTCAGAGTTAGTAGTCAAGGCACTGTTAGCAGCAGCTTGTCTGGAGGAATGGTAGCAAGTCTTGGATATGGGCTGCAGGGAAAGATATGTAGCAGTGTGGCTGAGGATAGGGAGAAGGGATTGCAGCAGTGAGCTGAGCTGAAGGAACAAGCTGAAAATCTGTAAGCTTGAATTTACAGAGAAAAGCAAAGGGTATTGGGAGTGCTCTGACTTGTGCTGTGTCTAAGAGCAGTGGTACATCACAGGTGGTAAGCCATGAAGCAGGCTGGTATCACCCAAGTGAACAAATGAAGAGAATATTTTCACTTAGTTCTTGGTATTACACATCCTGCAGTTCTCAGCATCTTGATCAGTGGTGTGTTGTCATAGCCTGTACTGCTTTGTTTTCCAAGTTTTGTCCCTAATCTGTTAGTTGCATTTCATTATCACATCTAGGTCATTAGTGAAGTGACACCCAAGGGGGAAGAAAGAAATCAAATGACAATGTAGGTGATGTCTGACATTAGCCAAATGTCAGGCTTTCTGATAGAAGCATCAAAATTAATCTGAAAATGTTATACCAGTTTTAGTCATTTTCCTAAGAGATTGAAAACACAAGAAGCAGACTGATGACATTTTGATTATAGTCTCAAATTGCAAAGACCTTACAGAACATACTTTCTCCTCACACATAATTAAAACCTGCTGTTACCTTGATCTTTATTATATTTTTCCATGTCCTGGCAGGTCTCTTGGGTTTTGTAAGCTATTGATCCTTGTTGTCTGAGCAAATGCGGTGTGTCAATATTGCTCAGATGAGCAAATGGCTTTTTCATTTCATTTTTAAGGGTAAAGATGGAAGGAAAAATGCATGGCAGAGGCAGTGCAGTGAGATTTACCCTGTAACTGCTACAGGTGTGTCAGTAGGCTGCTGAATCTGGACCCAAGCACCCATCTGAGCCAGAGGCTTGGCTCTTGCTCTTGAAATGAGAAAAAACACAGCTATTCCATGTAATTAACACTTAAACTAGTGTAAATGCATCCTTGACATCTAAGGGGGTTGGGTTTTGTGGAGCAATGGGCAGTCCTTCAAGGAAAGCTTGTGCCTCTCAGCAGACGTGGCATTTCATTGCTGCTGCTTGGCTGCACCCTAACCTGAGAAAATGAATGGTGTTGTGGCCAGGGAAGACTTTTTTTCCAATTTAAACCATTTTAAAGCATATTTAGTGTCACCATCTGCTGTAAATAGTAAAGCACCCAGCCTTAGCGTATTGCAAAGTGGCATTTTTATGGCAACAGAGAATATAATGGGCTTTAATATGGTTGAAGTGTACTGTATACAGCTCCAGTGGTAGAACAGCACAGCTGTAACTGATGGGCTTGTGAACTGCAGCTGAACAGGTGAGGTGCTGTGCAGAGCTTTGGGGAGGAGGCACAGCACAGCTTCAGGAACACCTGCTGGCCCTGTTAGTGCTTGCTGGCACTCCCATTGGATCAAGGGCAAATTCAGTCCAGCAGCCCTGAAAGTGGGCAGCTTTAGTGAGAAACACGAATCCCAACCTGAGTGCACTTGCTTTTTCTGCACGTGCTCTTTGCAGTTCCAAAGGGTGTTTTTGTGCTGTTTCTCCCTCCTTATTAACTCCTCTCCCAGGTACACATCTGAGGAATCTGAATGGTTTAAACATCTGAAGGTTGCACTGACACGTTAAGGCCGTTCACACCTCTAACACAGAAAACACTGCTGTTCCCAGCTCTGGGCTCGAGCAGCTCCTGGTGACAGGCTGCATGTGTTCAGTTGCCTTTCACACTGGATCTATTCCACCTCCTGTACAAGTACTTCCTTGACACCAAATGGCCATCACTGAAGTCTGCCAGGGCTTGATCCTGCTGCTGAGTTGCAGTTCGGCTGGTATCACTGGGAAGGGACGTCTGAGAAATGTTCTATCACTGGGTTCTTATCTCGAAGCATGCTTAGTTCTACCTCTGCAGCATTACTAAATACTGTGAGCCTGTGGTTGGGAACTTGCTGTCCTGGCCTGGGATCAGGACCTGCCAGCCCCAAAGGGATGCATGGGAGGGGTGGGTTTTCTTCCAGAGGCAGGAAGCAGCCCTGCTTGTGGGATCCTGGTCGAATTGCTTACAAAATTCTTCATGATTCATCAAGATTGTCTGGCATTTAAACGAATTGGAGAGGCATGGAAAATAAACATTCATGTAATGTAAGACCATTTGTAAAACTACGGATAGTTTGACTTGACTACAGCATGATTTCTGGGGTGAACTCAGCTGCAAGAAGAAATGAGGAAAATCGTCCCCGGAGGTTCTTGTGGAGTGGCTTTTCCTCAAGAATTGCACAGGGTCTCCTGTCAAAAGCTGTATTTGCTGTTGCTTCTCCTGACAAATGGCTTTGGAAAAGTGGTCTTTAAGTTCATCTCTGCTCAAATTTGCATTTCCTTAATGCAAAACAGATGCACTGATGGTGACAATGAGTTAAGCTCAGCTCAGGGTTCTCAGGATATTAAAATGCTATGGAAGACAAATGTATGCACAGGAAAATCCCACAATGGTCCTACAGCAATCGTGAAAAAACAATGTATATATTTGGACTTCAATTTCAATGAAACTCACTGAAAACCTTAAATCCATTTACTTTTCCTCTTCTAGGCTTAGAGAAGAGACAATGATTGCGAGGGGAAAGTTTGGCATCAGTGTGGGTGAAGCAAAGCGTTATGTGAAGTATTAAATTCCTTTGCAGAAACTCTGTGCATATAGAGAATCAGGAGAAGTAGGTTTAAGAAACACTGTAAAATTAGGATCATAAGATTACTTTTTTATGGAATATGCAGTAGCTGCCACATAGAATAAATGTATGTGTTTCATTATATTTTTATTACATATTTAATGCACATTAAGGAGCAAACAACCATCAAAGAAAAAGAAACTTATTAGATTTAGCAAGTAATCCTATCAGTTTTATGTATGGCCATATTTCTTGAAAACAGGGAGAGATGCACATCAGATGTCCTTTCCGGCTATTTAGTAAGCCATTTTTCTTTGGAAGAACAATATTAATGGCTGTTTTGCTATGTTCATGCTGTATTGCATGAACATTTTGTCTTTTTTATTGTGGTTTCTTGTACGTGTGCCCACTGCAGCTCAAGCAATCCAGTAGAGCATCTGGAAAAATAGATTGCTTTGATTTTTTTTTTTTTTATCTCTAAATGGGCATTAGTTTGTGTGTGAGCTCCTAAGTTGTTTAAACATTTAGGCAAACATTGGAGATTGTGTAGATGGTGTTGAAGAGTCATTTCACTTTGTCCTCCAGAAATGAAATTTGTGCAGTTACATGAGGAATTCAATGTTTCCTTTAATGTTGTTTTGGAATACTTAGTGATCAAGCATGCCTTCTTTCTATCAGTCTGTCTCTTGGTGCATAATGTGGTCTGTTATCTGTTCTTCACTGATTTTAAACCTGCCTAAGCTTTTGCTCTCCCCTACTCGGAGCTCTGGGAGTTGTCCCAGTCAGACCCTGCATCCCTGCTGGGGCAGTGCCTGCCTTGGCTGCGGGCTCTGCAGTGTGGGCAGTGCTGCTGGGGCTGCTCTTGGCTCTGCTCTGTGGCTCTTCTGCATTACTGCCTCCCCGGTAGCTGGGGCTTTGTTTCTGCTCCAGGGCCCCTTGGATGTGTCTGTGCTGCATGCTCTGTGTTCAGAAGCCCAGAGTTCGTGCTGCTTGTGCTTCAGGGGATGCAGTGGCTTGTGATGCTCTATTAGTACCTATACGGATGTGAGTTTTTAGTGGCAGTGTACTTGTTAAAAGGCAATGTTTGTAATTGCTAGTCCAAGATGCTTTAGAATGCTGTAAGCAAGTTTGCCCTTTGGTGCTGATGCCTCTCCTGCTCACCTGGAGCAGGGCTGCTGGGCACTGGGTGCTTCCATGAGCACGTGGCCCTGCCTGCCCCAGGCTTGGGCAGCCTGCCCTGCAGGACTGAAGCTGCTCCAGTTGTTTCCCTGTCAGCTGCACAGATGTGCCCTGACCCAAACAGGCTGCTGAGTTACCACTCGTGGTGAGGCTGTTTGGGCTGGTTCCAAGGCTGGCCCTGTGTCTCGGTGACTGTGTTGGTACTAGAAGGAATTCAGCATTGAGCAGTGACTCAGACAAAGCACCCCTTTGTTGGCCTGAGCAGTGACATAATACTCATGTTTTCATAGATGTTGAATGGGCACTTCAACAGAAGATGCTGAAGTGCTGAAAGCCAAAAGGGCAATACTTGTTTTCATGCCGAGTTGCTACAGTAAATTTAGCAATGAGACCTGACATTCTCTGCCTAATGAGAGCAATTTTTATGCTCAAGTTGTGATTCTCTTTATATAAAGGAAAAATAACGTTAAGCAGTAGCATATAGCTGCTTTGGCTTCATTTTCTACAAATGTCAAAGTACTTATTCATTTAGTTGACAAATGTCACTTCAGAAGAAAATTATTTCTTAGCCACAACCTGATTTATATTTCTGTGTAACAATCCTTCCTCTTCTCAGAATTTAAGTTTCTTTAAAGAATTGTTAATGATTCATTCTACTGAAAGTATTCTGGGATTCCATATATTCATGCCATCTATTATTAGAGCAAAATGCTTGAATTTCTCCATTATGGATGCTCCTTAAGCAACTTGACCACTGTGTTTAATTCACGAGACCATTAATTGCTACATTAGTAAGAAAATTAATTAAGGTTATTCTGCAGTAATGGTCTGGGGAGTTCCTAGGCAAGATGGAGCTCAGTTCATCTGGGCAATGAGCTGAGCTGAGACCTGGCCCTGGGATCTGTGCTCCCAGCCGTGGTGGGAGGGCTGCCAGTTGCATGAGGCGGTGGATGGCCTCTGGCTGCTCGTCCTTCCACTGGTGGCTCTGTCAGGGAGCTCTCCGAAAGCCAAGTCTTTATCTGATGCCAAAAGCCCCGTGCAGCTATCAAATAAATGGTTTCAGGGCTAAACCAAACACTTGGAAAGCTTTTTATGACCCACTGTGTGCTTTGTATGGCTTTTAATGTGGGGTAGGTTCAGAATTGCTTCTCATGGAAGCATCTTCACATGAGCAGTAGGCTTGTGAAGATTTGAAAAACAATGAAGTATAGCCTCCAAAGCTATAAGGAAAACTGTATAATGAATACGTAACTTCTTCCTGAAGCACCATTAAGCATTTTTGTATTTGCCTGGATTCTAGTCGTCATGCTGCTAGAAAAGCATTGCTCCATTTTCACTTTGTTCTAAGTGACCTTGCTTTTTCTGCAACATTTACTCAAGATCTGCATCCAGTTGCACCAACCTATTTGGGAGAGCGCCAGCAGTGCTTCTGCAGAAGGATTTCTCCCTGCCTGGTTTGGTCAGCCCTGGGGCTGCACCTCTTGGCTGCTGAAGGGAATACAGAGCCTGCCGTGTTTTCTCATCTGCAAGAACTTGTGCTGTAAGACCAAGAAATGCTCAGGAAGGATTCAGGGAATGTGCACAGATGCTCCACTGCTCATCAGAGGGAACTGTTCACTTCTTACAGCTACGTTTTAATGAAGCTTAAAGTTTCCAGTTTATTTGAATGAAATGACCAAAGAATGGTAACCACGGAAGAAAATTCAGCTGTTAATTCAGTGATAAGTCTGCTTTGCTTCAATGGTAGGAAACTGTGAATGCAGTGATGTATAGCTGGCTTGCTAAAATGCCACCCCAGTGCTGCTTCTCCAGTGAGGAAGCGCCGTTTGCTTCCATGTGCTATCAGTGAGATTTATTTTGCTGAGGATTCACTGAATTCTGATAAGACAGGTTATTTTGGCTTAAGACAGCGTTATTCTATAGAATTCTGAATTGATGAGCAGTTGGAAATGTTTTCCTAGATTCTCCTGCTGGTTTTCTCAGAACAGTCTGTAGGGCAACTCGCTGGCCAAGAAGGATTTGCTGCAACTCGTAAGAAACTGTTTTTTTTTCTCCCCCCCACTTCATCAGTATGTTAAATTGGTTGACTGTCTGATCTGTCATGGAAAGAATTGCTGCCCAGAATCACCTACACTGGAGTGCTGAGCGATCAATGCAGTGGTGACCTTTAGTGGAGCTTGCATTTACTGGGCGGATCAGCTGCACGCAGTCCATGACTGCTTGCTTGCTAGCTGTTTGTCCCTGGAGTCCTGCTCTACATGATTTTCCTCTTTTTTCTTGCTCAGCCTAACTTTTATCAAGAGGTTTTCTGCCTTCTTTGACATGATTGGCAGGAGGAAGACTATCTGTCTTTTGACCTAACAAATCCAGTGAACTGAACGATGCAGTAAATGCAGTAAAATGATGTAGGGCTAGATTTTTAAAACTCAAATGTTAAAGAAGCCAGATTTCTTGCAGGAGGTATCTTGTTGTCCTTATTGTTGTGCCCCCATTGGTAGGCAGTATGAAAAAGTGAGTGTCCTTGGCTGCATGCAGCGCTGCCCAGCAACAACTAGAAACATTGGTGTGTTATTAACACTGTTTTCCTCCTAAAGCCAAAGCACAGCACTGTGCAGATGCTCTGGAGAAAAACAGTTTTGTCTCAGATGAATCTAAGGCACTTGTATTCCATTGCATTGTATTCCCATAATATACAGAGAGATGCATGGTCTTTGTTCAGCCTGGGCAGGAAGGCAATAGGAGGGCAGAAAATTGCACTGGGTCACTGTGGATGTGCTTTTTTAAAAACCTGTCCCAACACTGCTATTCAAATGCTTGTATCAATACATTCCTACACTTCCCAATGCCAGTAAAAGAATTGGAGTTCCTTCGACTAATTTTGTGTTCTTAGATATCCTAGGTGAGTTTGTGTGGCAAAATGAACACTCTCTGTATTTTCTTAAGAATTTGGCCTTTTTTTGTTTTAAAATTTGACAGTAAAACCTCATTTATTTGACAGGAAGTGCTTTGTAGTTTTTAGCAAAGCTCGCTTAATTGGGAGTTAGCAATGCACAGGCTCACTGGGCATGGAGCGCTGTCTGCTCCTTCTGTCTCACCTTGCCCTTTTCCTCCTCCCCTCGGCCATATTTCTTCATGCTGCAAACAATGCGCAAGAGCCTTTTTTTGCTGAAGAGTTTGTTCATCTCACTGCCTCCTGCTCTGTAAGAGAACTTGTACCTGACACGTCCCTTCTGCTCGTAATGAGCTTTCACTCAAGGCGCTGATCAATAGCAGAAAGCAGCAGGTCTGTCTCTGTTGCTTGTTTTCTCTATCTTGAATCTGCCAAGATAGATTAGACCATTGCCAAGGTCACTCAATATGTTGCAAGTGAGTGAGAAGATATCTAGTTGACTTTTTAGGACAGGACTGCAAAAAGGCGAGGCTGGAGCTAAACTGAGTGCACCGTGACAGATCAAATCTATATCAAGGTCACAGAGGGTAGGTTTAAGTGAACCTTTGACACGTGGGCAGCGTGTGTCCGCTCATCAGAGGAGAGGTAGTTGCACCGTGTCCTAAGGGGAAGTATATTGGCAGGATGTCCATAGGAAGGAAGAAACAAGGAATTCAGGAATTGCAGTCAGGAACTCAGGTGTAGCGCTCTCAAAATCAGTGGGAGGTTTGTATGTTTCCCTGATGGCAGAGACTGAGCTGTGTGGAGCTGCAGGAGGGAGAGCAGCCTTGTGCAAAGCACCTGATTTGTGTTGATGCAGCTGGAGGCAGCAGTGCTGGAGAGCGGCCAGTGCCTGCATGAGCACTGCATTTCAGTGCTCCTCTGTCCTGGGCTGCTCGTACAGCTGGGATCAACAGCAAAAGGAAATGGCATGAGTCATCCAAAGAAAGCTGTTTGGTAAGCAATGACTAAAATGACAGAAGCAAGATCTGTAGTAAATAGTAATGTATCTTCACAGACTGCTGTGGTGGGGGCAAATGTCTTCATAGCCTGTATGTCTGAGAGCTTGTCTGTTTTGTTCCCAGTCCCAGAGGATGGTCTAATAAAAAATACACCATCTGTATAAATCTTTCAGCCTCAGATCATCGTGTCTGCCACAAAACAACTAATAAAATTGGGCGTCTTCCTAATATAGTTGCTTCATTTAGTGGATTGCCATGGCCATGCTGTCCTGACATGAAGAGCCCCATAGCTGCAGTATCTGTATGTTGAAAGTCTTCCATGGGAAAAGTATGAGTCCTTGGGTTTAAAAGAAGTAAAACCTGCTGCCATAGGAACCAAAAGAAATCTTCCTTTGCTCTTCATTCTCAGGTTTGGATATAGGACTTCTTCAAAACTGGTGACAATTTGATCTAGGAAAATGAAGTTCACTTTCTCTGCACTGCGATGAAATGTAGCTGCATACGTGATAAAACTCTGCTTTCATACTGATTAGATTAGTTGTTTTGTTTAATCTCAGTCGGGTTATTCATACAGTCTTAAGTAGAAGCGTGTGCTTAATTGCTCTCTTGGCCCGGAACCAAAGCAGCTAGGAATGCAGCGATGAAAGTAACAGGAGCCCAAGAGATCTTGGGATGCATTAAGGAGATATGAGGACAGTTCTGATTTCCTCTGCATTTCCCTGTCTGTAAGGACACCCTCACAGGGCTGAGCAAAGTATGACTGGTGTTAATGGATGAAGGGAGTTGTGGTAATTAGTTGAATTGTAAAAGAGAATTTCAGAAAATTATCTGTAGGAGAAACACCACCAGATAATTATAAACCATCAAAACGATGAGCCTACTGCAATTGTTCTGTTTGACCTGAAGCCTTCAAAGGCTGGCAAGATTTAAATCCCATTTGAGTAGTCTAACTGCACAGTGCCTGAGTGTTAGCTGGGAAAACGCAAGCAGAAGACTGCAGCTGTGAGGATGCCTGCACTTATTCTACAGTTTTATCTTTGCTTCTAATTGAATTTTAAATGTGCTGACCATGAGTCAGGAGCAAGGCCAGCCTAAAGCTCCAGATGAAAATGCAGCAGCGGCACTGAACCTGCCCCAGAGCTGCCTTCTGGCTTTGAAACTTCCAACATTGATCACATGAAGCTTATCAGTTCAGTGCCTCCTGTTTACCCGTCTCCACCTGTACCAAGGCTGGGTGCATCAGAAGCTTTGAGCCCTGCGGCTGCGGGCACCACGTGTGTCCTTGATTGGAGAAACTGTTTTGCTCAGGGTTTGAAACAGGCTGATTCCTGGTAGCAGTAGAACAAGGGTTTGTACTGTTCCCTTTTTTCCTGCTCTGGCATCCATGTCACTGGGGAGTTGGGCTCTGAATTTTAGGGGATTGAGATCACTCTGCATCCAGATTGCAGCTATGCTAGCAGCACTGGTGCTGGGATGTCCTGCTGCTGGCAGCTCACTGCACCTTCTTCCCCTGCACAGCCAGCCTGCCGAAAGCACGGCCTTGTGAGCAGCAGGCAAAGCAAGTGTCTGTGTTCTTTAACAGAATGGGTGTTTTAAGCAGAAATCAGACCTTGTTCTTTGCTGGGATGCTCGGAGTGGCAGAGTGATGCAGGATTTTGGTTTGATATGGGAATTGGGTGGGTTGTGGGGGAATGCTGTGGAAGGCACTTTCAACTCAACCGTAAGAATCAATGTTTAGTGTTCTGGGTTCCTTGTCTTGGTGTTGGGCTCCTTGAAAAAGCTTTGACTCAGGAGTCCCATTTCTGTAAGGTCAAGGGAGCTCATTAACTCAGTATGGGATTTCAAGATTCATTAGGCTGCTCCTCCCTTGGCCACTGTGGTTATCTGTGCATCATCTGCACTGTGACGAGGCTGCAGTGCATGCTCCAAGTTCCTCTTAACTTTGCTCTCTCACTGGTATGCAAAGGCTGGTACATCTGGAATACTCAATGGCTGCCAGAAAACTGGGATTTCTGCCACAGAACTTCAACAGAATTTATAGAAAATAAACGTAGAAGTTGAGTTCTGATTAGTGGTTCATGTTCCCAGGTGGTGTAACTCCATTTCTGTTAGTGAGGCTGAGCTGAAATCCAACTCCCTTTACTTTTTTTTTTAAATGAGAATGGGAACCTGGTTATTTCCCAAATGGTGAGATGCTTTTTGATTGGAAAGGAAGAAGTTCACAGGAATGCTGCAGTTTTTCTCTGGCATAAAGCACAGTCTGAAGCTACCTTATTTAATGTCCCTGTGAATAATAAACCACCACAAACCAAAACCAGCAGCATGCAATTAATTTCAAAATACTTCGGGCATTTTCCTGGTTTCCGGCTGACTTTATGTGCCTCTTCCTTAGGCTACAGAGTTGACTGTAATTCCTCAAAGCTGCAGGCCTGGCGTGCCCGTATCACTGAGGAGATCTACCAACCTAGGAAAAAAAAAAAAAAATCAACGTTCTGTTAAATGAAGCAGAAGCAAAAGGCTCTTAGCAAAGTCTTTGGTTACCAAAGTTGTTGTAAAATGGGTGGTGAGCAACTCAACGCATTTTGCATACTTCACTTGAAGAATAATAGGCTTGTGTAGCTCGCTACTTTGTCCTGTTGGCATGTTGTTACGTTGTGCAAGCCTGCAGACTGTAGCTGACAAGCATCAATATTGTCATCGTCATCATTACCTTCTGCAGCAGCTGAGACCTGGCCATCTCAGGGGTGCCATTGCTGGGCTGGCATCTTATTTCTCTTATCTGCAATAAGCCTCCCACTGGGCCCCATCCATAATATTCAGAGACATCAGAATGGTCTCTTGTTGCCCCAGAGACTTCTTTTATGTTTCTGCCATACAGAACACACGCATTGTTTGGAAGAGGGTGGCACAGAACAATAATTTATGAACACTACAGACCAAATATAGCATGGTTTATGTCTGACAGCGCTAGGCAGGGAAAGCAACAAGATGATCTAAGATATGAGAGCTGGTAGTATTTTACAAGTTTAGTAGCTTTAGAGCTTTGATCTGAAAGTAATGTACATTTTTGACCAATGCAGTCATGGCAGGTCAAGCGTAACAGCAAGGGTCAGCCACTTATTTAAAACCATTTTTCTTTTATAAGCAGATTCCTCTGTTAGTAACACGAGCAGCAAAATAGGATTTGGTGAATTGCTGCCTCAAAGTGTGCTTGTGATGAATGGGTTAATTGCAAGTGCTGTGGTGGCATCTGAAAGCTTTGATGTGACAGAGGGTGGCTGCCTGAGCATCTGAAAAGGGGGTGGCTGCCTTGGTGAGCAGTCAGTGGCTGTGAGTGCCCAGAGGGGATGGGCTGTGCTCCTGTACCTGGGGAACCTGGTGCCAGAAGCCAGGAGGTGATGGAAGGAGGGGAAGCCCCTTCCCAGGTGGCTGGGCTGGTTGCTGAGAAATCGGGCTCTGATAATGAGCTCCATAGCTTCCATGAGTGTGAATATCAGCCTGTCAAAAACCATGCAAGAAAGAAGCTGACCTTATTTGCAGATAGTTACAAATAAATTTCTCCTCAGACTTGCACTATTATGAATGCTTGTTCACAGAAGCTGTCAAAAGTGTCAGACATGTAAAGGAGAATCACTTTTTTCATACTCCTTATGTAGATCTTCCACTCAGACCTTGTCTTCCTGCTTTCACAGGCAGATTTGGTAAGTTTTCTAACTTGAGAGATCCAAATGGGGTCTGCTCTATATGGGGCATTGCCTAGATGGATCCATGGATGTGGGATGGGAAACACACACAGCCACGTGGCATTTCACCCAGCCTCCTATCCCAGCTGGTTGATGTTTGTACCAAAAAGGGTCTGGCAGAAGTTGCCCAGCAACTGTGTGGCCATACAGATATACAGGGAGGCTGTTAGCTGCACGTCCATAGGAATGGCCCTCTGGAGCATCCAGTCAGTGGCAGAAAAGGTTGGAAGAGACATGAACTTTTCCACCCTCAATTACTAAAGATTCTTCCCCCATTCCAAGGTGTGCTGTCGTGTCTGGAGTGCCTTAAATAAGGCCAAGCATAAACATTCTTTACAGTGGTGATTGAAGGAGTAGAATAAACCTTACCTGGTGCATTGCCTCTAATCCCTTTTGTGCTTGATGCGTGGTTGCACGTGAAATCTTCTGTCTTGGCATTTTCTGCGGTGAGGCTCATCTCCTGGAAGAGCATATCTTTGCTCTGTGCCACGTTACTGCTCAGCTTTGCTGTGTTTGCCCACTCAGTTTACCCTGCTGGGATGGAAGTTCCCTCAGTGCTCGAACAAACAAAGCCTGCCCAGGTTTGTCAGTGGATTTGCTTTTTGTGCCATCGCACATGACATGAGCAGGGAAGTCGGCTTCCTCTTAGTAAATGGCTGTTAGCTCGTGCTCATTTTAATGCTAAATGGAACTGCAGGAAAAAGCAGCATCTTTTTATTAGGGGGAACAAATGTTGGGCAAACAGATGCACTTTCAGGCTGAGGGCTGATAGGAGCGTAAGCCTTTTAGCTTGTCATTTTTGTGCAAATGCCTCAGAAGTCTCAGTATTGCATATCGTCTCTTATCTCTCCCTCCCAAGTCTTGCTACTTTTAGGTTGTTTCAGATGCAGTAACCTGGGCATTGCTTCTTAAATGCGTGTCTGAGGAGGGACCCAAACATTTCAAGTGTAACGTGGCTGTGGCCCCATCCCAGCTCTGCAGCACTCACATGTGAGCAGTGCCCCACGCACTGAGCCACCTGCATCCTGCCTGGGTGCTGACAACACGGGTGGTGCTCCAGCTGTAGTTCTCCAGATATGATCCCAAACTGGTGGGAATTACTGCAGCAGCAGTGATGCTACCTGTCTGACTGCTCGGAGAAATGCTGTTACTACTTTGAGCTGCTGCAGGGCTTCTGTTGCACTCAGGAGGCCTGAAGTACATCTGCATCGTGTGGCTGGATGCACACACTGGCCCACTCAATGCTCAAGGAAAATGATCCCTGCTGCCATGAGAAAGCAATGCTGTCTGCCTTCCAGCACAGGCAGTAATCTGGGTCAAGCATGGAGCTCTGGCGCTGTGACTGCAGTGTCAGGATCAGTGCTGGCTTGTCCACAGCTTGGAGTATGGCCAGAATGAGCCCCTTGCTTACAGGGCTGCACGTTTCCACTGATATATTCTCCTATTTTCTGTACGTTTTCCACAGGCTCACAATCTGGCTCCACTGTCATGAGATAAAATTTCCTTTTATTTATGTCTCAGCTGCATGATCCAGAGAGGCTGCTGGTCTAATAATGAATGTCTGTCACATAATTCAGAGTAAATACATCCCATGATAGGTAATCATATGTTGAACACAAGTCATTTACAAATTCAAATGCTATGTTCCCTTTTTTTTTTTTTTTTTTTTTTTTTTTTTTGAGGATTTAGCAATGGGGAAATGTAAAACCAGAATATCTCATCTGAGTGTCAGGTTTAATTTCCACTTACTAAAAATATTAGTTGAGATGATATTTAAGAAATTTAACACACAATTTATTCAGAGGAAATGCAAGTGCCTGCGGAACCTTTGTTCTCAGTGGAAACAAAGTGCTTTGTGGGTTATTAAATGCTGCTCTGTGAGCTGAGTGTTTCAGACCTGCTGAGTTCAAAAGCACCTGGGTTGATTGAGGAGTGGGTGGGAGCAGGCAGTGGCAGAGCTGCTGCTACCTGGGGCAGCTCATGCTGCCATCTGTGCAGCAGGGTAATGCGCCTGCCTCGCTTCTGCATAGCGGGGCCAGCATTAATTATAATAATAACTCTTCTCTGGGGCAAACACTTTCATTATGGTAAGTAGCACATAAGGCTACTTCTGCAGTTAGAGTTGTACACTGAGAACTGGGGATGTGGGCTTGATTCTTTATTCCACCGTGCTTTTCTGTGTGACTTTGGAGGTGGCTCTGCTTCTGCCTTGGTGCCCATTGGTGGCTTTTCCTCCCCTGTCCTTGTTTTGCCCATTGTGTTCTGAGCTGTGTCTGCGTGTGAATGCCAGCAGTACAGCCAGGTTAGAATTAGGAAGAGAATCTGAGAGATCTGGTGAGTGACTTCAAGCACAAAAGGGATGTGCTACAGCACAGTGTTTGCCAGCTACATCCCTTCCATCCCAATGCTTTTAAAATAAGGGCTTTTAAACTAGTGAACAGTGATGTACAACAGTGTTCATTTGTTTTCCTAATTATATCAGGTGCAAAAGAGATGATTAATACAAACCTCAGCACGGGCAGTGCATTCCCTTTGTGTATTAAAACTGTGGACAAAGCTTTATTGCCTAGATTTGTTCGCATTAAAGACCATTGGGTTGACTACTGGAAACTGATTTGCTCCCTTGCAAAGGCCTTTCTGCTTCAGCTAACTTGAACAAATCTGTAACCTTGAGCGTGGAGAACATAACCATAGCTCATGGGTGCTGCTGGATTTCAAGCAGCCCTCTGCAAGATTTCAGCCTTTCTGCAAGATTTCTGTGGAAATGGGGTGCTTCAGCTGCACAGCTCTTCTGTGGGGAATGCAATGGGACGTGGCAGAGCAAGGAGGAGAGGCTAACACTGAGCCTTTTCTGTAAGCTTGGGGGGGGAAATTCTTCTATTTTATTACTGCTCTGTGACTGGGAAGGATTTTGTTCTCAGCAGGGAAAAGATGGGTTTGTTGTCTTGAAGAGAAGCGTATCTCCACAGACATGCAGACAAGGGTGCTATTTTCCCCTACTACAGCTGGACACGTCACATCGGCGAATGAAGTTACATGCTAGGAATGAGAAAGCACTGCTGCAGGGCAGTCGGGTGCCGGCACTGGCAGCACTGCGGGTGGCTGCACGGTGAGCAGCAGGGCTGGGGAACTTCAGCCGTTTGTGAGATTTGTGGGGCTCTCGGGGCTTCGCTGGGCTTGACGTACTGTTCTTGGCAGGGAGGGGGAAGGGCCAAGGAATTGCCTCTTGGAGCAATGCTTTCTCGTGTCTGCAATACTTCCTTCTTCAACGGATGTATTTAAGATCCGAACCGCCCGGCCGTGCAGCACACGAGCACAGCGGTCCCTTCGGGCGGGCGCAGCGCGTCCCGGAGGCGGCGGGCACAGAGCGCCCCCTGGCGGCGCACCCCGCGCTCGCACCCGCGCGGCCCCTGCGGAAGCGGTCCGCCGTGTGCGGCTGAAACGGGCTCCGCGCCGATGCGTTTAGCGGGAGCCGAAGGGAAACGCTGGCTGTGCCGCCTGTGGGGTGTGAAGAAGGGCGGACTGAGCGGGACGGTCCGAGCTGCCCCCTGCAGCAGCACGCCCGGCTCTGCGGCGGCGGCTGTGTTCCGTATCGCAGAGAACAGCAGCTGGAAAGGATGAGTCTTGTTCTTCCTGCGAAGGTTTTGGGGAAAACAATCTGTGTGCTTTCACTCTTGCACATCAGGTTTCCTTTTCCAGTTATTTTCAAATCATCCTTCTACCATCAGGGAGAGCTGTGGAATCCTATGAGCACGTTTATGTGTTGCGTTCTGTTTTTAGGAACAGCTGACAGCAGAGGAAGTTAAGACATACTTAAGAAACTCATAAACCAAGATTGTAACAATTTTGTGCAATTTATAGGGTTTATTTAATGAGCTTGGGTAACACGGAATGAAAATTGTTCCCCAAAGGCCCCAATCAAGTAGAATATTGAACTGGAAAGCAGACTGTAAATTGTGCTTTAACTAATGCTGTGTGGCTATTGCTTTTTCTGGAACTCCATCTCCTTTGTGGAGGAGGAGTCAGGAAAGGTGGCTGCGATGCCCTGCGTGGGCTGAGCGGTGATTGTGGGGCTGTGAGAGCCCTTGAGGAGGCAGAGTGGCTGTGGATGCCCACAGGAGGGGTACCCAAAGAGCGCGGCTGTCCTCGCTTTAGCTCTCCTCTTGTGTGGATTTGAGTGTGGTGAAGTAAAGAGCACCGATCAGAGTGCGGCGATGTTTCTTATTTGCTTTATTCCGTTTTCCCTGGTTTCGTTGGGTGGTACAGTTTTGTCTCTGTGCTAATTAACGTGCTTACATTTGAACACAAATACCAACCCATTTGCAATGCACCGGGCGAAATGTCAGTGCTGTCAGTGGTGTGGTTTCTCTGGTGCCTGTGCTCACAGCTCCATGGGCAGATGTTGAGTTGCTCCATTAATACCCCGAAGGAAAGCTGAGCAGCAGGGTGAAACTCCACTTAGAGACACATTTACTGGTTTGAAACTCAGATCATCTTTTGGTGTTTTCATCTTTTTATCCAACTTCTGAGTCAAGGTGTGAATGAGAATTCTTGGGAGATACAAAGTGAATTCTATTAGTATTGCTTTCTGTTTGAATTTTTTTGACATCTTACTCTTTGTTCCCTTAACTGATGGCAACTACTGAGTAAAAAATGTAGAATGAATGTGTATGAGAACCTGAATGGAAGAAGACTATCAGTAGACCAAAACAATGCATATTTGAAGACTAATTGTTACAAAGCTACCTTGTTTGGATAAGTAAACGTATTGCAACGAGTTCTTTAGAATAATCAAGTGTCTGGTTTGAATCTAACTGAAATCAAATGAAACGGAAATCTCATTGGCTTCGATGGGTAGAAACAAGAGGGTACTTCTATGCAACCAAAAGGAGACTAAGATTTCTCAAGGGTAAAGTGAGTGGGAGCGATTGCTCTGCCTTTTAAGCACTGTTGATGTGGTGGAGGCATGGCTCTGCCTTAGTTTCTCTGGTGAAACTGCAGTTGTCTTCAAGTCCTGCCTCCACCCTTCACGGTCTTGTTCTGATCCCAGAGGCTGTGCAGCAATGGTAAGGAGCTCTCAGTGCTCAGCAGTGCCCAGCACTGTCCTGGCCAGGTCCTGGGAGGGATGACGCAGCCCAGAGGTTTGTTATGGAAGGTGCTGGGCACGGAGCATGCTGCTATGGCTCAGCTCCAGTGCTTGGTGGGTGAGCTCTGGTTGGTTCTTTACAAGGAGAGTGGTTAGACCCTGGAACGGGCTGCCCAGGGAGGTTGTGGATGCCCCGTCCTTGGACGTGTTCAAGGCCAGGTTGGACGGGGTCCTGGGCAACCTGATCTAAATGTGGATGTTTGGTGGCCCTGCTAGGCAGGGGGGTTGGAACTACATGATTCAGGTCCCTTCCAACCCGGGTGATTCTGTGATTCTGTGCTCAGCAGGGTGCAGCATGTGGGGCCTCTGAACTGCGTCCTCTGAACCAGCCCTGCGATGGCTGCTGTGGCATTTCCATTTGATGTAGCCACGTTGGGCCGTGCTGCCAATAGCGAGCTGAATGTGGTGGAGGGAATTAGTGCACTGACAGCTGCATGCCAAGTATCCAGTATAAATGCACCGCTGTCAGAGAGACGAGGCGACTCTGTCGCCCTCTCATCAGCTGTAATAGAATGCCTACGGAGGTGGTAATTACAAATACCATCCGGGCTGCACAGACTCATTTGTCTTTGCTTATCATCGGAGCAAGTATATTGGTCATTACTAAAGCATTAAATATCTTTGGAGAGGAACACGAAAATCAGATTAATAAAGCCTGACGTGCATTATAAAAAAATGCTTCTCTGTGAAAGTCAAGTTTTCTAGGTAGAGCAATGCCAAATGAAGTTTTTTAGCAGTCTGACCTCTTGTTATCCTGGGAGAAACAGCATCTCTGAGAAAAGCCACTTTTGGGTTTTTATTACTGAAGGAGTTCTTCATATTTTGCAGCCATCTGAGGTGCTTTGGGATTTAATGTACTCTCTGGATTATGAACCTGATTGCCGTGGAGTTAGTGGTATGAAACTGCTGTAATGGAATTGTAATGAAAATCTGGTGAATAAAACTCTACAATGGAGATCAGGGCTCCAAGCTTGTTTAAGGAAGGTGTGACAGTACCTGCGTGAAGTCAGTCAGTGCAAATGGGGAACTGCATGGGCAGAGCTACTGGAATGACTTCCTACTTATTTCAAAGTACACAGAATTTGCTCTTTCATGCAGCATTCTGACATTAGATGCTACATTCCTGTCTCAGGCTGTGGAACAGGAGTTTATAGTCCAAGCTGCTATTTCCCTCTGCGCTCATAGAATTAATTTTGCCAGTGGTTTCACTGGTACTTTTTAGTTAAATTGTAGTATGTCAAAATGCTTTGAGATCTGGCTTAGCCCAAATCCTCCTCAAAAATGTGGGTTGTTATCAGAGGCTTAGAAAGCCCTCCCTCCTCTGAAAGCCCATTATCACTGGACAGGGTATTTCTATCTCTTATGTTCAAGAGGTGTGTGTGTGCAAAATGGGGCACCACCGGGGAACTTAAGCAGCTGCTGAATCCATCATTTTGGGTTTAATTTGGAACGTGGTCTTTGTTTTATCTGAAGGGTGTGAGCCAAATGTAGTGGGCTAAAGTATTTCCTAACAGATTGCAGGCTGTATGCATGTAGTGTGTGTGTGTGTGTGTGTGTGTGTGTTAGGAGAGGAAAAAATATGCTAAAATGTATTCCTCCCCCTGCTTCCCAAAGCATTCAGGCAGGTGGAAAAGAAACCCCCAAAGCTGCCCATCGCTGTGTAGGTGCTGCACATGGGGCTGGAGGAAGTGGCTGTGCAGGCAGGAGATGGCCAGACACAGCTTTCTTCCAGGGTGGGAGACTCAGCTCTATAGATGCACTTGTGTTTAGATATCCCTAATCAGAAAAAGCCTTTAATCACTTACTTTTAGCCTCAATTTAGATTTTCATGCATGCCAATTAGTAGAACCTTGTTTTCTAAAGATACAATCTTTCCTATTTTGAAAGCTTGACAGTTCTAATGCTCTGAAATTATTGAAGCTGACATGTCTCCTCAAGAATGCTTTAATCTGATTCTTCCTTCTTTTATAGTCTGTCACAATGACTCAGAAAAAGCCCAACCACCCCACAAAGAAAACAACAAAAAAACCCACCACCATTCCAGTGAGGTTTTCTTTGCCTTTCTTGAACTCAGCAAGTATTACAAAGAACTTTACATGTGGTAGGAATTGCTCTGTAGAGCAGAGAAGGGTTAACTAAGAATGCCCAGAGCCTGTGAGCTGTGGTGGAGCACGGAGCAGCTTGCTGGCGGTGGTGTCAGCTCAGATGAGGCTCTGTTAGGGCCCAGGGTGCATCAGTTTGGAGCAGGAGCCAAGGGCATGTGGCAGCTTTGAGATCAGCAGCAGCACCTCTGAGCCTTGCTTTCACAGAAGGGGAAGGGGCTCTTGTAAGAGGATTTAGTGAGCAGAATAAAGATGATGCTTGCCAAAAACCGTGTTTAACCAGGCAGTGCTCAGAAGCCGTGCAGCTTTGTCAGGTGTGCTCCTGGTGACTGTGTTGGCACTGCCTGCTGCTGTGTGCTTTGTGGGTCTGTGCCTGCCCTGCAGGCAGAGTGCTGGAGATGGGGCACTTTTGGTAAGACCACAACTGGCTTTTCTTTCCAGAGAGTGAAACTGGGGGATCCTGATAAAATTGCAAAGCCCTTGTGGTCCATTTGTAGATTCATTGTATTCTCCTTGTAACTCGCTAAACATTTGCACCCATTCAGAGCAAGGTGGGGATGCCAGCCGTTGGGTTTAGTCCTGGTTTGTGCTCAGCCATGCAGTTCCTTCTGGTAAGTTACTACAGGAGATCAGCATGGGAGGGGGAAGAGTATAAACCTTAGCGAGATCCTCTGAGATGAGAGAAAATATATGAATAGGTGATATCAGCACTATTAGTTTTCTTTTTTCCTTAAGTGAAACCAATTAATGATTGCAGTGAGAGTTTGAGTGGTGGATGGTGTAAAATAAGAGCGAGTGAGAACATCCGGCTTTAATGTTAACATGCTCAGATATCAAGTTGTATGCTACTTGGTGTTTCAAATGCTTAGTCATAGCAGGAAGACTTGCTTATTATTCTGTGGAGGGATAGCAACAGGATATTATGCATTAACAATCCAGGTTCCTAATTAAAAACAAACAGGGGATGCAATCTCTCACAATCAAATGTGTTTAATCTGTGGAGGCTTAATTTTTATGATACCTTTAATCCACCACATCTGCATATATAATGGCAGGTAAATAACCTGTTGTGAATGATTGATGTGAAACTCTAAACAAAAGCAGATTTCATCTATGGGTTGAAATGTCTTCTGAGTGATTTGAAGTCTACTCTCCAGTTGCCTTATTTATCACAGAGGCACTGGTGGAGCACAAGATCTCCGTAGTTTTTTGTTACTGTTTATAAAAATAATAATTGGATGCAGTTCACACTTCCTCTGTGCCTTTAATGTTGTGTTCTCCCCGCAAAATAAGGCTGTAGGAGGATGGAAGGCTGTGCTCACCTTCTCTGCAGCCCTCGTGAGGGGTGATGTGTGGTACTGAGGGGAAGGGAGGGCAGGCTGCTGCGGCTGCAGGAGTGCCATTTTCAATTAAACTGTCCTCTGCATCTTGTGATGTCTAACCCAGGGCATGTTATCAACTTTTATGCTGTCTCAGGTGGCTCCAGGACTGCTCTGCTGCTCTCCTGAGCCTTCTGCTGAAACCACAGCTAGTGGGTGCGCATCCTGTAGGTACTTGAGAGACTTACCATCATCTCTGATGGACTCTGAATCATACCCATGATGAATATGACATAGCATTATCTGCTGGGTTGCAAGCGGATATAAATGGGTGCAGTTGCTGATTTTAGTCTCACACCACCTGAGGATCAGCCCTTGTTTGTTGTACAAGAGGCAGTATTCAACATTTACTCATTAGAAACAAGAAATGTGTATTGGGGGACAAAATACAATGGTGCAGAAATTTGGAGCAGAATAAACAAAGAAGAGCTGTGTGATGAGCATGTACTCAGCTGGGAAATGCAAAATGATAAAGACATTCATGCTAGGGAAGAATTGTAATTGCTGAGAGGAGTTGAGCAGAGTATAAACAGGCTTTGCCAGCTCAGATCTAATAAAGTCTTCGTCCAAGCCCAGGAAACCTGTATGCAGAGTGCTTGTTTGCACAACAGAGCTTCTGAATTTTCAGCACTGAGAGCAAAGGTCAAGAACTGAGGTCTCTGAGCTGAGCAAGAATGTTCTGGCTGCTTAATGGCTAAAGGTGTGGATTAGGAAAGGTGAATTTGGTGGTTTTAATCAGCAGTACTGGGATGCAGTGGGCATGGATGTCTCTTGTTTTGCTGCACTGCTAGTGCAGTGGAAGTGACGTGATGAACAAGGACATTAAACAGGGGAAGTGTATTAAAACAGAAATTCATATTGCCTTGTATGCCACTTAATTGTGTAATGGCAGTTGCTCTTGGTGGTAATGTGCCATTACTGAGCAAACTGCACAGACTCACTGTACCTACTGGGGCCCGGGGCAAAGAGGATTGATTCTGCTGGAGGTGTATGAAAGGGGTTTAGGATAGGATGCAGGAGACACATCCTACAAACAACCTGTAGGATGGAAGCTGTCACAGTCCAGCAACCTAACAATGGTCTGAATCAAAGATCTGTTTTCTTCCTAAGTAGATTACTGAGTGCTTGTTCTTTACTGCAAGCATGATTAATAACTGTAATATGACAAGATAAAAACAGGACTGTACAACTGTAAGCAAGCAGATAAGCCCCACTACTCCCAAAGCAGAGCAGTTCATTGCAGGATGTAATCTTAGCATTCTGGAAAGCCAGATCTTGCACTGATACAGTGTGTGAAGCTCTTGCTGGAGAAGCAGTGAGATACTCAGGCATGTTTTCTTGGTGCCTCAGAGGCACTTTCAGCCCAGAGCTCATTCTCTAAAGCCAACACGTGGTGTGCTGGCAGGAGCAGCTGAGAGCAGACCCACCTGGCCAGCAGAAATCTCTGCAGCTCGTTGGAAGTGCAAGGAACCTCAGCATGATGTGCTCTGCTCTGCCCACTGAGCTCAGCCTGTGGCTGATGGGCGCCTTGGGGCTGGGCAGTGACCTCAGGCCTGTCTTTGTGTGCAGAAGATCTCTACAAGCTGTACAGAAACTGGTGTGTGAGATGTTCAGTAATGGGCAGGAAATTAGTTGTTAAGGAGCTTGGGAAGCCTGCTTAGTTTTCTACTAGGGAGTTCTGCTTGAGGTTCAGCTATAGCATGGAGATGACCTTCCAGTTGCCCTCCTTTCCACATGGCAAGAAATGATGCCCATCATCTTGCACAGTGCTGCTAACACAGGAGAGGTGGGGGGGATTGTGTTGTGTTCTAATGGCAAGTGAGGCTTGTTGTGTAATGTCAGGAGCAACCAGTCTCTGAAAACCTGCAAGCTTGGTTATAATAGCAACTTGAAACAAAAAAGGGAGAACTGTCAGCCACTGGGTTCCAATGCATAACTGGGAGAAGAGGAAAAGTGCTGCTGTTTTTTTTTTTTTTCTACCTGGTATTTGGGCTTGCTAAAATTGCTGACAAACTCCAGTAGTATGACATGACTGATAACTAAAAACAAAAGATGAGGAGTCCGGATGACACCAGAGCAGGAGCATCTGGGCAGGGGGACTGGCACTCAGTTCTGGTTTGTGCTGATGGGATCCCTGCAATCTCTTTGGGCACAGTTCTGGCCTGCCCTTTTCAATTACTGTGTTCTATCTCCTCCTGAGTCATTGCGGTGGTGCCGTAGCCAACTGATGCAAATACAATGCTGGTGAGGAGTTGTGTGTGAGCTCAAGAGAAAAAACAATGGAAAGATTTGGAATAATGGAGTAAATCATTTAAGGCAAGAAAAGAAAATGACTTGCTTTCCATAACAGCTTGTGACAGGAGGTTTTTTACTGTTCTTGTATTATGAGGAGAAGGTGGTTCAAGGTCTGCTAATGGAGTTCTGCTTGTGCTGCCTCTTCCACAGAGGTGCCTTCTGTAATAATTTGCTAGGTTTGCTCCTGCTGTTTGCAAGTGCAGAAAAATGAGATTCTGAGGCTTACTTTGAGACTTCTGCTGCAGGGAAAAGGAACACTAATAGCAGATGAATAATTAGTCTGTTGTTCTAAGGAAGAGATAATATACTCAGAGCATGCCTGTGTTATCGCAGAGGTTATATGGCAGCTCTGATAGCGCTGCCTCTTGCTAAGGCTGCCTGACACTGCTCATTGTAAGAGTCCTTTATCAGAAATAATACATAGCAACATGAGCTCTTGCTAAGTTACAAGCCAAATGTAGGTACAGTGCAGTATTTTCAATTGCTGTGGTCCTCTCAGAAGAAAAGTATTTCCTGCATAGAAGAGTTTTCTTCCTGAAGTATGTCTTCCAGCTTGTGTTTCTGTTGTAAGCTGCTCTGGAAGGTGGTTTGTTGAGAAGTAGGATTCCTTTGCATAAATCAGTATCCCACCCAGCAATGTCAGGTGGGCAGCAGACAAGTATTTCAAATCATCAGTGCGATGAAGGCCACGTCCAGGACAGACTGCTGCATGAGATGCTCCAAGCAGCTTTGCATCCCTTCCTCCAAAGCTGCACAGCACCTCTGCCTACGAGCAAGAGGTTGGCTGACACAATTTGCCTTTCTGTGATGAATGCAGGGTGCCATATGGCAGTGGCTGTACAGAAAGGTTCTGGCACAGTCAAGCTGACTGCTGGATTTGTAACCCTACTTGAAAACTAGCTGTGCAGCAGCTGCAGTTTTCTGGAGACAGAAGTTGCTTGTCAGGGTTGTCATCTTTATGGTGGCACAGTTTGCCCATCTGGGGGTTACAGCTGTGCAGCCATCTGAGCTGTGGTTGGATGGTTGTCTGTGACACTTCAAGATGTGTGTATGAAGGGTTAATGGTCACATTGCAGCAAATCAGACCAATCTGTCTTAATCATGCTTCATCAAGCAATTATGAATGTGCATTTCGGGTCTTCATGGTTATGAGGCTCCTCAGTGCTGTGCTCTTTCACATCATGGTTTTTAATTTTCAGGCTTTTTTGGGCCTTTCATCCTCATGATCATCTTCGCCTTGTGCAGCGCAGCCTTGTGGCCTTGTCCTATTTTAATTTCAGACACTTAGGGTTGCAAAATTAAGGAAAGGGGAAAATGAGCTGAGCATCCAATGAGTGAACAAGTCTGCTCACCTTTCTAAGCAGGGGGGCAGGCGGTCTTCCTTTCCTGTGAGTTGCTGTCATGACTCAGTCATGAAGAAGTGATTTAAGTAACTCACAGAGGTCTTTGAAAGTAAAACTTATAATTCTGTTGCTCTGTGTAAATCGAAGCTGTGCTCAGTGCAACACCAAGGGTAAATCTGCACAATGCTGTGGTTACTTTGCCATAGACTGCTTCATTGGCCCCAGTCCCGTCATGCTGTGCGTGCTCAGTATCTCTGTACAAGCTGCATTTGTGTGGATGGGACCTCTGCTCTGCCATGCCTCCTGCTTCAGTGGGGGAACAAATGGTTGTGCCTCTCACAGAAAGAAACTTTGCAGTGAAGAGAAGGCATCAGTTATAAGCATAGCCACTGGGTACCGCCTGACTTGCAATTAGCCAGCTGTAACTTCCATGAGTTCAAGAGGAAAAACAGCAGCAGTGGTTGAATGTGCTTGTAAAGCTCAAAGAAAGTTGCATGTTGAAGTAACAGAAGCATGGCAAGCAGGCCCTAGCAAAAGGAATGCAGACCAGGAGGTATGCACCATGCAAAGCCTGGTTTACATTATCTTGCTAGATAAAAGACAAACAAACAAAACCCTGAGATCATCTGCAATTTGTTATTTACAGTTCATCACTGTAAAATCAATTATTGAGATGCAATTTAATTAAGACAGGTTAGCACTTAATCTAAGACTCTAAACCCATAACATGTAATTTGAGTTTACTAATCATTGTAATGCTAATGGCTGTTTGACATCTGTTCAGTTCAGTTGGGTGATCCATTTTGATGCCAATTTACTCAGTAATCCCCCCAGTTCCTGGAGAGCAGCACATTTGATCATAGTGAAGAATTGGGCAATAGTAATACAGCAGTAATGGAGAATATTGTTCCCTGTTTAATTCTTGCTGCTGTTAATATCTTGGGTAAAGCTGGTCTGGGATACAGTTAACCTTTTTGTGGGCTCATATTAAGTAATTTTCCTTAACAGAGAGTTGGGTGCTTCCCCCAGCTGTGTCACTGACCTGTTGGGTGACTTTAGACGTGCTTTTGACTTTTAAGTTATTAAGTAATGATTTTCTGCTTTGAGCCTGGTCACATCCTTGTTCTTTATGTAATACTGGTGGTGTGAAGGACCTCCCAGATCTAGCTGGATTTTGAGACTGTTTGCTCCTCACCTCATTGTTATTCTGCTTTTGTTTCTCATCACCCTGAGGTAGCTGTGCTTTAATAGAAACAGCAGCAAGGAAGAAAGTGGGAATTCTAAGTATAGCAGTGCTATGATTGGGAGAGCTGGAGAGGGAACAAGCTGTCATCTAAAGGGCATGCTGCAGGAAGGACATCATGTCTGGCTGTGCCGTTGCCTTCATTCAGGGTGTTCTGAGTGCATCCATTCCCAGGAGGTGCTCCAGAAGCACAGTGTCTGTCCCACAAGCCCATCTTTCACCACCATCACCGCTGCCAGCCCTCAGCACACCCATCTAACAGCTGTCCTGTCTCAGCCTTGCTGTCACTCACTACGGCCTCATAGAAAATAAAAAGATACCAACCACAAATGTACACATCAGAAATCTGTGTCAGGCAGGTCAAGAGACCCCAGACAGGCTGTTTTAAGGTTACTACTACATGCTTGGAACGATGTGGGCTTCCCAAAGCTCTGTTGATTCCTGCTGGTGCGGTTTAACCTGCGTGCCCCAGCCCCCTGCCAGCTGCTCATCCTGGGTTGTTCTGCTCCTGGGGGCACACACAGGGGCTGTGCACCCTCAGGTCACCCTGCTCATCACTCAGAGCCATTGGGTTGTGACCATGCCTGCTCTGTTGTGGGGCCGTGTCCGAACCGGTTAAAGCCCTTCTGGGAGGAGGGATGATCAGCTGCTTTTATCGTTTCTTAGAACTTGGTTCTGTGGGTTTTAAAGGCACTTGTTTTTGAAGTAGAAGACTCCATGGTGCCTTAAATTGTTCTCTTCTAAGGGCAAGGAATGCTTATTGAATTTCTTCGTATGTCTTCTCAGATATTTTGCTGCAAAGAACAAATTGAGCTTGAGCACTTACAGGCGTTCTACTTTCTTCCCCTTGGGACATTATTGAAAAGGAAGACAAAGGAGGTCCATAAGGAGAGGATTTGTGTGTGTGTGTGTGTTTCAGCTTGCTATTTTGGAATCATGCTCTGTAGATCTTAAGTGTAAAGGAAACCAGGAACTTTAGCTTTGCCCTTCCTTCCCCCTCCTTTTTTTTCTCCTTCAAAATGAGAAGGAAAGCAGCATGAGAGATGTGTATGATGAGTGATGACTTTTAGGCTGTTTGAAGAAACAGCTGCGTTTGTTTTCTAATATATCAGCTCCAAGATGAAAATTTAAACGTGCTTTGTGAAGATAGTGCCCTGATGGGGAAATCATGGCTTTCCCCCATGGTGAATGGTGAGGTTTGAGCACCAGGCTGCTGCTCCATGGTGACAGTGAGGGTTTGTGGGCTCGCACTGGTGCTGTTAGCATCCATAAGATGAGTTGGAGCTGTATGTATTTTAACCTCATTCATCCATTTTGTCAGTGCTGCAGGGTTAATAAATGCTGTGCATGACTCAAATTTCTTGCATCGATGGCATTTCTATGAGAACTTAAATGCTAGAAATACTGATAAAATCTCAGTGCATAAGAAGCCATTTTTCAAATTACTTTTGGTAGATCTTCAGCAGGGCCAACCAACAAAGCCTTACCTTCAGGAGGGAGAAGATTAGATCAGTGCTTGCCATCAGTCAAAAGTGTTCTTATGTATGTTTGCCTTTTCAGGTGACTTCTTCAATACTGGGAAGGTTTCATTGTCTTTTCCCCACTACTAATACGGTTTCTTATGTCTGTGAGTGGCTATTCATTTAAATGCAAAAAAAAAATTAAGCGCCTTTAAGGTAGAAAGATAACAGAGCTTAGGTTTGGGAAGCATTTGGCTACTTCTGTGTGTGAGGATTCTGCATAATCTTGATAATGTTTCCTTTATTCAGTGAAATCACATTTCATTAGCAGTGCAGTCTTCAGAGCTGTAGGAATTTCTGCAGAGCTGCTTGCCTCGGTCAGCCACATACAGAACCTGCAGTTGCTCCTTTGTGCGGGTGGGCAGGTGGGAATTTGTTCTTTAACCAAATTGTTGCTGTTATTTGTGAAGTATCAAAGGCATCAGTTTGTGAAAATGGTCCTCGTTGATGGAAATGGCAGTTAGGTGTGTGCTGAGTGTGGTGAAGCTGTGAGCCCTGCTGAGGGTGGCCGTGTCAGCTCCTGCGTTGGTTGCCCCAGGGATTCTCATATCTGTGCAAACAGAACTGCTGGCGTTGGTGGTGAAGTTTGCGTGAACAGGGATGTGGAACCAGGTCTCTTCCCGCTTCTGAACATTCCTGCATGGCAGTTTCAGAACTGGCATTTGTAATTACACCACAAAAAAGGTAATATGTGAAAGGAGTTCAACTGTTCTTTCTGGGCTAGGAAATATGTACTGTAATGCATTCGGAAAACATTCTGAGGGTGGAAGATCAAGTTGTATTTGGATTTTTTTCATTCTCTATAATAATCATTTTTGTTGTCTAGCAAAGCTCTAGCTTTGAAGTGTACTGCATAAAAATTCTGCAATACCAGTGACTGTTTCTCTTCAGTTATTTTCCAAGTGATTTGATTTCCTCAATAACATTAATTCTATGGAGGTCTAACAAGTGGTAATTAATGTATTCAGACATTTCTTTTGTGAAAGACCAGAATGTGAGTGACAGCAAGAAGGGGAAAAAAGCAGAATAAAATTGGATGCTTGAGAAGATTATCGTAACATAAAACCTGACAACTCGTTGGCTCCTGAATAACGTATTTTATTACATTGAAAAGTAAGGAAAAAGCTATTTAATAATAAAAAAAAAAAGTGGCCGAGAGTTTTTTTTTTTTTTTTTTTTTTTGAAGAGAAAGACTTTCAAAAGCCTCTTTAGTATTGGAAAGAGTTGAATATTGAAGTTCACAAAGTTTGTCACACATCCAGAGTGTGTGTAAGGCAGAGTGTGCATGGATGTGGCAGGACTCCATCTCCAGCTGATGGTGTGGGAGCATTCCCTGTGCTAACTGCAACAGATGGTGGCAGCCAGCATCTGAGGGCAGGTAGGAGGATAAGAGGAGGTGTGGTGTGGTAGCTTATCAATGGGAAGCAGGCTCCCCAGTGTGGGTTTTGGCAGGGGTGTTAACAGCTGCGTGCACTCAGAACTGCCTTTTGTGGCAGCGAGAGCAGGAGGAGGGGAATGGGGTTATATGGGACTATGGATGGATCCCTGAGAGCCCAGACGTTTTGCTTGAGACAAAAAAGCACCGCAGTGAGATGTGGTCTCTTTGTACAAGACGGCTTACAAAAGCACCCTGAGCTCTTGGGCCTTTCTCAGCCTTACAGCACTGGTGAGGATGTGAATGGCAAATCCAGAGCAGATGCTGGGCTCCGCCACCTTCAGAGAAATGGGGTCAGTGCTGGGGGTTTCTGGAGGCATTCTGCTCCAACTATGGGGCAAGAGAGCTCAGATTCTTGGTCTGAAGTCACTTGTGTGGGGCAGTGAGGGCTCTCTAGAGGAGGGGTAGGGTTGGTGATGATCTCAGCCTGCTCCTGTCCTTCCTTATGGGAACAGACCCCATAAAGTCACCTGTACCCTTGCCCCCTTTGTGTGTTTTTGAGCCAATGAAATTCCCATTTTCTGTGGTATGTTTTGTAATCCACAGCTTTCAGGCCAGAGATTGATTATCTGTATTCCTAGATAAAATCAAAGCACAGAACTTAAAGCAGATTTCCACTCAATTATTTCCCCTAGACAGCTTAAATGGTGCTTTGAAATCCAAGATTAACTCAGTGGTGGCTGAAAGATACATATCTGCTTTCCTTCCTGGTGTTGCTAAAATTTTTTAAAGGCATTTTTAGTGCTGATTCTATAATGTCCATGCAAAGTACAACTCATATTTGAAGGCTCAGACTGAAGTCTATGCATGGTGCCTGAACCAGGTGAACTTCAGGCAGTGACAAGAAGCCCCTTTTTGGAGCATGTCTTCCCACTACATTGATAAGTTTTAACATTGCCAGAAGAAAAATACTTATTTAAGCCAAAAGATTTTCACAATTTGGTTTATAGGTCAGTTAATGTGTAGTTAGATGGGTTTGTCTTTTTCCACTTCTCAGAACGAGCAGTAAGTCCAGAAGATCTGTGTGTGTTTGAACCCGAACCCAGTGCAACCTCAGTGACTTATCTGATGCTCTGGAGGTGATTTCACAATCAAGACAGTGGATATGCTGCTCAGGGAGAAAGATCTGTTTCTTTTTGCTGCTGAAGTGCAAGCTGGAACTGCGATGACAAAATGCAGCATCAGTTACAATAAATTGCAGCTGTGTGGAGTAAAGGATTCGTTCACAGCTCACAAATAGGTTGCATGCAGTAGATTAAAAAATAATTGGAAAGGAAATCTACAGCCAGATTCTGCAGTCCCGGGGGGCTGCACAGTTATACTGTAACTTCAGTGGAGTTATTCCAGCTATTCTGATTTACAAGTGCAAGTGAGATTAGAAGACTGAAACTGAGTATGATAGAATCAAAAGAGCTGCTAAAATATGAGAGCTCTGAAGGAGAAGAATATCCTGAAAGGCCTTGTAGTGCAGGATGACTGCGTGTCTCCTTTGGTGTTTGTTTTTAATCATGAATTTTGGCCCATTTATTTCTTCCTTGGAGTGCCATCAGGCAGGTTAAAATGGAGCAACTGTGTAAGTTCGCAGTCTCATGTTAAAGTGGCTCCATCTGTGACTCATTTAATGGAAGCTTTACTTTTTTTTTTTTCCTTTTTCAGCATCATGTTTCAAACTCAATAAAGATAAACTTCGAATAATATCTGTATATCATGGAAGATTCAAAGCCCTGTAACTGAACCTGTATTTCCTGAAGTGCTTTTTGGGAGCAGTGTTATTTTAATCCGGTGGTAGAAGTAAAAACAAACTCTTGGCAGTGTTTGTATTTACCACCTTGGGACAGATGATGAAGGAGCTATTTGCTCCAGTCTTTAATCAAATTTGGTGAGCAGCACTAGTGTACCTTGATCTGTATTTTGTAATTGGGACTTTTAGGGGGAGAGGGAGTGACAGTCACTTCCCAGTTGTTCCTTTGGACCTGATTCAGCAGAGTGTGGCAGGAGGGAATGGTGAGCGGCAGCTCTCTGCAGATCCAGGTGCAAAAGATGGAAGATCTCATTTTCTTCATTTGATGCAATGTTCTGCAGATCTGCAGTAACACTGGAGATGCACAAGGCTTGAGTTAACACAGCTAGCTCTACTACTGTATCGCAAGGTAAACTCTTTGAACTGAGGCTGTTTGCATAATCCTTACAAGGAAGGGCTCATAGGGCATGGAGGGTGTCCTGCAGTCGTGAGCTGCTTGTGCCAGCATGCACAGAGTGCTTATGGTGAGTTAGAAGCTTTGCTCCTGGTGGAGATGGATCTTCCTGTAGGTATACATCCAGAATTGTGCTGGACATTGCAGACCACTGAACAGAGCAGAAGCATAAGAGGAAAAGAGTGATGAAAATAGCTTTTGCTTTTTAAATACAAATTAGATCTTGTTTGGCTTTCCTTGGAAGCCTGCAAAGCTTGGCTGACCTCAAGCTGAATCAAAGTCTTGCATTCCTGTGTATAAGTGAATTTGAAGGATGGTATCCAGAGAAATTGTTAACAGCAAAGGACAAGAAGCCCATGGAAATGTGGAGAGCGATAGTACATAGAATTAGAGGTTGGTCAGTACACTAGTACTTAATTAGACCTTAGCTGCAGACAAAAGTTTTGCTCCAAGATTTTTTTTTATATTAGCTCAGTTGAAACCAAGTTTTTAAGCCATGGTCTCATGAGAACAAAGTTACTGATTCCAGTGTGTAGAGGAAGATTGTGTGTTTGGAAGGCAATTTGGTGGGGTTCCTAGGCTGCCCTACTGAGCTTACTCCAAAGAACACCGAAGCCAAGCACCCTGTGATGTTGCACTTTGCTGATGCTTTTAGGGAATAACTGACTTTTACTGCACTATCAAATTAACCAGCTGGCTACTGTAAGGGCCTATATGGCATCTTGTGTAAGACATCGGTATCAAAGTACACAGCTTTGTACACATAAGTATCAAAGAACACAGCTTTGTTTAGATGCTATCCTTGTTGAGATGTTTATTGTTTTAAGTTTATATATATATATGTGTGTGTGTGTGTATGTATGTATATATATATATAATATATATATATAATTAATATATATATATTAAGATCTTTGTCATTTTCTGATTTATTCCCACACTAGATTCCATCTCTGGCTTCATGGTAGGAAAGCTTCTAGTGGTTCAATGGCAAACGTCTCTGACCATTACTGAAAATAAGGCATCTGTGCTTATCCATATTAATTAGAAGTCTGGTGTCCTCCTGTTTATTATCCAGTGAGGACGGATAAAAGCCTTTGTCTTTTTAACTCACTGTTTACTTCAGCTTAGTGTTAACGTGCTGTATTCTGAAAGCTGGGTGATCTCTTACGTGTGTGGTTGTGGTTTTTTTCCATATTTGAAAGATATCAAGGCAACAATTCAGTTATAAGGTGCACAGTTCACTGATGCACCGCTGATCTCCAGATGTGCTAACATCGCTGATAATACATCAGTTTCATCAGAACAAAAGATTGTAAGCTATTTCTTTAGACATCGTTAATTGAAGAGGACGTCAGCAAATAACAGACCTGGAAATCTAAAATCTTCCTACGAAGCAGGCGTTCTCGCACCACTTTTGGAATGGTGGGTTTGTTTCCTTGGCCCGTGCAGGTGCTGCCAGGTGAGATGCAGCAGATGCAGTTTGTGGGTGGGCAGCACCCCTCTGCCTGACTTCGGGGCCCTGGTTGAGTGCTGGAGGGTTGCTCTGTTACTGCAGGTTCACGCGCTGCCAATTGCAGCATAAATTGCAGCGTGCAGAGCAGCACTTGCTATTTCAGCCTCACAGGCTCTGTTACCACTGATCACCATTTGTAAGGGGTTTTGGAGCACAGTCCCAGCCTGCAGGCAGTTTGAAGGCTGAGCTGTCTGGTTTGCAGAGCCGAGGGCCTGGACCTTGGCTGGATTCAGCTGCTGGTACGACAGGAACTGCAACCATCCAATATTGCCTCAGTATTTATTTTTGATTCCCTGCCTGTGTGCTGTCTGCACGTGTTACCCCCCATAATGTGGAGCAGTTTTGGGTTTTTGGATGCTTCTCACTTGTGCTTATTCAACTGCAGGGCACAGCCGTGAGCCCCATTCAGCAGAGGCTGTGTGCTGCCTGTGTTCCCTGCATGTAGCTCAGGTCACTGCTGTCCTCACCTGGGTGGGATGTTCTCATGTGCAGTGGATGTGAGTTATTTTGGGTTCTTCTTCTCTGGGAGCTCAGAACAAAATGATTTGACTTTTCATCTTTGCAACATCTGAGCAGCAGGAACGCTGCTCACCTCACGCTGGTTGAGGAGGAAGGCTCTTCTGCAAACTATTGAAAAGGTTTATGGTATGGAGGACTAAATACTTGTTGTAGTTGGACTTCTCTGCATCTTTTGTGTAGAAAATAGCACAAATGCTGTAGTCTGACATGGTAAGTATTTGAAGTGTCTGTGCAAGTTTAGGTGCAGGATATGTAAAGTAGCTTACTATCTGTGTGAGGCCTAATGATATCTGCTGCTAAAATAATTTCATTAAAGCAAATAGCATGAAAGATCTGTGAATTAAATACACTTCAGTGGGAATGAAGCGCCTCTTTTCTTGCCTGACCTCATCTCCAGGTTTTCTATGCCCAAGAATGATCGTGACCACGATTCCTGTCTGCACCAGCTATCTGTTCAGAGGCTTTACAAAGTCTTCTGTTTCCCAAATTTCATAGTACTTTATGTATTCGTGTGAGTCCCAGGAGCCTGGCAAAACTTGATAACATGCAGACAAGAGTTCTGTTGAGTCAGATTCTGGAGGTGTAAGAAAGTCTTATCTAGCTCTTTCACCTGTGGCAGCAGGCTCAGATAGCAGTGTTTGAGGCAAGCTCTTGAGCATATCTTTCTTCACAATATTCTGCTTTTTCAGCAAGAGATTCAGCATACTTTCCAAAGATTCAGACTTTTTGCACTGACTTCTCTGATACAGTTTAGCTTGTCTGGCATTTAACTTTGAAGCCAAATGAAAGAAAATCCAATAAAGATAAATGAGAGATCTATAAAGGATCCAAGAGCAAATACAGTAGAGTCAGCAATTAATTTGAAAATACAATGTGTTGAGAAACCTGGGGTAATGGTTTGTTTGAGGCTAGGGCTCTTTGCAAAGAGTTGAAAGCATATATACATTTATGCATATATAAGATAATGAATTGCTTTGGTAGCAACAGTTTTTGAATCTATAATGGCTGTGATTCTCTACATGTTCCAGTCTGGCCACGAGTATTTTGGGCTGGGTGTATAAAATAATGCTTTGAAAATCATGCTAAGAATTGTGCAGTAAACATCAACAAAGATCAGTTCAGCTTCCTGTAGAATTTTGTATGAGGAACTTGTGAAGTTTGCTTTCTCTTCAACTGAATCTCTTTTCCTGGCCTGGTGCCCTGCCATTTCTGACCAGAAATTTCTTCCACTTTGTAGAGACATGTAGGATGGTTGAATTATTCAAAATAGGCAGCCAATGGTTCTGTCCACCAGCTCTGCATTACCTGGTGGTGGTCATCTTCAGATGTGTCCTCTGGATTTTTCAGGAATCAGTTCCTTTTGGAATGTGTTGCCTGAGTTGTCTTTGGTTTGGCTGGTTGAGGCTGTTCATAGCAAGAATGTGTTCAAGTGAAGAATTGGAGTTATTGGTTCTTTTTTGCTGGCTAATCAAAGCTCTATGAGCAGATGTCTAATGAATGACAACTATAGAAAACAAGATGGTGGGACTCTGATACACCAGATATTTGACTGCATATTTGTGATTAAATAGTGGTATACACCTGAGTCAAAGCAAGTTTTATGTCACTTATTCCTATCTGTTCAATTTTCCACCCCCTTGACCGTGTAAGAATACGTTTGTCTTTTTCTACATGATGAAAACACTATATTTCCTATCATTTACTTACAAACCATGGCTTGGATTTAAGAGATGCTGCTTCATTAGAAAAACGATAATTTGAAATAATGAGGTGTGATCAGCTGTAAAATAATAATAGTAATAATAATCTGAGGGAGTTCAGCTGGTATTAAGGAGGAGGTAACCTGGATGTTCAGTTTCCCAGAGCTGTGCTATAAAAGCCACAGCATACTATGTGGTCAATAGAAACAACCGATGACATCCATCCTCTCTGAGAACACATCTGAGTGATTCTGGAGGAAGAGTCTGTTCTTTAGTTACGGCAGAACAGTGGACAAACAGAAATTTGCACAGGCTTTTCCTTAAATACTGATGTACAACATGGCAGATTTCATTGCATCTTTTATGCTTGCTTCTACTGAAGTAATTATACAAAGAGGAAATATTTCAGATTTCAAGGTCAACCTCTCTGGTTACACACTGTGTGACATTAAGCAATGAGTTGCAATACTTAGGACTTCACTGTTTGCTCTCATATGGCATGTGGCTTGAACAGCTTGCTCACTGCATGCTATTCTATGACTCTGTCCAATCTTCATATAAATATCTCCAATGCTAGGAATTTTTTCTTTATAAGCCTGTTTTACAACGTCTGCGTAATAAGATTTGTGCTCGAGCTGTCATTTCTGATTATGTTACTCTTTATTTATATGGCATCATTTCTAGTGGTCAGGAGAACGAGTCTGTGTGAATCCTAATGCGTTTCCTTTTTACTGTAGCGCAGAAGTGTCTGAAAGCTGAACAGTATACTTTGTATGTTTTATTTCTGCCAAAAGGTTCAAATACAACAAATGAAATATCCAATGAGCATAACACAGATTTTCCAGAAGAAACAATGCCGTTCACCTTGTTTTGGAAGATGGGTGAACAGTATTAATTCCAATATATTCTGTATGCATCTTGTTGCTTGACAGTTGTTATTTAAAGATTTTGCTCTAGCTTATTGCTGCACTTGTGAGTACTGTGTTCAGTTTTGGGCCTCCCTGCAAGAAGGACACTGAGGCCCTGGAATGCGTTCCACTGAAAATCACCATAAATCCCAGCTCTCCTCTGGTCACATGCCAGCAGCAGTGCATATGGTGCTGGGAGTGATGGATGATGCAGGATTGCTTGTGATCCTTGTGCTGTGTGTGGTTCCCTGTCTAAATTTCTACCTTAGTAAATCAGTAATTAGCTGGGAGTGCCATTACCGGGAGAAAGCAAAACACCAATGTCTGTTAGCTGAAGGCTGGTGGTATACAGTACGTTCCCAAGAATAAAGTTACTGCAGTGCACATCCTCTAAAAGGTTCACCAAAGCAGTCATAAACTGATTGCTTGGTGTGAATATGGAGAGGGATTTGGAGCTTCTGTGCACAGCCAGTCAGAAATGTCTGCCTAGCCTTGAGGAATTCAAAAAATGCTGGTGTGAAATATTATAGGTATTATTTTTAAGATTCTTGAGCAGAAAAAGTGATAGGTATTGTTCAGCCTGAGCCCTCTGATGCGTGCCATTGTTAACACTCATCTTAAATCTTTTCAAAACATCTTCAAAATGTCTATTAAAATACTTAATTGCAAGGTGCTTTTCTTTTCCTCTTTCATCACTCCCAAGTGTATTGTTCTTTATCTCAGAAAAAGGAGCACTTCTGGCTTTGACAGCCCAGCCAAGGAAGGGGGGCAATCAGTGCAAAAGGCTGAGAGCAGAAAAGCACTGAGAGTCCTGAGATTGGGAGAGGAACTTTTGCTTGAAGAGGAGTGGTAGGACTTGGAAAAGGAACTGGTTTCTTACAGTTCAGTACCTGAAAGCTTGGAGTTATATTTAGTGATTTTAGTTGTTCTCAGTGTATCAGCACAGGGAGAAGTATTTACGAAGGAGATTCTCCAAGACACAAAGGGCGGTTAAGTACCAAACTGTCATTGGCTTTTAATGAGAAACAGATACTTTCCCACTCTTTGGGACATTCAGAATTGCCCCTCTTTCCACACTTACTGGATTGATTCTAAAAGATGCAAAGCTCCTGTGCCGGAGTTTCATCACAAGATGTTGGCATCCTCCTCAGCAGACATGGGGAGCTGGGAGGCAGGATCCTATGGGATGGCGATCTAAGGGATAGAAGAAAAGGCAGGCTCTAGAAGATCTATCAATGCAATGGCAAGCATCCTTCTGCATGGGGATGGTAGCAGAGTGGCAGGAACTTTTATGGAAGGATCAGGAGCAATTTTAGGTGTGGAAAATCTGAAGAAGTTGTACAGGAGCAGTGAGGGGCTCTGGGGAAATTACAGTGAAGGCATAGCACAGGCATGTGAGGGTAAAATGAAAAGCATAAGGAAAAAGTGTTTCATTTAGTGCCTAAGACAAAAAGCAGGAGGAAGTGGTGCTTAAAGTATATGTACTTTAGAAATAAGGAGATAGAGAAAATACAGGTTTAGTACTGGCTGGAGAAGTGACTGCTAACATTCACCTGGAGAGCAGAATGAAGGGCTAGGACAGAAACAAACAGGCAGGAGTTCAATTGGGTCTGCTAGATAGCTCAGGGCACAGGCTGTGAGGAAATTCTCTTTACTAAAACCATTTTTGAGCAAGTAGTAATTATTTTTAACAGCATGTGGAGTTCAGAGGGGGTCTTAAGTACCAAATGCAGATACAGATCCTAAATATAAATGGAAAAACTGTCTAGTGTATTATTGACTGTACTAACAAGTTCTCAGATTCTGGAATTAATTAATAAAAAAATCAATCCATAGCACTTGGAAGGGGTGACTAAAATCCAAACAAAACAAGCACTATGGATTTCTCCAAAGCGTATTGTATCGGGTCGCTCTAATTATCTGATCTGCTGGGCAAAGGGAGAACAAATAGTTATGGCACACCATCACTTCTGTGAGGACAGATCCCATCCCCATGGCACCTGCAGGAGTCAGTGAGAGGAGTGTGTCAGAAAGCTGCACGTGCAGCAGCGTGGGGAGTTGGTCTTGATCTGTCTGACATGGAGATCTTGTAAAGCAGGAAGACCCATCCTTCGTCTTGAGTCTGTCCTCTATTGTAATCGATGTTTTCTCGGATGGAAGACTTATAAACTCTGTAGGTGAGATGGAGCAGGGGGAGGAGTGCTGGAGGACAGGATTGACTGAGTTTACCCAAAGCAAAGCACCAAAACCCACAGGGAAAAGAGAAGGATCAAAATAAAGCTATTAGCAAAATCTCCTCATTAACTTGAACCTTCTGTAAAACTTGCTGTAACTCAAACCTGTCTGTGACTGCGGTACTGTTCTGTTTGAAGGCAAAGCCAGTTCTCGCTGCCAGCAACACAATGTGCAGCAGCCAGCAGTAAAAATAAGTATCTTGTCAAGGTAGAATGAATTTATAAAAGGAGTGTCACTTACATCATCTGCTGCATGTGAACCGGGAGGGAGGAGAGCAGCTACGAATGGGGCTGTGGGCAGAGAGCTGCTCCTGGAGGTGAGCAGAGCAGGCTGGGCTGATTTCACGTCTTCCTTCTTGTTGCCTGTCTTCCCTTTCTTATTTCTAGAACCATAATGTCACAGGCAGGCTGTGGTTGAGGTGTAGGTGTGATGCTGCCTCTGGTGCGAGCTGCTCAGGGGTCAGAGAGAGAAGAGCTGTGACCATTTGGTGGCCTTGGCATTGAGGCAGTGCACGTGTGCTCCTGTCTGCCTTCCAGGGCAGTGTGCAGCTGGCACAGAGGAAGCAGCATCAGGCCAATATGGCAGCTGGAATTTGGTTTTCTGTCTGTGTATGTTCACATATAAAGGTAAAACACAACATGGCTATTGTACTTCAGGACAACTCCTCCTGGGTGTGCCACACAACAGACACTGGTGTACATGCAGCCAGGAGAGTGTGTGTTCCTGAGAGGCTTGTTCTTAATGTGGAAAGGGCAGTGGTGGGTGTGGGGTAGCAATCATTTGCAGTTGGTGCACATGGGAGCGCTGTGTGCTGCTGCTGGCAGCCAGGCTGCCTGGTGCTGGTGGCATGGATCAGACGCTCCTGTCAGCACCCAGAGCTCTTTTAGCCAAGCTGCTGAGAAGTTTGTGTTCCCAGCCCAAACCTCTGGAAGGCCAATTTGTATTTACCCTTTCTTAGCCAATGTTGCTGCAGAATTCATTTCCCATCCCGGTGCTCATCTCTGGCGTGTCTGCAAAGAACAAACGTTTCCCCCAGAGTTGTCTTTTTTCCTGTAAAGTCAGCCAAGCCCTATAATGCCTCTGTTATCTTTAAGGTTCTGAGCTGGATCCTGTCAATCATATTTACGTGAAAGAAAACTTTACTGCACAGTTGGCTCTTTTAATGTCAGCGGGACAGGCGCAGGAGAAGCAGCTGATCAATAGGTCTGCCTCACGGCCCTGGAGTCAATAGGAATTTTATTTTTACATCATTGCATTTTGAACTGAACCCAGCAGCAGCGGGGATGGGAGGATCTGGCTTTGACAGTTTATAAAATGAAATTCTTACAGACACTGAATTCATGTGGGTGAATTAGAGCTTGGAGGAAAACAGTTGAAGCTCTGGCATTTTAAAATGTGATGCCCTTTTCTTACAGTGACAAGCTGAGATTTGGGCAGTGGATGGGGAAAGGTATGCTTTAGGAAGGGGGCCATGAGCAGCTGATTCCCAGCTGCAGGTCACACAGCCCCAGGAGGGGCCCCTGTCCGCACGGTCACCCAGTTCTCATTTATGCTTTCGGGATGTGAGCTGGGACTGAGGCAATGGGCTGGCAATCTCTCTGCTCTGTAATTGTGAGGGACTATGGAAAACAAGTTGCAAACTGGAGCCCTTTCTCCATCCCTCTGGATGTGGAGAAGAGGCTTTGAAAGTGAGAGAAGCCCAGTGTGAACTGCGTCCCCAGGGTGAGAGGCCGTCCCCGAGGAAAGGTCTGTGGATTTTGAAACAATCCTTAAACTTCAAAACTTTTTTTAAAAAAAATGTTCTTTTTTTTTTTTTTTTTTTGTTCTGACATTTCTAAGAGGGGATTTCTTGCCTCGATGCTGTGAACTGCCTTATTTTTTATAGTGATAACAAGTAACTGACCTGAAAATGAAGGAGAGGAAATGTGATCTCACACGGAATGAGATGTTTTATTTAATAGAGACACTGCCCTTACGTTTGATGAGGAACCCCAGGGTGTCATTTTCAGTTTGGCACGAGCCCAGCGCTGGCTCAGACACGCAGCCCTGCTGCTGGGCAGTCTCTCCACTGCTGCCTGTCTGCACTCTGTGCAGGCACACGGGGGCCTCTGCCTCCCACACCCCACAGGTATCCTTGGCACATCTGGGACAGAGCCACAGCAGTCAGTGCCGTACATCAGCGGTGATACCTGGGTTTGCCCAGGAGAGGGGATGCCTGCGCTGCCCTGGAAGCCCTGGCTCGGTGTGGCTGCACCTTGCAGCCCTGCAGAGTCTTGTGTTGTGGACAGGGAGCTTTCACATTGAGGATGTGCAGACTGGGTGACACTGGGACAAGATCTGAGTGACACCAGTGTGTTCACCTCAAATAATCACATCTTACATAGTCAAAATTATCTTTGATTGGAAACTAGCGAGACAAGTGGTAACTGGAAGTCGGTGCCATTCTTTTTAATGGTTCACTGAACCATTTAAAGCAAGTATTGGCTTTTATATCGTCATAAATTTGTTATATGCAGTGGGAGCCAAGCTGTGGGGCTGGATGTTAAACTGCTTTTCCTGGTGGTGGTGGCAGGAGGGAGGCGAAGCTGCAGCCCTCCATTCCAGGGTGAGATGGAGCTGAAGCAGTGCTGCACCACGGGGCTCTCCCTGCCTGCAGAGATCCTCCATGACCAGCCTGGGTTACATTCTGTGTCCCACCAGGTGAGGTGGGCTGCATCCTGCCTGCGGCACCAGAATGCTTTGGCACTCTGAATGATGAATCTCTGCTGTGCCCAAGCACCTCTAGAGCTGCAGCTGTGCATCAGGGCTGTGAAATGGGGGAGAAAAACCTCTGCTTTTCCTCTGCTGTGCAGTTGTGTGCGGCCCCTAGGCTGGCACAACAAACATTCCTGTCTTTATCTTCAGAGCCCACATTTGGTAAACTCTGAGACTTGAAACAAAATAAAGACAGGGACTCAGGAAAGGTTTGTCTGAGTCTTCAGACAACCATCTGTGAAAATAAAAGTAGAGCATTAATTTCTAAAGGTGTTTTATTCCTTTTCTTTTAAAGGTGTGCTTAACCACACCTTATTTCCAAACTTTAGACCTATGGCAAATGAATAAAAGCCAGAAAAGGCAGAGAGGAAAGTGCAAAGCTGCCTCTGCCTGCTTGCAGGAGTGCTGCACATCTGTGGGTTGAAGTCATCTCAGTTTTAGCTAAAAAAAATAGAAAACTTAGATTTTTAAAATTCATTTACATTTCATATGAAACTCACTTTCTTCCTATTTCCTGTATTTTAAGAGCTACTGCTCTTAGAGCAGTTTTCTCTTAGGGAAAAACTCTTTGGTGTCACAAAAGTAGTAAACAATAGGAAAAAAAACCACCCTAAATAAAGTGAGTTTTCAGGACTTAAAATTTTGTCCTGGAAATGGCTGATAATGCCATTTATTTTTCATTTTCCTTTTTTTTGCTGCTACTGAAAGTACAAAGAGAATGAAGGGGAGAGCCAATGATACCCTGCAAGAAAAACCAAATTGTTTTTATGGGTATTAATTTATCCATTTTGTACAAACAAGTAAGAAAGCCAGGAATAATTCCATGAAAATTGCCATTAAAAAAACCCAACACACAGTCATAAAATACAGTTTGGAAAGCCATTGGTTGTGTGCCTGCAGCAGTAGCTGCGTGGTCTTGGGCTGAGGCATGGGCTGCCAGCAGCGCATGGAGCCAAGCAGAGGGAAGGGCAGCAGGAATGGACCGAGCTGGAGCCAGGCTGCTGTGCTGCCCATCTCTGCTGTGCTACCTCTGCAGTCTTTCACCTCCTGTGAGAAGCCAGAGGTTTGCTGTTAGCTGGCAGTGCCCTGAGCAGGATGGATGCCCTGGGGGTGCAGCGCGGAGTGCAGCCCTGCTGCCACAGTGTCACTGCTGCCTGCTCTCACCTGTCTGTGCTTGTTGAAGGTTGGAGGTGTGTGTGTGTAGGATGAAAATGGACAAATGTAATGGGAATCAGTATGGCTCCCTTTTCTTTCTTGTTGCAAGGAGAATTGAATTTTTCAGGCAGGTGGCACAAACAATAAAGCAGTGTGATAAAAGTGACCTGAAAAACAAGGTTGGAAGAAATGCTGTGTGCTGCCTTCTCCTGTGAAGGCCAGCCTGCCTCCTTCTGCCTTGGCCTTCTTTCCTCCCAGCCGCAGCTCAGGCTGGGCTTTGGTGCATGCAAACAGGAACAGCCAGTCCAGGAATGGAGGTGCTGTTGTTGGAGGGCAGTGCAAGCTCAGCACTGCTTGGTGCGTCACACAGGAAGCAAATTGATGTTCGCAGTGGTTCTGATTTCTCACATGGAGCAGCAAAATGTGGGTACTTCTGTGGGACCTCAGGAGTCAGACCTCAGCAGCTGACTTCATAGAATCATAGAATCACCAAGGTTGGAAAAGACCTAAGAGATCATCCTGTCCAACCGTTCACCTATTCCCAATAGCTCCCACTAAACCTAATAGCTCCCACTTCCTCACAGCCTGCACTTGTTGGTGAGCCTCTCGGTTGCGTTTATCCTTAATTATCCTATGCTAAGAAAGTAATGAGTTTGTGCAGTTGCTAAGAGGGGCACCACGATATTTATCCTCTCTGGGAGAAAACACATTGCAAAGCCCCCAGCGGTATTAATTCTTCACTGTGAAGGCACTGCATTATACAGGTTCTGGGATGTGCAATGAATATATTTAAGCTCTCTACGTAGGCACAGCCCCCCCCCCCCAACCCCTGGCTTGATTATTGCCATTATTGTGACACTAATGTTTCTGTCAAGTTTCAGTTTACTCAGTTTCAAAATCCAATTTAGGATTAGCATAGACGTTTCCTCGCTTGTGATTGAAAGTGACAACGAGCGTGAAAATTGCTTTGAAAATTGTGGTTTTATGAATGTTATCTTGCAGCATTTAGAAAGAGATACCACTGTAAGAATTATTAAAAATCCACACAGTAAAAAAAGTTCTTCTTTAAAGCCCATGGTGCTGTGCTTCTGCCCATGGAGCTGCATGGCATGCTTCTTCCTCACAGTGAGCTGCAGCCACAGGAATGCGCTTCTGCTCCACTGTTATTGCTGGAGTTCTGAATGCATCAATATCCACAGAGCAGTGTGTCTCAGTTGATGAAGAGGGCGTTGAAAAATTAACTCTGTGTCAAGTTTTCTCAGGTAGCGAATTGGAGCTGTCAGAGGCACAGCCCCCAAATATTTTTTATTAGTTCCTGTTGTAGTTTATGTTGAAGATGTTTAATGCTGATGAAAATGTCATTATAATAGATTACATCATGGCTTATCTCAGCTCCTCATATGAGAAACACAACCTTATGGTGATTTAGATCATCTCGGCGCTTGAGTGTACCCTTCAGAAGGCCACAGCTTATCCCAGAGATGGAGGCTCCTGTGTGGAAACCCTATGAAAGCTCATCAGCTGAGGATGAGGTGCAGCAGGATGGAACCCACCCTGGGCCACAGCTCTTGGGGGTGCTGGCAGGGCTGCTGTTACAGCAGCACCAATTCTGTGGTCTTTGCTGTCCCAGTTGGCTGTTGTGAGATGGTGCAGCTCGGGAGAGGGAGCTGCTGCTATGTCCTGAGCCCCTTTTTGGCCAGACATCAAAAGAGACTCAGATGCACAAAGCAATCAAACTCAACAGCTCTCCTTTTAAGTCGTCCCTGTGGCATGCACCTGTTCCTTGGAAGAAGCAGATGCCTATTTCTAGCCTAGCTGTGTTTAGTTTCTGATCCCACATGTTTTGTTACACTTGTTAGCTTTGATTTTATGAGCTACCTTGCTTTGCAAGTGCCTTTTCCAGGTAGTTTTTGAGTTTGGCCCTCTCTTGGATCAAGTAAGACAGGGATTCTCAAGCCATGAGTCTTGAGGGTTTGGAACTTTTCTAAGCCCTTTCCTGTGTCTTCTCTCCAGGTCACATCAGTCAATAGTCATCCCCATCTTCACATCTCCCACCCAGGTTTGCTGTGGTGCTCAGTACTGCTCGGTGCAGTGACAGAAAGCTGTGTCCCTTCATGTGCAGAGCATGTGCATTATCTCAGAGCTGGGAATAACCTGAGGCAAACATTAATTGAGAGCATGCTTTTTTTGGTCAGTTAAAGAACTCAAAGGCTTCTTTCCCATAAATAGTTCAGACCTGTGGCTGGACTCTCAGAACTAACAGCCCTGGTCCCTACTTGGGCTCCTGGGTCTGTACCTGCAGGGGGCGAATGCTGTGCCTGTGTTAATGCCTGCTTAGGAACAGTGGAGCAATGCATCTGTAGGAGCAGCTTTTGCAAAGACAGCTGAACAGCTTCACAGCTGGTCAAAACATTTCAGCGTTTTTAATTGGGGGGGAAAAAAAAAAGGATTATTTTTCCAGAAGAGTTTCACACTTCTCAGCCAGTGGCTGTGGATCTCACATCAGGTTCAAAGGTGTGCGGCGGAGCGAAATCTCTGCATGAAAGCACACCGAATGCCTGAGGAGAGGTCTGCAGAGATGTGAATAATTATGCTCGCAATTAGTTCAAAGTGTTGCCGTGTGCTCTCTGGCAAGGATGCTTCCAGCGCAGTCTGTGAGTTCTCTTATTTCAGAACTGAAGCACAAAGCCCGTGGCTGGCTGTGTGTCAGCTGATAGGGAGAAGTGATGCTTTGCTTTGGTGCTGGAGTGGCTCGGGGGCTCAGACTGGGTTTGCAGTGGTGAGACTTCCATTCTCTGCTGTGCTCAGTGCACTGTTAATCTTTCCAGTGTTCTCCATGTTTTTTTCTTTCAGACTTGGATTTACTTCCCTACTTCTTGTAGATCATTGAGACTTTTTCTGGCTGGATTTTAGCAACCTTGAAATTTGGCTGCACTTCTGTTCTGCTTTGGCTTCTTATGTTCCACCTGGAAGCCAGCTCTTCCCAGCACAGAAAAAAACTGCTTTCTTTAATAGAATTAATTTTCTACATTTATTTTTCGTTCCAGCACTTTTTATCAAGCTGGATTAATCTGATGTGTTGTAATTGTGCCTCCACACATTCAGATTTGTTGTACTGAATGATAAAACCCATCAGGAGATGATGTCGTCTCTGAAACACGTACAGTTCTGTATTTCTGTTTTGTAGATGGCGTGCTCTTATTGCAGACATGTAGCAGATGGTCTAAAGGATACAGAGACAACGTCCAGATAAATCTTGATCCCTGATAGCCCTGATGAATCATCTAATCCATCTCCTGCTGAGCAAGGTGAAAGGAATCTTATTTCTGAAGGGAGCAGCTTCCCTCTCGGGCAGCCTGCACTGACAGCAGTGAATGCGGAGCAGAGGTGGGGCTGGGGCAGGACAGTGCAGGGGGAATGAGCTGGTCCAGGTGCAGCTTCAGCTTGGTTCCCAGTAATGCCCCTCCTGCTGCTGAGGAAGCCAGAAACATTTCATAGGATGGCCTGGGTTGAAAAGGACCACAATGATCATTTAGCTTCAACCCCCTGCTATGTGCAGAGCTGCCAACTAGCAGACCAGGCTGCCCAGAGCCACTTCCAGCCTGGCCTTGAATGCCTGCAGGGATGGGGGCACCCGCAGCCTTTTTGGGCAACCAGTTCTGAGCAATGAGGCTTTTTTGAGTTTTTAGAATGATTCTTCTGGGCCAATACAAGTCCAGCTTTGTTATGATTAATTGTCACTGCTATCCCCCTAACTAACCCATATCCCATAACCACGGGATTTGTAAGAAGTTTTTGGAGTTAGCTATTAGAGGTGAAGTGGAACCCCTTGAAGTGACAAATTCATCACTAGAGATCATCTGTGCTGAACAGCACATGTGGGTGTGTGCATGTGGATGGATGTTTAGCTCAAGCAGCATGCCTGAATGCAGCAGTTCAAGGGATGTGTTAGGCTGCATGTTCGGATACACGGGCATTTCTTTTACTTTCTGTCAGTTTTCCTATGTTCTCACCTTCTTTCAGGTGCTTCTAATGTGCTTTAATTTTATTGATACAAACCTAATTAATGGTCTGTGTGGAAGAGAGGAATCACTTCCATCCCTTTCCCTTTGATTCACTGTTAGGATGCTTTAGTGACAGACCATTAACCCACTGGTGCAGATGCTGCACCGCAAATACAGCAGCAGTCCTGAGGATACTGCTCTGCTGATGAGAAGCAACAAATGGCTGTAGTGAGAAAGGACTGGGGACAGGGCAGGCCAGCATAACAAACCAATCAGCAATAATACATTATTGAGATTTTTAACAAATATGTACTTTACCAATGCAAATATTTGACATTGGCATCTGTTCCTGTTTGTTGTTTGCACTCGAGGGGAGCTTCGCACAAAGTTGCTGATGTGCACAGTAGGCATGGTGAGCAGAGTGGGGAAAGGGAGAGCTGTCATGGCACCTGAACGTGAGGGTGGGAAGCAGACATGGAAATGAAGGCTGTATCTGTTTTCTTAAGGTTTGTACTGACATTTCCAGTCCTTCCACACCGTGTGACAAACTGAGACCTCCATCATGGAGTGGATATGGCACGTCACTTGTTTCACAGGGTGCCCCCCTGCATCCCTTCAGGCTGTGTGCCTTTGGGTACATTCGGCTCATCAGAATTGTCAACAAGAAGTGCAGGCTGGTGTGTGCAATGTTAAAATGCTTGTGTTGCCTGAACTGACACGCATCCTGTTGCTTTATTTAAGTAATGTTCAAAAGAATAGCAGATCTTTCAAAACATGTAGAAATGGTGATGCTAAAGGGTCCAGACTGTGCAGCTTGCTGCTACCTTGAGGCTGATACTGATAAATGATATCAAACAAAAAAGGAGAGAGGGATAAACACAGCATTTTCCATTGGTATGATCTGCAAGCACTTGTACTGGCAGAGATTTTTCCAAGCAGTTTTTGAGAGCCATATGTTCCTCAGTATTTCTGCTTCTGACGTTACCTGAGGCTGGTGCTGCCTTTCCAGGCTCCCTGGCAAGCTGCATGAAGTCACCACATCAACACGCAGGGATGTTAGATGTTATTTCAGAGCTGTCTCTGAGCACTCTGTAAAATACTTGTAATCTCATATTGCTGCTTGATGGAGTGTCACAGGGGATGTGCAAGGAGTCCTGGCCAGCAGAATTGCTAATTCAGTTACCACACACCTTGTAGTCCAGGCAAGCCAGGCCAAGAGTCACCAGCTTGGTGGAGGGAGTGATGTCATGGCAATTAGCATTTTATCCAGCCTATTGATCCCACCAAAAGCCTGGCATCAGCGTTTGGACAGGAGCAGCCCTTTAATTTGCAAACAGATGCCTCCACCAGCTGCTTTCTGTGTGCAGATGCCACTGCTTTGCAGTGCTGATGGAGAGGTCGCAGCAGGGCTGGGGATGTCAGGCTGCTCACGTGGGTTGCTGGGTGCACTGCACCTGCAGTGTGTTTTTGTATGCTCTGCCACTGCCAGGGCTTGCTGCAGCTCCATGTTAGCAAACTTGTTTTTCTAGAGACTGTCTAGATGTGTTTCAGAATAAACAGTGCTTGTTTGTAGGGCAGACCTCAGCATGGAGTGTGTGATGACAGCTCCTGTCACAAAGCAGAGCACCTCTGGAGGGCTGTTCCATCTCAATGAAGCCATGGCTCTGTGCAGGGCTGGCAGGTTCCAGCCAAGGTATTGGGCAGGGCCGTGGCTTTGGGTGGCAGAGAGCAGTGTGTCTTTGGGCTGATAGCATTGACTTCCATTCCTAGCATTAAATTCCAATATCCAGTTTTTCTGACTGGGCAGTAGGATGTGTTTTTAAGTTGTGGGGCATCCACAACCTCCTTGGGCAACCTGTTCCAGTGCATCATCATCCTCTGTGTGGAAAAACTTCCTCCTAAAATCTAACCTAAACCTTCCCTGTCTCAGTTTAAAACCGTTCCCCCTTGTCCATCTCTGTTACCTCCTGCAGAGCAGTTAGCAGCGTTCCTATTTGTAGACTAAAGTGGCACTGCTGATATGAATCCCTCTGCCTGTAGAACTGAGTTTTGCTCAGCATCATTTTCAATTTTTCTGACCACAAATATAAAGCACTTTTTCCTTCTGACCTGTCCGCATTGGTGTCACCCAGCAATGATGCTATTTGGCATGTTGGGAGATTATTTCCATTTTCACCCATCTCGCAGAAGGCTTTCTTTTGCAGATGCTGTGAATTATGTCTGAAGCCCACACTTGAAATAAAAGCAGTCACTGTGCTTTACTGCCAGCAGAAACAGGAATGTGATTTGCATGTCTAAACAAACAAATCTGTTACGCATAATAACTCCTGTCAAACAATGCATCGCCTATGCTGATTTTTCAGCAAGCAATTTCAATTTATTGATAAACTAAGAGCTCACTCTTCAAAGGGCATTAGGATTTGGAGTCTTCGCTGTGCCTTGCTGGAAGGCTGAGGATCTGGCAGCTATATTCAACCCTGTGAGACTGGGGGCAACAGCCCTGCTGCCCTGGGGGATGGGCAGCAGCTGGGGAGCAGACATCCCAGGCCTCTGTATGGTGGTGTGCCCTGAGGCTGTAGGCAGCCTGGGGTGGGCAGGGGGCTGCTGTGTGCTGTGGCCTGGCACCAGGATGCTGAGCAGGCTGCTCCAAGCTGGCTGCACGGGCGCTGGGTGCCATGGCTGCGTGTGCTCCTCCCTGCCTGGCCAACCATAGAAACGTGTGGCACCATTGGGTTCTGGAAGCCCTGGGGACAAGCATGGGGCAGGGGTTGGTGTGACAGATTATTATTATTATTATTATTATATTTCAGCAGTGGGGGCATTCATCTGACCGTAGCTCCCCACAGCCATGCCACTGCAGCACTTCCCTTCCTGCACGAAGAGGAGGAGATTCTGTTGTATGTTAAAGTGCTGTTTATGTGGTGAATATGACAAATAGTACAAAACTTGCCAATGTGTCTCCTTGAAAGTTTGTGTGGATTTAGAAATAGGGGATAACGGCAAAGCTCATTTTGTCACATCTGTTGGTTGGTTCTCTTCTTTTTCCCCTCTGTAACACTTCTTTATTGAAATAACACAATAGAAACCAAAAGCTTCTGCCAAGCCATGGGCTCATTGGTTCTGCCAGCAGAACATCCCATGGGTGGGCCTGGTGTGGCACACGGTGTGCCTTGCTGGGGCCACCCAGCTGGAGCCCATTTTACACGCTTCCTCCGTTCTGTCTTAGAGATGCTCTGGGATATTCACACAGTTGTTGTTTACCAACCAAGAATCTGTGTTTTCATTTGAAACAAACTAGGAAGCCTCTGCTGCAGTGTTTTCATGCCCAAGTGGCACTTTTCCAGATTTCATTGCCATTAAGTGTGTAGTAATGCTAAGGAAAAAAGGGAAGGATGAAGAAATTACCTAGCAAAACAGAAGGAACCCCTTTAGCCCCATCAGTTTTGACTGAAGGTGAGGGGCAGCAGAAGCAAGGCAGTAAAAGCTGATTCACAATATTGTTGAGGGTAACCCCCAGCCTTATTTTCCTGCTGAGGTAATATGCCTCCTCCCAATGAATTAATATTTCTAAAATCTTCACCCAGTTTGTGTGGACAGCAAACTAATTGGAGTTTGGAAGTCTTTCTGAACTGGACAGTGTAGAGAGAACCTAAAGGGGAGAAGAGCATTCCTTTGCAAATGACCTGCAGTTGGTTTTGACTAATTGGACAAAGAAGGCAAAAATTCCCATTTGTTCTTCAGATGTTGACTTTGGGAAATCACCCCCCTGTGCCAGTCTTGGTGGGGGGCAGTGGTTCAGCACATGCCTGCTGTCATATTTCAGCTGATCTCATGGGGAGAGCTCCCGTTTCCAGAGAGGTGAAGAAGGAAATCTGGTTTTCTTCCATAGAGGCATTTAGGAGCTAACAAAGACAAGATGTTTCTTTCATTTTTTTTCTCTATTGATTTATGGAATTAGACTGCAGCTTCCTACCTGAGTGAAACAAATGATTTCTAGACAGTAGAGTAACAGACAAATGGCATCCCTTTTTGCCTACTGTGTCCTTCCTTCTCTCTTCTCTTGACCAAATGACAGTCTCGTGGTGTTGTCTTATGCAACATATACCTTGTTTATATTGTTATATTTATATAACATATATTTATCTTCTAAGTTAATACTACCAAAAGGGTGACTGGCAGTTCCTTTTAAGTGCCTGGTTATTTGCAGTTAAATGCAATCAGACAATGTATACTTGACGCTGAAAAACAGCATTGGAGAAGTTTCCTCAGAACATGCACTGAGGAAGGGGATCGTTGCTGAAGCCACCAAGGCTGCTCTGTGGCATCAGGTGGGGTGCCTGGGTGCTGCACAGCTGAGCTTTGTGTTGGGGTGGGGGCTGTGCTGCTGTTAATCCCTGCTCTGCTCTGTAGCAAAGATCACGTCCTGCTGATGTGCTCTGTGCTGGGCTGGCACCACGGCCCTGCCACAACTGTTCTGTCAATGAGGTGGAAGAAGGGTGGGAGAAAGGGAAGTATTATTGTTTCCATTTCATAGATGGGATGCAGGAAATTGGATAGAGAGTGTTGGGTGCAGGAAAATAGAGCACTTACGCCTCTGCTTGGTATTAGTCAATACGATACCACTGCGCAGTGCTGTAAGCAGATAATTAAAACCATTCACTGCTTTTATACACTCTCATAGGCTGTAGTAAAGAGGTGAGGTGAAAACCCAGCCCATCCACACATCCCTGTGCAGCCAGCCAGGGGCTGTGCGTGTCCCTCTGCACTGCTAAGGCCGCGTGCTCCAGAGGGCAGGCAGGCAGGAGCTGCAGGACGGCTGGTGGCCGTGGGTCTGGGCACTGTGCTGTGCTTCCTATGGCTGTAGGGCTGCAGCCAGGCACAGCTAGTGGGGGTCACCCCGAGGAGCTGAAACTCATTAGCAGATGAAAGGTGCAGCACGGGGAGAGGGAATGACCTCCTGAGAGTGTACTGCCACTGGCTGGAGCAATCCATCACTCTGGGCACGACGTTATTAATAAGGAGTATAAACAACGTGCTAGCTCATCGTGATTGATAAGACAATAAAAATCTTATAACAGCTTCTGAGGTCTTGCTGCTGTTGTTAATTATAGTCAAGCAATTCACTGCAAACTGGTCTCTGTGGGTGATGGGAGCTTGCCCTCTATTGAAAGGTGAAGCTGGTGCATGTGTGTTCATTTCTTTACTGCTTAGGAGGCACTAAACAAGAGAAGGGCTGAACCATTTTCATTCAGGGAGGAGGAAAGTACACGAGGGTCCTTGGGGTTGGGATAATATTCTGTGCAGCTATCAGCTAAAACCAGCAGTGCTTTGGGGGCCTATGGGCCAGCTCCTCTGGCAGCTGTGCTCGGTGGGGATGAGGCATCGCAGCCCCTAAAAAGCCAGCAGAGTCTGTCACTGCTTTTCTCCATCGTGGCTTAAATAATGAAAAGGCTGGCAATAATAGTAATAATTTAAAGTTTAGTCATAATAACGATACTTAGCGTGTGCATTGCTATTTCTGTTGCATCCACTTGAAACTTTTATTTTTTGTGAAACCCGTGGCTTTTTTGTTTGTTTTTAAATAGAAGGGTTTGTTAAGCACATGCTCTGTGAGCCTGCTTTGCGTAGAAACACTTCATGTGCTCTGTCAGCTATTTCTGGGGACTGTTTTTCTGAAATACAGTTTTCTGTAGGTGCTTTCAGACCTCCAAGAGCATGGAACTAAGAACAGGTCGTTAAGCAGATCTGCTGGATGTCCCAGTTGCAGTCACGTGGGAGGAGGTTGAAATAGGTGGCAGATTTCGGTCTGTAACACTTTGCTCGACTCTGAGCCAAAGCGTGGGGATGGAGCAGGGCTGCCCAGACACGTTTGTTTACACAAACAGTAAGAGGTGTATTTAGGAAGCAGAAGAACCAGGTGCATTTTATGGCCCCAGCACTGGCTGTTGTTTCACCGGCTGCGTTCTCTCTCCAGAGGCTCTGATCTCTGGGCCCTTCCTAGCAGAGAGCACAGAATCTGGCAGAGAATGTTTGCTTTCTCCCACCAAAGACCTCAGCTATTCCCTTAGCAATGCTTGAGCCCTCTGAATCCCCAGCAATGTGTTATTCTAGCTAAGCATATGGTTGCTATAACTACCAGCCAAAGTGCCTCCGACATCCTCTGTGCCATGGCATATGTGCCTGATCTAGCAGTCAGCTTTTCTCCTGAATTCCTGCCTCTGCTGCTGGATTTTTTCTATGTGCTGCTCAGAATTAAAGTGCCTCATTGCTTACCTGCCACATGGAGTTTCTATATCTTTTCTTTTAATTTGGGGTTGGATGGTATAGGACTGTCAGGGCATGAAGTATGGAATAAATCAGGCATTATGAGCTTGAAGTAAAAAAAAAAAAAAAGAAAAATAATAATAAATTAGAGAATAAATCAGACATGAAGACGTCAGCAGTGCTCTGTCATCTTTGTATGGAAAAACGTGGAATGAATGTTGCTGGATTCTTTTGTTTGAGCAGTAGTTCCAAAGAGCTGCATTTGCACACACGTTTGCAAACACCAAATGCTGGTGTGCTTTGCACATCATTTAGGGACCCGAAAATGGAACAGTAATTTGATTTTTAGGAAAGAGAAGGGAACTTGCTAAGAATTGTGAGTGCAGTTGGAGTTGCACGCTGTGCTCGAGGGCTGCTTTCCTTGGGCTTGTTGTTCAGACACATTGCATTCTTACCTGCCAGCAGAAACACTGGGAGCATTCTGAAAGCAAATTAAAACCGAACGGCAGTTACTCATCTAATTAATCACCAAGGGCACCACGATAGCAAGATTTACATGGCTGCTCAGCGTATGACTGATTTTGAGGGACTCCCAGTTTGTCATGGAGTTAATTCAGTCATCTGCTCTCTTTGTTCCAGAGCTCTGTTTATCGCTGGCTCAGGTTTCTGGATTAGATTCACACCCGTTACTGGGAATCTGTACAAATATTGACAAATCAGAGACATCTTTCAAATGTGACAGTTTGTACGGCCAGATCCTGATATTTTAGTATTCGCTGTTGTCCTCTTCAAAGGCTTTTTGTTTATGTGGATTTGGACGTGGGCATGGATGTGAGCATGGGCCTTTCTGTAGGTTGTGACTAAATAGCGTGATTTTTCTGAACAGATTCATTATTGTTTCTCCATCACTTGGTATTTATAGTGGTCTTGGACGCTTTTTCTAGGAAGAACATGGGGATTCAGACCTCTGTCTTCAAACTTGACTTGAGTGCTAGCATTGCTGTGTGTGTTACTCTTCTCAAGATGCTCCATTTGTACTGAGTCTGTTCTCATATGCCAACTCTCATTTCTCCAAAACGCTGTTCAGCAAAGTGAATCTGCACATGCAGTTCTTGCCTTAGGCTGATTTTGTGCCTTTTTTTTTTTTTTTCTTTTCCTGTATCTTTAATGATCAGCTTTGGAACTCACCTTCAAAGGGTGAAGTCTGTAAGTACTGGTTTGGGATCTCTAAAAATGTGAGAATTGTGGCCATGGCCTGGGCTAGGAGAGCTGCCACCTGCAGGTCCTGCTGCAGGGCTGCTGTGCAGGCAGCGCTGCCTTGGCCTGCCCTGGGAGCTCAGCAGTCCCCAGGTTCCTGCAGCAGCATCAGACCGAGGGCCACAGGGCAGCTTTGAAAAGCCACAGTTCTGGCAGGCTGGGAAAGGAGCAGTGGTGGAGCAGCAGTGCTGCAGGCACTGTGGGATGGCACGCAGAGGATGGGAGTTTGTAACCTGCAGATAGACATGGTATGAATGAGTGGCTTGTCAATAAGAGAAATTCCCAGAAATGAAGATGTCTGTGTGGAACAGCACCTACTAGAGATGCTTATTGTGATAACAGTCTTTCGACAGCATTCCACACTGCTCAGCACACCTCGCCTTACAGATTTGCTTGTTTGTTCATACACACATTCAGAGTTGAGCTGTCAAAATTGTCAAGCTGTGGGAGCCAGGCAGTGGTAAACCTTTTTAATGCTCGACGAAGCATGCAATCAGAATTATACAATGTGAACACGGTCTTTCTTGGGCTATGTAAATAAACGCATAAAGAATGCCTTTATGTGTAATTCAGTTGTTCCTAATTTTTGTTTGTGTGGAGGATAATAAAGCGTAATCATTGTTAAATTCATGAATGAAGTTAATCCCTGGCGTCTGTCACAAGTTTGAAAGCATCTGAATCCAAGGCTTGATGGTGTGCCCTGCCTGGGGCTGCAGCCCCCAGAGCTGCTTCAAGCAGGGCTGCAGGCTCAATGCTGGGCAGGGGCCCGTGCTAAACAGGGCTGGGGGTTCCCTGGCAGGACAGTGGGAAAGGTTTTCCTCTCAACAGAGCGCTCCTAGGACAGGGACTTCAACCTCCGCTCCAGCTGTGGTGTGGAGGTACAAAAGGTGGAACGTTCTGGGAGCTCCTGTGCAAACCCCAGCCCTTCTGTGATGGCCAGCTGAGAAACGAGGACCACTGTGACTTGTGAGAAATCCCTGAAGCAAGGCAAACCGCTCATCCTGCTGTGAAGGTTGTGTGCTTTTCTCAAATTACTGTCTTTGATGAGGAGTGGTGCGGCCTGGAAGGAGAAGGGTTGGTGCTTTGGGGGGAACTTTGAAAAGAAAAATGTGATTTGGAGCAAATATGAGTGCCTTGGAAGAATCTGCATCCCGTTCTCCCCTTAGGTTGGGCAGTGCCCCCCCCCAGCTCACTCCCTGCATTCCTCTGCATCCAGATTGTCTGCTTGTGGATGGAAATGGCTTATTAGTGCTTCCCATCAGTTGCCCTCATTCAGAAAAATGCAACGACTGCCAAAATTAAACTTTAAAAATTAGCATGCAAACAGTAATCTTCTCACAGAGACTTCAGATTTGCTTCTTACCAGTGGGGTTTCTGTTCTTAAGCATTTTCAAACTGTGGACTTCCTTTTGAAAAAGCTGACACTGGGATTCCGCCGTCAACCAGAAATCCTGGCTCTAGCAGAGACACATCCTTACAGCACTGCTTGATTTGCACTGAAGATTTGTTACGTGCTTTTTCTTAACCTTTGGTAAGAAGTACTTCAGTAAGCTGAACAATAACATTTTCAACTGTTTCATTTACCGTTCCTAATTTCTAACCCACAAATATCCAGATGGTCATAGATATTGAAGCGAACCAACTGGAGCAATTAGAAACCCCAGATACCTTGCAGATTCCTGTTCAGAATAAATACCAACCCTCTGAGGTTCAAAGCAGGTGGCTCATTTCTGTTTCATCATTTTTCATTTTTGTTTACCTCTGTACTCTCAGACACCAGCCAGGAGTGAGCTAGAAATGCCATCAGGAAATGGTCTGGGAAAAAAAAGATTGCTGCGAGTTGCCATCTACTTGCATAAATCTCACTGGTAATTTGCATGTGCAAATAATAATGAACACGGTAACATTTATAAAGCTTACTCTAATGAGCAAGTTACCTATGGAAATGCTGTGCAAATGTGAGCTCGTACTTGCTCAGAGGAAATAAATTCCATGGAGTCTGGGTCATGCTCCCCCAAATGGTCCTGGCTCCAGTGAAACTCGGGTGCGCTTCCCCCTGAGCATGGATGTGGTGCTGATGGCAGGAGAGTCTCACACTGATGCCGTCTGTGCAGTCTGGATCATTCTGTGTCTGATTCTGAGCCCGCTCCAGTCTCAAACAACGGGCAGCCAGGGAAGTTGCTGAGGCTCAGTGGCTGAGCTGCCCTCACTTAGTCTGTCCCCCTCATCCACGTCATAAGTCTGTGCATCTTAACATTGCTTCATGCGGTTCTTACCTGAACAAACAGCACTCTGAGCAAATGCTTCATCATTCGGTGAAGTGCATAAAGACAAAATTCTGCTGGTAGTTTACTGAAACCATTTACCTATCAGTTGTTTTCTTTTATGGTTACATTTACGAATACTGTATTTAAAACTGTGGTTAAAACAGATGCTGCTGAAGAAATTAAATGAGCTGGAATTTTGTATGCTAGCCAGAGGAGAAATCTTAGGTTGTGCAAAAAAATAAGCATAGGAATGGTGATTTTCTTCACATTAATTAAGTTATCATCAGTAAATGCAGATGATTGAATGAACTTGCACAACTTTTCCTTGCTCTCCCAGGTACTGAGGGAGAACATTTCCACATGACATTTAAGCCAAATCTTGCTGTGGTGAACATGGGGGCAGTTAAATCCTGGGCTGCTCTGCGTGTGTGTTTCTGTATACATATATTTGTATGTACAAGTCTGTTCCAGAGGTCTATGCTTTGATAATCTCATGTGAGTATGTACCCAATGTACCCACTGTGACTATGAGCCTGTAATCATTCAGGTTACTGAATGGAAGCAGCACTAATGCGCAGTTAAGTGAAAGTACAAATCTTTCCTTGTCCTTTATTTATTTCTGATCCTTCTGGCTCATTCAAGAACAAAGTTAGAAAATTGTCATTTGCCACCATGCAGTTTCCTGCTGGGAACGTTGCGTGTTGGTCATTTGATCAACAGGTCAAGGCTGGGAGTGAGCAGAGGCAAAAGCATTACTGGGTTTGCCTGCAGCCCCATTTGGTGGGGGTCTCGGTCTCATCACTAGAGCTGGCTTGCTATCGTGGTCCACAGAAGCTGGCAGCTGAGGGCCTGAGATGCGTGCAGAGCCACATGTGGGAGCTCTGGGATGGTATTTCCCCTGGAAAGAGAAGATCTCATTCCTTACGTGTTTGGTGGGTCCTTCTGTGGCTGTGCGATATAAAATGCTAGAATGGCCGTAAAGCAATGTTGTTTTCATTTTTTTTTTCTGTCCCAGAGACTGTCTAATTAATCATGGCAGCATTAGTCTGTAGCAACAACTGGTACACAGTGTGATCAGCCTGTTTTGTCTCACTGTGCAGGCAGCAAACCAGCTTCATGATGAAAAAAGCAGATTTTGCATTGTCTTGTTGGAAAAGACATATTTATCTTCCTCCTGGGTAAGCTTCTTTTCTTGTGACAGGTCAGACTCATAACAGGCTATGGGCCGATTCTATGGTTATGGTAATGAATGCAAAATTTCGTGGTCAAGAAAGTTTGGTTTAACTGCAAGGTGCTGCTGACTGACTGATGCATAGGAAAGTAATGGGGAAATAGTGGAAAATAAGAGAAGTATCAATTTAACCCAGTTCAGTACCTACACGTCTAAAATTATATATTGTAGCAATAACAAGAACTATAATAAAACTGTGTATCTATTTACATGAGCTCACTGTAGAATCTCAGTGCCTTTTGTAAACAGCAAAGAAGGTTTTTGCTGCTGGGCCACCACTATTATCATTCCTGTTATTATCACCATCATCACTCTTCCACTGGAAGCATCGGCCGCCGTCCTGACTTTCAGGGCTGCCCTCCTCCCTTGCAGCAGCTTTGTGCTGAGCAATGACGAGTGCTGGCTTTTCGGCACACAGCAATTTTGTTTTGGATGTTGACCTCAAGATCTCACAGCCCTTCAGACACATACATCTCTCTGAAACTGTGTGATCCATTGAAGATGAAGTAGCATGCCTAAATACTGCTGTGGTGCTTTAGCAATTACTGCTCTTGCAAAACCACACCGTGCGAGTCCACAGGGTAACGCAAAATTATCCTGCAGAGTAAGACAATGAGAAATAATGGACGCAACAGAAGTAGACAGGCTATTAGTGCCCACGTTAATATTCCTGTTCCCACTTAATTCCCTAAGTAATCTTATTTGCTTGGTGATGCTTTTCAGGCGATATGTTAGTACTAGTAACCTCACCCTTCTGTAGATGGTAGTTTAAAACTAATTGGACCCTGAGATTAACAGCTCTGCTCAAGAGAAACAGCATGAGGAGCGAGGAGCTCGAGGTGGCACTGCCTTTCCTGACCACAGACAAAGGAATTTTATTCTTATTAATGGAAATATATTATTGTGGGTAACTTTTCTTGAGAATATACCTAATGTGGGCCTCCAGTAAAGAGAGTAAATGCAGTCAGCTTCCTGTAGACGTTGTGGTGTCGTCTTCTCTGGAGACGTTCAAAACCTGCCTGGATGCCTTCCTGTGTAAGCTGCTGCAGGAGCTGCTTTGCAGGGGGTTGCACTGAGGGATCTCGTGGCTCTGTGATGCTGTGGACGTGGTGTGGGGTGGCAGCCTGGCACTGAGCCGGCACAGCCCACCCTGCTCCCTGTGGTTTGGTTGCCCCCATAAGACCTGTAAGAAGCGTTATCTCCTACTTTGCATTGCAGCCTCTGAATAAATGGTCAGGGATGCATCCCGTTTGGGCTCAGGGTGCAGTCAGCGTGCAGCAGGTGCTGGATGGGTTCTGGCCGGGCACCAAGTTACCCAAACACTTCCTGCCATCCCCTGCTGCCCGGTGGAGGTGGTGTTGTGCTGTTTGTGGGTGCTGGAGGCCCCGGTAGCTCTGGGGTGCTGCTGCAGTGACAAAAGGCAGCCCCTCCAGGCTGCGTGTCTTACAGGAAGCTGCCTTTTGCTGCAAGTATTTCTTTAAATATGGACATTGTGGTCTTGTGAGGCTGAAGCAGCAAAGCAGGTTCTGTACAATTTATTTCGTCTTAGGTGATGAATAACACCTCGGAAAGTGATAGAAAATAAAGTCATTTTTTAGGCATTAAATGAAGGCTTGCCTGCCTAAACATCACTCATAAGCGTTATTTAACCTTTGGAAAAGCATTTTACGGGCCCCGGCTAAGATGAAGCACAAAGAGGTTTTACCTTGTTTCTCTGTCTGCTGTCGCTCTGTGATTTGGGCTATAAAAGGAACAAACCCTGGTCTAAGCAAAACTAATATGGACTTTTCAGAGATAGCACATTAATCTCGTGACATTTATATAGACATCTCAGGAGCTCTGGAAAATTGAAGTCCGTGTAGGAAAAGAAGCTGTATTCAATTAATCTGAATTTGAGTTTTAGTGCTGGCTGAGCTGAGATGCTGTCGCAGCCTCCCCTCCGTCCTGCTGAGGAACAGCCCTGCTGCTGAGGAGCACAGCTGCCCTGGTGGAGGTGCCAGCTCTGTGGGGCAGCCTGCAGCCAGTCCTTTGCTGTGTGTGTCTAACTCAAGAGCGTCTGCTTTCTGAATCAGCCAGTAGGGTATTTTCATCCGCGCTGCCACCTCTGGGTGATAGGAACAGGCTGTGTTTGTTCCAGGTGCATCTTGCCCTGCTGCTCACACTGCTGCACGGGCAGCACCCAGCAGGAAGGCATCCCTGCCTGCAGCAGAGCATCCCGCTGTGCCCAGAGGGAGCTGCCGTCTCTGTGGCTGTGCAGAGGGCCCCAGCTCTTGCTGTCCTGTGGCTGGAGGCTCAGTACAGGGTAGAGGCTGTGCAGTCCTTCCCTGGGGGAGGAGAGGGGAGATACCGGCTTTGTGCTGCAGTCTGAGTGCTTCAGGGCTCCCTGCAGAGTTACAGCGGGGATTGCCTCGCCTTGTTTGTAGCAAGGCTTGTATTGTCTGTTTGCAGCGATCCCTTAGTGATTCTTCAACGAGCTCAGTTTTATTGAATTTGTAGTTCTGATCCATCCAAAAGCAGTTGCTAAGATGAGCTGTGTATCCTTGGTTTCCAGAAGACTGAGAACAGGAGAGGGTGGGGATCTGAAAATGGGCTCTGTGTGTTCCCCTCCCCTGTAATCTTTGTGAGTCCAGGGAAAAGTCAAGTAAAAGCGCTGGCTGTGTTCCACACCCTTCACAAGATACTTTTTTACTCTTTCTGACCTAAATGAAACCATTAGGGCCTGTCAAGCTGATGGGAAGTGAAGCACTGGGGACCCTGCTGGATGCCTTCCTGAAACTCAGCTACGGATGTTTCTACCTGCAAAAGCTCTAGCATCTCTTCAGAGTCCAGCTTGTTTCATATAACACTGCATTTCTCCGTGTTCAGCTGTGGCCTAATGCAAAAAGACATAACACAATATGATGCTTCCTAAGTGATTAAATGCAGCACAAGGTCATAAATTCAAACTGACGCTTCAGAATTACAAATTGTTCTATTCTTTTAAGACACAGAGCTGCTCACAAACAATGCTGGAGCCAGCAGACTGCTATGCTTGCTATTATCTATATGTTCCCAGGGATCTGCTTATCCCTGAGACTCTTGTAAAGCTTGCCCATTTGGCAGGATAAAGCATCCAATTAAAACACACCTAACACAGAGATGCAAGGGTGCTTTGTGTGGCTGAAACAGCATCCTCCTCTTGGAAGCTTCAGCCCAGTGCAGTGCCCTGACCTTGTAAATACATTGCCATCTATGCAGTCCCTTTCAAAGGCATACTCAGTATTTTGGCTGCGTGTGACACAGGACGTTAGTATAATAATAATAATTAAAGCAAAGTGATTTTCTGTCCTGGATGCAAGAAAAGAAGAGGAGAGGCTGGAAACTGTCTTTCTCAGAAAGGGTTGTGTCTTCCCTCAGTGTTACTGCCAGCTCTCACCCACAATGGAAATGTGTTCTTTTCTTGCTGACTTGTGCCACAACTTCCTTGCATGGGGGGCTGCTGCTGCTGCTGCTGCTCCTGCACAGGACGAGGGCAGCGCTGCCCAGGGCCCGGCTCTGAGCCCCATGGCTGCTGCAGTGCGCAGGGCAGGCAGTGAGCCGGGGGATGGCTTTGATTGGCTCTTGTGTCCCTGTTGAAGGACACGGCAGGACAGTAGGCAGCAGTGCGGGACGAGGTCTGCAACTGGGCAGTGTGTAATATCCCATCGCTTCAGTCAGATAAATGGTTGCTGGAAGAACTGCGTGGAAGGAGCTATCAGTTCTGATAATGCTCAGCGTGGTGAATGGAAACGCAGCCTGTCTCTCACTGAAAGAATAGCGAAATGAAATTAGAATTCTCGTTTTAGATTAGCCTACACAGGAAACACAGGAGCAGCCGAGCCTTTTATTTCAGGTGACCTGTCTCCCAAGTAGAAGCCACGCCACTTATTTGATCCCTACGAGTTTAGATTTGAAATAGTGTCTGCTGTTTGGATATACGCTGTAAGAACGTGCCTTTGCTATTTTCCTTGGAAGGAAATTTTTGTATTTAGTTCTTACTTTTCCCAACGCACCCTCTGTGGAATAAATGTCTGCCTTTCTTCTCTGGTAGCTCTTTTGCTCCTCACCTGGCTGAGCCTGCGGAAAAGCTGCATTGCCCATGGAAAATCCCTGCCAGGCTGGCCCTTGGGAAAGCAGGGTGGTAGAGGTTAGCAGGGATGAAAGAAGCAAGGGAAACTCAAAATTCAGCCTCCTGTTTTGCTATTTGTCTCACCTCTCAGCCATAAATGCTGTGGGGAATCTTGGAGCAGTGGTTGATCTGTAGGTGATGTTCTCTCTGACTGCAGATGGGTGGAAGTGGCTCACAGATTGCCAGTCTGTTAACGATTAAACTTCTCTGCCTCTTAAGGCCGGTGTAAGAAGAGCCATCATTTAAATTCAAATGGCATTGAATCTGTTAAAACTGGATAGGATATGACTAGACGGAGGTTCAGACATCTTGTAAACCTTCCAGGCTGTTAATCAGTGTGATTTTGCCCTGTGCTATGTCAGCTTCAGCTCCCAGAGGGCAGGGGCAGGCCAATTCCTCACCCTGGTCTCCAGCCAGGGTCTGTGGTTGGCAGCAGGATCTGAGCAGCTCCATTTACACAGCGGATTGCAGCTGGGACTGCTGGGTGTCATTTAGTCCTGATGCCACAGCTCCTCTGCAAAGCAGGCCAAGGACTCTGTCCCTGTGCCTCAGCATGGGACGTGCCTCGGGGTCTTCTCCTGCAGCCCAGGGAAGGTAGCAGCACATCCAACCCCGCAGCAGGTTTGTGCAGTTCAGTCCAAGAGGACCGGACACATCCCAGCACCTCGGTGTTTTGGGCAGTAAGGAGGGCAGGGGAGACAGCCCTGTTCTAGCAGGGGTTGGTGAATGCATAGAGCAGAGTGCTGGGTCTTCGTGATGAAGATGTTTGTTGTGTTGAAAAAAGGGTAAGAAAGGTGCCATTTCCTTTCCCTCCTTGATGTCTGCGTTGTGCAAACTTGTTACCAAGATGTATAAAGAAATAATGATAATTGTTAAAAATTAGCCCACTGTGAGAGCTCTCCTACAGTGGTACATTGGAAGTAATTGAAAGAAATGGAAGAGTAGGAGTTTGCTGCAGCTCCAGAAGGCTGGAGTTCTGAGCACGTTGTGCAGGGACAGGATCTAATTAGTGAGCTGTATGGTGAAATAAATTGGAGGAGATGTGTTGTATAAGAGTTGCATAAGTGCCTCAGCTGCTGAGCCGCCCTGTGCCTGGCTGGGGAGGGGAGGATCTGGGGCTCCTTCCATCCTGTGCAAGCACAAAGTGCTGGAACTGGGAATCAGATTGGAAGCCTGGGGAAACGCTGTGAATCCTGGGTGCTGGCTTGCATGGGAAAACAAAAATAGAAGTAGGAAAGTAGAAAGGAAAGAGGAATAATCACTCTGTGGGGTATCCGTGTGCAGTTAGCACATCTCCCCTCAGCCCTTCAGGGGTCAGTCTTCCTCCACGCTGCTCCTGCACATGGCCCATCCTTGTGTCACACAGGATGCCGCCCCACAGGGCAGCACTCAGTGCAGGCTGCAGCCCCGGCACAAAGAAACAGCAGGAATTTCCAATGGCCTACGAATGGGAGGTGCTCACCTGTCCCTTTGCTGAGCTCACAACTGTTTCCAACAGATTCTCCTCCTTCTCTCAAGTGCATCAATTTTGCTTTTCAAATGCATTTTAGTTGATTACGGGACCAAGACACCCATCTCATTGTTTTTGTGATCCTGCTGGGCCTTCTCATCACCAAAATCCTAGAGCTGCTCCTTTTTCAAATGGGGAGCAGGGTGTGCATGGCCACGCCGTGTTCCTCACACAAAGTGCTGGCAGAATCACTTTGCTTAAAAATAATTCAATGCGTTTGCCTTTATTAAAACGAACAAGTGCTGTGAAATCTTTGTTTAGTGAGATAAGAAGTATTTGCTTATTTTTTCCCCTGTTTGTGCAGCTGCTGCTGATACGTATTCATAGCTGCGGCTCAGATCAGCTTGTGTCATTCAAACACGCGGTGCTGCTAAATTCAATTAAAGGAGTTGTACAGTTTTTGCTCTGGTCTGACATGGCAGTTCCACCCAAGCTGTGAGCCATGAGCTGCTGCTGTGGGAGCTGGAGGTGCTGCTTGCTGTGTGCCAAATGGGGCTGTGCGGGAAGCACGTCCATCCACGTGGTGCTCATCTACGTTGGGCTTTCTTTGAGCTGTTTGCTGATGCCGTGCAATAAATAAATAGATAGGCTGTGGAAGTGAGACACATAGTAGAGAAGTATGATTTCTAATCTCAGTTCATAATAAATAATGCTAATAATGTATGTAAAATGTAGCCATCTTTGGTATATCGGGTGTATTTCATTCCTGAGCGTTGTAATGGCAGTCCACAATCTGTTGGATTTATACAGGCGTCCACGTGAGCCTGCATTTGGGATGCTCAGTGGGGAAAAAAGGCGAGGATGAGGAATCCTGCCCCCTGTAGCCATGGCTCAGGATGGGACTTCTGTCATTTGACCTTGTGTTGTGTGCTGGACTGGTCCTGACCAGCACCAAGGAGGAACCTGATGGCTGTGGGGGTATCTCCAGCTTAATGTGTGCCTTGGGCACAGCCAGTTGTTTCAAAGTTGGAGAGGGTGGTTAAGCAGGCATGATGGTAACCCAAAGCAAAGCTGAAATAAATTCACAGGCAAAAATGAAGCACCCCTCAAAAGCTTAAACTCCAACCACAAAATGCCTTCTGGCTTTTTATTAGCAAAATTGAGAACATGTAGTGATCCGGTGACAGCGTGAGCGTGGTAATACGCATTTAAAACAAAGGAGAGTGGATGAGAGAAAAGGAAGAAAAACTATGAATTAACAGACTTTACGGTCGTTGCCTGTCATTTTTGTTGCTGGGGTTGTTTCCCTCCTGGTATCATTAAATTATGTTTATACCAGGTTACTGTATAGAAAACAGTATCACAAAGTTCTGTGATGAGGATGTGTGTGCTGGGAGCTGCCGCCCCTCCTGGGAACAGTGCTATCCATGTGCACCTTGTGCCCTGAGCCCAGCAACATGGGACAGCTGTAAGTTACCATAAAGACTGATCCATCTGTGGGATCTGCTGATCACTGGCCCACGAGGTGCAGGAATTATCACAGCGAGGCCCCACGGTGTTCCTGCGAGCTCTTGTACATCCAGTGTGAAAAATAATGGGCAATTCTCCATCAGGAACCCGTGGCCAATTAGAGCTCTCTGTGCAGGGTTTTGCTTACCGGTCAGCTCAGGCTTCCCTGTGAGGAATCAGAGCTTCTTGCAAGGTCGCAGTGGGGTAATGGAGAATTACAGCTCAACTCAGATGCGCAGCGCTCTGCGCCGCGGAGGTGGAGGTTGGTCTTTAAGCCGTGCATCACCATGATCAGTCATATGGTAAAATGAGCGACAGACAGCTTCCTCGTGCCCTTGAGATTATCAGCAATGGAAGATTGATTTGGCTGCCCTTGTTCTAATGGGTCTTCTCTCCAGTCTTGCAGCAGGGGGTAGAGATGTGCCCTCTGACAAAGCTCTGGTGGGAGACGTGAGATGCTGACTAAGGAACCGCTTCGTGGCAGTGCTCAGAAGAGCTGAAAGACTTTAGGAGCAGTGGGGGTTTGGTTTTTTCTTGAATTCGAACACATGTATTTCTTCTGTGAGCAAACTGGAAGTTTGGGAGAGTTCTGCCAGCTCATTGTGCTGTTTATGATGTCCTTTGTCACCGCTTGCTGCCACCCCTCCTTCAGCAGCACTGCAAACTGGGGCTGATAGGTCAGGTCCCCTGCTGGGCCTTGGCCCGGTCTGTATCACTGTGCAGCCGTGCTGAAATCAGAGCATCGTTACTGGTGCATGGGGAAAGGATGGGGCCTCTGTGCTGGAAAGGCTGCTGAGCAGGCTGGCTCTGCTCAGGTGGGGGTGTAAGGGATCAGAATTGGAAGAGAATTTTCTGGTAATGGGGCTTTGGGTTCAGAGTGCCCACGTAGGAGGCAGACAGCGGAGGTGAGAAGCGGCATCCTTCGGATTGCTCCTGTTGTTTCAAGGTCTCCCCTGGAAGGACTATTTCCACACACACAAAGCTTATGCTGAGTCCTTTACAGTGATGAGCTCCCCCAGGCACCACACCAGCAGCTTTCAGGAGTGATGCCTGTAATTAAAATTTAAAAAATCCCCTTTGCAACTGTAGACTATGAACTTAATTTACCAATACAAACAAGGGAAGCCTGCCAAGCTGCCAACACAGGTATCTCATTTGTCGACGCAGAGATCTCAGGCAGTGTTTGTTTGGTTCTGTACAGCGGTGTGCCATCTGACCAGGTCTCTAACCCTTCCACTTCTGCCCTTCTCCTTTCCCCCAGTGCAGAGTGCAGCTGGGATATTTGGGGCTGTGTTTCCAATGGTTCCAACGCCTGCATTTGCTGACCATAAGGATGTGTTGCGGGGGGCAATGATTGCACGAGCGCCTGGTGGGGACGAGGCTGGGGACGGGAATGTGGTCATTCTGTCTCAGCAAGAATCTCATTTGGCATTAAAGCATTGTGATCTTGGATTTTGTTTCCTGACCCACAAGCAGTCTGTGTGTCACGGCAATAGTTTGTCGCTTCCTTTCTGATTCTCTTTCACACACATCCCTATGGTGGCCTCTTTCAAGTCATTGCTCACCTACACCATACAAAATTTGCTCCTTTTCATCTTCCTTCATGAGGCATTATCCCAGTCAGCTCACCATTTGTTCCTTGTCTATGAGTTCTCTTCAATTTGTCAAAATGAATGGCTTCTAGCAGTTGGTGATGATGAGAGGGTAGAGGTGTATTTAATGTGACAGTTATTTATTCTGCAGAGAAAACATCTTTGTTTTCCTTTTCAGAGGAGTAGGGCTTTACATTTTCATTGCATTAGGATTGCAGCTATCTCAGGCTTACAGTACGTTATGCAGAAGTGCTCTCTTGCAGTATTTACTCCGCCTGTTGCATCTGCTCTGTGCTGGGCTGCAGGCAGCACGTGTGTTTGGAGAGCCCATTTTCCCACAGCTAGAGGCTGAGATCCCCATTTTCTGCTTTGCAGCTTCTACTGGAGGTTGGACTCTCCCAGGTGAGCAGTGGGCTGGCACATGGCTGCATAAACCACGCGCTCTGCTGCTGTGAGCATGGACTGCAAGCATGGCTCAGCAGCAGCACGCAGCCGTGCTTGGCACCTGCATCTGTGCTTATCAACACAGTTGTCGTTAGGTGGGAAGAACTTTGAAAATCGTTATTAACTCCGTTAATAAGACAAGAGGATTTTGAAGCAGTTAATTCACTGGGGGCCAGGTTCAATTAAAGCAACACAAGACTTTCCAAAGGTTTCTGCTGTTTTGGATCTATTCCTAAAGACATTCCGCTTTATTGATCTCAATTTGTTAATTAATCTATTGGGGCATAAGGAATAACCCAACTGCCTTGAAGAGATTTCTCCCTTTGTATTAATAAATTTGTGTAACTTTAGCTCTTTAAAATGCAATATGGTGTTATTTATAACTCTAAGATTTTGTAAAGAACGCTTTCATTGTAATGACAGTTGTTAGTCACTCCAAAAGTAACAGAATTTTTTTAAAGCTCACCTCCCACCAGATGTGGGAGCAGGACAAGGGGAAATGGTTTGAAGTTGAGAGAGGGGAGATTGAGGCTGGATGTCAGGGGGAAATTCTTTGCTATGAGAGCGGTGAGGTGCTGGAACAGCTGCCCAGAGAGGCTGTGATGCCCCATCCATCCCTGGAGGTGTTCAAGGCCAGGTTGGATGGGGCCCTGGGCAGCCTGGGATAGTATTAAATGTGGGGGTTGGTGGCCCTGCGTGTGGCAGGGGGTTGGAGCTTCGTGATCCTTGAGGTCCCTTCCAACCGTGGCCGTTCTGTGATTCCGTGATTTGCACCCACACCGTGGGGCTGGGCAGTGCTGGGTTGGGTTTGCTGTTGGCTGCTTTGGTGCAGCAGCCATGGCTGCCCCTGATGCTGCAGCACACCGTGCTCCTGTGTGACCCCAGGCCTTCCCCCAGCAGTGGAGCAGTGAGGAGCTGTGCCTCACATCCCCTGTGCTTTGGGCACCTCTTCCTCCTTCCAGTTTGGCAGCACCCGCTGCTGCCTGTCATGCCCGGAGCTGTTAGTCTGCTTCCATTGCTCATATGAAAGATGAGGTCAGTATCTCAGGGCTGTACAAAACAATCAGATTTTAACTCTATTTTTTCATTAAACACTTGGTAAATGTAATCTTATTTCTACATAGTACTTTGTGTTTCAAAGGCAGCATTTGTTTGGGCTTCTTAAAGCACAGAATTGATTTTCGTGGCTCATTTCCTAGTACTGAAATAGTACTATTGTTACTACTACTGACAATGGTATCACTTAATTGTTGGAGTGCCTTTCATCTTCAGGAAGATCCAACTGTTTGATAGACTCCTCCACTCTGGGAAGCTTCCACCCACAAAATACAAGAGCAGACCTCAGAGCCCCACATTGCATCTGCACTACGTTCTGGGGCAGAAAAAGAGAGCTTTCCCAAGAAAATGGCACAGGGAGTTCTATGTAGGGAAGGTGCAGTTACAGCAGTGCCTTCTAGATCGTGGCTCATGAGACACAGCTGTAGAGCTTTGCTGGCCTTTGCTGCATGTGACAGTTGTGGCACTGGAGCTCTCTGCTGGTCGCCCTAAAGCTTTCCTTCCCACCCTCCCCTTGCCATCTCCCCATCGTGTGCTGCTCGCTGCCCCTTGCTGCTGCAGGAGATGCTGAGCCCTGCATGCAGCCTGGGTGCTGCCCCTGGGGTGGCTCTGCTGTGAATGCATCGCACTTCTCTCAGTCGTCTGGCTGAAGGTTTCATCCTGGCTCGAGTCCTTCTGGGCTTTCTTTTCGTAGCTCAGTGAAGCAAAACCCATTAGTTTTACTGATGTTGAGGGTGGACCTTGGTGATTTTCCAGACCCTCCTTAAGATTGATCTGATACCTTTTCTTTTCAAGAAAGCCTCCATTTCGTTCTGCCTGCTCCTTTTCTGTAACAGAACGATGATGTCAAACCGGAGTATTTAGGATGTTCTAAGTCCTCTGCCACAAAATAGGAGTGAACTAATCAGAGGGACGGGCAGGCTAATTACAGCAGAGAGCGCTTCTATTTATTCCCGAGTATCTTGTTAATCAGCAATAATGGAAAAGGAAATAGCAAGAAATTACATGGCAGTTAAGTGACTTTTCGGTAAAATATATATTTTTAAATTAATCGAAGTGCCTTTGAATGATGAGACTGTAATTTAATTTAATCCATTAACAATATGAAACTTGAAGCCTACTTCTCATTGTATTTTTGGAAGTGCAAGTGATGAAATGTTTAGTGGTGGGTAGGTAGCGTTATTATTAGAGATTAATCGCTCCAAGGTGGAGTAATATTCACCCAAATGTTTCATTATTTGGTATTACAGTCTCTGTTTAATGCAGCAGGGCTGCATGGCTGCAGTGAGTCTGAGGGGACAGAAATGGCAGCAGTCTCTGGTACAAATGAACATACAGAGCTGCTGCCACTTCGTTCCTGTTCTGCTCGGTTGAACCGCGAGAATATTTACGCAGACATCAAGATAACAAAAAAGGGCGGTGATGTTTTAGCCACTATCTGACCGTTTTACAGGAAAGCATCCAGCAGCAGCATGCATGTGCACCAGATGGGTGGCCCAGGGGCCTCCCTGGTTCAGCAGTGCCTATGGGAGAAGGAGGGGAGAGGAGCAGCTTCTGCTGCAGGCAGTGTGAGCAGGGAGCTGATGCCAGCAGCAGCGCAGTGGTTCGGCCCACGCTGTCCAAATGGCCCACAGGGAGCAATCCTATTGCCTCTGCCAGTTCATGGCTCTGGCCAGCTCTGTGCATTCCCTGGATAGCAACGCCGTTATTGCTGTTATTTTATGAAGCAGCATATTTTGCATTGCTGTTCCTCTGAATCAGCCCCATCCCCTGTCATTCATTATCGCGGGCCAGGAAGCAAAGCAGAGCTCGTAATTCAACGCCCTCCTTTTAGGAGTGGAATTTTTAGCACCCAGTTCTGCAGTGCAGGCGCATTCTCTTTGGGATCAAGTCTGAGGTCTTTAGAGAGAGGCAGAAGGCAATAAGATTTGATCTTCATTTTGAGTCTGTTTAAGGTTTATGTTTATGAATGTGTATAGTTTTCCAATTGGGAGAAAAAAGTACTGCTACAAATCAAACTTTGATCCCCTGGAGTTACACAGAGGCGAGCACTAACAAGCATCTTGTGAACTGAGAATTGAATCTCATCGCACTCCAGCCAAGCAAGCTTGAACAATTGAGATTAAGGGTGGAAAAATGAGACATTGGAATTAAGGCTGTATGTGCTTCCTGCATTAGCCATGAAGTCCAAATGAAGATTTGTTTCACACTGCAGAGGAAGAATCATGATGGCAGCTCTGCTTTCCAAGAGCCCTGTGAGGGCCATCTCTGCCAGCTCTGTGGGCTGCAGCACGGCCATGCAGCTGGTGATGGGAGCGGAGCAGAGCAGAGGGTTGGGCAGCACACAGCGTGCAGGGAGCAGCCACTCACTGCAGTGTGCATGCAGAGTGGCTGTTTGGTAGCTCATGGCATGTGAGTGTTTTCCTGCAGTTTGCTCCATTTTTTATTTTTTTGGATGATATTCTTCAGTTCCTTTGATGTGTGAAATGTGTTTTTCTTAGCTGCGTTTTATGGAAATGCTGCAGACTTCATTTGACCTGCTGTGACTTAACCAGAGCAGCACGGCATGCTGATGGCCTGCTTAACCACAGCCTGCTATGGCTGTGGAGCTCCTCCCCAGGCATCGCACACCCTTGCAGGCAGTGCCCAATGATCTCCTGCTGCGTTGGGCTCCTGGGCTGGTTGTGACCCCACGTGGCGATGGGCTCCTTTTGCAACCTGCTGTCCCCACCATGCAGACGTTTTGAATCATAGCTCTTCCAATATTCATGATTTCATCATTTTTTCCTTAATCTCTGGTAGTGCGATGCAATCTAGAATAAAATCCTTTTGGAGGATGACTTAAAGGTCTGTAGAGAAAGAAGCAGCAGCTCCTGGAAATCCTGGAAGAAAACCTCAGGCGGGTTCTGATTTACTTGTATCAAGATGGGCTTCATAGAAACATATACGTTTTCTAAACACATCCCTGAGTATCCCGATGTTGCAAACCTGTTTATTTATTTACCCAGGACACAGACCAAGGTGTAACAATCTGCCACTTAAACACCTGCATCTGGAGCCCTTGGGAATAGGCAGCGAATCAAAACCCAACACAGGCAGTCTGTCAGGGAGTGGGGCTGTGTGCCTCAGAGCGGGTGAGAGTGATGCACCCAGCTGACCAACAGCAGATTATGAATTGGGCCAGCGTTCTTTGTTCTGCGACTGGAATTGCTCGTACACAAAGAAGGGTGCAGAGAGTGGGCTGAGAACTGGGCTCTGACTGCAGAGGATCCTGCACCAGAGCAGGGCTGGTGCTGGCTGTGCTGCAGCATCTCGTCATGCTGCTGGATCCAGGCTGCTGTGTTTCCTTTCAGTTAGAAAGGGCTTCTTCCTAAGATAAAGCAAAACTTACGATGCTTGATGTCCACATCAAATATAAAGTTTTCCTTTTGACACATTTAATGCCGACATGGGAAGTATTGGATGATCCATTTCTAGCTGAATACTAATGAAGTAAATTATCTCCAGAAATTTCCTACTGTGTGCAGAACTGCAGGAACTAACGCACCTCATTAGATGCCTGTTGATTAGAAATGTTAAAGTGGCTTTTCTTTCTTTGAATGGCAATTAAAATTAATTTGATAGATGTACCACCCACCCCCATAAGCTGGAATAAGAGCATTGCCTCGCTGTGCACAAAGGCTCCCGGGGTTCAGGCTGTGGGCAGCTCCCATGGGCAGTTCCTCGGATCATCCCTTCCTCCACATCCCCCTGAATGCTCACTCATCTTTTCCCTTTGCAAACGTGTCCAGAGTTGTGCTTTCCTTGTAACCCTTCTCCAAGTCAGGAGCGTTGCTGTGGTTAATTCGGGAAGGAGGGATGAGAAACGTGCTGAATGCAATCCTGCATTTGCAGCCCAGCAGCAGCAGTGAGAGCTCACTGCAGGAGCAGTGTTGCTCATTGCTATCACCAGATGTGCAGCACAGGGTGATTACAGAGCTCTGAATCACAGGCGTGCCGGGGACAGAGGGGCAGCGAAAATACTTAATCAGTGGCTCCTGTAGGATTAATAGGCAAGGCAGGGGATAACATTTGTAATAGATTATATCTTCTTGAGAGTGGACTCTAGGCAGATTAAGCACTGTTCCTCACAGTTATTTTTGTTCTCTGTATGTATATTTGGGTCAGAAAGATTTCTAACGCTGTGAGGGACTTGCATTCTATGATAGGGAAAGATTTTGTTTTCACTGGTAGAGGAAGAGTGCAGGAGGTTGAAGTCCTTCACTACTCCAAACCAACCAAAGCAGGTGGGCAACTGGAACAGGGGAATGCAGGTCTGGAATTTTGCATTGAGGTGTTTCATGGTTTTGGCCTGTGCTCTGTCTCCATTCCTTATGATGGCACCCTTTGCTTTTCAGCTGCAGTCTCATGCAGGCAGGAGCCTGTTTTCCTGCAGGGGAGCAGCAGCTCTGTGCAGGAGCAGCTCAGTCAGCTGTTGGGTGGGGATGAAATGCTGCATCAAACGGTGCCTCTTCCCCTGAGCAGCCCCAGCTCTGCATGTCCCACAGCAGGCTCTGCCCAGCAGGGCAGTGGGGCAGGCAGTGGGATGCTGGGAGGTGCGGAGCAGCAGAAGGAAGGGGCACAGCTGTGAGTGAGACTAAGGGGCAAATCCTGTTTCCCTCCAGGGCCTCTGCAGGGACTGCTTGCAGTGGTTGTGAATGCAGCACGTGCTGTGCACCCACGCCTGTCAGCACAGCATGGCATACATGCTGCGAAGCACCTTGCTCTCCTTTGGCTCTGGTACTTGCAGGGCTGGCTGTCCAGCAGCCACACTTGGAACATGAGCTACCTGGGTGCCAGCTGCTTTGGTTTCCTCAAGCCTAGTTAAATACAGCAACTTTTTATTTACCGGTAGACAACTATTGGCACGCACCTGGCTGGGATGTAGGTGTATAACAGCAATAACTTAAAGGAAAGTCACGTGCCATGCACTGAATAGGCATGCCAAACTTGTATTTCTGCAAGCCAGATTACTTGTGCAATTTGTTCAGCCTTGGCCAGTGGCCACAGCCAGCAGCTTGTAGCTGAGCCCTGTGTGCTCCTGGAGGAATGCTGCACAGAGATGAAAGGACAGGTTTTCTTTAGGCAAAAGGAGGCAGTAGGAGTCACCTCTCCTAAACAAGCTGTTTGTAAAGGGCTCATGCGGACAACTTATGGTCAGAAATTTTTTTCACTTTCCCCTCCATTTTTTTCTGCTCTTTTGTGTACTCCTAGCATCTATTGACTGTTGAAATCAAGTTCTCCTGGCTCAGACATAAGGAGGTTCTCAGCTGTGATGCTGAGAGCTGCTGGTTGGGTCGAGATGGCCACCAGGGAGAGGCACCAGGAGAAGTTTTTGTGCTTTTTTTATGCTTTCACAGTGGGGAGTGATAGAAGGGAGGTGGGAGTGTTATGGCTGGAAGCTATTTAGATTAGAGCATGTGTTAGGAATGGTGATATACAGCAGAACTGGGAGATAAGGGTAGAGCTGAGTGAAGTAATTAGCAGGAGATGAGAGAGGTATCAGAGTGCTCAGAGCTGAACTGTACCTGGAGGAGCTGAGAGGCTGCAGGTGAGCTTAGGGAATTTCTGGTTGCTGACACTTCAGCTTGCTGTCACTCATGGATAAGACCTGTGGCACAGGTAAGGCCAGTACAGCTTCAGTACAAATAACAAGCAGTGTTTGTGGCACATGGTGTAGGATAGAGATGTTCCTTTAGGTCCTCATGAACTGTGCACCCAGAGCTGCTGGGCCCTCTGAGCCCACGGCCCGCCTTGCTCCTTACTGCTGTCTGCCATCCAGACCCCCTTCTGGCCCTGCTGCCACACTGTGGTGTTCTCAGCAAGTGCTACTGCTTGCTCGCAGAGCTACAGTTCTGCTTTCAAAAGAAATGAACATTTCTAAAGGTACTGACGCCTTGGTCCTCCAGTGTGGTTGGGTTTTACTGCTGGAGTATTGTTTTGGTGCAAATTCCTCACTTGCTCTCATAGAATCATAGGATGGCTGGGGTTGGAGTGACCTTAAAAACCGCACGGTTCCAGCCTCCCCTTGCCATCGGCAGGGTTGCCTCCCAGCAGCTCAGGATGCCCACAGAGCATCCATCTGGCCTCAAGTGCCTCTGGACATAGGGCATCCACAGCCTTCTGGGCAGCCCGTTCCAGTGTCTCACCACCCTCTGAGTGTAAAATATCTTCCCATCATCTAACCTAAACATACTCCCTTTTATTTTAAGGCCATCCTCCCTTGTTCTGCCACTGCTGAACCCTTTCTGCCCCGTGCTGCACAACCAGCTGGCTGTGGTCATGGTGGTGCTCAAGCACTCACGTTTGCTATGAAATCTGGGGTAAAATGTTTAAAAACTTTGGGTCTGACTGCATGTCTGCACGGGGAATGGCACAACCCTTTCCTGGCCGTGGTAGCAGTGTGTGCTGGTGCTGCTGAGCTGGGCAGGAGCTCGGCAGGGCTGCAGCACCCACAGGATTCTGCTGTTTGTCCCCAGTGATGGCATCCCCTGACACGGCTCCAGCACATGCAGGGTGTGCAGGGCCACGTGGGTCCCCAGATGGCAACTTTTCACTTGAGTGAGTAAACCCATCATGCAGGGCAAGTCACGGAGATCACTAACAGTGACCCAAATTTGTTTAAATACTGAGGGGCTTCAAGTCTTGTAAGTCCATTCAGTCTTACAGGGCGCTGTGCTGCTGGGTATTTCTTTAATAAGCAGAAGCAAAAAAATGATAACGATTCAGCAACTCAGCTGTGGCCCAGGGACAGCTGCTATGGGATGGCAGCGCTGCTGAGAGCCGAGGCATGCGGCTGGGAGTGCCGGGAGCTGTGGCAGTACCTGCTTTGGTATTGATTGTCTCTGTATGAGCTAGAGAGGCCTGAGAGGTGCTCAGAGGAACATCTGACAGCTTCACCCAGCCCCGAGCAGAGTGGGCAGGCTGAAGGCAGGAGAATCTGCGAGGAATTGAGCTGACGTGCGTCGCCTGGGGAGGAGAGGTTAATGCCTTTCCCAGATCAGAACTGGCCTTATTCATTATTCCTAAGCCAAAGGAGCTCAGCTGGGCTCCGATTGTATCAGCCAGGCGTTGGTGAGGGAGCTGTTCTCACTATCATCCCTGGTGTGAATACCACTATAACATGTATTGATTCTTTTGAAATTGCAGCTGTCACCTTACACGTCCATAGCATTTATTACTCTTCCACGGAAAGATTTTCTGCCAGTTCTCCCCATTATCAACTTCATGTCATTAATATCTCCCCATAATGTCAAGCTGTAGAAAAATTCTGCAGAGGTCGCTTGAAAACCTTTCTGTCATGGAGAAATGGACCCAAGCCCACGTTGTTCCTCAGGTGCACAGTTTGCTGCTCTGTTTTGTCACCTACATTACCAACACAGCTGATCATCATTCACACAAACGTGTCCAGTTGTTGGTCTGTGTGCAAACCCATTGGGAGAACCTAGTATTGCTACGTGACCCTTTCCATACTGCTGAAGAAAACGGGGTGAATCCTGCAGGAAGACCCTATGTGGTGCTTTGGGGGTGCTGAGAGCCATCAGCTCATGTCTGTGGCTCAGCCCAGGCCTCAGCTCTCCCTCCACTGCTCACTGCTGTTAACCCACCCCCTCTGCAGAGGCTGTCAGTGTAAGAGCAATTCCCGAAACAGAAAGGGCATTTCTTTCTCCAACGTTATAATCCGGGAGTTGTGGCTGGATCTTATTTCAGCCAAATGGGTTCACCCAGCTTGTCTATTCCTTTCTGCGCCATATTTGCAATCTAAAATCCATAAATAATTAATCAAACACATAAAAATCCATAGGACCACGAGGAGCTCCACAAAATGCTTCCCTCGGTGCTGGTGGGGTGCAATCAAAGTCAGGCTGTTGTAGTGCCTCTCATTGGGCATTGCAGAGCGCAGCGGCCGACAGAAGGGTATTTGTAGAGCAAGTTATATGGGTTTAATAACATGGACCTGCTCTGCCTGTGCCTTTGCCCTGGGGGAGGAACTGTCCTGGCCATCCTGCAGCTCTGCTCCTCCCAGTTCTTGGTGCACGGCTGTTGCTCACCGCTTGGTTTCCAGCAGTGCCATTGCCCTGGAGGACACCAGCCATTAAGTGCCATTAGCACGGAGCTGCTCCTGCAGCATGTGTAGATGCTCCAGGGATGGAGATTAGTCGCTGTCAGCTGGGTCCCAGAGAGTACTTCATTAAATTGCCTCTGAGACTCAAAAGTGGGGTTAATTATTTAGGTATCTTAATTTTCAATGCATCTCTGTCTTTTGCCTGCAGTATCAGAAAACTAAAACTCCCATCCCAGGGACAGCATTGTGCAATATTGAAGTGCAATCAGCGCCGTGAGAAGGAGGGGTGATTTACAACAATTTGTGATGCCTGGAGTGCAAAACGAATATTTATGCAACATGGTAGGTTCTCCTGGATGCACAAAGCCCCGCACTCACTCCGGCTGCTTTTCACTCCATTAGCTGAGTGTCAGCTCATGGCGCCGCCGATGCCATCCGTTCTGTTTTGTGCCACCACACTGCACAGCCGTGTGCTCTGCGTCCAACACACAGCCAGGTGAGCTCCCAGGCACAGTGCGTGCTGGGGATGCCGTGGCTGACGTTGCCCCAGTATTCTGTAGGAACACTTCTGCCATGTGTTGCATAGAGCAGGCAGTGGGAGCACAAAGTGGGAAGGTGGCCTTGGTACAGAAAATGCCACAGGTGTGTGCCAGGGTTCAGCTCTGCTTCCTTCTGCAGCACAGTGGTGGCTGCCAGCACGGCTGTTGCAAGTTGAACACAGTGCTGTCCCCTGCAGCGCTGCACACAGCTGCTGTGCTCACCTACTTCTCCGGTGGGCAGCCATAGTCTGGGGTTGTACATTTGGGAAGCCTCCTTCCAGTAAATGTGTACGCTCTAGTGAAATGACAGGAGTGATTTTCTATTGTAGTTTTCTTTAATAAATAATCTGAGCAATGGAAGACTTTGCTTGACTCGGTCTACTGGCATGAATTAGAACATTCAATTACAACCGCGGGGGGAAGTTTAAATATTTACTTATTCTTTAGGGGAATATAAATTAACACTAAGGACCTCCATGAACCTTATTCAAGACATGGATGGAAACTTGACTGCAGACCTTAATTAATGTTGGGGAAAAGGAGCACAAGGCCCAGGAGACGCCGGGGCAGAGCAGAGCTGCAGGAGCTGTGCTCACCTCCAGCCATGCGCGCACACAACCTGCTGTAAATAAGTCAGGCGTTGGGAAAGCATCTCTGGGGGCAGCTGTAGCCCCCTGCAGCTGGTGGGTGCTGTGAGGACCCCTGGGTTGTGGGCCCTGGCTGTGGCTGTGTGGGCCAGACCCTGTGTGTGTGCAACTTCTGCCAATGCAGGTGATTCTGCAGCTGCCCTGCGGTGCTGCTGGGTGTAACGCTGCATGGTGCGGTGCACAGCATAGAGCTGCACGGCGCCGTGCTGCCCTGGGCATGGTGGAGCCTGCGGCGGGGATGGGCGCTTGGGATGGGGTGAGCACCCTGTGTAGGTGCTTGTACTCTTCCCAGGAGGGCAATAGGGATGGAAATGTGCTTGTCCCACGTACTCGTTACCCTTCTGTAAATTGCTAAATTAACCAGGCAAAGATTTGCTAAGAAAACAAGACAAGCAGGAAGGCTTGATTCCCACTGAGAAGAAAACATAATGATGGTTTGCAGTGCAAACACACCACGGAAAGTCATCTGTTAAGGTCTGGAGGAGCACCCCACTGCCTGCTGTGCTTCTCACCCCAATTGTGCTCCCCAGGCAGAGCAGGGAGCTCTGCAGGCAGCAGCTGGGAGGGATCTGGGGGGAAATGCACTGTGCTGCAATAGAAAATGTTGCCCTTCTGGGCCCTGATTTTGCTTTGAACTGATGCTGAAGTCTCTCTCTGATGCAGGTTTATTTTCTTGAATCATATTAATATATGGAAATCACCTTTTCTCTAAAGATTATCTTGTGTTGCAGACACCCTGAGCTCCAAAATGGGGGCACCACACCTGCAGGGCAGGTAAACCTCCCATGGAAAGGGCTGGAAATTGGGGCTTTCCCCCAGGGAAAGGAGCCCTAAGGATAAAAGCAGGCATATGTACTTCATTGACCTACTTTTTCCATCCCCTACTGGTTGTGCAACAGCTTGAATGCACAAGAAAACCTGTGCTTTGTCACATGTACACGAAAGGCCTCTTTAGCCTGACTAAAACCATAAGTAAAACAAAATAAGTGGCAAAACTTATAGTGGAGCTTTGGATGAGGAGGGTACACAGCTCCCATGGATCTCTGCAGGCTCACTGAGAGCTATAGGAGGTGCTAATCATTCACAGCTAAACTCACTTTGACGAGCAATGAGAAGCTGTTACTCATAATGCCAAGTTTCTTCCTTTTAATGTAGATGGACAGCTTTAGTTGGGCTTTTGGAAGGTGCAGGTGATGGAGGAGTTGTGGTGGTGTTTTCAAACGTTCTAGAGAGAGAAACAAAGCCCTTTGTCAGCTTGGTGATGGGAAGCTGAGCTCTGCTGGTCTGTGCTCTGCTGCTGGCTCTGTGGTCAAGGTGAGTGTGGATTTGGGCGATGAGCCTGGTGTGCTTTATTGGTCAAGGCTCTGTTTTGCCTGATGGAAACCCTCTTTCATGAGAGGCCTCGAGTGAGTGCCTTAGCTGTGAAGAATTCTTCTTCCTTAAAGGCTGTGATTTGGGAGTTGCCTAATGGGAAGCTTTTGGCGAGGTTTGTTCCTGAGACGTCCACAGCCAGTGGGGCCCAGAAGGAGCTCCTGATGGATGGGAGCCACTGTGGGTGGCTTTTAGGTGGGGTCCCCAGACCCTCTGGCCCATGGGGGACTTCTGGGTGTGGGGAGGTGCACACCAGCTCGGCTTGTGCTCTCTGTGTAAGTGCTTTTGAAGCTGGGTGTCTGAAACAAGCTGCCCAGAACAATGAGAACTTGTTTCTGAGATAATGGAATGAAATGTTATAATTAAACATAGAGTGTTGGCATGGCAAAAACTTTCACACCGCTTTACTGTTTTAATTAAATTGTGTTCTGTGTACCAGGCAACATCTCTGGGACAGAAGTGGTTGCTAACAGAATGTTTTCAGTTCTCTGGGGAACAGAGCTATTTTATAACTGAAACATTAGGAAACCTCTGCAAATTTATTGCATAGCAGGTGCTTGGTAGTAGCTGTCATGTCTGCTATGGCCACCATCCTCATGCAGCAGTGCGTCCCCGTTGGGGTGCTTTACCCCGGTACCGTCCCTACCCTGAAGTAGGGTTGAGACAAACCTCATGGGAGAGCTGGGGAAGGCAGGGAAGGGAACAGGCACTTCTTCTTGCTGATGTTCTGTTGGTCAAAAGGAAGTTTTAACATGCCACATCAAGGAAAACCAACAGTCAATAGGAGAACTGCAGCCTACGAGTGTTAATGTTCCTGTAGTGTTCAGCAGGAAAGAAGAATGTTACACATGGAACTAAGATTGCAAATGAGGGCAGCTGAGCTTGTGCCTGGTGATCATCCACATGCAGTGTAATCTGCATTCACCAGGGGCTGGCAAGATCAGCCTGGAGGAAAGAAGGCTGCGGGGTGACCTCACTGCAGCCTTCAGTACCTAAAGGGAGCCTACAAACAGGAGGGGAATCTCTTTGAAAGGATGGAGAACGGCAGGACAAGGGGAAATGGTTTGAAGTTGAGGGAGGGAAGATTTAGGTAGGATGTCAGGGAAGTTCTTTACAGAGAGAGCGGTGAGGTGCTGGAACAGCTGCCCAGAGAGGCTGTGATGCCCCGTCCATCCCTGGAGGTGTTCAAGGCCAGGTTGGATGGGCAGCCTGGAATAGTATTAAATGTGGAGGTTGGTGGCCCTGCGTGTAGCGGGGGGGTTGGAGCTTCATCACCCTTGAGGTCCCTTCCATTCTGGGCCATTCTGTGAAGTTTTGACAGGTTGGCATGCCAAAAAATCCCTGATTTCTTGAACTTGAGGTAGGTGATTTCTCTCACCTGTATTTTTTTGGATGGATGCTGTTGCAGTGTACTCTGGCAGTATAGGCAGTGTGTTGATTTTCTGAATCCTGAAGTGTATGAATGAAGCGTAACAAGAAGCTGCAAGGTTCACATGCAGTGAAATAGTCTCCAGGTAAAGAACAAGTCAAGGGTGGCATCTACAAAGTCTGCTCTGAGTTTTATCTTCTGCAGCTCTGGACCATAACCTTCAATTGCCTCTACAAATTCCTGGTGGCTTTTGGTCAATACAGTATTGTCTTCCTGATATTTGTTCTTTTTAAAGATTTTACTCAATGCTGGGGTTGATAAAGCCATCCCAGCTCCCTGCCTGCCGGGGAGTCTGTGCACCATTGGGCTTCTTTTGCTTGGGAGCTTGTCACAGAGCCCCAGCCTGGGTTCACTGAGTCCCTTTTTCCTGCCTCTTCTCCGTTTGCTGTGCAGAAGGACAGAGATGGCAAAAATACGACTTGGCTCATCATTTGCAATAATAAAATGATGCTGTATTGATCTAAGCATTCGGAGCAGTCTAAACAACCAGTATGTTCATTGCACTTCTTCCAGACCACTTCCAAACCACACTTGCTATTAAATATGAAGTGCACATCTCCAGCACTTGTTCCGCTATTAAATTGTGCTTATGGATATTAATAACAAAGGGCCTAAGGCTTGTATTTATGCAGGCAGGGAAAGAGCACCAGTTAAGTGGCAAATGGGATGAAGAATATATTTTTATGGCACACTAAATGTGTATTCAATTTTAATACTAGTAGACTGTTTAAAATGGAATTTCTGTGAATTCCTGCCTTCTGTCTCATAGGGATTCTTTTTTTCTCTTTACCCTGCGGATCTCAGGTGTTGGTTCTGCCCCAGTTTGCAGCGGGGCAATGGCCCAAACTCCCACTGCAGGTCTTGGGGCTGGGGACCAACCCAGCAGCCAGGTAGTCCCAGCACAGCTGCAGCTCCTGCTGACAGATGCAGGATGAGAGCCTGCAGCTCCTGTGCTCCAGACAAGCAGCACAAGCAGCCTGGCTTAAATTATTCAAAACAGAGCAGGAGCATCAGCTCCTGCAGGCTGTGTCTGAATGGCTGCGGCAAGGAAAGAGCTGTTGTGCAAAATGCCAAGTGCAGAAGGTTCTCTCAGGTTCACAGGAATCGTGTGGGCTGGGCTGAGGATGCTGCTTTGGTATCCTCTACTGATGTTACGTGCAGGTGATGTGCTCGCAAAGATTCAGTTTTATTTGGTGCAAAGTAAGCAGGTTCGTTACACTGCCGGTGTACACTGTACACTGTACCTTGTACACTGCCTGTGCAAGGACTGCCAAATTTCATGCGAAGTTGCAAAAGAAACCTGTTAGAATTTTGGATTAAAAATAGCACGAGGGGAAATACTGTAAAGCGTTCTGTCTTCAGAGCAGTTTATTTTCATGTTTAGAATTACAATTTTCCTGCATGAATGCCCATCCCTAGTAAGACTTGCTTGTCCTTCCTCTAGCTGTGGAGCGTATTGAATGGCGGCTGGTTTCTATCGGGCAAAATCAAGTGCAAGAAGGTGTCTGTGCAAAAGTTGGCTGCTGGACTGGGTAGCATAAAGCAGTTTAAAATCACAGGGTTGATCCTGCAAATGCCTGGGTGAAATAAAGCTGATGCTGAAACTCTTTGTATTGGTGCAGATGGACCACAAGTGTCCCGATCCCCTTTAGGCACTGTGTCACAGTCAAGTCTGGGGTTTCATAGCAGCTGACCACGTCTAGAGCGATATGGAGCATCCATAAAACTTCAGTATCCATCCAGTCCTAAACCAAGTGGCCAAGAGAAGCCTCCCAGCCCCTGGCTGCTGTTGTCACAGCTCACGTGGGTCAGCTGCCTGTGTGGCAACTGTTGCTTGGCTGTGGGCAGCCATTCCAGCTGTGCCCAGTACACGGGCTGCAGGCAGCTCTATGGGCCTGGCTTACCTGGCAGAATCTGAGCACTGGGAGCCTCCCCAGGCTCAGGGTGAGCATCACTTCTGGTTCTCCCAGTCCGTAGGACTTGGATGTGATCTGCTCTTTCCAGAGGCATGGGGCTGCTGCTCCTGTTCCCCAGCTGCCTGCCTTTGTGCAGCAGTGGGGATCACAGCTGCAGCAGGAGGAGCGGTGCCTGCAGACCTGCTGTTCCTTGTTCTGCTCTTTCTGTGCTGAACACGGCGCTTTGCTCAGTGCCTGGCTGAAGGTGGCTTCAGGATGAAGCTCTGGGATCTAGTGCTGGTGGGAGCAGTGAAAAAGGAAGCTTTTTACAAACTGCGTGGAAAAAATCAGCCTATGACATCTTCTGTGCCTATTTCACATCCCTCAGTGTTTGTTAAGGAGAGACGCAAACCCAGGACAGCTCTGGCAGAAGCAAAGCCCTGTGCTGATGCTCATCGATCGCCAGGGAGTGCAGCTTGTGGAGGCTGCGTGAGACACAGCCCTGCCTGGGAATGAGCAGAAAAGTGGCACTCAAAGGAGATCAATACTGAAGAAAGAAACTTTCTGAACTCTCTGGGAAAGCAGCTTGACAGCTGCAACGTGGATCTGTGATCATCCCTCATTTTGGTAAATCAGCAGTCAGTGTGGCAGAAGTGCAAATGCCAAGTGAGGGCAGTCTGGGCATCCTGACTTCCAGGCTCTGGATAAGGATGAATTGCTCTCCATTTCACTTAGCTTTCATGTATGACTAATCTCTTTTTTCTTTTAATGGTGCTTTAAAACATTGTGTTGAAAATGTACTCTTAGGAGTTACTGCATGGTTTCTGGTGTTTCTTATTTAGGACACAATAAGTACTGGAACAGATAAATAAACAGGAAGGGAGAGCTCTGGTATTTATAGTGTTATTTTGCTACCTTCTCTCTGGATGAAAATTGCATTTCCATTTCCTCTGGTACTGAAGGAATATTCTTTCTTTTACCTCAACCCTTTCCTACCAAGGATCTGAGCTTTGAACACACAAAGCTTGTATTGGGTTGAGCTCCACACCCCGTATTTCCAGCACGTTCCTGCTGAGCAGTGTCCACCCGATGCTGTTGCTGTGGGGCTGCACTTATCAGGGTGTGAATGTCTGCACTGTTGTACCACCTGTGTGTGCCTGGACAGCCCTATTGCATCCCCAATGGGCACTGCTGTCACTTGGCCCCTCCTGGCTGTGTAACAGCATAGCACCTCTTAACATTTCTCTCTTTCTGCTTTTATGCTTTATCTTCTGCTAGAGTGACCAGCAGCTGTGTTTCACGCTGCCTTTGTGTGGGATACAGCAGAAACGGGACTGGAGGAGCCCATCTGCAGCCTCACATCTATGTGAACCTTAAGGCTCTGCTTTCACTTTGCCATGTTGCACTGTGGTTTATGGCCTCGTGGCGTTCTGCTGCATCCTGGATGCAGCCCCCGCATCAGCCTGAGGAAGGTGAGGAGGCAGTGGAACGTTGATGCAATCTGGGGGATGTCAATGGCTGTTTGTGAGGAGGGCTCTGACTGCTATGGAGCTGTCTTTAGGCGTTAGTTATCCATTACCAAGCTTTCCAGTGTCCTTCCTCATTCCAACCTCCATTAAATATTAAAAGATTAAAGCCAGGTTCATGCTTTATGAAGGGCAGGGCAGGCATTGGTGTGCTGCTTGTCGTGGCTCCTCCCTGTGTGGCTGTCTTCTTGGAGGGTGTTTGTGTATCTCTGTCCCTGACTTCAGACTGCAGAACAGTCCAGGTCCAGCACGCCCAAGACTCTCCCTAAGGTGCAAAGATGAATGCTGCAAATGTCAGGTTCTTTTATTCCTTTGTTGTTTTTTCCCATTACAGTTTGCCTTCGATCTAATTTTTGGAAGGGTGTGTTGTCTTTCTACAGTAATACTTTGTGACTGCTTGGGCAGGGAAGCCAAGAAAAGAAAGAATCAAGAATGAAAGGAGGAACGTTTTAGTTGTCCTGATTTCTAATTGAGCGATCAGGTTTGGTACAGAGATGGGTGAACACAGACCTGATCTGTAGGGGAAAATGGGAATTAGCGGCTAGGAGAGAGACGGTAGAAATACTCAAAGTGAAAACAGCGAATAGAGTAGGACAAGGAAATAAGACAGGATTGTTTGTAGCCTCATAAGAAACCTTGCAAAGTGAAGTAATAGGTAGGGAAGTACAATGAAGTACAGTAAGTGGGAGAGATGCAGGCACAGTAAATATCCACAACTTCTCGCTGGCTCGGCAGCTGCTTCCATTAGTTTGTGTTATTAGTCCCAACCCTTCTGTATTTGCTCTCTCTTTCTCTCCCTGGTGTAATATGAACAAAAGCAATTGTTATTGCCTCTTTATGAGGGAGTCAAACTGCAAAGAGTAAACAATTTTTCCATCAGGGGTGTTTGCTGTTTGACATACAATACCAGTAAGCAGCTATTCTGGTGATCTGGTGTGCTGTTTCCTGGAGTTGGTGCTTCCATATACTGCTGGTTCCCAATATTGTGCTCAGGAGTAATGCTGCGTCCTCCTGCAGGCATCACTGCCCGCTGCAACCCGTTCTGCTTGTTACAGTGATGCTTAACTCAGTTTGGTGTGTGTGCTCCTCAGGCTGCATGGTGGCAGAGCAGAGTAACCCCGATAGCTGTGTCCTGTGGCAGGGATAGACCCAAAGGCATGTGCTGATAGCAATTGTGTTCCCATTTGTACGGCTTGCTGCTGTGGTCGGCACTCTGCAGACAAGCTGCTAAACAAGGCTGCTGACCTCTAACAGCACTTCTCTGGCTTTTCCTGACACTGTGAATATCGCTGAGTATAAAATATGCACACAGGAATTCAGCACGATGGGAAGGTGCCTGTGTACCTCAGTGGTAACATCAGGGAAATGTCAGCACCTCCATGCCTCCCCTTCCCAAACTGCTTGCTTGCTGCCACCTCCCTGGAGTCCTGAGAGTGCCACCAGGCACATTGCATGGTGGGCCAAAAATGGAGTATTTCCTTTGTGTTACGAGTGGTCAGGCGCCCTCCTCTATTCATTTTGACCATCATACTTTAGACTCGTGGCTGCTTTGCTTGGTATCAGAGAAACAGCCACGTTCAGACTGCTGGGGATAACCCTGGGTGGTGCTACAATTCAGTGACACCCACTGTATTCCCCCACCCAGAGCTTAGCAGGAGCTGCTGTCTCTGGGGCCGTGCAAATCAAGGCCTCTTCTGCAGCTATGAGTATTTGTGGGACGTTGGCACCATGCACAGCTGCCCTGGCTGGGGCTGCTGGGGCTTCCCCGTGCTGGCTCTGCTTCTGCTTAGGGCTCAGGGCTGGAATGTGTTGCTTCCTACACTGCAGCTTCCCCAAGGAAAACGGCATTGGATCATCCTCTGCTTGCAGCCTTGGTCTGATGTGAGCTTTAGCTGCATGAATTGCTGAGATCAAGAGAATCAGTGATGCGCAAAGCATTGCTCTGAAACGGCTGAATCTTCAGATACAGCACTGAGTGTGCATCATGTTCAGCATCACGTGCACACAGATCTGTGGGTGCCTCCTGGGTCAGCATCTTAAATGAGCAAATAACACACGCTAGCTCTGCCATGCAGAGGACTTTGGAGAGACTTTTAATCACCGCTTCTTGCTTTCTGGGCATATAGACTGTGCCCAGGTGAGCTTTCTGATCACATCTCTAAAGCCTTGAGGTGCAGAAAAACTTGTTTTCATCAGAGACGTTGAAGTTAAATAGACAGCACAGCTCTACCTGGAAGAACACCGAGGAAACACCAGCTATTGCTGATTGCCATCACCTTCCTGCACAGCCTGGTGTGCTACAGCTCTTAGTGGCAGACTGCAGTTGGAGACATGCACTGAGAGGGGCCAGGATCTAGGGAGCCCAGTGCTCAATTCTGCCTGCATTTCACTTAGCACAACTGGATTGAAATGCACTTTGCTTCATTGAGGGAGCTGTAATTTGATGTAGCAGTGACTCAAATTCAGTAAAAAGAAATACTTAGATAGGCTTCTTAGGAGTTGCAAACAAAGCAGGGGTGGTGCCCTGCTCTACAGCCTGTCACTGGCTTTGATGGCAATACTGATATTCATATATTGCACTCCTATTCCTTTTCTCTTGTAGTGAAGTGCAGCATCACAGCATTCTGTGACAAAAGCAAATGTTTCTGCTCCTCAAGGCTTGAGAGAGAAGCTCAGGATGCTCACCTGGGTGCACATGGAGCACAGCTGTCCCTCCGGCCGGCATCGCCTCCACGCTGTGCCGCAGCGCCCACTGCGCCCCATCCCCAGAGTGCTGCTCCACGAGCTGGCAATGACAAATGCATGCAATTATATAAACAGGACAAATTATTTTCTTTTATGCTAATTTTGGCCTGGCACTTGCGCTAACTAGCATTGCGTTTAATTGCAGGAAGATGGGTTGCAGCGGGTCGCACCAAGCACACCCATTTCACTTCTGCGCTCCTCTCTCATTGTAACAGCTCACTTCAGTTTCCTTGGGGCGTGTGCCGTGTGTTAATTGGTGTGCAGTGAAAGGCCTAAAGAAAGTTAAATTAGATTTAGTTCATTTTTTAATTGGGTTCTAAAGAAACATAGAATCATTGGGGGCAAAGTGCAATACAACTGCCATTTTTTTTTATACCAATACTTTTCTTCAGTATCACTTTACACCTGCTAGCATTACATTCAATGGAAGGTTAATTACCTCTAACATCTACATAACAAAAGCCTCTGAAACCCGGTACAAATTTTCTAGGGCTGATTATTGCATTTTAAGTCACTGTTTTGATACTGCAGTGTTTCCACCCATGCAAATATCTTCTGCTTTTCCTCCGAGCTCTCGGGCAGATTGGAAGCAGCAGTGCAGTGTTTCCCTGGCCGTGTGTGCAGCCTGGTGCTGCTGGAGGTGGTGGCAATGGGGCAGTGCTGGACGCCCCTCACCATGCAGGGTGCTGGGCAGGTGCTCGCTGGCTCACTGCTCCCATTGCTTCAGGTTTGCAATTGGCACACGTGGAAAAAGACCACGCTTAATGTATGGTCTGTAATTTAGGTTTTTATTCCCCAGATGATTCCATGACGTGTTTTAAAATTACTCTGTTGCTTTGAAGATCAGTTTTATTGTAATAGATTTTAATTAATTCTACCTTCTTCTAGGCGTATCCTCAGGAGCTAATCTTTCTTTGTGCGGTGCATAATAAAATGAGGAGTTTACAATAATCAGCAGAGTGAGCAGTAAGTGAGGGCTGTGCCATGGCTGTGGAAAGGTCTTCCTGCCCTGAGAGTGCAACTGCTGCGTTCCCATGGGTTTGTGTCAGTGCTATTTCCATCAGGAAGAGCAAATGTGAGAGCAGCCCTCTAACAACCTCCCGCATGCTGGGACATGGTTTGGGATGGTGAGAAAGCTCCATTGGCAGGGAGGCACGGGGATCTGGTTCTGCAGTTCTGTTCCCATAGAAGTGATGAGGCTCTGTATCTGAATGCAGTTCTCCTGTCTGATGGGCTTCAAGCCTGTGTGCCACGGACTGCATCTGCAGCAACTGGGGCACTGTCTGGAGCCCATGAGTTGCCTTTGTTTGTCAGCGCTGTGCTTGGTTTGTGCTGTACTGGAATAACTTTGGAAATCATAATAACAAAATCTGTATCTCATCGCTGTGTAACCTCACAAGCTACTGCTCCTTCCACACAGTCCTACAGGCAGGATAAACCTTCCTACCCTTGAACTTTGCATGTGCTGCACATTTCAGAATGTAACTGTGGCAGAGAGATGCATGCACAGCCTCATCCCAGCTTTTCTGCAAGCACTGGGGGTGCTTGGCTCAGCACGAGGGAAGGAGCCCTTCCAGGCTGACACCTGTGAGCAAAGCACAAATATTAAAAAAAAAATAACCGAGGCATAAATGTCTGCAATATTTTATAATGCTGTGTTGGTTTCTGGTTTCCACAAAACAAAGTGCAGGTGCCTACATCTGAGGCAGAGTGGACCTGGCTGCAGGGAAGGGAAGGGATGGGGCAGCAGGGATGGAGCTGGTGCAGGGAGGCAGTGTGTGCGTGGAGATGAGCAGCTGGCCATGGGGAGTTCTGAGGAGGACAGGGAAAAGAAAGGAACTTGTTTGGGCACTGCTGAACTTAGAGGTGCTTACGGACTTCCCTCATTTATGTTTAGCTTTTCTACGACTGTTTGCTGTTGAATTTTTGAAGGGCTCTGACCAAGTTGCCATAGCAACTTCTGTACTGCAAACAACGCGTTTGGTGCCTGCGTGATGCAAACTCCTTCCTGACGAAACACGGGATGCCAGCTCTGTGCTCCCCACCTCGCTGCTCCATGTGCCCCCCATGCCCTCGCTCACCTGGGGGCACAGGAGCTGCTGAGATGGCTCTGGGGGCTGCGAGGGTGTGGGGTGAGGGCTCTGCTCCCCACCTCCCCACTTCTGGCTGTTGTTTCAGTCTTCTGAAGGAAGTCCGCTTCGGCTGTTAATTCTAACGCGGAGAAAACGGATGAATGTTCCTTTTGAATTTATTTTTCTCAACTTCGGAAGGGAAGTGTTCATTTAATTTTAAAATGTGCCATTTGTGGAGGTTTCCCGGAATTTTTTGCGTGATCTTTAGAAATATTTTCCCCCTTATTTTATTCAAACCACCACGTACTCACACGGTATCAGTGTGCCAAAAGCACCTGCCCAAAGCATTAGTTAGCATTAGTCTAATGCCCAAAGCATTAGTTTGGATGAGTTGATCTGGAGCTTAATAAGAACACTTACAACAAATGGCTGAATGCAGTCGGTGGACCATTTGCTCTGCTTTTATTCCCTATCGATAAACCCACCAAAGTATCTCGGGGATTGGGAGCACGGCGTACTCAACTATAAAAGCCCATCTGCTCTTACAGCTCGGCTCTGATCCAAACAGAGAGCTCCAGTGCAGCTGCAGCCATCAGTGGCCCTTCCTCACATGTTAACAAGCAATGCATTGCTTCTTCATCACCATTGGGTGCGTGGAAGTGATGGTGTGCATTGCTGCTTAGCAGTCGCAATCTTGAGCTCCTGGCTGTGTCTGCTTACGTTGCCTGTTGGCAGAACTGATCTCAGGGCTGCAATTCACTGGTGTAGCTGATGGTCTGTTTGCATCCTCAGCTCTCCTCCATGTTGACTCTCTGCAGCAGCACAGGGACGTGGCTCTGCCCCACTTCTCAGGCAATTGAACTTACAGCTCATTGGTATTCCTGGTGAAGGCGCTGGGAAATCTTCCATTCATCATGAGTTGTGCTGTTAATGAAATATCCATTTCCCAAATCAACTGCTCAAATTTCCCTTCACTTGAATGACTCAATGTAGCTTTGGCAGTATTGCTGCCGAGTGCTAACAGCCACTGAGCGCTAATGCACAGAGGAAGCGCTCTGAGCCCTAAAGATGAGTTTTCTTGCTAAAGCAAAACATGTGCTGGCCAGGAGAGCTCTCCTCCTGCAGCTCCGTTGTTGCTGATGGGCACTCTGTGTTTCCTCTCCTTCAGTACACGGTGCTCCATTCCAGACTCAAGGGGACACGGTCAGTGGGCACGGTGGGATTGGGTTGATTTGATCTTGGTTATGTTAGAGTCTTTTCCAGCTGAAATGATTCTATGATTGTATGAAAAGCAGTGTCCGAGGAGAAGGGAGCCAGGGGGGCTGTGCTGTGCTGGTGGGGCCGCCCCCAGGCTGCCTTGTCCCAGCCCTTCCTGAGGAGGCAGGAGCCTGGAGGAAGCCGAGCTTCAATTTGTGCTGTAGCTGGAAGGGCTCCTTTCCACCTCATTGCCTGAATTCTTCCAGCCCAGGGCTGTATATCCCTGCCCGTTCCCTTGTGCTGTCATTAATCTTCCTCTCTCCACTTGTTTGTATTCTCTGCATTCCTTTCTGCCTGCTATCTTCTGTCTTACCAAAGCCAAAGCCTCTTAGCTAGCAGTAAGCAGCATTTAACCACTCAAACAGTGTGAGCTCACTTCATTGACCCCACAAAGCCATTCTACTGGCATCGTGCTCACAGAACTCCAGGAAATAATATGTTATCATTTTGAGTTAGTGCTAAAATGCTATACTCTCAGGATTTTGTCTAAAACGTGAGGTTTTAAGCCAGCCTTCATCCTTTACAGAGGCAGCATCCTTGTTTGCTAGGTGGTCAGTTCAGCAGTGCTGCTCCTGCTCACTGCACACAGGGATGCAGAGCCGTGGTGGGAGTGGTGCTGGGCTGGGGACCCTGCAGCAGTCAGGGCTGGGGATGGGTCTGTATGGGCCATGCTGGTGCGCCATGTGGCTGAGAAGGGAGCACGAAGCCTGGCAAAGAACTCCAGGAGAGATGCTGAGAGCAAAACTGGCTGAGTTGTTCACTGTGGGGGTGAATGGGACGGATGCATGCAGGGAGGGCTGCTGAGTGCAAGGGGCAGAAAGGACAGAGTGCTGTGTGTGAGGGGACGTGAGGCAGAAGAAGGGAGGAACTGCTGTGAAGTATGGTTCTGTCACGGTTCTGAGCAGAGTAAATATCTCTAAGGATATTAAAAAAAAGACATTGTGGTGTTGAGAAGGGAAAAAAGATATTTTCTTCCAGGAGGTCATATTCTAGAAATTAATAATTTACTGCCTGTGATTTATGCTGATAATTTCAATTTCTGTCTTCTTGATTATGAGGCCATGCAGGCTGCCGTGCATGCGGTGCTGAGGGCGCTGTTATGTCTCTTCCAGAAGACAAAGTCCCGGCCCATACATCTCGTGATTCTGGTTTCAAATCCCATTATTCACCTCTGCCTCTGTTCTGCTGCGCCGTATTCGAGAGACGTGCGAGCTACGCGTCCTGTGTGCCAGGAAGATGTTTCAGTTTGTTATCTTTATGAATGGCCGCATTATTTGTTTGGAATGCACCAAATGCCAACAAGCACCCCTGCAAGCAGAAAGCAAAACCTCAAGCAAACAATGTGACACTAATCTGTTGTTTGTGCTAAAATACAGAAAGGAAATGACTGCTTGGCTGTCAGCAGCTCATAAAGGAAAGAAAGAAAAATGCCACCAAAGAGGAATAAGCTCCAGAAGAAAGTTCCATTATCAGTTTGTTTCATGCCTTGTAGCTCCAGCTGCAAACAATCCCTTCCATAAAGGCACCCTGAAGATAAATGGCAGCGAGGTGCTGGTGGTGTCGGGGAGATAAAGCTGTGGGTCCCCTGTTCTGGGGGAGGGGAGAGCTCTGCTTTATTTTCTTCCATCTCATCACCATCTTGGGGGAGAGAATGAATATGTATCATCTGTTATCTTGTCATTTTTGAGCCAAACATCTTAAAATACATTTTCTCTGAAATAACCTCAGGGATTTCAAGACCGGAATAAATTATTAGAGCAATTTGAGACTGGAGGCCCTCAATCTGCTTTAAACATGGGAAGCACTGTTCCCAGTATATGAGACTGGGATGTTTGCTTACCAACCGAGGCTAAAATAGCCGAAGAAACAAAAAGCAGCGTGACATGCCGTGCTCCTGTCTGAGCAGGTACGTGCTGAGACCTAAAGGGCGTATGGCAATGGGAGCATTTAGTGCCTCCTGGGGTCTTGAGCTGCAGATAATTACAGAGCCCTGTGTTGAAGCCGCCTGCTTTGAGTGCTGTCCTGCTCCTTGCTGGTTGCTGGTGGGAGGCACTGGGCTTCAGCCTGCTTTGGTTTTGGCTGTGTTGGCTCCATCCCACACCGCCATCACAGGAGGAATTGGTTCCTCAAATTGGGCGCTGTTTTAAAAGCATCAGAACCCAAATCATGTCATCTTCTCAGCGAAACATTCACAGAGTGAATGTGGAGTCCTGGAGAGAAAAACGTTATTCCTGATTTTCACATAATGGAGCTGCAGCGTAGAAATGCTCTGTGCTGAGCAACTGGGGAAGTAGAACCCAAAATATAATGCAGGGTTTATTCACAGCGAATGCGAATGTCAGTCTCCCACACCCACAACAAGAATGAAAGCTTAATTTCTGTCATCACGAGGTTTGCACTGTGGATGTTTCTTGGTGCAGAGAATGGGCCCCAACAAGGACTCATCATGGCATCGGCTGGTAAAAGCTGAAAAAGCACTTTTCTTTGCTCCTCACGTTAAGAGTTGGCTTTGATTGCTAGGAAGTCAGTGAGCACTTTGTTGCCGTGTGCAGGAGCTGGGCTGTCAGCTCTGGAGGGCTGCGTTTGTTTGGGCCCTTGGAGGAACGGCGGTGCTGGGGCAGAGCTGCGACGTGCTGTGCTGGAGCTGCGGGCTGCTCAGTGCTGCTCCCCCAGCCAGCACAGAGCACTGCCCTGCACCCCTGCTGCTCCCAGCCCTCTGAGCAGTGCAGGGCATTGGAAATCTTTGCTCCATCCCTCCAGACGGGTGTGGAAATTTGTCTCCGAGTTGAAGGCTATCTGAAATCAATATCATCATCAACTTCACCCGCGTTTACAAAGATAATATTTCCATAATGTTGTCTGACTTCAAACGGAAGAAGAAAAGCTTTGCAACAGAAAAAGTCATAAAAGGTATTGCAGCGAAGCAGCATTAAATTTCAGAAAACTTTTCTGAGACCATTAATTGAACTTTGTTACAAGATTTAAATGAGATATTGAAAATCAAACGCTGCGACCCAGTTTTAATTGCCTCCTCTCAGACACAGCATAATCTTAGAGCTGTAGTCCCTGTTTTGTATCTGTAAAGAAGGATTCGGCAACCCCTGGAGAACTGGTGTCATCTGTTTGCTGCTTTGGAGATTGATGTAACATTGTAACATTTACAGTCATCCTGTGCGTGGCTTTGTTCCTCACCTGAGCCCGTCTGTGGCACTGCACTCAGGAGCAGCCAAACAGGTGAGGATAGAACTGTCTGTACCTGGACAAAGCACAAGTTATGTTAGAATATCCAGAAGGAGTTTTTCCCATCCTCTTTACTTGTGTTCCGTTTCTTGTAGCTGCTACCCACCACTGCTGTAAACTCCAGAGTATTTCCACAATGACAACAGAGCTGCTCTAGGCTGACACCCATCGCCCTGAGCTGCCCTGGTGGGATGCCCGGACATGAAGCCAGGCTCTGCTCCCTGACTCGATGGCAGTGAGCTGTCTTTCAGAGACATGCATGGTTTGCCATTCCTCACTGCCTTCAGAGCGATGTCCCAGGCAGGAGAACAGGCGTTTCCCAGCGCTGAGCTGTGGATGCTCCCAGCACACGGTGCTGGTGCTGCAGCCCGGTGAGGGCACGCAGTGCTGGGCATGGGGCTCCCTGTGGTACTGCAGCAGGGAAAGCACAAAATGTATTCCCTCCATTGTTTTCCCAGTTTAAATTTTCATAGGCTGCTGAATATTTGATGAAAACAAACCAGACCTGACTGTGTTTCCTGTGCATATCAGTGCAGGGCTCGCTTTGGGGTCTGGAGGTTTACTTTTGGTTGTACTTTTATTGTTTATTTGTAAATAAATGCACCTGCAGGATGCACTTAGTCCTCTTTTCTAAGTGTTATAGAGGAAACTCCAGGAGTGAGAGCGTGTGCTTGGCAGCACAGAAGGCTTAATGCAGCCCGGTAGAAGTGAATTTCTGATGCAGCAACAATCCAGTAATAGCCATAATGTCTGGCTTAATGGACAAGTAAACAACTCTGCAGAAATTAAAATAATTCACTGTATTAATACTGCAGGTTGAGCAGTAAATAGGACACATATTCATGAAAAAGAGACCAATTTAAATCCAAAGGGTATTAACTCCATCCTTTCAAGAATCCGTACAGCTACTTATCTTTTGTAGCTGACAGCACCGGTTCAGTGGAAGGGATTTCTGCTCCACCGCGGCAGCAACAGGCGCAATTACCATCTGCTTTGTATTCCCAGCAGAAGAAGCCACGGCTTATTTTCTTCCCCCAGTCAGCTACGTGCCACCACAGCCTCCATCGCAGCACTGAGCGGCATCACCCAGCGCTGGCCTTGGGGACGCGTGGCCCAGCCACCATGCAGGAAGCGCCTCGGCTCTCTGCTTGTGGGCCGCATCCACCGTGTTTCGCACTGACTTTCTTGGTCTGTTATCTCTGCCTGAATCACATCCGTATGCAATGGGGACTTCTGACCCAAGGTTGAGTGGATGCTTAAAGGCTGCAGCCAGATGAGAGCAAAAAAACGGACAGCTAAAGGCTGTGTGCACCGGAGATGGCAGATGCACTGATGGCAGCAGAGGCAAAATATGGATAAATCTGACAGTTTGGAGAACTGTGATATTTACACCTGGAGAATGTGTAAAGAGAGTGCCTGCGATGGTGCCCCCATGTCCCTAACTAATGGTTCCTCCCTTTCCTTCCCTTCCTCCTTCCCTTCCTCCTTCCCTTCCTCCTTCCCTTCCTCCTTCCCTTCCTTCTTCCCTTCCTCCTTCCCTTCCTCCTTCCCTTCCTCCTTCCCTTCCTCCTTCCCTTCCTCCTTCCCTTCCTCCTTCCCTCCTTTTGGCTTTTATTTTTTGGGTGAGAATTCATTTGCAGAAAACTGGCAAGCCTGAATCACAAGGTGCAGCTCTCCTTACTGTTGGATGAAAACAAGCTACACTGTATCGCGCTCCTAAAAGAGAAGCTAGAATGTATTTATTGACACAGCATCGATGTAATGCAGTAATTTAACAGCAACGTAGCAAGATTCGGGATGGCTGGATACTCTGCTGCTTACAGGGTGGAACAGTGACACAACAGAGTGACTCCACAGAGCTGAGCAGCGTGTAGGGCAGCGCAGTGCCGCAGGTACAAGTGCTGGCTTTGCCTGGATCCGTAGTTTTAAGCCATAAACCTTCATTTCAGGTGAGCACATTGCCGAGTCCCTGCTGTGGGGGTCCGATGTGCATTCCCAGTCTTTAGTCCTGTTCTCTCGATGCATGATTTTGAATGTTTGGAGCAAGCTGAAGACGTTAATGCCTCGCACTCTGAGGTTTCCATTCATTTGAGCCGATCGCCTGCAGCAGAATTTCCTCTTGCTCTCCTGTTTTCATTGCTGCTCCATTTTTTCAGTTGAAGTTTTCAACAAATGCAAGATTATTGCAGCACTAATCTCAGAAGCAGGTATTGATCCAGCTCCTTGCTGCTATCCCTGTTATTTTACTGCGGTTTTGTACTGTTTACTGGAAACTTGTTTCCAAATATGAGAGAGAAAAGCAACTGAAATACATACAAAACCAACCTTTCCCTATTGCTGCCACTGAGCAGCAGGAATTATTAAATGAAAACATAATTTCAGAGGTGCAGTGCCTGTAACAAAATTCGTATTGTTTTGATAGAGGCGAGAGATGAGACTCCGTAGGTAAAACCAAGTTGAATTTCACACTATGGACACATTTGTTTTTCTTCTGAGTTTAATCTTGATGCAATTTACTCTATTTACGAAGAACAGCCCTGGGGTGGAGAGTAGGACATGTCTCTGCGTTGCGCTTCACTCTAGATGGAGCGCGCTTAACTCGCTGCCTTAGCTTTGCCGTGCTGTAGTACTGCTTGTCTTCGTATTCACGTATTGATTGATTTGCTTTATGTGAATCAGCCTAAACCTTTGCTACTCCTTCTAAATCTTGGAGTGACCAAACTAATCTGCCCTAACATCTTGTACTGTGAAACTGCACTCGATGCATGAAGGATGGTGGGCTTATCAGTGACTGTGCTCTACCTGTTTCACCCTGTACCAAAACCAGAGGAAATACAGTTGTTTTACAGATGTTTAATGGCCTCTAGGTTTTTGCTACACTGAATGCAATGAAAAAATCAATGGGAACCATAGCAGAAATGCTGAGTCACAACCTGAAGAAGTGATGGAGCAACTGGTGGAAGGCAGGGCCAGCCCAGGGGAGCTCAGGTGCATGCAATATATCTGAGTGATGGAAGGGATGGAGCCAGGATCCACCCCTTCCCAGACCTCATTTAAGGGCTGGCAGTGGAGGTGAGGGTGTCTTGCAGGAGATCTCTGTGTACCTGAGGACTTCCAAAGGTGAGCTGTTTCTCTCTTTTGTTTCTGTGTCCACAGCTGCTGCATTTGACCATTCTCATTTGTTGCAGCTTGGGACTTTTCAGCTTCACTACCATTGCTGCTTTTTCCGTGTTACAGACTTATAGGAGCTTTCATGGATGCTGGCAGAACTGCTCGGTGTTCATAGTCCAACATGTATATGCACAGGCACAAAGCCAACACCACGTACAGAACTGGAGCTTCACCGTCAGTTTTACCACTTATTTGCTTTATTTTTCTGGTCAAGTAGTTGTTGGTTTACTAACCTCTCTTCGTTAATTATCAATGTTGCCATGGTTTTGGCTCCTGGGTATTAAAGAGTGAAATGCCAAAGAGCAGCCACAACAGTTGAAGATAGCAGTGGGTTACTCTGTAGGCATAATGTGATCAAAAACACTTGTCTTTGCCCATGATTAATAATAGATCATGGCTATTATGATTCCTGCTCTAGGTTTTAGTTTAAAACAATCTGTTGAAAGGCCAACTGCACAAAAAGAAAATTATAACAGCTTTTGCTGAATTGGAAACAGAATTTCTGTGCTTTCTTAGAAATTAGAAAAATGCAGCTGTGTAAAAGCTCAGCCTCGTGTAATAACACATATTGGCTTCGCTGGATATGGAGAACTTAGGTGTGAAATTACACCGTCAGTCTTACAGTTGCACAGGATAAGAGCATCCTGTGCACCACAAGAGGTGGCCCAGCTGGCGGTGCAGAGTTGCACGCAGTGTTTCCCAGTGGTGCTTCTGAGGGCAGGGGTGGGGGAAGCAGTTCTGAGTGCTCCTTGGAAGAGCAGGGCCCACATATCTCACCTCCAGCTCCACAACTTATTTTGCTTTAGTGTCATTAATTCTGCGGCATCTGGGTTTTCTCCATTATGGAATGTGAGTAGAGTGCCGACGTCAGACCTTTTTTGAATAGAAATAGAGAGCCCAACACAAATGCATTAATGTGTAGCTCCAACCTGGGGGCATTCATAACTTTTTCTCTCTGTAGCTCAATGCTGCTCAGCACATTATTCATAATGAAAATGGGTGTAATAGCAGAAATAACTTGTACTAATGGCACTCGGGAGGAAAATTGGGAAGGTTGCCTTCTGCTGAGCGGGTGAGCGAGCAGAAAATCAACTTGACCAAACCAGGGCAGGGGCTGCAGGTTTTTGCTCGAATGGAACTTTATTTTATTTTGTGTGTAAATCTTCTCAGGCCGTTGGTCAAGGTGTTTCCATGGCAACTGGAGAAACTGTGCTTTGGTGGTGGGGAGCGGGGGGCTCACAGCAGGCAGTGAGTGGGGGTGGGTGCTCTGGGGGTAAGCAGAGAGGGATGGGGTTCCTCATCTGTGGCACTCATCTGCCCTGCGTAGATTTTAAACCAGAAAGCAGCTCATCCATGGGTGTCACATCAGTGCCAATGAGGTGTGAGGTGCTCTGTTGGTGTGAGGCATCGCTGTAGCTGTGGTAGACAGAAGAAAGCTTATTTCCTTTCTTTCTTGAGGAGATCAATATTCTACAGCAGGGAAGGATTTCTGTTCCCGGCTATAGTTTTATAAACAACATCCCATTACACCTATTATCATAACAACCCTTTTTATCTCCTCTGTCAATATTTGTCTCTATCACGCAACGCATTTCTTTAAAAAGAGGAATCCATCACTGTGGCAAAAGGGGGAAAAAAACCCACACACACCAGCAGCCCACCTGGTAACTTGTACTTCAATCTTGAGGCCATGAAGAGTTTTTAAGCACTCTTGTCTAAAACCAGTAGGTTGTGTTTGAATTATGGATTGGAAATGGCCAAGGAGTTTGGTTCTTCCCACGGCTCTTGGCTGTGGCCCAGAGTGCTGCGGTGATGGGTGGCACGGCATGGGGATCCTCTGGGCTCCAGCAGCCCCACTCGGTGATAAAGCAGCGCGCGCATGGTGGGCTCTTGATGTGTTAGATCTGTTGAAATTATGCTAGAATCTGTGATGGGAAAGGTGCTTCTGCAGCAAGGGAACAAGAGCAGGCTTTGCACAGGCTGGCATCTCTCGTGCTCCGCTCTTGGAAGTGGTGCAGGAGGGGTGGTGGCACTGGAAGTTTTACTCCAGTGTCTTCGTCGCACTGCTAAGGCTGAGCAGCACTTGGTTCTGGCACACTGCTGGTTTGAGTTCTGTCAAATACGTGACGGCGTAAAAACATCGGGTGTCAGCTTAAGGGAGAATGTGTTACTGTTCATCAATATAGCAATTATTTTAACCATTTCTGCTGAGAAAAATACAAGAGGCATTTCAGATGTATATAATTTCCATTTTAATTCATCTTGAGCTCTATGGCAAAAGTATGCGGTGTATTTTTATTCCACTTCGACATTGCACACACACTTCTGTGCTGCAGACTGCGTTGATAACCAAGCCTACCAAATTGCATATAATGTGTGTAACACCCAGTAATTATAGATCTTAAATTGTATGACAGGCATCAGGAATAGAAATGTTACTTCTTCCTTGCTTAAATATGCAGAGGACAGCATGCCCAGAACAGGGTGAGTACCTTTAGTTGGCTCTGTGCTCATTTTGTTTGACAGAAAACAGTCTCAGGATTGGAATTGTTACTAAGAACTGCTTAGATGTAAACCAGTAAGTCCATTATTCAATAGACTGATAAAGAAAATACAGAGTAAGTTACCTGTATGTTATTTTTGTTTGCCTGTGGGCGAGAGAAGTATTTTGGTGGACTTAGAACATGAAACCTGCAGCCATCCAGGCCCATTGGTCTGGTGAGCGTCATGAGCATAAAGGGGGAAGGTCTGGGATAGAATAGGATGGGATGGGGTAGAGTGGAGTAGCATAGGATGGAGCAGAATAGCACTGAGTGCTGCTGCACTGTGCCATGCAGCCTGGCAGCACGTGTCCAGGCACAGCAGGAGGGAAGAGGAAAATGAAATGCAGATGGGGAAAATGTCTTCAAAGCAGCTCCCATCCGTTGGTGCACAGCCCATCAGATGCAGCATAGAGGCAAATCACGTCATTTTCAAAAGGTTAACACCTTGGCAGAGCTAATTGCTGTTCTTCCTCTAAATTTGCAGTTTAATTTCTAATTTTTGACTTCGCTTCTTATCCTTCAGTTAAATAGATATTAATAAAACAAATATTTATGCCAGGAGAGCATAATAGCATAAACACTTAAGGAAAGTGAAGCAAACAAAACGTAATAGCTTCAATATTTAAGGACGGTGGAGTAAACAGAAGGAAAAAAAAACAACAGGCAGATGAAGGAAACTTCCTCAAAAACCTGGTCAGGAAAGCACCATATCAAAAAACCTTGACCATTAATCAGGGAGTTCAGTGATATTTGTGTATCAAACTTTTCCTTCCCATGTTGGGGTTCTTTGAGCCCACTTCTGCCTTTCCCTCAGTCTTTGTTTTCTTCCTTTCTATGTACAGAACGGATTCTGAAACTTCTGCATTGTCCCTAGGAACAGTTCCATATTTGTGTATCTTTTCAAAGTATTCTGCATCCAGCATTGCTGATCTGCATCCATTGTACAGCTGATACGTAAGCAGGTATTCGTTACAACAGCGGTTATATTGTCATCCTCCACCAGGTGCAAAAATGTGCTTCTGTTACCAAATTCCCCTGGCTGGAAATATCCATTGACACAGCTGGCACACAAGGCGGATGTTAGCAGGGTGGATCAGAAGGATGCTGTGTGGGCAGCAGCTGAAGCATGGGAGCACAGAACAAGTTTAATTGAGCTGGTGCTCCCATGGGATGGAGCGCAGCTCCAGGAGCTGTGCAGTGAATGACAGAGCCGTGTGTATAGTTCTGTAGCAGGGAGATAGGCATGATTTTATGACAGTATCACAGGTTCTGTCCTTAAAGGTGTGATGGCATTATTTCCGAGTTGCCCTCAGGGCAGACCAGCCTGTACGAAGAGGACACGTGTCTGTGTGTGTCTGTAGCAATCAGAATTTCAGCTGCTGGGTGGAATTCAGTGTGTGTTGCAGAGCAGCTTACCTTCTCCTCTCAGCACTTACTGCTTTGTAATGCTCCCGGTGGGTCACTGCTTGGGCCAGGCAAAGGTGTGGGTTTGTGCAGTCCTATGATGAGGCTGGACTGGTTGGCTTAAGAATCTTCTTAATGTTACAGGGGAAAAAAATGTTTTTTGCATTTCTTTTCTTTGCAGTCTCTCGGGGCCATGAAGGTTCTTTATCAGACTTAGGAGGTTTACTTGTTTTATTTCATGAATTGTTTTGGGCTAGAATGCAGCACTCTGTCCTTTCCTGCACTGGCATTTGAACTCTGCGCTATGTGAGGAAACATGGGAGAGGTACAGCATCTGAAGTCTGTGCCCATCCACATACATACGTGTGTGCTTACACTCACACAGACTGTACGTACCTTGTAAGAGAAGCAGGCTCGGCTGGGGCCGCACGGATCTGTGCAGGCTCAGAGCAGAGCCTGGTGCGCCATGCTGCCTGCCTCCCCCACCGCCTGGTGCCTCGGTACATCGCACGCATCCTTGCCCTCTAGTGTCTACAAGTTGTACATCACCCTTGATTATTCTGAGCGAAGATTTATTACTATTTTTTTTTAAGTGAAAAGCATCAGCAATTCTGGATTATTTCATTATTCACCGTTTCTTGAAGGTTTCAGATGAGAGATGCACTACACTGAGCAACTTCTGAGAAGTTCTTTCTACTTGTTCCTCCATTACCTTGAGTTCTGCTTTCTCAACCTCTCAGGGTTCACCTGTTGGGTTCTGTGCCTCCCAGCCAACAATGCTAATGAGTGACTCTGCACAGGGATGCCAGGTCTCTAGAGGCAGGTGATGCTGATGATGACATCTAAACCCTGAAAAATGTGAAGACTTTGAGCTGAAGTCCTCAGTCCTATTCTTACAAACTGTGCTGTGAGTGTGATGGGCTGTAGGTAGAGGTGGGAGGTTCTGTTAGCTGATCAGCTCCTTACGTTTCCCAGTCCTCTCACCTTTAACAAGGCAGTGTAATGCATCAGGTGTCTGGAAGTTGTGGTGCAGAGCTGCGTGAGCCCAACGCCCCATACACACATTCCTTCTCATTCACGTGTTCCTCCTTTTCCTTGTCAATCCTATAAAGATACATACATATTTGCTGTAGTTTTGAATCATGTTTTCTCGAAGGCACATCACCATTTGCTTACTGAGTCAGCAGACTCTGTCTTCCAGCATTCACACAAGAGATGAAACTGAGAAGTATTTTTAGGACAGGGAAAGCTTCTGCAGTAGCAATTAGCATGTTGGGACAAACGTCACTAAATAAGCAGATAAGCAGACGTAGGTAAGACCAGTGCACTTGTAGGAAATGCACTTTGTGTTTTGCACAGCCACTGCTCGGCTGCAGTCACTACAAGAAGTGATGCATGCAGTGACAGACTGCCAGCAGCCAGTGGCTCAGTGGGGTCCCCTCTAATCAGGGTGGTGTTGGCCTGTATGGCACTCAGGTAACTTCCTCTATTCCCTACAGCCACTCCTGTTCTTTTCCTTCCTTGTAGCTCCTTTTAGTCTTCCCACATCAATAACGCATTAAGCTCGTTTATGGCTGAGGTGCACTTCTCCAGCTATTGGTGATACTGGCTGCTTGTTCTCACAGTGATGGGCACCTGAAGCAGCCTGGAAGCACCAAGCAGAAGGCATGAAGAGGCCAGAAGTACCCCTGCTCTTTTACAGAGCCCTGCTGCCTGGCTTTTAACATCCAGTAATCTCTAACTGTTCTCCAGCCTTTTTTTTCTGGTGGCAGGGAAAGGCATATGCTGTATAATTTATCTGTTCTGAGGCTACATGTGAGAGAGCAGATACAGGATTATAGCAGCAGAAAAGTTAGTGCAAGCCTCTCTCAGGATTTCATATAGTAGGAGGTGGTCATTTTTATAAGTTAAAAAGCAATAGATTGAGATATACATCCAGCACAGATTAACTAAATTTCTTCCTTGGAGGCACTCATTGAAATGTATGCAATGTTCACTCACTCTTGCGTGAGATGCTGCACAGAACTTTCAACAGTACAATAAAAGCCTGTGGTGTGGAGAAAGAGCTGCAGTCCTTTGCTGGATCTAATACAAATCTTTGGCTGGGACAAAAGCCTGTGACAAGACCAGATGGGGCCAGTGCTTGCGAGTTATTTCACAAAGACATTTGGTTACTGCTGTCAGGGCGATCCATGTTACTGTGCATACCAAAACCTTCCTGGTATCTCATCTGGGACAACTGTGGGAAATTAAAAGGCCACACAGAATTGAGTGATTCTTGCAGAGCCCCTGGCAAGGTGGGGCAGGGTCTGTGTGCAGCTCAGGCGAGGGCCATTATTTTGCCAGGAATGCTTCATCCTGAGGACAATAATTTATGTGTCATAGAAAATTGTCCCAAGCAAATCACATGCCAGAAAACACAATTATTGCCTAACAGACCTTAAACAAAAGGCTGATTCATGTGCCATGGCCTAATCACCGTGCTTCAGCACTAATTGCAAGATGTGGATTACCAGCCCCAAGTGTCAGGTGATCCTCATTCACACCCCCTTTGGGTACTGCTGGCATGCAGGGCTCTGGGAGACACTGATTTGATGGCCCTTCCCATGCACTGCACATCATCTGTTACCAGCACTGTTGGGCTTCACAGAAGTCAGATCAATGTTGAGATTTATCCCTTCCAAGACCTCAGAGCTGGGGAGAAACACGTGGAAGGCCCCGGTCCCTGTCCTTGCCCAGGGAACAGAGCATGTCAGCTTGGGGCTGGGTCAGGGCTGCAGGTAACAGGCAGGGCCTGCTGAGATGAAGCAGATGACACTTAGTGATGGATGGAGTAAGAAGATCAGGTTAACTAAAGATTTTCATAGCAGCTAATGGGTTCAGAAAAATAGCTAAAGCTTCTCAAATACATTTTGCACAGACCATTAGGCTGCCAAGAAAACCCATTTGCTCGCTGAATAGCATCAATAGTCCACATGTTATTCACATTGTATAAGTTCTATGAGATGAATTACATATAAAATTAATTGCACTTCTGAAGAAGTAACTGGCACAAGAAGTCACGTTTTGGTTAAATTATTTCAATAAGGTACTTCTCCTGTGTTTGTAAATGAAAGACAACAGACAAATACATTTTGTACCAAGTGAAATAGCCTTTATAAAGAGCTCACCTCTACTAAAAGCAGCCTGCCTCTTCTCCTCAACACACTTACGAAGCACTGTCCTTAGAGCAGCTTTCTGCTTTGCATCCCAGTGGCAGGATGGAAAGCTCCTGCTGGAGCTTGGGGACTGTGACCAGGGAAGGCTCTTCTGTTTGCTTTCCATCCTTTCTCCTGTTTGGTTTTACTCTATTAATAGGAGTTAGTTGGTAAGCTTCCTCGAGATCCTGCTATCTTAAAACTTCATGAACAAACAAAAACGTTAACACTGAGTCACTCATCTATGGGCAAAACGCGCGTTTGTGCTTTTCCATATGGCGCTACAGTGCATAAATTCATCCCTCACTAAGCACTGCCCACATGTACCCTAAAGGGTTTATTTTTTCCTCTTTGACTAACACACATTCGACAGCTTGAGTCAACCTGTAAAGAAACGTATAAAGGAAGTCAGCCTCAATAAAACACGCTTTGATGAAGACTGCTGGTTTAAATTACTGCTGGTTAATTTGAGGCAGACATGGCACCTCGGTTTACTGCTAGCCAGAGGAGCTTTAGGACAGTGCTGCCTGGAGCTGCTCATGGCCTGCCCAGTGCTTAGGCTGGGCATGCTGCAGGATGCTCCTGGTTGTAGGATGCTGCTGACTGTAGGAGCACATTGATGTCAGGTTGTTCCTCCGGTGATCCTATGGACTCAAAGAGACTCACAGGGGGTAGTACAGATGATTCAGAGGCGCCAGAAGGGGTAGGTCTGCCCTCCACAGCAAGATACAGGCCATGTTTCTGTCCTGGGTCAACACTTCAGCTTGCACTGGGGCATGTCTTAGCCATTTCCCATACCCTCTGGCCTGATATCTGAGGCTGCATAACTGTATTAGGTACTAAGAGGGGGTGAGGGAGATGGAAAATCCATAGGGGCATGATTAAGGTCCCCTTAGCAATGAAAACCAGCGCTGTACATGGCCTGCAGACATCATGATCCTATCATTGGGTCGACTACTGATCCCCCAGCCTCCCAAGGTGCAAATAGGCTGCACCACTTTGGTCCTACTTGCACCTCCCAAGGCCATTCTATTTTGTAGGTACTGGATTCTAGGTTTTCAGGAGCAGGGAGCAGAAGGTTATTTTCATTGCCAATTTGTGGTCTTACCCAATTACTGGTGCCTGTAATGTGGTCTGCAGCATCTTCAGGGCACTGGGTCTGCCATCTCTGGGCCTTCCATTCAGGTCCTGCAGGGTCTCATGAAGTCTCTTTGTCCACCCCTGCAGGGACTGAAAGTCTGTCTTCAGGGCAGCCTTAAGAGCAACATTATAGAATCCAATAAACAGCCTTCTGTAGCTCTTCTTTCAATGGTGGTGAGGACAGAGAACTCCTCTGGCTGAGTGGGGGAACCCGTTGTGCCACTGTTTGTGCTTGGGCCACCCTGTCTTAGGAAAGTGAGTCAGATCTTGCACTCACCCCTGAAACAGCAAGGTGATCTTAACTATGACTTCAGATGTTTGAGTTATTGGCTCCACCACCTGAAATGTGGAGTAGGCAGCCAATAACCGTTTTTCATTGATTGCTTTTGGAACACCTGTATGGGTCCTGACTGAGCGGTCTGTGGTGCAACATCTGGATATTAGGCTCTGCCTCCTCCAGATCAGCCCCCAATTAAGCAGCTTGTTGGATGATGGCCTCTGAGGCCACTAAAGGGTTCAGTAAGGACACCAGTGTGCCATACTGGTGGGGAGGGTCTTGTTGTAGTACGAGATCCCTCATTTCTGCCAAGAGCTTTAGCAGGTCAGAACTCTCTAATGCATCATCATAAATAGCTTTTTTCATTCCTAGTTCTCTGATACAGTTTTGGAGTTCTTCCACTGAGGCCCAGAAGCCAGTATTTATCGGTATGTCACTGTTGTTCAGCCAGGTAACTCTACATGCCACCGTTACCCACTGAATTAGAGAATGGTATTACCACTGCCTCTGAGGGCTGGATGTGTGGTAACAGATGCAAGTTTGGAAATCTCAAGCCCTTTAACTACCACACTTTCAACCCCTACATCCCATAATCTCAAACATCATGCTGGCATGCTCTCCTGGGTTTGTTTAAGTTGTTGCAACAAATCCATAAGTTCAGCAGCTGTGTATGGGATGCTGTTACATGCTGTGCAGTGTGGGCACTGCGCCACTCTTTGGGTGCCAACCCTGCTGGTCTACCCTGGATTTTCTTGGTCTTTTGAGTTATTATTGGTCTTAATTCTAGAGGATCTGAGGTTCCCAGATCTTCTAGTTGGGGATCTGAGGTTCCCAGATCTTCTAGTTGGGGATCTGAGGTTCCCAGATCTTCTAGTTGGATTTCAGTCTGTCTGGCCTTTTTGTTCCTGAATTCAACCAGGATCTGATGATCCAAGTACTTTTTTCCCTTCTAATGGTATGGGTTTTAATTTCAAAGGAGAAGTTCCATTTGAAGGAGAGGCAGTTCACCCTGTCAAAGATGTAATTTGATTTTTCAGTTGTCTAAACGGGCTTTTAAAAGCTCATCTTCATCTTTTAATTCTTCCTCAGAGGAATGAGATGAGTTAATAGCAGCAGCAGCCGTGCCATAGCAGATGCTGCTATTACTCTTCCCTTACTTGTCAAAAGATTTTGTCCTAATTTATTAAAAAAATTCAGCCATTTATGAAGGGGATTTACTAACGGGACCATTGTCCCTGACAGGTCCCCATTCTTCAATAATTCATGCAGAACTTAGCCATATGGAACCTAGGAACCCCGCAGTTTCCCCCAGGAGTTCCTCTTCAGGTGTATTAATGGTCCCAGTGACCATCCAACACACCAGTTTTTTTTAAGATAATCCATCCTAAATAAAGCTGGCTGGCTCATCAAATATAATGCAATAATGCGATGGAAAGTACAACAATAACAGTGGGGTGGCAAAGAGTTTGGCTATAGCAAGGGAAGACAAACCCAAATACAGCAACTGCAGAAATGAAGGAAAAGAGCTGCTTACCTTTGAAAGGCTCCAGATAAACAGGAATCTTCCTCAAAATACCCTTTCTTCCACTGCCAACCCTTAAATGAGGTCTGGCAAGGGGTGGATCCTGGCCCCACCTCCTCATCACTCAGTACATTGCATGCACCTGCGCTCCCCTGGGCTGCCCCTGCCCTCCACCAGGTGCTCCATCAGCGGAACAAGCCCTGCCTCAGCATTTCTGCTACAGATGCTCCTGGCTGTAGGACGCTGAGTGTCTGATGTCCAAAGAGCAGCTCAGTTCTTTTTATCTTGATCCTTACAAATCTAAAGCTCTTAAGAAAAACATGGGCCAATGCCATTATTTTAATGTCGAAAAGTCATACAAATATAGTTTTCGTTTTTGCTTAGTCCCTGAGATTAAGGAAGATTTTTACCCTTTGGAGTGGTAAAAGCACTGGCAAGGATTAAAAGCAGCCTGCTTGGCAGCAGCCTTGTTGTGTTTCCACCAGCAGGGACTGAGCCCAGCTCTTTGGAGCTGAAGCCCTGAGCACCTGCCCAAATTAAAACCTAGAGCCTGACAGTGTGGTTGCAGAAACCCAACTGGTTCCCACCACCTGTGGCAGTGGGGGCTCCCACCACAGGCCTCTCCATCACATCAGCACCGTGCCCTCCCCAAATTCCCACATGACAGAGCTCCAATGCTGGCCCAAGATAAATGATCTGCACAAGCAAAAATCCTGCTGGCTCTAAGTAAACATTTACCATTTCAGCTTTAAATAATGCCGGGTTAAGATCACAGCCATTAATATTCACTCTGAGATTTTTCTGTCTGCAAGCTGGCTGTGCTCCTGCCGTCACCGAGCCCTGGGTCTGCCTGGACACCCCAGCATGGGGCTGCCTGGCCAGCAGCAGCCGAAGGGCATGAGATGCTCTCCTTTCACTTCTTTCTTTTGTTGTTGTAACAACCCTTACCTACACAGCCAGGGCTCAGATACACCTTGTAATTCATGCACTTCTATCTCTTCCCCTATTTTTGTGCAGTTTGCCTGGGGCAGAGCCCTCGGCTGCAGTGCCATGGATTCCAGGGTCAGGCACAGCACTGCCAAGCTGTCCTGTGATGCAGAGCTACCGGCCAGGGCGAGGTTTGTGGGCACAGCTGGGGTTCTGTGGGTTGAGCAGAACAGCTTGCTGCCACCAACTGCCCTGGGATCCAGCCGTGTTTGTCAGGGCAGCACTCCACCACATGAAAACCTCGGTTTAAAAACAATTCTTCTCCTCTCATTGAATAAAGCTAAGATCTGATTCAGCCAAAAAATGCAAGACATTGGGCATGAGCATCCTGGACTCAGCCCCCTAGGTGCCTGCCTCGGTGTGCACATCTTCATTGGCCCAGTCTGGAAATGAGAATGGTTCACAGATACCCACCAGAGCTTTGTGAGGAATGTCAAGCGCTTTCTTCATATCCCTGTGAAAAAACAGCTATTTCTCTATTTCATTCTATTGCTTTACAGTACTGAGGGCCTACCAGACGTGACGTGTGCAGGCAGCAGTGTCCACAGGTTACCACCCTTTTCTGCCACCATCTGCTCACTGACATCCAACTGTGCTCACTGCACTGCTTGCAATTCTTCAGACCAAAAGCCATGAGTGTTTTTTTACACGCATCACACCCACGTCACGGGCTTAAAATTGCTTGTAGGAACTTACACTTGCAGGTGTGAAACACAGAGCAGAGGAATGGCCTGGGATGCTGCTGCCCAATCCCTTCCTAACCTCCATCAGAGTACTCCACACCCAAACCTGCCTCTTGGGAGCATCGCTGTGCTGGCAGCACTGCTGTGGGATCCCAGCATGCAGAGCAGCAGGGAGGCAGCGCCGCTCCCCCCACCCTCACGCGGCATTAATAGTATTAATTGCACATCTAGCACAAAGAGCAATTATCAAAACATTCTGCTAAGCATCTTATCCAATAGACTGTTTACTGGAAAACACTCAACTGTATCAAAGCCTTTACAGAGAGCTCTTAGAAATTAATAAAAATGTTTGATTAGCACTTTCATGGATGCACAGATTCTGTATATGGCTGTATTATGGTGCATTTAATTATATATAAAGGCAATTAATGTCACAAATGAAAACTAAGCTCTGACTCAGCCTAAATAATTGTCATTATCCATCACATAGCATGTCCAGAAAGCTTAACTGCACAATAATATTTATGAACAATAAACATGGCATTAACTCACTCATAGAATTTGGACAAGATTCAGCCTCTGTAATAAATGGCATAAAAACCCCCCAAAAAACAACACTCTGTTCCCTCAGGACTTTGTTAGTGGGTCTTTTTCCTGGTGTGTACCACAACATTAGTGAGGAACACTACTCTCATGTGCTCGGGTGGGTACCACCATGTTGCAGCTCACATGCATGTGCACATGGTCCCTTCTTACTCTGCATGCATGCTCCTCCAGCGTCTGTCTGTCTGTACCTGTGCTGCACTATCCTGCTGTACGTCTCGCCATGCCCACTGGCACAAGATCATGGCTTCTGTGAAGGAAACTCCACCAGCTCTTCTTGTCTAAACAAAGTCCTTCCTCCTTATGAAACTGCATGTTGCCATCAGCTGTCACATGCGTGACACTGCCCATGCCAGCAGCAGATGGGGACAGCAAGGCACACCACTGCACCCATGTGTAGGACTGCTAGAGATGCTCTGAAAACAAAGGTAACACTGCAGAGCTGCAAAGCACAGCCATTTGTAAAATACAGGTTTCAAATGGAGGTAAGGACTCAGTTTTGGTTTGGAAACGTGCAGTATGGAAAAGCAGACACTCTGCAGCTTCACACCTTCACTGTGGCAGAGCCCCAGAGCTCTGCTCTCACCTCTGTGACTCCCTCCAGAGGTTGGATACAGAGAGGGAGAGGTGGCCCAGAAGCCAGCTAACGCACTCACATTTTAGAACACCAACATTCATGCATGAATGCTTGTTTTTCTATTTGCGTGTGTGACACAGTTATCTCTAGATGCAGATTCATGCATACATAAGTGGCTATTCGTGTCCTTCACCAATACATGTGGTACAGTAGAGGTGCACAAGGACAGGTCTGCATGTGGAGGTTGTGCTGCAGGGAGCAGAGTCCACAGGGCCTGACTGCCCCACAGGGCTGCAACAGAAGGTGCTGAATAGCAGGGAGCAAAGCCAGCACAGCAGGACTCTGACACGGGGAAACATGGCAGGCTGGTATTGCCTCCTTGGTTTACTGGAAAGCTATTTGTGCCAGATATTTGAGACTGACTCTGTGTTAACCCAGGTTTGGGGTTCTGCTGGATCTAATGCAACACGAACTGGGAGAATGAAAAACAGAACCACCTTCAAAGCACAGCACCCCAGTCCCGCATCATCCATTCCTCTATCTCCTCCTCATCTCCTCCTTTCAAAAAAAGGAAGAAACCAACTGACCAATTTTTGTCCACTCGGAAAAAAAAATTAAGGGTCTTACTAGGAGTCTTAGTGTTTGGTGGCTGCACACTTACCGCAGCCTGACGCTGGCTCTGCCCTTGTGTTTATGCTCTGTGCAGAGAAAACAGATAACACTGCAGAGCCACTCTGTTTTCGTTATTTGTTGGGCTGATTATTCATTTCTTGCTAACAAAGCCTTTTCTTGGATGTCATCTTTTGTCTGCTGCAATTAATGGCTGTATCTGTGAATATTAGCACAGCCATGAAAGGCTGAGCAGCACCCCCGGGCCCCTGGGCTGCCCTGCAGTCAGTCCAGCTCTGCCACTGAGGTCTTCATCACCATGCACTGGGGCTGTCCCACAGCTGTCAGAGTCTCTTTTGATGCTGATTAACTTCATCAGTATAATTGATCAAGTTGTCTAGAGAAAATGGGAGGCTAAATGCTCTGCAAAGCAATCGTCAGATGTCACCCAAAGCAGCTTCTGCAGGTGCTGTGCTGCAGTCTGAAAGAGCTTCCTCTCACCTCTTGTCGCAGAGCTTTTCCTTTCCCCCCAGCTCTCTCAACAATTGCCCACTAGATTGACTTTGATTACTTGTTGATTTAACTGCATTTCGGTGTCTGTTGGAAAGAATATCCTTGAACGTCACCAAGAAGCCTCAAAAGCTGAAGGGAGCACTCGAGCTGTGAAACACAGAGAGGTGAGGTGGGCTCTCTGTGCAGCTGAGTGTCAGCTTTAGCCCTCAGTCTAGGTCCCAGCATTTTGCACTGCAATTTGCCTTTTCTTTCTTTCCCTCCCCAGCCTCCTCCCACTCTTCTCCCACACCCATGGCTGATGCGATGGGGTTGTGCTGGTGGCCCCTCAGAGCCCCAAAGGGTTGGGATCTCCAGCAATGTCACGAAATAAAGTGTAGTCACAAGGGGGGAAGGGGGAGGGAGCAACTGAAAAAATATATTTATTGGAGTAAATAAAAAAAAGTTAACCAAAACCCTTTATTGATACATTCTTGGATAATATCACAAGATCGAGAGAATGGAAAGGAAGGGAGGAGGTCGCGGCAAAGATTGGTTCCACTAAATTGGCACATAAGCAGCAAGATTAACGAAATTACTTATTACAAACAGTATAAAACATACATGCTTTGTAAGTCCTTACCACACTGGTCAGTCATGGTGGGGCATCAACAAAGAAAAACCTCAAGACATGTAAAAGCCATATTCTTCCTTCCAAATACCATAAGAATTATTGAAATTATTGCAAAATAGTCAGATACCTTAAATAAAATAACAAAATAGAACACAAATACAAATATCAAACATAAATTAACATGTACCATAAAATACATTACTGGCATGCATTCCAAATATCAAGACCTGTACTAAAACTCAGCAAAACTCCCATCTGCATCCTCCGCAGCCATCGACGTGGGGGGCTCACCTGGCCAGCACAGTTTTTGGTCTTTAAATTCTTTTTTGTTTCGTTAAAAAAAATACATGGATCGCGGCGATACAATAGTAACCATACAGGTCATGTACACAGGTCTTTCGGATCCTTAGGTTTTGTTCGTTTTGACGCGCTAGGTCTCAGAGAATTGGGCCTCAATGAAACTGTGCATTCAAAAACAAAAAAAGAACCAAAACAAAAACAGTGACCCAGGAAACAACATGGATGGCGGTATGCAAAAATCCTCACAAACTGTACAGAAAGTTCAAAAACTCGCAGTCTGGAAGTACATAGAAAGACAGAACAGCCCCCGTGAGTCCTCGCAGTGCCGGGGAGCGCTCCTCCGTGCCGTGGGCTCGGCAGCTCCGCGGCGGAGCAGGGCCGGGCTGCAGCCCCACGCCGCAGCTCACCGCGCAGCGCACGCCGGGCTCACGGAGCGGCCGTGGGCAGCAGCTGGCGGCGGGGCCAGCTGGAGGCCCGTGCCGCAGCGCATGGAAGTCCTCTCCGTCCTCGCGCCCGCGGCCGGGCTTAGATAACCAGGTTGTTATAACTGACGTACTTCTTTTTTGCAGCGGGGCCTGAAAGACAAGTGGGAAACGGTCACCGGAGCGTCCGGCGAAGGCCTCCGTGGGGAGGCTCGTTGCTGTTCCACCGGTCAGGAACGCGGAGCCGACCGGAGCCCCCAGAACCCAGCGCTGCCCAGTGCTCAGCATGGAGCCCTTCCCTCGGCTGTGACCTGCTGGGCACCCTGTGATCCCGCGTGGGATTTCAGGACTTTTTCCAGCAGTGATGACATGATGACATTCTCTCCAACTTCCTGCATCTCCTGGGCTAGGAGTTGGCTTTCTTGGGGGGGGGGGAGGGAAAAAGTGATTCTTGTTCCAGATTTATGACTTCTGGGATTTCTGGGGGTCAAGGCACCAGCTTTCCTAATTGTGGCCTTCAAATTAAATCCATTTGCACACGTTAATTAGTAAAAGCAGCCAGTACCTATATTGTGAACAATGCTACCCACTTCTGTCAGTAAGTTGCAAATATTTGCAGCTAAATACTGAGCAAAATACGGTGCAGTACCCTGGTAGCACTGACAGCTTAGGGACTTGGATGGCATGCTCTCCATCAGGCACGTTAACAAAAACATCACTGCTTATATGCAGATTCTGTAACGAGGATGCGACTACATGCCCTGAGCTGATGGGGTTTTGAGTTGAACTGCATTCAGCGACTGAAGAAAAGGTCTTCCTCTGCTAAAGAGCTTTACTGCATTACTCTGAAACTCCACTTATCTGTTCTACCATGCTCTACACAACAGTTGGTGCTGTTTGCTCAGTCAAGGCCTGATCCTGCAAAATGCTGATCTTCAATTCCCATTAACTGCTCTGGGGTGTGAAGGTGTTCAACACACAGGAGGATGAAACTCATTATCCTGCAAGACTAGACCGCAAATATCCAATAAACTATGGTATACCATTAAATGCTGAAGAGAGGTAAAATGCAATTGGAAAAAAAATGTGTAATCAGGAAACGGGTTGCAAAGTAATTACACGTATTATTTTGTGATCTACTTCAGCTTTATCCATTACATGCTCCAATTTCAAATAGCAGCAGAGTTCCTATAATAGAGAACTACACTGTGATACTCCCATGGCTGGTTCGTGTAACGTCACCCCTCCATCGCTTACAGGGCTTTCACTTTACCATCCAGCAACCCTGAAATTTTGCTTAATGAGTTTTCTCCTAAATTCTACCACAGCATCTCATCTCTCATTTTCAATGTGACAGGAACCACCAGTGCCAAGTGAAGTCACCTTAGAAATATTTTGATAGTGTGTATAGTTTGATAGATCCTGTCAGCTCTCTGTGAAAAGATGAGCCCCATGCATCTCAGTCCTAGACAATAAAATTATTTCTGGAACTGCTCTGTTTCAACAGAAAAATGTACATGATAGAAGTATCACCCGTAATTCTGATAAAGTGATTAATGGAAGCTTCGTGGTAATTCTAGGAGAGCAAAGATGATCTTCCCTGGTTCTTAAGACTGTTCTTAAGACTGAAGAGATCACATCTCTCGTTACGCAGCTGCTGCATTTCACAGCTGCTCCTGCACTGACGCCAGGAACTCGGAGCCCAGCTGAAGCCTTCCAGAGAAGCTCTGATATGAAGACATCAGGAGAGCGACCGTCTGCCTCGATAATGAGTGTCAGCTCTTCATTACCATTGGGCAATTAGCAGCAGGTACAGATTTGATTTTTCTCAAAGAAATTAATTTACATGAAGATGAGGAATGCTAATGAAACATCAGCATTACCAGCACTCACCATGCTTTAATCCGTGATACACGAGCATGCCCTGTTCTTTAACTGGGAAACAGATACAGATCTCATTCACCATGCTGCTGTTCGAGTCAGTAGACAACGGCTTTCCAACAATGAAAACAGATTGTCTTCTCACAAGATACATATACATAGTAATTAATATGCATATAATTATGTCAACCTCAGCTGGCCACTGACTTGGCTGTACTGGAGGTGAGCCAGAAGCTGTGCTATGCAGAACGCACAGCGCAGGATGGTAGCTCCAGTGCAGAGACACACACACCAACTGCAGCCCATTTCCTGAGGTCAGAAATAAGCAAACAAGCCGTGTGAGCAACGTGGGCTGCCAGCTATTCTTAAATACGGGCTGCCCTGAGGAAAGGAAACATTCTGGACACAGCTCGACTGCTTATTTGCAGATGTACTTCCTCTTGAAGAATCTGTAACTTGTAATTTGTTTTCAGAGAAGGTGACCACCTGCTACAAGAAGCTACTTGCTGCTGTTGGTGACAAGGGTCTTCTTTCTCTAATTGTGGTAAATGGCAACAATGTTAGCAGGAGAAGAATGCAATGCCATCTATACAGACAGGAGAGCTAAACTGCAAACAGCCTCCAGGCTGGGGCCTGACATAGGTAAGCACCTCATGTAAGCGTTCACACACTTGTCAAGCACGGCACGGCACAGCACAGCACAGGGCTCTTCAGCTCCCACTACATTATGCCTTAACTTCGCTCCACTTAAATGGAAATTGCTTGGTCCACATTACACTGGAAACCACTGGAGGCTGTCACACTTCCAAAAGGATGTGAAGATTTGCTCCAGGGATGCACGGAATGCTGGCCATGCCATGACACATTACTGTAACAGAAGGATGGGGCAGTTCTGTGAACATTACGCTTATTCTCAATATGAAAGTAATCAGAAACTTTCAATGAGCAAGAAGTCAAGAGCAACACTTTCCAGTAAGGTCAGAAATGGAACTGACACACGATTTGCTAGCAGCTGGACTGCTGGGAGCGCAGAGAGGCACCTCAGTCACCACAAAGCCCCGGCATTTCATGGCACGGCACAGCACTGACTTTAAGGATGAGACTGCATTCAAGATACCAACAAGCGATGCCTGCAGACATTAAATGACAATTGTTAAGTACTGGTTGTTGGTAGCTTGTACGCAACAGCCTTTCCCAGGAAGCAGATCCCCACCCTCCTTACATGCAGGCACTTCAAGCTGCCCTCACACTGCCTGCAGCTGAGCAACCCAGTGGGAAGAACATGCCCACAGCTCACTGCAGCTTATGGAAATGAAGACGACCTGCCTATCTGCACAGGGAAAATAAATGCTACTTATTCGAAACACAAGAATTTATCAGAACTCTTCCTTTTTCAGCTACTATCCAGCCTGCCCAACGGGTTGGGGGGCAGTGGTAGTCTAGACCCATCCTCTGCCATAAGTGGATGACAGAAATCAGAGTGACTGTATCGCCTGTGCCAACAACATATGAAAAACAAATACATAGAAGGAAAAATCCTCTTTGGATGTATGTTTCATCACTTGACTGGTTTTCATTATCTTGAGCACAGGCCACAAAGAAAGAAGCTCCCAGAGCATCCAAAAGCAAGGCAGATCTGTCAATACTTGCTCAGAGTGAGATTTAATCACTTTCACTTCAATTTTATGCACATTTGTTAACTCTTCCAAGCTTAAAGAGGAGAGATTTACAGTGCAAAAGATGAATTTTATTGCAGCCTATGGGCATCTCAGGCTATTAAAGATATGAAACATTGTCTTAGTACTTCCAGCACTGAACAAGAGCTGACACTGTGATGGCTACAAGCTTGGATCTGCTCTGATTTCCTTTGCAGTCGTCGTGGCAGATCATGCTTACTTCTCTTTTTACACTTTCTTAATTCTCGCCTGGAAACCAGTACCATCCATGCCAGGTAAAGCAGCAGCTGGTGATTAAGCTCCACTTCTGGCTCATCCGACAGAGAAGTGGGCACGTGTGGTCCCTCCCATGGCTCTGTGCTGAAAAGCAGAGCTGTGCACACGCTGCCTTTAGCTGGGCAATACATGAGCAGGAACTGAGAGCAACAGCCCTGAATACTTTCACACGCTCACCACAAACCTGACAGAACCTAAATTTAATAGCTAAATGAACATAAATCGTTACACCACGTTTTCACATCGCTCCCGTTCTGTTTGCTACCATCGTGTTGGCAACGTATCCATAACAGATACCACCATTCCACAGTAAATTCCTGTGCTCAGTGCCTGTGTTGGTGGGCCGCTGTTTGCCTCCGAACTGCAGCCCGAACTGCCTGACTTTTACACAGATTATTCAGAACCTCATGTTTTAATAATGGGATACGAATATATTAAATTACAAATATAACATGAGTTAAAAGAGTGTTGCTCCATAATTGCTTTACAGCCTTCTCTTCCCATACACTGCATCGTGTTTAGCTGTCACACGTCCTTGTCACTCTCAGAAAAGCAGCAACAATTAGCAGTTCAGCACTGAGCACAGCCATAAATATCAGTGCTGTTGGAGTCGCCGAGAGGTTTTGTCAGCAGATCAAGAAATACAACAGGGAGTGAGAAGCTGCTAAAGAGATTGCTTCTTTTTCCCCAGTCGCTAACTTACCCGGTCCCTAAAGGCCTGATGGCAGCCTGCTGACAAGTGCAAAGGTGAGAAGGGCTGACTGTGCTGCCCAGCAAGGAGATAACCCCATGCCACATGGCACTGCCACCCCCCGGCCCTCCAGCTCCTGACAGGAGACCCCCACCCAGCCCTGACATACCTGGCAGGCCAGTGAGAAGACAGAGTCCTGCTTGGATAACAAACACCATGGGAATGGGTTCTTTCTGTCTGTGTGACTTTATCAGCCACCTGTCCTCCAGGAAAGCTCCTGAAGCACGGTGGAGAAGTGCTTCTGTTAAATATGGGCAAAACATCATAGTCTGCAAAGCACTCAGCTGAGCATTTGAATAACTTTTAGTTCTACTTAAAAGCCTTGCTGAATTGCAGTACACTTGACAGCAGCACACTAAGAAGAATGCAAGGTTTTATTTATTTTCTAATATATGCAGGATATATATCTATTCTGAGGAGCACGGCCCTCCAGATTCTGCACATTATGCAGAACTCCCAGCAAGGGCTGCTTGCAGAGTAAATGCACTTTGGAAATTAACAGAAGAACAATTATGTAATAGAACTGTATAGATTTATACAGTCATCATGTATTTCTTTAGCTGCTCTTGTGACACGCTGTGCATTACAGCATGTATTACTAATATACAGCTTGTAATCTCCATGAGATGCTGTAAAATCAAAACCAGAATGAAAGTGGGTGGTGTCAATTATATTTTAAGTTTGCCTTTACTTTTTTTTTTGGTTGGTTTTCTTTTTTAAATTCCTTAGTAAGATTTTATCCCTCTGCTTTGCTTTTTGGGAGCTGGTTTTCTTCCTTCTTTTGGCCAGAAATGGGAGGGATGCCACCATGAAGTTCGGCAAGCAACCAGGGCAGGATCTGCCCCTGCAAGATCCAGAATCCCCAGAAACTCCACTTCATCCCCATCTCTTTGGGATAAATGCAAACTTCCAGTACAAGATGACTTCAGTTCTGTTGGATATCATTCATTGGGAACGCTGCTGATTTCATACAGCGCTCATGCCGCTGCCTCACCCTCTTGTAATTTAAGCTAAGGAACTCTTAGGAAACATGAGGTCAGACATCAACGAAGGATGTGCTGCGTATGACAGCAGCAGTAAAAATACATGGAGTGGCAGCCAGAGAGAGAGGCCTGGGGCTGGCTGATCTTCCAGAAGAGCAGGCGTCTCTGAACAGTGTAATTAGTTCATTAAATGCCATCAGAGAGGACGGAGGGACGGATGATGGCCGCAGGATGCTGAGATGAGGGCCTGCAGGTGCTGCCCGGCTTCCCGTTTCACTTCCACCAGCTCCAAACCCAAGTGTGTTTTTTAAGTGTGACAATCGGTACATTCTGTGTGAATCATAATCAGAGGCACAAGACCCTACGCTGTCACTGCAAATAGGATCAAATTAAGCAGCCGCAGACACGGAGCACAAAGCTGAGAAGGAGCTGAAATGGCAGAAATGGAAATGGAGCCAAGTTGCTTAGCAACCGTCCCCTCTTCCCCTGGATTGTGTGGGCCCTGAGACACCGCACTGCCAGCAGCTGTTGCTTGTAAGGTGAAGGAGCACCCATTGTTGCTGCGTGCCAGGCAGCGCCGCGCCGACCAGCAACGTGTGCCACGCATGGCAGGGCCTGCTCAGCACAGCCAGGTGGCTGCAATGCCACGGCCGTTTGCTTTCCTAAAAGCGGGGCAGCTCACCTGGCCAGGATGGTCTTCTCCAGAGAAAAGTCACTGGGAATGTGGAACAAGGAAGGCTCTTCATCTGCACCAATTCCTTCTACAGCACCAAACTGAAACCCTCACTCGCACTGTAGTGATGCTCCAGAAACCTCAGGCTGGGCATGCAGGGCCATTTCTGAAGGAACACACCAAAGTTTGCATCTCTCTGTTCCCATCTATGAGCGAAAGGGTTCCATTTAGGAGGTCGTCAGATTGTTGGAGAGGCTGCATTTTCTTCATTTACTTTGCTAATGAATAGCTTCCTGGATGGATGCGGTTTTGGAGGCATTCATCTCAGACTCTTCTGTAGAGATAACGCTAAAATCCACTTGTGTGCTGAAGTGATGCTTGCCTTGCAGCCCGAGTGGCCAGCATGGAGTGCAGCACTGGGGAGGTGCTCAGCTGGAGGACAGCCCTGAGAGGACGCTTGTGCCTGGGCTCTGGTCCTCTCTTAAGAATTCAGAGTTTTGTTCAATGCTAATCTCTTCTCAAGTTTTATTCATTTGATTGGAAGCGCTGCAGGGTGCCAGGAGATAATGGCAATAAATAGTAAATAACAAATTTCACTAGGTGTTAGGAAAAGCTTTAAAGTCTGCCACAGGTAATTTAAATATTTCCATCAGGTGTTCTTTGAAAGATGAGCTTTGCTAACAAACACTTTCCGGTGCCATTATGGTATTCGATTTGGCTTTGCTGAGGTTCATTAGGTTGGAAGACGCATGCAAAACAAGGCTGGAAAAACTGCCCTCCTCAGCCCTGCCTGCACACTGCAGAGGAGGCAGGGCTGCCTGCAGCAGGTTGGCATGCAGAGGAGGTGTTCCTGCTGCTTCACATACAAAGTGTTATCTGTGAGACTCCTGCTAGCAGGGAGAGAGAAAATACATTTATGTAGCTGGGAAGATGAGAGTCTTGGCTTTTTCTCATATATCCATATAAAGCAAACAGCTTGTGAAAGAAAACCAACCCAAACCCACATGCACAAAAACTGTGTAAAAACATGCAATAAAGTTTCTGAAACAAACTTCTTTAAATTAATTATGAGTAGCTGCTAGGTGACAATAACAAAGCTACTGCTCCTGAAGCCACTCACTGCGTCCTTCAGGACGCTGAAGATCACCACGTGGGTACCTGCAGACACATTTGCTCCAGGCACTCCACCAACATGCCAGGATTGGTCTGATTGCTTTGAGCAGAACCCAGCTGGGTGAGGAATATAAGAGTGAGACCACCGCCTCTTGGGAAGCAAAAGTAAGTAGCCTTTTAAGTAGCCCACGGTTGAAATTCATTCACCTGTTGCTGCTAGGAACACATGCGAGCACAGAATTCAGTGCTGAGAGTTCACCTGATGGCATGGGAAGTGGTGAAGAAAATCCTAACGCTGCCTGAAATCACTACAAGTCAGATTGGACAACGTCAACGAATTTTACCTTGTGTAGCCATGTACTAACGAGGGGTCACAAAAACACCAAATGCTTCAAAAGCAACCAACAGCAAAGCCACCAAACAAGCCTCCCCCACAGTAATTCAGAAGGACAAGGCCAGCTTCTTTTCTGGCTCAGCTCTGCAGCTCCAGCAGGATGCTGCAAGCCAGACGTCCAGCCAGCCCACCCAGCTGCATCACCACTGCCACCCCAGTCTCACTTCCAATCTGCAGAATGGTGGTAATGTTTATAAGCTCCTACGTCCAAAGGAAATCACAAGGTGAATGCTAATGCCCAGGAATGATGAATAAGTGATTAATGTCAGCAGAGCACAATCAGAAGAATAGCCTAAGCAATCTTGCACTTCTGAGCTGTTTTACATACATTTGATAAAGTGGATTCACCTGGTTCACCTCCGCTGCTTTCAGAATGCAATTAATAACGAAACAATTACTTCCAATTATTAGAATAATTACACTTATGCATATGCATACAAACGTAACGTACACAGCAGGGTTGGCTCAATGCTGTGTGCATATTTCTATATGAAGAATGTTCACACGTTCCTGTTTACACAAATTTATTCCACACCTAAACGTGTCGCATTCTAACCAGGGCTACATGCTTCCTTCAAGGCTTTTTTCTTATTAGCCCTTTCAGCAGTGGATATTTACCCTGTGTATTATACAGCCCCCAGGCAAACTCGGGCTGCACGGCTGGCGGAGTGGATTATATAGCTGCACTTCAAGTGAGCCTTGTGCCCAGGGGACTGGCAAAATATCGTAGCGCGTAGTGCCAGGGCCATAAGTAACAATTACAAATATCCACTATAATGGATTCTTTTAACTAGGATTGCTTTGAAGTTCCCAGAAGGATTTAATAGGAAGAAAAGTACGACCTTGCCAGTTCCCCAGAGCACACAGGGATTTGAAGAGGGGTTTTCTTTAAGCAGAAGTCCATTTAGCCTATAAGGATTTCAAGTACTAACTGCTACCAGAGGTGTAGGGTTTCAGTTCATCTTTTTCTTTTTTTTTGGTGAGAATAGAAAATGTATCTGATAGGAAGAATAATAATGACAGCTCTTGGGTGAGACAATGGCATAGCAAGAGGAAATCAGCTCAGGCCAAAGTGGAAACAACTTGGTATTTTTATAGCCTAAGATGGTTTGTAAGAGTTTGAGTAGATAAAATGTGTTTGCAGTGTTGTTCTGCAGGTGTATTAGATTGAGACCAATGGGCTCTTGAATTTTTTTCTTGATAGGGACATGAAAATTCTAAGCTCAGCCAACGTAGAGAAAGCAGCTGTATTAGATGGATGCTTGCCACACAGTACAGAGCTGGAAAATTCAGAATAATCCCCATTAATTTCGGTGAAGAAGGCTTTACCGAGCGAATCCCAGAAAGGATGAGGTGCTTTTCACACTGATCACTCCAAAACCCACAAAATGATGTAAAGATAGTTTGCTAAGTCAGTACGCACCATTGCTCTTGGCACTCTCCTCTTGAGCAAAAGCAAAGATTGAATCACATACCTGAAAGTCAGGCACATTTTCATACGGTGCATCGGGTAAATGATGAAACATCTCTCGCACGCTGACTTTGAAGTCACAGCTCCCCAGCACAAGGGGAAAGTAATACAAGGTGACACGCTTGGTAGTTTTGTCTAATGATGAAGGGCAGCCCTTACTGTTCCCTAACTTTGCCCTCTGGACAGCAAATGCAAACTGTGCAAAGATGAGCAAGGAAAAAACCCAACAGAACGTGGCACAGACCATACATGGCTCATTTTTATGATGGCTTAATGGTGAACTCCACTCTCAAGTTCCACCTCTACAGGCCAGAGCAGCGCTGCGCTCTGTGGCTGAAATCCTGCTCATGCAGAGTTATGGGGAAAGCACCTGCTGGTTCCAGCAAAGTCAGGGTTGCTCACAAGAGAAGTTTACAATACAGTATAAAGTTATTGCCTTCTGACAGTGTTTCTATAGCATCTTTCCACCTGGACAAAGGGAGAACTTCTGTGTTTCTCATGCTGTCCTGTATCAAACCCACAGCCATCCTCCCTGCAGCCAAACCCCCAGCAGCACTGCAGGACAGCTGTCCTTCCTGCTCCAGGTGCTGCTGAGGATGGGAGATGTGCATACAGCATCAGTAATGCTGAGTGCTACAGGAAATTCACTGCTCTGAAGAATATTATAAAGACACGTACCTGTATTAATTCTGATCAGATCTAAAAATAGGCTATAAATGGAAGATGAGAGACAAATTCCCCCTTCGCAACGGTAAGAGAATATAATCATTTATGAATATTTACCAATGGAAGTGATAGTTCTATGGAAACACACAAAAGCATGTCATTTATTTCTCTGCTTCTGAACTGCTTATGCTGATAACTCTGTCAGAGTCAATAAACTCCTTTTGTTGAGCTGGAAAGATGATCTAAACTACCTGCAGTGACAGACACTGCTTTCAGCCTCCTCAGGACTGTGCTAAAAGATAATTTTTATCAGCCACACCTTCGACTACTTTGCAAGATATTATTAAGGCAGATGCCTTCAGAGACAGACTCAGAGGCTGCTGTCAATGTTAATTTTCCCATCTGAGCTGTTAGAGGAAAACATGACTTTGTGTCAAAGAACAGAGCCCGACAAATAACATTTACAGCTTGAGAAAGCATCATGTTTTTGCCAGAAAGATGCCTGTAAGACTGAGATTTTGAGTCAGGTAATAACATTGCAATAAAAGAGGATTAGTTTTATCCTCCTAAATAAAAGCACAAACCAACAAAATATTGTACCACCGAAGAGCATCAATCTTGAGCATGTTTGGCAGCACCTGTCTCCTATCTCCTACTTGTTCAGCTTTGCAGATAAAAACTTCTGGGTCAGGTGAGGTTTGAAAGCGTCTGCAATACTGGGCTCTGGGATCAAAGAATAAACAGCAGAAAGCCTTATCAGCGTTTCCAGCAAATGAAAGATTGCAGAGAGGCTTTAAGAAAACCTTGCAGGAAGAGCAGTCACGACTCGCTGGAGCATCAATGCTCTTAAGATGGGAGATGCAGCAAAGGGATGGGGTCAGGGAGCAGCACCCCCGATCTGTGCAGGTAGGGCAGAGCTGCTCCCAGGCAGCGCTCACTGCCTGAACCTTCCTACCACCACGTTCCCAGCACTGCTCTGCTGGCAGCACTGCCCCAGCACAGAGCAAACAGGAGCTTAGGAAACGGACTTCCAAATCTTTATGAGACGGTGGCAGGGAAGCAACAAAACTGATCTGCATCACTCTTTAATTGGAGCTGAGAGTACAGAAAACATACTAATTTCAGCTACAAGTAAAATGCTTCTGTTTGAATGCTGTTGACTAGGAAGATAATGAATAGTAGCAAATTATTTTCACCTGCTTAAAACAAAGCAATTAATAGTACTTTGGTTATCTCACCTGGAAAGCCAGGCTCTGCTGAGAGCTGTTAAAGCCGAACGTGAAAACAGTTTGCATGAAACATAATTAAAACTATGACCTGAGTGATCCTCTAAAATGTCTCAAAGGAGCCCTGAGTCGGTGCTGCAAGAAATGATTCCTCTCTGCCGCCTTTCTTCCTGATGCTGTTCCTACACAGCTGGTTCCTACACGGACCATTCTGTCCTGCCCAGAAGAAACATTTCTGGCGCTCTTGCCTAGGAAGCACCATTTTCCAGTCAGTCCCCATCCTGGAATCCTCAGCACTTCTCCATGCTAACCATTTTCTTTCTTACTGTCACAGTCAGTAAATACAGCTCTACACGTGCAGCAACTCGGATTCGTTCAACGATCAAACTGCTGAAAATACTTTCGTAATTAATCACTGTACTTAATAAAGATCAAGCAAATCAGAATGCTGCGCAGTTGCTAAACAAGAGGAATGTAGGATTGAATAACATGCACTTATTTTTCCTAAAGAAACCTGTAGCCAATAATGGGTTTCACACTGAGTGAAAGTACAACAGTGTTTACTCTTTACAAAGGACTCCATTACCTGCTCTAACCTCCCCAGCTCTCCTCCTGCCTTCCCGTGCCCTATGCCCCACGCAGCCTTCAGCACAGCAGACGTGTCCTTCTGCAGGCAGAGGGAAGCCTTGCAGGGCCCTGGGTTCATACAAAGCAATCCATTTCCACCGTACAGCTCAGGCGCTCAGGGAGTCAAAACCCAATCCAAGATCTGGAAATGCAAACTGCTTTTTTAACAGAAAAATGAAAATAGGGTGACACCCGATGAGAAAAGTTTCGCTGAGTTTGGATTTTGGCTCAAGTCAATCTCCCCATCAATGAGCTGCCCATCATGCGCGTTCCTCAGCAAACACAGTCCTGCCTGATGGACATGGCAAGGAAAGCAGGCAGTGGATCAAGACAGACCAACTGAGGCACTCCTACACATGGAGAAAAACACAACACAGCACTTTAAATAATATCCCCTTAATGCTTTAGGATTCAGCACGCCAGCTTACACACGAATTTAACCCCGTTAAACCACAGGCCTCTTGGCATGGGAAATACGTACAGATACTTTGATGGTTTCACAAAGAATGCATGTGTGTGTGCTTGTTAGTCTGCCTGGACGTCTGGGTATCTGCACTGGAAAGCAAAAGAGGACACACACACACAGCACTGTTCCTGCTGCGTGGGAGCTCTGAATGACTGCAGTACAGTGCAAAAGCTCTGCGTGCCCCTGCCTTCCCTTTTCTTTGCTTTGCCCTGCTCCAGCCACCTGGCAGGGAGCTGCAAGTAGCAAACAGCTTAACAGAAAAACCAAGGATATTCATGAAGTGCAAAGAGGCTAAGTTCACTGGAATATTTATTCATGCTGTATAATTCTGTAATACCAAATGTCTGACAAAATTATGTTTTGAGCTGCAAGGCTCAACAGCACCATTTCGCTGCAATCAACGTTTTCTTTTTTTTTTTTTGGCAGAAAGTCTTGATTTCAAATATCTCGAAAATGTTTAACAGCTGATATTAGCAGGAGCGCAGATTTAATACAGGGCTCTTTATTCTGCCGACACGATAAGCATCGTGACAAGGGGTGTAACTATGGCAACTATTTCCCCCTGTTCTCCACAGAGCTGCAAGAGCAGACGTCTCCCTTGATGCAGTGCCAGATGTCCCCCAGGTAAGCCTCAGTGCTGTTACAGAGCAGTCACTGAGCAGAACCACAGATCCCAGGGCTGGAACACCTTTCTTTTCTATTTTGTGTTTCAGTTGTGTTTCATGGGCATTTACATGTATTTAGATATGAGTCTAATTCTCCTCCTCTTTATGACCATGGCTGGAAAGCAAAAACATACCTCCTTTTCCTTTACTGTCAGAGTTCAGAACAGATGAACTCATCGCAAGCTCAAAACACTGATTTTCTTGAAGAAAAGGATGCTCTCCTCTTTAATGTACCAGCATATGTTGCTGGAAAGAGACACACACATTTCCTTCCCTGAAGCTAATAAAGAGAAAAAACACCACTGCTTGGCAGAGATGCTGGATGTGAAACCGGTGCATATTTGCAATATGAGCGATGCACTGAGAAAGACCGATTTCTCATATGCTATTTATTTGTTTTTCTTACTGGCCCCCAAAAACACAAACAAAACCAGGCCCCTTCTGCACAACTCTATTCTCTGTTTGCTATCTGTGTCAACATAAAATAATATCTATCTCATTTTACAGCACAGTTCAGTGTCAGTGACAAACACTCAGCTCTACCTTACGTTCTTTTTACTCGCGTGCTCCTCCAGTTCATCAGCAGTGCCACTTCCAGGCGCCGTGCTGAAATTCTGCACGGGTTTGTTTTTCCCAAGGATGACAATATCCATCAAGGCTTGAGTAAAAAAACACCAAAGATACACAGCTGCACGCAGGAACCTGCTTGGGTAATGCTACCTGCGTGTCATGGAACCAAACCAGGAATTTTTGATGGCGGTTCCTCGACCAGAGGAATGGCAGCTATCACAAACACGGGTATTTGGTTTATTCCCCCTGATTCTCTGCCCCTCCCACGCGTGGCTGTGAGGCGCTGAGCAACCGCAGGGTCAAACCACAGCAAACATGCAAAGGAAAATGAACGCTGAAAGCGATTCATAAGGTTATCTTTCAGTTTATCTGGCAAGATCTGGGTCAGACCTGTGCTCACAAGCATTTGTAACTGATACGAGCATCACTGAATCTCAGAGCCTAAGTGCCTCCATCACGCGCGGCTTACACTGTAAAGCAGAACAAAAATCTGACACTGAATTGAAGCGACTAATTGTTTGCAATAAAAACAAGACAACAACCAATAAGGACTAAAAGCATGGTTGAGCTTAGTAAAAACACTTCTTACAAAGGATCCAGGCAGACCTGCACATGAGAAGGACATCTGTCTCAAAGAAGAAAGCTGCAGCACACACCCCATACAGTGCCTGATGGACTTGGTGCAAACCAAACAAGGAGGCACAGCTGTCCCACAGACGGGGCTTCCTCGCATTCCTGGTTGGAATCTCCTGTCCACAGCCAGGGCTTTGGTGTAAGAAACCACTGAGCTACTTGGCAGCACTTACAGTCCTGTCACAGATGGGATTCCTTGTTTTGGCGAGCATGGGCTGTAAGGAGCCTGAAGCTCTGCTTCCAGCTCGGCTGACATCTCCAGCAGCAAAGCCAGCAGGGCCCCGTGGGGACTCACAGGAGGCAAACCCAGAGCAGAGCCTTTCTCTCAGCTCCTGTAGGCAGCCCTGCACTGCCTGCATCCCGCCCTGCCAGCCCCACGCACCCATCTGCCCTCTGCTCTCTTTCTATGGGGAGGGTGATGGAGGAAGTGCCCTCACAGCAGCTCAGCTCATAAGGACTTTTGTTGACAGACTCCACTGCCACATCCACTCGATCCTCTTCCTTCAGCAACAGCTATGAACAGACCTCCTTATACCAGAGGGGAAAACAATTTAAGTCACTCATTTAATACAGGTTTTGCACCTAACCTTATCATCCATATAGATTTCATCACGAATGGAAGTCGCTCACTTCTAAACCAGATGTTAGATGCCCTTAAAATAATTCATATCACCGTCCTTCCCTCCCACAGCATGTGACAGCTGCTGTGGTGCTGATGGCTGCAAACCATTTCGCAGGAACAGAAGCAGGGCTGCTTCACGGCTGTTTTAATTCAGCACAGAATTTGTTAAGGAGAAGAAAAAGAGGAAAAACATCTTTCCTTGGCAAACGGGAGGATAAATGTGCATCCCAGGGGTGTGCTACTGGCTGCCATTGGCCAGAGCTGGGCACAACGAAGTGTGTGAGTGAAGAAATCCTCCAGCAGGACCACAGAGCTGCAGGTAGCTGAGTTACAGCACAGAACGGCCACCGAGCTGCAAATTTCAGCACTGTTGCTGCACTTCACAGACCATTAGAAACAACCCCAAGGCTCTGCATCTCCAGCATCCTGAAGGCCTGTCCTTACTGCCCTCTCTGCATCACAGGCCCTGACCCCCCAGCTCTGTTATCCGGCCCTGTGTGAATAGCAATGATAAATGCAATCAGTGCACTGCCATAACGGCGGACAAACTGAAATGGCTGCAAAACAAATATATGGTCCTCAAAAGTCACCAACTGCAAATCAGATCAAGAAAATATGCAAAGGCTCTAAATTGGAAAGTCTCAAATTCAGCTTCCTCGCTTTCTCTGAAGCCACAACAGAGCACAAAGCTCAGCAGATACCTCCTTCCATCTTCCACTTACTGGCTGTTATCTGCTCTCTCCTAAAATCTCTTTTCCTGCTACTTTGGGCCTTTGTATCCAGTCGGGTTTTGCACTGAGGTCACAAACAGGAAGCTGTTAGCAACAGTTGCACTGCATTCACAGCAGAAGCAACACTTCCAGGAGCAGCCATCCCAAAAGCTCTACATGCAATTGTAACGCTTCCCATCCCTTGGGGGGGGGAGAAACGTATCAGGGCTCAAACATTCCTGGTCCCAGCCGAGGGCAATCGCAGTGCTTTCAGAGAGAATGAGCTGAGAACGTCCAGCCTTATCTCATAATCCTGCTTCTCTTTCTTTTGACACCTCATTAACATGGACGTGAGGATGGGAGTGCAGCAGCTACATGTGAGAGCAGCAGCAAGGCAGGGCTGGCCTGCTGACATCCACCCTCCTCAGGAGGGGAGATTCATTATAACTGTATGGATGACAAGAGAGCCAAATATCCTCGTATTGCACCGATATTATGGCTTAGGAATTTGAAAAATTCTCCCAGAGAGGATGTGAGGATGAGCCAAAGGGATAACTCAGCACTGCTAAGGGTTTGTCAGGCAAGAAGTGAGAGTGGGACTGGGCCACGAGCTATAGCAGTGCACATGCAGAATCTGCAGCTTGCTCCTCTTCCAGATTTCCTGGGAGAAGAGATCACAGAAAAGGACAAAGAATGGAACAGAAGAGGAATGCTAATGCTAATAAAAGAATTAATGCTCATCTGTGTCTCAAAAATATCTATCAGCTATCCACATTTGTCATAATCAAAGCATCTACAGTCAAGAATAACGTGTACAACGAGCACTGTTCAAACCTCACACTACAGGGTCATTATTTAAGTACTTAAAGGGTTCCATCATTTTTCTGCACAAACAGACCAACACCTCACCTGTTTGCAGCCTTGTATCATAAAAGGCATGAGACAGCCTGTAAAACATCCCTTTGGGAGCATGCAACAGAGTGGATATATGAAAGCATATCACCAGCACCAGGTATTCTGCAGCATCACAGGACGGGCCCGGTCCTTGTGCATGCAAACAGGAGGGCCTGCTATGGGCTGCAGGCCCACCTGGGCTGCCCACTTTGTGCCCACCTGGGTGCTGCAGGATCCCAGCATCCCACGGCTCCTTCCTGCTCTGCACTGCCATACACACAGCTTCTCCAGCAAGATTTCCTGCCCGCATGATAGCAGTAAGCAAAATAAATCTTGTAAGTAACTCAAGTCCAACAGTGCTTGAAGCCAAAAAGACAAAACTTGGCTTCCCCAGACCTGCCTTCAAGCCTCGGTCAAGGTCTAGTTGCATCAGATTTATTTCTGAGAGGTTTTAAAGGAAAGCTTTAAATAACTCAGACTTCTCTCAGCCATACGAACTGTGGTGGTGGCATAAGAAATAGTTATTCACTGCAATGGATACCCTTCAAATCTTGAAACATCATGAGAGGAGTCCAACTTTGCACTGCTGAGGAGAATAATTGCAAAATCACTTGTACAGCTCATAAGGCGTTTAGAGAGAGAATAATTCCTGGCACGGCCTGGCTGCTGGGCAGCAAGATGCTGCCACGGATGTATGAAACCTGAAGGAAAACATTGATTCAAATCGATATTGAGAGCTTGAGAGACGGGTAAAAATTGTAATGCAGACGGAATGTATAAATGCGAATTGTGGGGTGGTGAAGGATGGGGAAGAAGGTATGTTCTTAGACAGAAGTTCTGCTTCTTTTTCTTTATTAAAGAGGGAACCACATCGGACGTAGCTAGGCTCAGAAAATAAGTGCTATACATAAGTAATTTCTGAAATAAATACCTCCATTTCGGTTCCTAGCTGGAATTTGCAAAAGTATGGGAGCACAAGGGCTGGATAAAGGAGCCCTGCTTGCATCTCTTGACCACAGGCATGTCTGCAACAGGTCCAGACCGCTCCAGAGGCTGCTCAGGAAAAACAGTACGTACTGATTGTGAGAAGAGGGAGAAAAATCATTTCTGAGCTGTAGGAAATGGAAAATAAAAAAAATCTCCTGTAGTCTGCAGTGTGGCACAACAGCAGAAAACCCATCTTATTCAAAGATGCATAAGAATTAACGTCGATAATATTTAAAAGATCCTAAACTTTGTTAAATGCAAACGACAATTCAATCTGTCACAAAAAGAAACATTCTTGTTGAGTCTTTCACAAATGCCACCACTGCTGCAACTTGCTCCCAAACGGGAGCAGACAAAGCCTGGCCATGGTTTGAAGGACCATCCGACAGACAGCAGTGCCCAGCAGGAGTCACACCGGCCCTGATCCTGCAGCGATGCAGATGAGGTGCAAGAGATGTTCCCCATGTCCCATTTATTACCCAGTTCCTTGTGCCAAGTCCAAACCAAAAGAAAAGAGCAGCTCAAGGATCAGTTAAGAACAGCAGGAAAAACGCTCAGGCTTTACAATAAAAAGTAACTGAAACCAAACTGCAAAGCTGCTGCAGAGGAAGCAACTTATAACCCCCAACTCAAGTTTCAATAGTTCAGTCGTTCAGATCAATAGTTCAGAACACTTATTTTCCTCAGCTAGAAGAAATGGGGGAAGGCTGTGTTATTCAAGAACAGATCCTTCTCAGCAGGGGGTGAAAAAACCAACTTTACCTGAAAAACTTGCTAAATAAGGAGGTTAATTTGCTCGCGCATTTGGTGCCTGAGCCCCTCAGGCATGAAATCATATCATTTGGGATCCATTCTCCAGACAGAGTGCTGCAGCCAGTGCACAGAAGATGATTGTTTGGATGCAACTGTGCCTTGCTTATAAAGCGAGCATATCAAGGCTAGGAGAAATCTATGATAAATGTTTATTTCTCAGTAAGTTATTCTAGAATATAAATAAATGCAGTGAAGACCTGTCAAAGTCTTTCACTTATCAATTTCCACTGCGTATTCTCATTTCTTAGCAGTCACACTGAACAGAAAATCCTTCAAGTGAGGTTAAACACAGAGCACTGTTTCTTGGGATGAAACTAGTGGGATTTAAAATGAAAATGGTGCCTCAATCTAGAAAATAATGGCTCTCTGCTGCACACTCTAAGGCGGGATGAGCTCTGCAGCAACCTGCAGTTTGGACACGAAGCTGCCAGGTCCCATGGACGGGGCTTCCTGCACAGCCCAGGGGCTGCTTGACCTGTTTGCCTCTTGCAGCACCAGCAGGTTGGTCTGTAGTCACGTCATGGCTCACGTCATTACTGCACAGTCTAAGCAATGGCACATGCATCCCAGAAGCACAACCGAGAAATGTAATGCCTTCATGTAATGCGGTGCTGCACACACCTCACCAACGATCCCAGCACTTTGCAATCACCATGGAAATTCCTCTACATACAAATTGAGCAAAAAAACCAGCTTGTCAAGCAGAGGAAAGCCTTGGGAAGAAGACAGTGTGCACAGGTGCTGGAAGGTAAGTGCAGTTGAGCCTGCAGCGCCCTGCAGAACTTGCAGCCTGCTCCATGGGCCAGCCGGCCACAGGCAGCACCCAGCTCTCCCAGACTGGTACACAGGGTGAGGTGGGGGAACCCCAGCACGAACCAGAAGGGGTCCATCTGCTCCATGTAAGCATCTCGCAGCCCTCGCTGGCAGGAGCACCAGGCCGGGCCGCAGACAGGAGTGCAGCACTTATGCACTCTGCTTCTCTGCCTCATTTGGGCGATGGCGATTTGTCCTCCTGACCCACTGACTGCGTGCAGTTTTTCAAGCCTTGTATTTTAATCAGTCTCACCAGGAAAGAAGTCCTATTTGTCACTCAAAGAAAACAGTTTAAAAGCATTATAAACATCCTTCCATGCAGCACGTAGCAGAAATTGATACAGTCAAGCAGCATATAAGCACCATGTCCATACTGACATACAAACATGTTACTACCAAAATAAAGTCAATTTACAACTAAGTTGATGTTTTCCCAATATCACTGCTTCGCTTTTATTGTAGCGTCGTGTTCTTTGACTTTTTTGTTTTGTTTTATATTACTGGAAAAACAAGTCAAAACACAGCGAGCAGAGCTCCAGCAGCCAGCCCAGCTGGAAAGGAGCATTCGTGAGGGCAGCAGAGAACAGCACCCAATGCAGAACTGCTGCAGAGCGGGCAGATTTCATGGCTCTGCATAGAGCAGATCTCAACATCTGAACAAAGAACCTGAACAAAGAATCTGAATGGCCAACTGCCTTTTGTAGGGCGTGGATGACAAAACCTCTGTGCCTCTGCAGACACCGGTTCCTTGCATTATATGGCAATGTTACATTTATCTTTATAAAACCTGTTTTTGGAAACACGTCGGCTCCTAATGCCTTACATTTTAAACACTTTTCAAAGGTTTTACACAAAAAGGTGATTTCTCCCAAGATTCACAGTCTCTCATGGTCCTCCTGCTCTCCTTCCTTTAGCAATGTCATCTCCACGTGGTCACCTTTTACTCTTTCACATTACATTTGCAATGGCACTCTGAGCATTTCCTCCTCCCTTCCAACTACTCTCATATTTCCCTCAACACCCATCACCAACCACCAACCTTCCAGACTTCAGCCCTCAGCTAAGCCAGTCGTTCTGATGCTCACACAGAGCAGCACACCTTAAATAAGGCTTTCTGCCAGAGCTGGGCAAGTTAGAATAACAGGCATGATTCAAACACAATAAAAAGCAATTTGAACACTTCACAAGAACTCAAGCTGAATTGAAACTGGAGCTGTGGCAATTTACACCAGCTAAGGTTATTAGAGCCGGGTTTTATTTTTGCCCTGTGACTCAGTGACTCAATTCTAGCAACATTCCTACCTTTGCTGATACAAGTTCCCACCTATTAGGGATAAGCTCAACACGGTTTTGAAAGCTGTATATACAGCAATTTCTTCCAGCCCTGACTGCACAGCACCACAGCAACTAGGGCAGTGCCTTTCAGACCTGGCCAAAGCCTCAAAGGAGCAGGCAAAGCTGGATGAGCACACACAGCTGCAGATATGAGAAATAATTATTAATGGCTGTTAGCTTCTCGTTCCCCTGATTTCACTAGAAAAACAGCAGTTTCTGGTTCATGGAGTCACAAAGACGACATCAGTGCAAGAGATGACCACGCAGGCAGTCACAACACTTAGAAAAAGCCAGCCCTCAAAAATTGTTCACTTGTGGTTATTCAGGAGCAGTCACCCGCAGTGAAGGAAAAAAAGTAGTTTGCAAACTTATTTTGGGGCAATTTACAATGTAAAAAAGAGTGCTTGCACACCCACATCTGTTATTTCCACGCTGCCAGGCAACCCCAAAAGCATTCTGTTAGCTGCTCGATCTGATTGCCATAATCACATTTTGGTGGTTTAGAGGTACTTGAAACAATGTGAAAAAGGACCAAACGCCTCCAGAGGGTTTCCTGGGACCCACATCCCATGGGGGCTGCAGGGCCCACCAGGCTCCTGCCCTCCTGCAGCACTGGCTGAGCACTGCCCACTTCTGCTCTGCCCTTCCTGCAGCGCGCCCTTTGCGTGGGTGCTTTCGGCAGAGGATGTGTGAACAATTTTTAAGGCAGACTCTTGTTCTGACATAGCTGCACTAATGCACATTCCCCATTTATTCATGTGAGACAATAATTATTTGAGAATAAAGTAATAGTAAGCTAGATTTTTTCCTTACCTTTTTGGAAAGCAGGCAAAAGCTATACAGTAGGTGGAAGAGTGTACCAAGTAACAGACTTTTGAACACTCTTTCTTACTGGTGGTATGCAGTCTACAGGAAAAGTAAATACATTGGTATGTACAATGCATCTGTTCACAATAAACTCTTCAAATTTTTCCCTGTCATTGGAGCCATGATATTAATCTGACCAAAAAGCTCAGAGGAGAGCAGTACACAGACATACGAAATTAGCTCTGGGCTGGGAATAAAGGAACCAGTTCATAGAAGTTCGGGTACCTCTGAGCATGAGAGCAGCTGCTCACAGCACAGCAGATCTGGTTGAATTTTTTCCTCTCCCCTGAACAAACTCCAGAGCACTTTGGTTTCCATTTAACATTCCCCAGTCCTTCTGCATCTCTGAGCTCACTCTTGGTTTCCTCAGCATCATTGACAAGCGTTTTAGTTTCTTCCCGTCAGAGAATGGAATAGGCAATGTCATGTCAGTGATGTTAAGAATCAACACGGATGAATACACGAGCAGAGCGGAGCGCAGCACGGCAGCATTTGCATAGCAGTGTTTGTACATCTGCAGAGATGTTTGCAACCCACATTTACTATTCACACTTTACTGATGACAAAGTCAATGTCCATTCCCAACACATGGAGAAAAACGAGGGCTGACGTGCCCTGTTCTCATCATCGTGCTGGTCAGAGTTAGGAGGTGGCAGCAAGCAGGAAAGCAATATTCTAAAATGGAAATGTTTCTAGAAAAACAGGCAGAGATTTCACTTCACTCCTGGAAATTGAATTAACTGCCAAATAGTTTCTACTTAATGCTAAGGAAAGGAGAAAGGAAAAAAAATAAAACCATTTTGAAGATGCTTGAGTACGTATTGAGTCCTCAAAGCTCCTGCTAACTTGAATGCCCACAGGCTTACAGAGCTGCTGAAAATCGGATCCTTCTAACCGTTCAAATCTTAACCTTCATGGCTGGCACACAGGGACTCAATCCTTCACTGCTTCTCACCAGATCTCAGCAAAACTCCTCACATCTCCTCCTGCATGCTGCCATTCCTTCCCAGCTGCTCTTTGCCACATGGGTGTCCTCGGCTTTGCCACAGAGACGCTGAACTCCTCCTGTTGCCTGCACTTACCAGTGGGGTGCAACACATCTCTTGGCCTCAGGGCTTTATCAGCATAGCACAAAAGAGCAAAAGATGAGGATGAACTTGTCCACAGCCACTCTCATAGATGGTGAGCAGGAAGATCTGCTGGTCCAGCCCATGAGAAGCACAACCTCCTTATTACCGAACAAGTGATTTCCCCATTGCTGCGTTTGGAAAAGCCATGAATTAAGGCAAGTTGCTAAGGAGAAGGAATAATTACATGTAAATCTCAATACAAGTTAAGTATGGGTTGGAGGTTCAAATGTTTTCCCAGAGTCTGACACCACTGTTGCAGCAGAAACAAACACAGAGCCCAGCAGGAGCACCACAACCAGCTCAGCTTCAGGCATGACGAGAAGCATCTGCCCCAGCACAGAAATCCACCAAGGACACACAGCACAGAACGCACTCATTGCACAGACAGAGCTGCTGTGCCCCCGGTTTCTGCTCAACTTTGCTGCACAACGTTTCAGAGGCAAACATGCATTAGCAGAAAAAAGCTGTTGGATGAGTAAAAGCGTGCCCATGGCAAATGGAAAACTGGAATGATTAAGAGAGTGACAAAGTTCCAGACTGAAAAGCGGGGCCTTAATATAACCCACTCAGCATGGAGCCCAGGTCAGGGCTCGGGGGCTCAGCCGGTGAAATTTCTCACTTCTGAGACATCCTGAAGCAAAAACTGCAACACAATGGATCCTTGCTCCTCCAACAGGGCAGGACATGGGGTCGCTGCATTTCCAGTGGCTTTCCAGCCACATTAGTGCGGTTTCTTCTTCTATACTGGCTCTGCAATCCCAGCTTGAGCCCACCTCTCCTAAGCACTGGGATCCTGCCCACCCCTGGCCATGTCCCCCACTCCCCAGCCCAGCTCGAGTGGGGCTCACAGCCAACTCTGAAAGAGCAAAAAAGAGACTCATTTCAGGTATTCAACAAACTGCTCCATAGATGTACACACAGAATATTGTCTCATTAGGGGCCTGATTGACATCCCACTGAACACCATGCAAAGCTCCCATCACATGTAGCAGTGCTCTGTGGGGGTGGAAAATGTACCCTGCTACTTCAAGTACAGCAGTAGTGCATTTCATTTGATCTTCTAGTAGTATATATTAACATACATGCAAGGGATGACGTAACAGTGGGAGGTGCACCATGTAATATGAACATAGGTTGATACATGTATCTATGTAATTAATTAGAAGTTTTAACAGATAACGTTCTCTGCAAACGTTACAGACTGAAAAGCCCAAGATCTGCAGAAAACAGCCGCTCTCCATCATATTTGAGAAGTCGTGGCTGTCAGGTGAGGTCCCGGACGACTGGAGGAAGGGTCACGTCACTCCCATATACAAGAAGGGGAGCAGGGAGGACCCGGGGAACTACAGGCCGGTGAGTCTCACCTCCGTGCCTGGGAAAATCATGGAACAGATCCTCCTGGACAACATGCTCGATCACATAAAGAATGAGCATGTGATCCGAGACAGCCAGCACGGCTTCACCAAAGGAAGGTCATGCCTAACTAATCTTGTGGCCTTCTATGATGGAGTGACGGCATTGGTGGACGAAGGGAAGGCGACCGATGTCATTTTCCTGGACCTGAGCAAGGCCTTTGACATGGTCCCCCACCACATCCTCATCTCCAAATTGGAGGGAAGTGGATTTGATGGGTGGACGACCCGATGGATAAGCAATTGGTTGAAAGGCCGCAGACAGAGGGTGATGGTCAATGGCTCTATGTCCAGGTGGAGGCCGGTAACAAGTGGTGTCCCCCAAGGGTCTGTCTTGGGACCGGTGCTCTTTAACATCTTTATCAATGACATCGATGAGGGAATTGAGTGCACCCTCAGCAAGTTTGCTGACGACACCAAGCTGAGTGGTGCGGTTGATACGGTGGAAGGAAGGGATGCCATTCAGAGGGACCTCGACAGGCTGGAAAGCTGGGCTCGGGTGAACCTAATGAGGTTCAACACGGCAAAGTGCAAGGTTTTGCATTTGGGCCGGAAGAACCCCAGGCACCCGTACAAGCTGGGAGGAGTGGTCCTTGAGAGCAGCTCGGCAGAGAAGGACCTGGGGGTCCTGATGGACGAGAGACTCAACATGAGCCAGCAGTGCGCTCTGGCAGCTCGAAAGGCAAATGGGATCCTGGGCTCCATCAGGAGAGGGGTGGTCAGCAGGAACAGGGAAGTGATTGTCCCTCTCTACTCGGCTCTTGTGAGGCCCCATCTGGAGTACTGTGTCCAGGTGTGGAGCCCTCAGTACAAGAAAGACATGGAGATTTTGGAAAGGGTCCAGAGGAGGGCGACTAAGATGATCAGGGGGCTAGAGCACCTCCCCTATGAGGACAGGCTGAGGGAGTTGGGCTTGTTCAGCCTGGAGAAGAGAAGGCTGCGGGGCGACCTCATTGCAGCCTATCAATACCTGAAGGGAACCTACACCCAGGAGGGGAGTAAACTCTTCATAAGGGCTGACAATAGCAGGACTAGGGGAAATGGATCCAAGTTGAAGGAGGGAAGATTTAGGTTGGATGTTAGGGGGAAGTTCTTTACGAGGAGAGTGGTTAGGCCCTGGAACGGGCTGCCCAGGGAGGTTGTGGATGCCCCGTCCTTGGACGTGTTCAAGGCCAGGTTGGACGGGGTCCTGGGCAACCTGATCTAAATGTGTATGTTTGGTGGCCCTGCTAGGCAGGGGGGTTGGAACTACATGATCCTTGAGGTCCCTTCCAACCCGGGTGATTCTGTGATTCTGTGATTCTGTGAAAACCATTTAACAACTGCACACATTCTGACTGGCAAGCTCTAACAAGCAAATGTGTACTCTTCTGAGTTCTATATGTAAGCCAAGGAGACCACAGAAAGCACTTTCCTGTCAGCTACCTCAATTTCAAAGCTGGGATGGCATCTCTCCCAGCAGACTGTGCACAGACTTCCCAGCAGTGCCAACAACTTGGGCCGGAAGGTGGGATTCTTAGGGCAGAAACTCACACATCGTGCAGGGGAGGAATCCACCCCTCACTGCCTCTTAACAGCATGTCTTAGCATACAGTCCCTGGGTGTAAAAATGATTTTTAATAGGAAATATGGGGGTTTAACTGAGTCCTGGTTAATAAAAATATTTCCTTCCAGGGAAAAATGTGACTGATCTTGGGAAGGGGAGGAAAGAATCCTCCGAAGCCTGGAAACAGCAAATAAATGCAGCTCAGGAGAATGAGACCAGAAGGGGAAACCAAGAGTGTAAAACCCCCAAACTGCAGTCCCACAACGCTTCTGTTACCACACTGAACATTTCCCCATTAGAACTTTTTTTTTTTTTGCTTTTTGAGTGTTTTATCTCTTTAAGTGCAAATTTTAGATTTTTTTTTCTTTTTTTTTCTTTTCTGGAGGAGAAACTCACCCCAACTCATTGGACCTGCACAGCCATCAGCGCAACGCAGTTCAGCGAATCCAACTCTCTCCTATCAGCCCTCAGGGCCTGCTTCCCTCCTCACCTTTCCTCCTCCTTCCCCCCCAGACAACACACAGAGGAGCTGCTCCTCATGCAGGAGGGCTCAACCCCAGCATCATAGCTGAAGAATTAGGGGTGGAAGGGCAGGGCTGCTTCCTGGCAGCCTTTGACAGCCATGCAGTGTAGCACAGTGTTCTGCAGCTCCCACTCTGGCTACAATACCAAATATAATACCAATACCCTAACACAGAAGTAGATTTATTTCCTTGAGCGGTGAAGGTTCTGCTCAGAGGAGGCATGATACGGTCCTTCATTTGTTAGAAACATTTCCTCGCTCCCTTTTGATTCTGCCAGAATTGTGAGACAGTTCACAGTTTCTGAAGGCAGATTCTTTTTTTCCAGTCAGAATATGGTTTCATAGAATCATAGAGCGGATTGGGTTGGAAGGGACCTTAAAGATCAGAGTTCCAACCCCTGCCGTGGGCCGGGTGCAGGGCAGGGGCAATCCATCCACCAAGTGAGCATACCTGTATGATAAGGCACCGCACAAACAACACGCAGGGGTGAACACAGGGAGGAAAAGTGCCGTGACAATAATTTGCTGGCTGCTCCCACTTTGCTTTGACAGCAGAGTTTCTGCTTTGAGGCAGATATTCAGACAGCAGTTTAATAGACAAGAAGTGGCAGAAATTGCATCAGCAAATGGATAAACGGATCACGGGCAGGCAGAGGGCATTCCTCCAACATTCAGATCTGGTTTTCATAAAAACTGCAGACGTGCCCAAACCTTTCCACTATGCTACAAAGTTGTGCAGCTGTCTCCTTCCTCAGCTCCCTCCAGATTCAAATGGAAATCAAATATATGATGGCCTCAGTATGTAATTTTGTGCTACAGTATACCGTAGTACAGGCATTGAGGAAATCGGCAGCATCTTTTTGCTCTGTTTTCCTTTTAAATCAATGACAAAATTTGCATTCGGTTTTACAGGACCGGATCAAGCCCGTACATGGGAGCCTTCAAGGATGGTGAGATTCTGGCAAAGAAACTTTGCAGGAGCCATAATTGTATGTCAGGTTAACGGGGCTCCCGGTGAGCTCAGTGCCTGTCCCTCCTCCCAGCCTGCAGGGTTTGCTGTGGCACAGGCTGGAGGTGCTGCGGCACCTGAGGGCGCTGGCACAGAGGAGGGGAAGGAGGAGGTTCCCTCACGTGCTGCCAACCGGCGCGACTCAAAAAGCGAGGAGGAAAGAGAGAAATTCACACAAACCAAAGCTGAGCCATCAAAAGTCTTTAAATGCAAAGGGCAAACGGCACGGATTCCCCAGGACTCCGGCGCTGCTCAAGGTCTCTAACGCGCGCACGGCACGAAGCAGAGCTGAGTACTCACTGTTGGGGTCCACGTTCTCGCAGAGCTCCGTCTTGGCCTCGCCGTTGGGCCTGTCGCTGGGCTTGTGTGAGAGCCGGGACGACATGGTGGCGGCCGTCACCACGGCCTTGAAGCTGCGCTTCCGCTTCTGCACGTTGAGCTCGGGGTGGAAGATGATGATGTACACTTTCGGCATGTAAAGCATCCCCAGGGCCACTGAAGCACTTAGGTTCATGGATATTGTAAGTGTGGTAGTTTGTATGTAGAGCTAGGAGACAGAACACATGAGGCACCGTTACAGACCAGACAGGGCAGCGGGCGCAGCGCTTACAGCAGAACGTGGGCTACAGCCCTGGGCTCACGGCAGCACGGCCCAGCAGGGCTGCTCCGACCCATTGGGCTTCTCAGCATTCACATGGGTGCTCTGGGGCTGTAACACGGCACGCTGACCTTGTTAACCATACAAATTACTCTTCTTTTTAAATCGCTTTTTTAATGAGCTCGACCCGAATATGTGTGAGCCAAGAACTGTGCTGCAAACTGCTGTGACGTGCAGCAGCCAGCAGCTATGGCAGAACTTCAGTGCCTGCACCAACACGACCCCTCTCACACACTCACAGCTTCCTTCCACTTACAGAACGAAGAACAGATGTGGATTTCAATAAAACTGGTATAAACTGAAACTTACGTCTACTCTAAGTTATAAAAGAAGAGCATTAAATCCATAATAATATGGGTTAGTAAAAACTTGCCGTAAAAAAAAAAGAAAGGAAGGTTTTTTAAATTATTTTTAGTATGCTTTAATTCTGTACATTGCAATAACTGTGCAGACAATACACAGTGATTTGTGTGCTCCCAATGCTCAGCTATGTTTAGTATGAAAAGCTTGTGTATGTGCAAGCTGGAGATCAGCTGCTCTCATGAGATGAGTATTCAAAGGAACACAAGGATTGCCAAATGTACTCTGCAAACACAGAAAGCAGAAAAGCCTTTCTTTTTTTAATTACCTTTTAGAGGAAACACTTGATAAGTGAACTATAATGATCATTGTGAGTTAAAAGGCACAGAGACAGCACAATACAGGTGCAAAGGAGCTGAAAGAAGAAGTAAACTCCCTGCAGATCCTGCTCAAAAGGTAAATATATGGTACATCCATTCACGTGCAAAAGATAATACACACGGTGGGCAATTCCTTCAGAACACTATTTTCTCTTCTCCTGCTATTCAGTGCTAATCAGTTTGCATTTCTGCTGGAAGAGCTCAATAAATAAATACAACGGCACAGGAAAATGCCAACCCTGCCCAGATACTTCCAAAGTTCCGCACTTGGAAAAATATGAATGTTTCTGGACTTGCTCTTATATCTCCATAACTGCTGCTATCAGACTGATTAAGACAACCACTAGAAGCAATAAGGTGCCTACAGAAAACCTAAGAAATGTGCTGTGCACGACGTCTCTATACCAAAGCACACAAGCAAAGACTGCAGTGCCTTCTCAACATTTCTGTACCCATTATCAGAAGGGAATGGCGCTGATGTGATCAGAATTTTGTCAGTGCTGGAACGTTAGGACAAATCCCATCCCACCCTGTGAAGCAGTGCTGGGCCAAGTCCCACCATGCAGCCACGTCGTGAAAAACACACAGTGATGTTCTGCAACCTCGCTTCCCTGGAGAAAATAAGAATCCTTACAGAGAAAGCAGGAATTTGGACCACTGGAGGACAAAATAAAGCTGCTGGCTGAGCACTGCAGCATAACACACCGTGTTCTGCAGGCAAAAACACCACCTCTGTGTTGGACTGCCAACTTTATCCACTCAGCTCCTATTTCTCCTTCGGCCTCTCTGCCAACTGCTCCCTGTAGGAGCTTTGACAAACTGGCCAGCAATGCGACCTGGTGTTGTGTCAGCACAGAGGGAGGAGCAGCAGCTGCCGTACCCACAGTGTGACAGCACTGGAGCCTTCAAAAAGGAGACACGCGGCTGAGCAGGAGCCACTTTGAAAAGCACCACACACCAAGAAGGTTTCAAACGGATCCTCAGCAAGAGAAGTATTTGTTACCTTTGCCAGGCACTGTCTGCATCCTGGAGCAGCTGTTTGCTTTGAGATGGGATGCCAACACCTCTTTCTGGGAACAGAACACCATGCTCTGAGAGAAGCACTCTGCCCCGCTCCTTGGGAAGTGCTGCTCAGCCATGGCTGCTGGGCTGTGTGCTCAGCTGTGGGTGCTGGAACTCAGCAGAGTGGCTGCAGCATCCCTCAGTCATTCCCCATGGGCTGCTCCATGTCTGGGCTCCCAGTGCGACTTCCCCAGTGCTCCCACCCTGCAGGGCTGCTGCCATCGCCATGCGTGCCTGGAGCCTCTTAACTGGGTGCGTGCAGGCACTGAGCACCATTTCCTCATGCTGCTATGGGACAGAAGGTCAGCCTGCTGTGCAGTTATCCCAGCAGTGGGGTCCTCTGCAGCAGTGTGCCAGCAAAGGCTCCTGCCTGGGAATCGCCGATGGGAGATAAAAGGAGAGCGAGAAAAGAGCTTTTGTAGAACAAGGCAGGATGAGTGACACATAATGCTTCTCATGACAACTGGGAGCTTTAGAAAGATAAGGGAAACTAAGAGATATGCTTATTATGCAGAACCTTAGTTTTATGTATTTTATCTCTGCTTTGTGGCTTTACCAGTCAAACATAAAAATGCAGTTTACATGAAACTATTTCATTTCTTATTTCGCTTCTTCTGATAAATTCTCTGAAAGCATTTTAGATGAATGCAAATTGGTGATTTAAAATACAAAGAATGAGATTTAACCAACAATGCAGGTCTGATAACTCATACGTACCTTTTATAGATGGCGAGTGAAACCCGGTTTCCAAACTGGAGATGAAATTAAGAAATTAAGAAGCAGATTCAGCAAGGGAGGCTCTAACTTGAAGTGAATGAGAACTAGGGCTGAGCTGAGTGCTTCCAGCGGAAACCAAAGCTTCCTAAAGTGGTGCTTTTGGTCTGCAAGCCCAATTCCACTGAGGTTTGAAGCTACATTTGCTGCACCATGAGGACAAAGCCACCCGGGGGTCGCTCACTCGCATCCTTCCCAGGCAGGCTCTCATTTCTGATGGATTCTAACCTGGTGTTAAACACACTGCCCTTACAGCTACCAGTGCATCAGACTTTGAAGCGCTGCACTGGAGAAAAGGAAGCCCTGAGGATATCATTCACATGCAGAGACACCTAGCTCTTATCATCTATTTTACATAAAGGATTCCCATTTGAATTTTAGATTTCGGTATTTTGCAGATTCTTGCTCTATTCATGCAAATGATGAAAATTACCCTAAAAACCTTGAAAGAAAATCAGACTGGTCTCAAAAATACGCATCTAAGAACCAGCAATTTATATAGTGCAAAAAATATCAGTGGACAATTTTGTATGAGTGAGAATGGATCTCAGAAGCGAAGCACCACAGGACCAGGCCTGTCAGTCTGCACCAATGCAGTCCAGGTTTGCATTGCTGGGCCACGATCGCTGAACTGATAGCAGCATTCCTTAGAAAAGACTTTTTAGCAGTTGGCAGTACTTTTCGTAGGCTAATTCTTTGCATTCATAGTCTAATCAGGAGCAAGAGTTCCTTTTATCTAACTCAGCATTGTAATTAAGCAGTGAACGGTGTTATTTTGCAATATGGAAATAAATGGGTAACTTCAGATATTTCTGGGCTTGTGTTATCACAAACCAATTTATCTCACTTTTATATGGGAATTAAAACAAACGTTCTTACATATGAAGTAGGCAGTTTATAAATCTCCCGGAAGACTTCCAGGTCATGTGAAGATTTCAGCTCATCCCTTACATTACGTTACACAGACATAAGGACAAGAAACATCTCTTAATAAAAACCAGGATTAGCTCCCACTGCATGACGTGTCTGCAAAAATACGGGAAGCAAAAAGACTTGAATGCAAATGTTCTCAGACATTTTAGTGCTTAACGCCCCTTTCTGCACCAAAGGCAGCAGGGCATTTTAAAGGCAAATTAAACGAAGCTGAGATGCTTTTTACTCACTGGAAGTTTTGTTCTTTGCATAGAAAGAACCAGTGTCCTCTCTCTCCTGATGATATGTGGCCGTTTGCACCTCACCCAGCAGTCAGGACCGAGGGCAGACGTCACTGCAGAGAAACAACGGTGGCAGAGAACCCCTAAAACCGTGTTGGTGCAGGAGAGCACCGTTGGCAGCCCCAGCTCCCTGGTGGGACTGATGGATGAGCGCCTCAGGGAAAGGCAGCCCCTCCAGGCAGACACGGGCACACGGCAGCTCAGCCGCAGACACTGCACTGCGCTGCACGCTGGTGACTTGCAGGACTCTGCCTCCATTCCCATCCCTTTGAGCATCATAACCTGCTGAAGCTGTCGTTTAGCAGTGCCCTTTAGAGAACAGAGCAGCTTGAAAAAAGCCCCACCCAATCTCTTTTCCCAGATTAGAAGGCTTTAGCAGCGCTCAGGGCAAGTGGTTTGCCCTTCTTTCAGGCTAACATCATTTTGAGGGGAAAGAAAAAAAAGCCACAACAGCAACAAAGCCTTGTGGGCAGCAGGTTCTGGCATCCCCCGGTGACTTTCCAGGAGGATCGCTTTTTCAACAAAAGTGGCAAATATCTGTCATGGATGCAGGGAGCAGAGATTGGCCATTGCAGGGGGGATCGGACAGATGAGATGGGGACCACACCGTGTGCCCTCCACTGCAGCCTCCTGCTCCTAATGCTATTAGCATAATCCACACCATGCCAGCAGCTCATCATACTTCGTTGCCTTTGATTATTTTGTCAGTGGGACACACGCACAGCCCAATGCTCTGTACGTGTGACAACGCCAGGCGCTGTGACACCAAGCCATGCAGTGCTGTAAGCTGCCTGGGCTCAATACCACTGGCTGAGCACCACACGGCCAGCAGCACAGCCACAGTACTGGGTGGGAGCTCACTGAACGTACTCTTGTCCCATCACTTTTCAACCTGTCATTTCCACTGCACAGCAACTGCACCTTTTGATCCCTGTTGTGAAGATTCAACTCTTCCTTTGTTTCACAGAATTTCACAACTTCATGAACCCAACTGATTACAACGCTGTTGACCATTAGAAGAAAACTAACTTACCCTTATTTGAGCAGGAAGGACACTAGGTGGTGTTGGAAAGAGAGGCCAACAGCTGCAGCCATTCGTGCACAGAGCACAGAGAAGCCCTTCTGCTCTATGAGCATCAGTGGAGCTTCAGCACCTCAGCAGCGTGGCACAGGAACGCTATGTAAATTGTGGTGCTCAACTTCTACAAACGACAACGGATGCTACCCAGGGGACGTTTGATAAACAAATCATAGTAGTTATGCTGATTGCAGTTATTACAGTACAAAATAGCAAGGCACGCAAATAGCCTTTGCGAAACGTCTATGCGAATGTCACAGAATCAGTCACACCATCTAATTATAAATTCTCTGCTTGGTAATTATGTGAAAGGTGACACTGGAGAAAATGATGGGATTTCAGTGTCAGAAGATTTCCCTTTACCCACTCTGTGTTCTGCAGGCTGGCAGCACTGGGGGCTTGGCTGGAACAGCCGTGTGCTGGCGGTGCTGGAGGTGTGCAGTGCAGCAGCTCTGCAGATGGAGCCCTCTGCGAGGAACCTCCACTCCTACTTACTGCAACTTCAAGAAAAGGAGACTTTCTGTGCTGTGTCTTGATTTAAGAAGCCCAGAAACGGGGCAGGACTGTGATCCTTGCTGTAGGCCATCTCCATTCCTGGCCTCACCGACTGCAAGATTAGAAGGTCTTTAATTTTACAGAATCAACCTGAAATGCCCTTCTGCAGGCCACTCACTAGCAGGTGGGGCTCTGGCACCCAGTGCCCATCGACTTCTGCATCCCTTACATTTATATACACTGTACAGAAATACGCAACACACTTGCGGCTACGACAATTCAACTGACATTAAATGGACTGAAGCAGAATTAAATGGCGATGAGGTAAGCATATATTCTTTCTTTTCAACTTGATTTCCAAGCTGAAAACCACGTTTGTTCTGCAGCTTGGAGAGGAGCTCTGTGCTCCTGATGGGAAGCACGCACTCCTGCTTACAGCAGACCCAGGGCTGGGTGACTTTCAGCAGCGAGCACAGCGGGGTTGTTAAGTTAGTGTTCTTCATAGGGTCATTTAGGCTGGAAAAGACCTCCAGCATCCCCAGACCTACATCCACCCCACCCCTCCATGCCCCCTGACTGCGTCCCTCAGTGCCACACACCCACAGCTCTGGAACACCTCCAGGGATGGTGACCCCAGCACTCCCCGGGCAGCCCATAGCAGCGCCTGTGTCAGTGCCTGACTGCTTTTCCTGAACATCTCACAGAGTTACTTCTGGTAGGTCAGATGCAGCTGCTGGTTAACCTTGCAAATGTATTTCAGTGTAACTGAAAAACAGAATTCCACAGTAACAGCAAAGGATTCCCAGCATAGCATCACAATCCCTTAGGAGGTACGAAAGGGAAGATTGAAGTTTGGAAAGCAGCTCCTCAAATTACTTTTCCACATGCCAGTAACAACCATATCTCACTCTAGAAAGAGCTGATCAGCCATCTGCCTGCCCTCAGCAAACAACAGCTCACATGAGCACAGCAGCACCTGTCTGCTGCATCAGCTCCAGCCCCTGATGGGCTGAAAGCAGGATGGCACCCTCAAAAATCTGAAGATTCATTTTTGTCAGGGCAGTTTCAAGGCAACTTTCTTCCAACAGTCTTTTAAGCCTTGTTCTTTTTTAAAAAATTATTGTTTGCAAATAAGGACATGAATAGAAATCACACTCTTCTGTTTGCTTTGTTTTAACTTAAAAAAATACTGAACATGATCTGTTTGTTTATCCTTCATTAAATAGAACTTTGGAGTTTTGAATGAACTATCAAAGTAATGACAGATCACCACATAACAAACATCATGAGCCTGGTGAGCTTCAACCACGCACTCGGCTGGAGACAGCCACTGCTCCTACCACACGAATGGGATGGGAGATGAGAACAGAGACCAGATTTGAAGAATCACCACCACTGAAGCAGAAAACAAAAGATGTCATTATCTGCCCCAGGAAACAAGCGGAGCCCTGTGTGCTGTGTGCAAAGCACCCTCAGCTCATCAGCTCCATCTCCACAGGGGAACCTGCTCTGCACAACACGTGCCACGTGGAATGACAACATTCTGTTGTCCCAGGCAAGCAAACAGGAGCAGAACTTCCTCCAAGAGTTTCATCTGTAAGTGCTGCCTTCCAGGACTGTGAATAATAACAGGTTACTGCCCAGACCTGCTCTTCTTCTGGGCTAGATTAAAATTTGCCATGGTTTTGCATGTCAAAGGGAAAACTGAGGTTATATTCTGATGGATTTCCTCCTGCAAAGGCCAAGTGCAAGGCAGACCACATAGCAAAGCATGTTCCAGAAGCACCAATTTCCAGTCCCCTCTGCTCGCACTATAAAACTTCTCCTTCTGATGTCACACTGCCAAAAACAACTTAAATTTTCATGTCCTAAATCAGAGCACCCGACACATCTAGCTTTTCAGCTTGCATTTCATGGCCAAACAGGCAGAGTAAAGATGAAGTAAATACAAATATTTCCAATATGTTTCAGCTATTTGTGTCAATTATTTTATACAGCTTGTTCCCTTATAAAAGGAATTTCCTTATGCAAGAAATTTGCACGCATCAGAAAAAATATTTATGGATTATATCTGTAACTTGAATGATAATTCCAAATACTAAATGCTAAGGCACTTGCTCTGAGGGTTACTATGCAGATGAAGGAGGAATTTTGTCTCTCCCTCCTTTGAGAGAAACTCTAGGAGCTTATCTAGAAGGAAATTAAATTATTCAGATAATTGGACTGAGCAATGAAGGCAAGGGATGTTGCTGCTTTCAAAGGACATCACATGGCTAAAAGAGAAATTGAAGCAGCATCAAAGACAATCCCACAAATCAGATAGTTCACACAGTACGTACTGCAGGGATTGGACATCTGTTGGAGAAAGGAATCTGCTTTACCTCTGTGTCACTTACAGACACAACGAAGATGCCCACGAACTGCTCAGAACCTTCAGGAGTTGCTAAGCCAAGAAACAAGTAGCAATGGCCCCAAGTCAACAGAAGATTAAAGTGGTTTTGAATTTGGGACTCCCTGGAACCATGGCACCCTCTGACCTCATGACAGTTTTGAATGTTGTCATCTCTGAAGCAGGGATTTGGCATAGAAGGATGTGCCAGCAAAGCAAACTCTGTGCAAAATAGTGATGCTTGGAGCAGGGTCGTCCGTGTGCATCCAGCACTGAGATAAGATGTGTCCTCGTGCTCTGCTTCTGGAACCCAGCACAGGGACCAAGCTGCTCAGCTGCAGTCACTGCACAGCCTTCAGGCAATAACAGCCAACAGCCGCAGCCCGGTTGGGCAGCTCTCAAGCACAGGCAGGCACAAACAGCTCAGGAACCCATTATCAATCCTCAGAACTGTCTAGTGTCCCCTGCTTGACATTCATGATAATAGCAGTACAGTAAGTATCACAAAAGAGACAAACACAAAGCAGTGTATGTCCCCTGTTTCTATTATTAAAACAATGGCTTTTCCCTCCCCCAGGGACTGAGCACTTAGCTTTTTTGAGTTAGAGATAATTTGCCATGTCATTTTTTCTGAAGATTACATCATCGGAGAAAGGCTTCATTTCATTCCTCACTGCTGCACTCCTAAATTGACTGACACACAATCTTGGCATTTTAGGGTATTCAGCGCCAGGCTTCGGCTGCTGGTATAAATCACATTTCTTCACTCTTATTGCATTTTATTCATTTTATACATGACCAGAGATTAGAGTTCAAATGAAATACATTCTGCTATCCTTCTTATACTCCAGATGCTACTAGTCCAGAAATCTTTAATTTTACTCACTTCAACTACTGAATTATTCAATGCAAGGGGAAAAAACAACACGTGATACTCCGAAACTCCAAACAAAATAAGCAGAGGACACTGACTGCAGGAGGGGACCTCTGCCTAACACACCTGTGATGCACACCTGCAGGTACTGCCCAGCAGCACCAATATCTCGGGGCACACATAAACCCTTTGCACCTCCATGCAGGGGTTGGCATTTGAGAAGGTGCGGCCACGAACTGATGATTTCAAGCAGCCTAACACCTGCAGTTCCCCACATCACCAACTCCTGCTTTCAGCCTTCGAGAGAATATTTGTGGAAGTGGCACAAACAACTCAAAGAAAGGCTGGCAAGCCAGCAGGAAGCCAGAGCCCCAAAAAGGAGCGGGGTGCAACCTGAACCTCTCAGAAAGACCTGAGGGAGCCAGCACTGCTCCTGACCGCAGCGAGCAGACTGCATGGCCGCAGCTACAATCCTGCTTCACCTAATAGTTGCTAAATGAACACGAGGCAAAGCTATTTCACATCTCTTCTTGAATTATTAACGTATTCTAGGATAGAAAATAAACTTAGGTCAATTGCCTTCAAGTCGATTCCATTTCTGTTTTATGAAGGAATAAGCAAGAGTGAGTATCGAGTGAAAGGTATCGATTATAGAAATGAACAGTAAGCTAATGTGTGCATAAGTAAATACATAAATGGGCAAACGGACCAGGAAACCAAAAATATTATGACCCTCATAAATATCCCTGTGTAATAAAGCAGCCTTAAGGAACGCTGCCACCTGGACCAGCTGCCTTGCTCTCTGGAATTCACTCTGCAGTTATCCAGGACACAATTCATACGTGCTAATTCACACGTTAAGAAAAGGAAAAAAAAATACGTTCTCCATGAAAAACAATTTAAGATTCTTTAGATTCTGCCCTGACAGCATGGTAGGGCAAACATCTACCATCCCCAGTCTGAGAATTCAAATGTTCTCAGCACAGGTCTGTATCAGACCAGAGAGGTGCTGGCATTTGTTACTTGCCAGGAAAACCTGAGATGTCAGGCTGTGCGTCTCCCCACACTGCGGGGGTCTTTCCCACTGGAGAAAAACAAATAAGGTGTGGAGGAAACACAGAGAAAGCAGCAGAGCATGGCAAGAGGAAGCACCCAGCACAGCCATGGAGGAGCCTGCCCTGCAATGGCGCAGTGCCAGCAGCCTGAACTGGGGCTTGAGCGCGTGGAGAAAACAGATGAAGGAAACCGTACCACAAACTGGCACCTGGGTACTGGGCCATGTACTGAGTGTACTCTGAACAAACAAACACAGCTTTCCAAAGCCTCAGCTGCCCGAGGCCATGCGATGGAGCTGCAGCTTCCAGTCTGCTTGAAGTAGCGCTGGGTGCACAGGGGAATGCAAACTGACGGAACAGAGAAATGACCTCAAACAACCACTGAAACACACCAACAATGCAGATATTTCTATAATTCTACAAATTTAAACTGCAGAACAAAAGAGATTTACTTGCTAATTGTTGTGTCTTCTTAAAGGTTACTTTTTCCTGGTGAAGCAAAAATGTTTGTCCAAGTGGCAATGACTTGGGTTGAGGCTACACAGATAGCACATCATATAAAAAGCCAAACCAGACAGTTTTAGCATTGTGGTGCTGGTAGAGCCCCAGGAACAACACAGCAGCTATGTACGGGTAGAATGCAGAGGCAAGGTGCCATGGGTATCCTATTCACAGCGACCGGAGCACAGCCTGCTCCGTTCTCCCCTGCAGCAGCCAGGCTGGAAAAATTGTTTTTTCCTTAAAGCGTTTTCCTGCACTGTTTCTTTCTCTATGCAAAAAGCACAAATAAATGTGAAAAAGTAACAAACTGACCTTTATTTACAGACAGATCTTCTCAATTGAGAGCGAGCTGTCTAGCAGCACAGAAGTATGCATTTATTCAGTAAAACTTCTAGTGACCTTCCTCTCAGGCAGTCTGCACACACACTGACAGTGCCAGGAGCAATGAGGGGTGCTGCACGCCCTGCCCTGGGCACAGCTCTGCCTGCACACCCTGCTGCTGCCCGGCGGTGCACTGCATGGAGCTGCAGGGGAGATGCGGTCAGAATGGCCTCAATGGAACTGAAGGGCTGGCCTCTAAGGAAAGGGGATGGAAATGTGGAGATGCGAGGAGCCTCTGCCACGGCTGTGAGCACCCAGGTTGGCTCTTTTTGCTCCATGTGCTCTTATTTGTGCGGGCAGTTGTGGCACAGTGCAGGCGGGCTCCTCTGCCACGCTGCTGACACGCACAGCAGCTCAAGTTTTTGCACCATGTTGTCATGGAAATGCAATGTCTGCAGGTGCAGCTGAGAGCACGCTGCTGCTCTGCCTTGGCAGTGCTGGGGAACGCTGCCAAAATTATTCATAGCTTGGAAATCAGGGAGGTGCAAATGCCCTGATGGCTTCCCCCTATTACATACTATTAACCATTTTGGGCTTTGCAGTTTTCTTTAATTTTAGTGGATGGTAAATGAGGCAAGCCTTACATTACAAAGGCAGACAGCCCTTTCATTTCATCCATTTAGCTCTTCCAAAAATAAAATTTATAATTCAAAATAAATGTGGGCATTTTTATAGGTTTATAATCACACATTAGTAAGTTAATATTGCAAAACAGAAGGAAACCGCCAAGAGCCAAGCAGCAGCTCCCTCAGAAGGGCCAACCCTGGCAGCCCTGCACAGAAGCTCTGCCCACCACACATTTCTCCCCCTTCTTGGTGCTGCATGGAGCTGCTGGGACAACATGCACACAGCACCTGAGCCAGTCCTGCTCTGTGAGCCTACATCTTCCCCAGCCGTCAGCTCGGGCTTAACAAGGAAAAAAATAAATGCTATTTCAGCCCATGCTATGCTCCTAATGAAAAGCAGGACTCCACGCAGAAGATTCATTTTACAGAGCAAGCTTCAAGTTTTTTTCTGGCCTTTCACCTTCAATTTTGTCTTCCCCACTCCAGCCGTATGAATGTTTTATTTATATCCCGTCACTTCCACCCTGTTGGAAGGCATCTTCTGAAATAAGATTGCTCTTTTTCTGAGACAGCCTAGTTAATAGATTCCCTTCGCATTCACTTTTCAGCAGCTGAACCTCCTTGATGCCCCGACGTACCCAAACCATCACACCGCCAAACAAAGTCCTCCAGCCCTCCCAGAAGAGCAAGGCCCCATTCTCCTCCACAGCAGGGAGCCACATCTGTACACCATGGTGAGCCATGACTGAGCACACAGCTTGGTGGTACTGCAGGAAGCTACATGCAGTCCGATGGCGTCCTGCCGTGCTATGCTGCCACTGGGCACTTCACCACACCAACTTCTTCACCTGGTAACATTTTCTGGCTAAATTGATTCCTCATAATCCTACTGACTTCTTATTCAACTCCTTCTTCAGGCTATCTATTTCTGGGAGCATCTACTCAATGCGAACGCTGGTTCCATCCCCACAGCTCTCTCAGAGCAGTCTCCACCTGAGAGATGAGGAAGGTCCCCACTAATGGCTTCCATGTGGGATGTGAAAGCAATAAGGATTATTCTACATGAGAACAACCGGTGTGCAAAACCTCAAAGCCATCCCAGGAAAAACACCCTGCTCCTCTGACACACCAAAGAACTGAACTGTGCCAGCAGCACTGCTCTTTCTGTGCTAAATGTGGTCATCTTGGGTTCCCTCCATTGCTGTGGCCCTACTGTAAGCTCAAAAAAAGCCCATGGGAATCATTCAATGTCAGCAAAGTTCAACTATATTGAAAACAGATTCCATATATTTTGCATATAAAATGAGATCTAATTCTGCTTAGAGACCTTCAGGGGAATTCAAAGTGCAAAATGGTGTCAGCAGAGTGCAGGGGCAGAAAAGGGCTAATCTTACTCATCTGATGTTTCTTTTAAGACCTTCAGAGAGTAGAACAAACAGTGATTATTAAAGCACACTGTTACATATATATATATATACATATAAAAGCAAGCCAGCTTCTGGTTGACTTTTCAGATTATAATGTAATTATTATTTAAAACAGAGTATTTACATACTGCTTTTGCTACTTAGAACCAAACTTGCTGTTACTGGGAGCGTCCTCTCCATTTAACATTATCACAGTGCTGCACACAGGGTTGCGCGACTGCACAGCTGGGTGCTGGTTTGGGATCTAACACTTGCAGTCAAGCACAAAAAGCACCCTGCAATTCTAGCCAGCCAGTTACTTCTACTGGGTCCAGATTTATTTATTACTATCAGAATTATTTCGCTTCCTGAAGCTCAAATGTAAACTGAGTGTTTTAGAGCCTCATAAAGAATGGTTGGAGTCAGAGGACGGCAGGCTATGAAGGCTTTGCTGCCATCGCAGACCAGCTGTCCTTAGGAATTTAAACCCTTGCAAATGAAGAAAGACAACTCCTCATTAAAAAGTTACACGTTTTCCTTTTCTGTTAGTTACTCAAGGATGCATTTCTATTTTGGTGTGGTCTGAGTGCTAAAAAGCACCCAAGGGCAAAGAGAAGTGGAGCAGGGTGAACGTGCTGCAGGACGGGAGGCTCGACAATGCAAACTTCAGCGTTTTCTGAAAGCAAGGCTGTGCTCTTTGTGACTGTAACACGTCTTCCTGACAGGACAGTAAGGCCTGTCAGCCATCCCCACCCCAATCCCCTATTCCAAATGCAGCACAGTGGCTGTTCTGCTCTCCAGCTCATAGCATAGAATCACAGAATGGCCTGGGTTGCAAAGGCCCACAGTGCTCATCCAGTTCCAACCCCCTGCTGTGTGCAGGTCGCCAACCAGCAGCCCAGCCTGCCCAGAGCCACATCCAGCCTGGCCTTGAGTGCCTGCAGGGATGGGGCATCCACAGCCTCCTTGGGCAGCCTGTTCCAGTGCCTCATCACCCTCTGTGTGAAGAACTTCCTCCTAATATCCAACCTGAACCATCCCTGCTGCAGGCATACGGGCTGCAAACCACTCATCAAGGACACAGAAATGCTTTGCAATTTTTTGAAGACAAATCGTTCACATTTTACAGGAGTGCACTGGTTGGTGTTAAATTTATCTATTATTTCATCGCGTCCAAGTTTGCATCCAATTAACTTTAGCCATCTAAGCCTTGTTGCTACTAATGTATCTCAATTAGAACAAACTGTCGGCATGGCAACTGCTAAATCCATCATAACTCATGGATGGGGCAAGCTTGTTTGTGGCTTATGCAATCCTTGAGTTTCCACAGCTCACAGATGGGCATTTATTGTTAGGTTAAACTGGGAATGGGTAATCCTGGAATAGAAGATGATTTCGGTGCTTGTTTATTTGAGACTTCATTACAAGCAGCCAATCACTTTAGGAGCTGAGGAGTTTCATCCCACAACCCCCCGTGCTGGTGGGCAGTTAGGAGACATCCTTGCCTGTGAACCAAATCACAGCACCAAGAGCTTCCACTCCTAATTAGCAAATACGGCACTTATTTCATTACGGCGCTAAACTGAATCTCTGTCTCACTTAATGCTGCAACGACAGCTTACAGCAATAGCCAAGCCATTTTCCAATAGAGTCTAACGAGGTGACACTGTGTGCTGTGCTGCTGCACAACAGCTGCACAATTCCTCATTGCCAGCTCTGAATTAACTCAGAAATGGACTCCAATGCTTCACACCTCTGAGACAGCATTACAAATTGCCAGGAGTTATTTAGTGCTCCATACCTGCAGTTTCCTTTGGGGTACTTGCACAGAAAGCAATCAGGAATATTAAAGGATAACAACAACTCGAGTCTGAAGCCAATACAGCTAATGTTTAACTAGTCATGGTCTGACAAAAGTTAATGACCCAAGGAGCCAGTTCTACATCTATACTTTATTAAACGTTTTACATTAAAATTATTATGCAGATTTATACAGATAATCTTTGGGATCCCTTCCAACTTAAGCCATCCTATGCCTCTATCTATTGCGTATTCACAGCACACCTGTCTTTATTCTCAACTGAGATGTATTTACTGCCTCCTACCCCTTCCTAGGCATCAAGAAATAAACGCTGAGGATCTGGCGGTTCCCTTATCGCTCATGACGAAGCCACAAGGAAGCCAGTGAGAACAAGGCTGCATTTGTGCAAAGCGAAGCCTCAGTCAGCAGCCCAAGGGACACGGAGCATTACGAGGAGGAATTTCTCTGTGCATGATTGCAATCAAATCAAGCCGCGCAGCCCCCAGGGAAGCTTGCCCTAACAGACTGCCTCCACGTCCCACCTCCTGCTCCCTGCACTCAGCAGGCACTGTGGCTGTGTCCAGCAGTGAGTCCTCCCCTCCCAGCCATGCTGTCACCTATTTCCTCCCCAGCACGTCTTGCTCAGCCCCGGTTGGAGGTGGCTGGCTGTCAGCATGGCCTTCCTTTCCATCTGGAATCATTAACAGATCTCATCCTCCAGTCAATAAAATGAGCTAAAACTACATTGATTCTGAAGTTCTGGAGAATCAAAACACTCCATCTTCCCACTTGAACTTCCCTAGTGCTCCAATTAAGGTACCAGAACAAATCTTACCCGCTTGCTGACACCAGCTCCAACAGTGCCCTCTCCAGCTGTAATCACGCTTTGAGCACTGACCACCTTGCCTACACTAATTGATTTTCCTGTTACCATTTCCTAATGCAGTCTAGTTTTAAGCTTTTAAATGCATTTTACTCCTCAGTTTACTGCTGAAGTATTGTTGCTAGTTACGTTCTTAGCAGGAGCCGTTCCTCCACTAAAAAGAGCCCTGTTGCCTTCAAATCTTATTCAGCTGTCTCCATTAAGTACTCCAGGTTGCTCTGATGTTGAAAATGCAAATCACAGAATAAGAGGAAGACGACAGCATATTGTTCATCTCGTATTTTGTCCTCCTACTCCCTCTACATTCTTTAAAATAAGCGTCTCCGTCTCTAAGTATAAAGCAACGGAGATCGTGTGAACGTGAGATATTAAAAGTACAACACATACATTATTTTTTCAGTTGCTATAAACACGGAATGAACATTACTTAATCAGAGGGACTGTATGACTCAGGGGCACAGGCAGGGTGAAACCTGGGGTTTCCCGCTCCAGCAGAAGGTGGTTAATGGCTGAGTGGATTGCATTTAATGGGCAATTAGCGGTACAAGACAGACAGTTAGGGCTGAGCGGAAAACATCTTTGTAAATATGAGTTTCACCTCATTTCCCCAGCCTGGGTTTTGTCACCACAGACATGTCAGCCATTTAAAGGCCAAATGCCAACACAGAATGAATAATCTGGTGCTAAAGTGCCTGACATCATTAACTGCAAAGTGCTAAAGCTGAGAAACCCTTCATACAACCTTGGCAATTAAAGAGGTCAACAAGCTCTCCCTGCCACAGCAGATGACCCTATCAACATAGGTTTGGTTGGGGAATATCTGCCAGAAAAGGGACCTTGTCTCATGAATACTGTTTTATACCACTAGAGCTCGCAGGGTAAGTTCCAGCTGCAGGCAAACACTTGCCCAACTCCACTATTCAGTCTGGGAAGGAAAACATTTGGATCATCAGTCACTGCCACAACACAAAGATGGCACATTAGCAATAGGAAAGTTTAGGATGGAAACGACACCAAGCCAACTCAGTGCAGAAGGGAACACTGCAGCCAAACCACAGCCCCTCTTCCATTAAGCACAGCACCTTCCCAGCGTGATCCCTTCCTTAACAGGGAAAACAACAGCACAGAAACAGTTTCCCTACAATCTATTCCCCAAGATTTCCTTTTTTTCTCCCAATTCATCTCCTGGCTCGCACAATACAAGCAGCTGCTCTTCTGCACGCTTGCAGGCAGCCCTCCTTTGGCAGTGGCAGACTAAGCCCCTTCTCTAAGAGACACTCTGCATTTGTCATAGGGTATCAGCCCCCAGCGACAGCTCCCAGCCACTCTATGCTGCACCGACAGCACAACACACTTCTGGAGCCACCTACAAAGCCATTGGGGCTGGTGCCAGCTTGGGTCCTGCTCAGTACACCCAGCACCACACCAGGAGGGTGGGGGACAGGGACGAGGGGCAGCGTGGCTGCAGGTCAGAAGGAAGCTTCACAGCCCGTGTCTGTGAGGGATGTGAGCACACATACAAAAAAGCCTTTGTTTCAAAATGTAGAAATGTGCTCCAAATCAGTTTTGAAGGGGTACACATAGGACACAAGGTCTCCTTGTTTCTTTTTAACCTTCTAAGTTTATGCCTCAAAGACAAAATGCAAGGCAATTGCTTTGACTGAGTGCCGTAATTCCTACTTTTATTATTATTACATGCCTGCTTAAGCCATTTAAAACAACAAATAAATCCTTCAGGTCAATACTTGTGCAAGCATTTCTTACGTACAGTGAAACCTACTTTTTGGCCTTGCGTTAAAGCGGCCATGCAAGACTGAAAATGCGCCTTCAAGAAGAACTGTTTGCTTCCACTCTGCAAACCCAGCTATATTTAGTCGCTGGTGTGAGCAGAGGACCTGACATTTCTGTTAGAGGACTCTATTTAAAACAAACTGCAACAATCTTCTCCATCGGCAGAGGCTTTGCTTGGCTATGCGGGGCACCTCCTCACCAGTCCCCGTGACCTGGGACTGAGCCGAGCTTTGGGCCTCCTGCTCCCATTCTGCTTCTGCTCATTTCCAAATAAACAGAAGAAAAGCAGCTCTGAACCGGTCACCCACACGAGGGCAGTAAGTGAGGCTGCTCCGGGCCCTGCTGACAAGGGTCCTTGATTGAGCACCCCTGCACATGCTGCTTTCATAACCCATTCACACACAGTGACAAAAGTACTTAAGGACCCATTCTTTCTGCTCAAGTGGTTTGACTCCTGCATACAAGTTCAGCAAGAAAACTGAGAAACATCTGCATGGCTTATGTTGTACTGAATAAGCCCGTCATGGTTTTCTTTTTGTCCCTGGATGAGCTTGGAATCAGCAGCCATTATTTCTGACTCAAAATAACATTATTATGTTTCTACAATACCCATGGGGTTCAGAAGCTGGTTATGATCTGCTCTCACAAAGTGACACTTCAGTTCCCAGCGTTCAGCTCACAGCGTCAGCCACGACCTGTGGGATTTTTCTGGAGAGATGATTAACTCTTATTCAGAGGGAAGGGGCATTAATGGCAAACAAAGGTTTCTACAGAAGAAATCAAACTGCTCTATCACAGCACAGACCTAGAGAGTGCCAAAAACCCCGGAGTTCAGCACGGGAAAGACCTCTGTGTAGAGTCCCAACTCATCTACTGAGACCACGAAACAAGGCTCTGCAAAAACACGCACGAGAATCAGCGTTGTAGGAATACAGCAACATCTCAGGGAAACCATGGCATCGTCACCACCTCTGTGGGCAGCCTATGCCAGTGCCTGACCTCTCTTCCCAAGAAGAAATGTTTCCTGATGCCCAACGTGACCCAACGCTGGCACAACCCAAAGCAGGGCACTCCCAGGTGCTGCAAGCACCCCGCGTGATGCCAAGGAACAGTTGCACGGTCAGAGCAACGGCTCTGCAGGAAGGATTATGTTGTCAGTGCAAGTGAGTTTGACATTGCGGAGATATCAAAGCACAAGCAAAGAGAAAAGTTTCGTCAACAACGTAATTGCTCTGCTGGACTCAATGGAGCTGCAATTATTCCTCGCTGAGGTGTTGTCAGTTTGTACTGCAGATAGAAACTGTTGCATAACACAGATACGGGCATGTGCAGAGATTGCTTTTCATATGTAAAACTCTCTTGGCAGCTCTACGTTTTCTATTAAAATAAAGAAAGAACAAAAAAAAGAACCAAAAAAGTACATGTCGACACTATGCATTAAACACCCACATGCTTTTCCCTTTCAAAATTACGTTGCTTTTTAGCCAGTTAAATTTGCACTAGAAATCACAGAATGAGAAGATACCCTCCTTCTACACTTTGCCCAGCACTTGCTGGAAACAAGCCCAGTGCTTGCCCACGCTCACAGAACGTGCAGCACCCAGCACCCACAGCACGGAGCCACCCAGCCCCAGCAGTGCCAGGACATGGGGGGACCACAGCCGCAGTGATCAGGAGAGCCCAGGTTTGTCATTCCTGATGGCTAATGGAGCAAAACTGAATGCAGACTGGAGAGGAGGAGGAGGAGCTGGGTTTGGCTCCCAGTTCAGTAACTCGGTGAGCGCTTCAGCTGCCCGTGGCTGTGCTAGCAGGGTGGAAGAAAGGTTCTCCCTCAGGTGCCAGTGAAATTCTTCATTTGTGGTTTTGCCTCCAGAACCTCTGTGCAGCACTGTACGTGCAGCAGCCACTGCTGTGAGCTGCTCTCCTGGAGCTCTCTGCAGGGAACTGGGGCCCTCTTCAAGGAGAGGGTGCTTCCATCTCTATTGGGTTTTGGTCTCCTCCAGCAGTCCCAATGCAGCGCCAAGCAGCAGCCCTGCAGCACTGTGCTCCTGCTCCCTGGGGCAGCACAAGACAGCGGTGACTGCCCAGTGGGGGGTCAGAGCATTTCCCTCCCCTCTAAACTCACACTCCTTCCCGACTTCCATTTATTTTTTCATCTTCCCAATGAGATTTTTTTCTCTGTTCTCATCACAGAAGGGAATGGAAAAGGCTAGAATTATCACAGTGAAGAGATCCCTCACTTTCTACATCAGACATCAAAGCAGCATGCTCGCAGGCTTCAAAGAGTCCCTTGGTGACTGCAGAACCACCGCAGGGCTGCAAACTTCAAGTAATTCCTGCTTAAATGAATACATCTCCACTACGAGACAGCCACATGCAAATTTAAAAGTAGTATTATTACTCCATTATGAAGATACCTGTTCCAATTTTGTGACAATTTCACAAAATGAATTGATTGTTAATTATCTTTTAGCACTCACCTATATGTTCCTGTAAGGCTATTACTGTACATGCATGAACACGAGGACTGCACTGCTTCTGCCTGGCTAACGGTTGGTGGCATCCCTTCATTGCAGATGTACACCCTCCTCCTCAGGTAATTATGTGGAACATGATTGTGGCCTTGGGCTCTGCCTGCTCAGTGTTTTCAATTAGATTTTACTACAAAAATACATATTAACATTAAAGGAGCATTACAATGCAGCAAATGTGATAAAACAGATCAATGGTAGACATACCTTCTACTCCTGTTGTTTCAAGAATCATAATTGCCATTAATTTACGGCCTTCTGAGAAAGATCTAATTGCTTTAATCATCCCTTATTTCACCCACAGTGTGCACGTCTTCTGCTACCCAGCTTTACCAGCAGCATTACAAGCCCAGGCAGCAGACCAGCGCTCACTGCCCGCACGGCCTCCATGGCCTTGGCTGAGCAGCTGCAGACCTGGGCAGAAGCTCTGGGCTGGAGGAGGTGCTGCAGGGGCACAGAGGATCCTTCTGGAAGAGCCCTGATCGGCGCGTGCTGCGGACGTGGGTACATGAGTGCTTTTGGACACGTTTACAGCCAATATTTCTTCGTTCTTCCAGACACTGAAGATGCCTCTGAAGAGCACGGGTGTCAAATGCTGGCCAAATCCCGGGTGGGTGGTTGTTTTCAGACTGGTTGGAATCCTGCAAGCTTTCCGATGGATGCTGCTCCATTGAGTGGGTGATACAACCACAGGGGGCACGGGGCACATCCCTGTGATGAACACAGAACGACACCCAACCGCCTGCCCTGAACTGCAGGGATGAGTGCTGTGCAAACTGCTGCAGAATGGCCGACGCAACGCTTCTACCCCACGGGTCCTCAACCTGTCTGTTGGATGCTTCAGGCTTCTGTGCAAAGGGAACTGGTATTGCTGTTATCACTGTACTCACTTCCGAAACACTAACACCTTTGGTTGGCTGAATACTACACAAAATGGTTGCTGACAAAAATCCAGAACCACCAGATAGCTCCATAAGTGAGAATTCAAGCTTGTGAAGGACATGTGAACACACGGAGCTACGTTCCCACCAGTCACTGTTTCCTGATCCACGCGGTTCCAAGAAGTTCCGCAGCAACACCAGGCTGCACCAGCGCAGCCCTGCAGCCCCACATCGCAGAGCAGCACAACGTCAGGGAACACGTTCCAAAGAACATGTAATCTGCCTTCTATGGGGCCAGGGTCCCATTTGGGCTGAGGCCAACAGCCAGGGCTCACTGCAGGACAGCCCCGGCCCATGGCACCGCAGGGCTGCGAGGCTGCATGAAACCCCACACATTCCTCAGACCTGATGCTGGATGAAGTTAAGAACTTCAGTACCTGAACACGCAGATCCTCACAGCTCCTGAAAACATAATACAGCTGTAGGCGAACTCTACTGCAGAACAGCGAGAGAAACGAATATCTGCAGTTATAAAGTTCTAAGCAGCCACTGTTATTAGAACCAGTCTTCACTTCTGTTTTGGAAAGCAGGGGCATTATAAAGAATAAATGTTAGCATTATTTAAAGCTATTCATTTCAAAGGGTGATAAATTACATTTCTTTAGAAGAAAGCTACAGCTCACAACCCTTCGTGTGCCCCCACTATGCCAGATTCAAAGTTGTGCTCCAAATGAGCCTCAAAGCCCGATTTCCTCAACCACCCAACAGCATAAAACTCCAGCAAATGTTGTATTGAAATCCTCATAACTCCCAAATCCTTGTATGTATGGTTGCTATAGCAACTGTCATCTCAAGCCTTCCCAGCAGAGAAAATAAGTGTGTGTCCTACCTGGTTAATCGGTATTTGTATTATGGAGAATTGAAGGGTAACTTTGTTTCGCCAAAAAATAGAACAGGGACTGAAGTGCTACTGTGCTAATGTGATATTATTTAATCTGAACAAGAATCCACTTTGCATGTGCCTTGAAATTATAGTATTTATGTAACATTCAACACAATAAGTTAAAACGTTGCTGCCAAATACACTTGGCTTACCCCGCTTACTGATTTGAATAGAAGGAACGTGAAAAAAGACCCAGAAATCTGAAGGAAGGTGGAAGACTACATGGGATCAAGGGCTGCAAGTTTCACAGTGGCTGTATTACAGTTAAAACAAATAAAAAAGCCAAAGGTTAACGCAATCTGGATTCAAAAATAGGCTGATGGAAAGCCAAGAATATATGGTCGGTGTTTTCCCATTCCTCTTCATTTCAGGATGAAGAAAGCTCCCAGCATGGAAGACCACACTGGCTGAAAACCATCACTCACTCAGAGTCATGATTATAACTTTTTTTTACTTGACAAATGTCCTCAAAATACTCCAAGAAGTCCCACTCGCTGCACCTATCCAGGAGCATGCTGACAGCTATCACTGCCTAGCAGACATACCCGGAAATTTATTATTTTAATCTCAGCAGTTACTAAACAAAAGTGAAATCCAATGATGACATACCCCTCATATTAGTTCAATGGCACAATCTGAGAAAATAAGATCTTAGGGGAACATGCAACGCAGAGAACTACAGCTGCACGCCGTGACTGAGAACGAGAACGGACTTCAGACCTGTGCACACAACGAGTTCTTTTAGTCTCACAGTTACACCTTGGCCTGATTCCAAATGACATTTCTTCTTCAAACCGTGATGGGCACAGGAAGCGCAGACCTGTGCACGTTACTGAGCCCAGCGTGGCACTGCAGATCAGACACACTGCCACATGAAGCAGACTGATGCTCAGGTTGGCCATTAAAGGGATCTAGTTCTTCAGTACTACATCCTAGAGATTTAGAAATGTAATGTAAGCAACACTACTCATACATGGAGATGCTGAATTCCCACAAGAGAAAATAGCTTGTGATCTCAGACTTTCATAACCAGGGTTGAACATGGTGAGAAGAAATGGAGAACGAGGTGGTGAGAAAAGAGCCCCAACCCCACGCCCAGCTATTTCTGACACAGCCTCCAACAATTCCTCCTGCCCTGTTAACTCCTCCTAGCATCAACAGCATTACATGGAAGAAGTAAAATGGTACTAAACAAGTGCTGAAAGGTATTGTTTTCTTAACAATAAACTGACTTTTATGTACAGAGACAGCAAGACGGTATTTTAAGAACTCTCTATCACATTGATTTAACTACAGATGGTTTTTCCCTTCACTGTATTTTTCTTTGTTTTTTTGCCATGAAAGCTTAGCCTCTGGTAATCCTTGCTGTGCAAGTCTTAAAAATATTTACTTTAAGAGAGAGTCATAATAATAAAAAAGCAGCTACCAGCACCACCTGCGAATGGATGCTTCCAGATGCATCAGAGCGCATCGCATGCTGCCATACTGCTGTTTTACCACATTGCCTGTAAAAACCTGAAAACGGTCCAACACATAAAGGGAAATGAAAGATCCGTGAGACCCAGCGATCTCAGATGTGTGCCCTGCAGTCTGCCCTGTGGGGACGGAGCACGGCCATGCAGCCCCACAGGGTGACCACACTACCATGGGGCCCGGAAAGGCAGGAGAAGGCAATGGTAGGAGCAGGCACTGCTGACCTACCCAGAGCCTCAGGGCAGAGGGAAGCACAAGCCCCAGGGCTCCCTCCCACCATTCTCTCTCATCTGTACTCCAAGATTTTGGCTCAGTTCGGAGCATTGATCGAGCTGCGCTCCACCTGACCTCACCGAGCAGCACGTGCTCTTTTCAAGTGCTGCTCTGTATTGACTCTGCCGCAGAGCTAGGGCTTTTGTAATTGGTTTAACAGCTTTTTGAGGCCACTTTGCTTCTGGTAAGATGCCCACACATCCACTGAGGATTGAACACAGTTTTATTGTCAAAAACAACTGTCCAGGAGCACAGCAGCAGCGTTTGGCAGCATGGGCCCTCTCTGGAGGAGCAAGACACACAAGGATGGGTGGGCACCACCCTCAGCCCCAAGGCCCCCTAGCCTCCACTGGGAGCTGCTGGGCAATGGGAGGGACCAACTGGCTCCATGCTCAGTGTTTGGTATCCAAGAAAGGATCTGAGTGAAAACATGACACGGTTCCTCCGTCCTACAGAAAAGGCCACAGCAGCATTTTGGAATACATACCAATAGTGACAGGAAAGCACACTAAAAGAAGAATGCACCCTAAAACATGACCCAAAACCCAGAGAGCAACAGAGCAGCAGGCAGGCAGGAACATGGGGCACAACCACCATGCAAGGATCGGCAGCAGCTCACAGGGACCGTGGGCTGCACCCAGCAGCAGGCTGTGGCACCAAGGAAGCCTGACTTCCTGACATCACAGCTCAGCAGGGCAGTTCTGAAGGCTAAGGGCAGACTGAGAGTCTGAGTAAATGCAAGCTGTGAATCTGCTTTTCCCATATACCACCTCCCATATATCCCATAGGTTTTATATCCAGCCTGCAGCACTGGCCCTTCCTCAGCCCTGGTCTCTCCTTTCTCTCTGCTAATGGAATTATTTGCCTTTGATGAAATACTTGCAGCATGTTTTAGTCTTGTTTTTTTTTTTTTTTTTTTAAACTTGCACTGAACAAGAGAGGTATATTTAATATGCTTCCTACCAAACAATATTATAGTTGTATTTATTGATAAAATAAAATAAATCCATACAATGAAAAGCATGGTGTTATATATAACACCATTTCTCAGCTTAAAAGATTGGGCTGCATGAGATTTTCAACATGTACAATTTCCATTTCAGCAAAGACTTGCGTGGCTAAGATCATGCCCAATATTTTCCAGAGAAAACATCTGACAGAAAATCACTAGCAATCACAAAAAAAGTACAACACCCCCTGCCCTGCCAAAAAATAAGAAGAAAAAAGAGAGTAAGAAAAAGAGACAGAAAAGAGATCCAAGAAGCAAAGCCACTGTGCATTGCTCAGTGTAAGCATGAAGGCCTCTCTAGCTGGGGAGGAGAACTGGCACAGCTGGCTCATGGCTCAGATTTGCCACAGCCACACTCAGTGCCCACAGGCCAGGGAGCATCTCTGGGGATGACACCCAAGTGCAGCCACGTGTGTTGTGAGCTGCTTGTCACACAGTGAAGTCACACTGAGGGCAGAACTGCAGTCACAGCCCCAGCGTGTTTGCACGCATTGTGGAAATGGACCTGTGCCCTCCTCACAGGCACCAGTTCTGCAGGGCTGCACTGACACAGGCTGCAAGGCTGTTTGCTCTGCTGGCATCATCTGCACTCGGCGTGAAATCAGATTAATAACATCTTTTGCTGTCCTACCTGAATTCGTGCAAGAATCTTTCACTTTCAAAGCAGTACAGGGTAATTCAGCTCTATAGGTGAACTCATGGTAAACTTAAGATTTTGCTGCCAAATGCTTCCTAATTCCAGCAGCAGCCTTTGACATTCTTCCAGTCTTTCTATCACACAGTTAAATCTTTGCAGACAGCTCAAAGCCACCATCTCGGTCACCTGCAGGCCTGACACGCTCCCAGGCAAGCAGCACAAGAGCTGCTCTGTGCTTGCTGCATCAGACCAAAGCGACACACAGACCCAGCTGGGTTGAAAGCTGCCCGTGTTGTTCCTTATCTCACCCTTGACAAGGAGAGCAGTAGGGTTTGAAATACCTGAGATGTGGCAGCACTCCTTTCCAGCAGAAATCACCGCCCTTCGAGATGCAGCTGGAGCTCAGGACAGACTCTTTACCCTGTGGTGTAAATAAGCCCTGAAGCTGCTGTTAACAGAGCTGAGCACGCATCAGACAACTATGCATTGAATTCAGCACTGACCTCTAGAAGCACAGACATCTCTTAATCATTTTTTAACATTATTTTCTTACGTCTTGTATTTGAAATGACTTAGTTAAGAGATCTCCTTTTATGAACGATATGACAGCTAATTCCCACTTATTCTACTGAAAAGGGACAACTGAAATAGATGCAACAGTAAAAAGAGTGGCTAATACAATTGCCATTGATCATTTGCCAGTTTATCAAATGAAGATCCCACCAGCTAACGGGAGAAGGAAAATAGTGCTGTATGTTGCATGTCTCTGTAACAAGCTAACTGGAAAGCTCATTTGGAAATCTTTGTAAAGCTGGACATCAGCATACAATTTATAGCTGTAATGAAAGCTTTTCTAACAGACGACCGTGAGCTCATTTTCACCTACCTTTTCAGCTGACTGGGCAGTGCCAAAAAATATTGGAATGAAGGCAAGCCATACTATACAGGTAGTGTACATAGTGAATCCAATGGGTTTAGCTTCATTAAAATTCTCTGGGACACCCCGAGTCTTGATGGCATACACAGTACATGTAACCATTAGAAGAATGCTATAACCCAAGGAACAAATGATTTGTAGATCCGTTATGTCACATTTGAGAACTCCTCTGGCTTGATCAGGGTTCATAGTTTTCTGCTCATCATAATCTATAATGATGTTGGGTGGGTCAACTGCAAACCAAATAAAGACACCTAGAAGCTGCACAGATATCAAACTCGACGTGATCGCCAGCTGCGACGTGGGGCTGATAAGCCTGGGTGCTGTCACTGACTTTTTGCCCTGCTCAAATATGCGGTAGATGCGGTTTGTTTTGGTCAGCAGGGCTGCGTAGCTGATGCACATCCCCAGCCCCAGGAAGATGCGCCGGAAGGAGCACACGGCGACGTTCGGCTTGGCGATCATCAGGAAGGTGATGATGTAGCAGAGGAAGATCCCCGTCAGCAGGACGTAGCTGAGCTCCCGCCCCGAGGCCCGGACGATGGGGGTATCGTTGTAGCGAATGAAGGTCGCCATGACAAAAATGGTGGCGATAATCCCGAGCATGGCCAAGAAGACGGGGATCACGGCCCAGGGCGAGTGCCACTCCAGCTTGACGATGGGGATGGAGCGGCAGCCGGTGCGGTTCTCGTTGGGCCGCTCGTTGTAGGAGCACAGCAGGCAGGTGACCTCGTCGGCCTGGTACTGGTACCCATCGCACAGCTCGCAGTGCCAGCAGCACGGCATCCCCTTCACCATCTTCTTCCTCTCTCCCGGTTTGCAAGGCAGGCTGCAGACCGAGGACGGGACTTCTCGCACTCCTCTACCCCACTGCATGTCGTCGATCTAGGAGACATGTGAAGCAGAAGGAGGCTGTTATGTGGGTGTTACCGCCGGACCACGGGGCAGCACGCTGCAACAAATGGAAAACATCACATATGGTCGACTGTGCTTTTCCAGACTGCACACCAGCGCCTTCACGTGGGACTGTAACCCAAGACTATTTACTACAGCCATTTTTCACGTTTCTTAGTAATAAATTTGCGTAGAACGACACAGCACCAGACAAAACAGCAGTGTGAAAACCCTTTTTGCTGCGTGAAAATCAGTGAGAGCACTTGATTTGGCTTATGGGAAGGCAGCAGCCACACTGCGAGACTGCCTTTCGTGCACCCAGAGCCTGGGGCTCCTCACTAAGACCACAGCAAGTGTTCTCCCCTCCTGGAACTACTGCTACAGGGGAACACTTTGAGCAAGGTGGAAATGTACCTAGGGGCTGGAATTGGTGGGAATGTGGTGAGATCTGTAATGAGAGCTGCGTAAGAACTACAAGGTACAAAGAAAACAGTCATCAGTTAATTAGATAATATTTCATTTCAAAGTCACATCCGGCTTCTGAAATACCACGCATGCTTCTGGGAATGCAAATTATCAACGACTGTATTAAGTAAATGGAACACCTCATTTGTTCTGTAGTCCAAAGAATCCTAAATCTGAAGAATCCTAAACTCCAAGTTTAACTCAAAATACTGCACAAAATTTGAGTCACCAATCATTCCAAAATATTCCGGACTGACCAGCTGCTAAGAACCTGGGAGGTTCAGCACTGGAGCTCCCCTGCAATAACCCAGTCTGGGACCACAGGGAGGTCCTGACACCCAGCACCGACTCACGGCACCAGATGCAGCTCAGCCACACAGCAGAACTTCAGAGACTCCTCAACCTGCAGCACATGTGTGTGTGCACAGCTTTTCCTGATGCACTACCTGATCTGCTGGGGCAAACGTAAGTCTAACTAAAACAACATTGCAGCTAATAATTTAGGTTCTTCAATGTTTACACGCTCCAATATTTCCTACAACCGAGGGATTTTAAGGTGAGCTGCTGGAATCAGCTGTCTGTGATTACTGATGTGCGCAGGAAGACTGGGGTTAGGATGTCTTAAACTGAAGGATTAAGGTGCACCCTCCTAATTTAATTCAAAACAGACCCTGTACCAACTTTGTTTCATATGCTTGAAAAACATCAAAGCCACAGACTGCTCAAATATTATAGTATTGAGAGTCTGCAGCCAACGCTACAGAAATAATCCCTCAATAACAGATGTTTGAGAGGTCTGCCCCTGCTCAAGAAACTTCATTAACCTTCAGTGTTCACTGCTTATTCTGAAAGAAAACAAGACCCGGGAACTCTTCCCTACCATTGCACTGAGCTGAAGGCTTGCAGCTTACAGAAGCTGAAGAACGATTCCTCCTTATCACTGCCTTCTATCTCACCTTTCTAGAAAGATGGAAGCTGAGGCAGGGCAACTACCCCTTACCAGTGCTGGTACAGCTACAGAGTGGCACACCAGCCCAGGCTGGAGCTCCCATTTGCTATTACAGCTACTAAACACAGAACGTACTTGGTGCTGGTTTTACAGCACGCATTGATATGAAATGAGGAAAGCATCTACACACATGCAGTTTGACCCAGGCTGCAGCGATGAAAGGGTTCTCACCAATTTTCCACATACCTCAGAGAGCCACAGAGTTATTAATGCATCATCACATCCCCCTACGCCTTCAGACCCAGAGAATTTCCATATTCTCAGAAGTATCCCGTGCATTGCTAGATAGCGGGGACAGCCCGAAGGAATCTCATTCTGCACAGATACTGGTGTGAGGAGATAAACAGGAGATCGGGCAAAATTATGGAAAGTTCTTTTCTGGTCTGCCTGGACCACACCACGATAACTCTGTATCGCTGCCCTCAGAAAGGCTCACGGTGCTCTGTTGCTTCTGGCTAGAAAATTAATAATGAAAACTGCTGTCAGATAAGCCACCTGCCACCGAGGCAGGCGCTGGGAGCGGAGAATCCGATCCAAAGTGGAGATGCTCTCCCCCCTCACACACATGAAGAGTATTTTTGAAGCATTTCACGTCTTTGTAATAAATTAGTGCTTCATAACTGCTTTCAGAAGTGTAAACAAAAGCAACAAACTGTTCAGCTGTACATCGGGAGCGCTGGGAGCTGATGGCTGTACCCAACGTACATTATTCTGTTCTCCTCTTCCCACCCTTTACTGCAGTTTCTGTAAATAGGCTTTCAAGAACCTGAATCTAGAAAAAATTTCTACTGTGTTGAGGAACTGCTACATTCAGTTCCTTCTTTTATTTACTTAAACCTATAAACATGCTTCTATTTAATGGCACTTTTCCCAGTACTTCTTGCCTATCTGAGCTGGAAACAACTTACAGATTTTGCAAAGTTCAGAGTTTCAGGATCAGGACCATAAGAATAATTTTTGTCCACTATTACTGTAATAGGACTGTCAACAGAACAAAACAGCAGAGCATTTCCTTCAATACAGTCTAACTAATACCAGCAAACCATGGGATTGCTGCTGTTAGGCTCAGATAAAAGCAGTATTTTTAAGCAGTCCATATGAAAGCAAGCACTTCTGGTCTTTGCTTCCTCCCTCAGCCACCTCAGCACAGTGCCAGTCCTGCCTTCAGCCTTCCCTCCCAAGACTGGCACCTGATCTGCAACTGCTCAGAATCCGAATGGCAGATGAGAACTGGGAGGACAGGAACTTCATCAGAGCCTTGCCAATTAGCTTTCCTAATGCTGGCGATGCACTGTGCCTTGTGCTCCTCCACGCTGCCCCGTGCTGCCGTGGCACTGGATGCTCCCTGGAGGCTGCACACCACCACGTGTTTCACCTCCTGGGTTCATTTCCAGATGCTGGATCCCACAGGTGAGGCTGCACGTGGCTCTGGGCAGCGAGCACCCAGCACCCAGCAGCAGAGCCCACAGCTCACTGCCCGCTCCATGAACACCTCGGTGCCATGGGATCTGGCCCCAGTGTTAATTCTCATCATGCTCACCACAGAACAAACATTAGCAAGAAATGCTTAGTGTGTCTCATAAGGCCTAGCATAATTGTTCATTTTAATGAATAAAGTAACTCGATATATGTCTGTAATTTAAACATCGCTGCTTCTTTTCTCAGCACCACAAACATTTCTGTAATGAGCTATTTGTTCTGAACCAAATTGTTCCATGCAATGTTTGATTAAAATAGAAGTCAGTACAAAAATAATTACGTTACTGATAATTAACCTTCTCAGGAAAGATAGCTACTTTCCCCAATAGGATGTTTATAACGGTGCTGCCATTAATTTTGTGGACATATTAGGAAACTATTGCAGAGGATTGTGCTCAGATTTATTGCTATCTCACAGACTGCTTTCAGGCTCCTGTCACTAAGTCAGAGTTCAAACAGTTTTTGCACATTCAACTTCCCAGATAGCAATATTTGCATGACTTAGCTCTTCGGGCATAGCTATTAATGTCTTGTAATTAGTTTTTCAATCCAGGGCTTTAACGTGATAACAGTTTTAAGCTAAGAATGTCAACAACACACAGTCAACAAAGCTTCCTGCAAAATATCAACTAAAATCCCTTAAATAGATTACAGCAGCGATAAGCCAAACAACCAGGGAAAGACACAGATCTACCACAACGGCTCACCCAGACCGCCAACGCTGCATTTCACCCACTGCTGTAACTTTTCCCTTCAGCTCCATCCCCTGGGGGCAGTGGCACTCAGCCCTGCAGGAAGGGCTGCTCCCCACCACCCCGTCCGTCCCCGTAGCTGGGGCTCCTAACAGCCCTGGCGCTGCCCCGCTGCTGGGTTCCAAAATGAATCCAGCTTCGGAGGAGCAGCACCAGCACTTCAGTTTTCCCACCGTGCTGAGATACCCATCTGAAATCCATCCAAGTATTCTCCTCTTAAAACAGGAGTTAACAGTCGCTGTGTGTGTCCTGCTCTGGTCTCTCCTACCACTGCCTGCTTTGTGCCAGGGAGGGCTGTGGGCACAGCCACACCTATCATTTAGTCATCGTTTATGCGATGAGTAAATCAGTGTCCAAACCAAAGGCAGTGGAAACTCATCACTGCTCGCAGGCTTGCAGCCAAAACCTGGCAGTTGTGTGCAGTCAGCACAGCTCCTTCAGCTCACACACCGTGCCCTGCTGCCGAACCCGCACTGAGCTCCGAGCCCACCGGGCTGAGATCCCCAGGCTCTATGCTGTAACTGTTTTTTGGTGATCTCACAACAACCAGATCTTAACCTGCACGGAAACATGATGCATCTTCCTCTTCTCATCATACTGCTTGTTTACTTTAATATTTGCAGTCATTTTCCACCCATCTCACCTGCCTCGGTAGCACTGGACACCGCTGCAATGAGCAACAACAGTAATGAGATCCAAAGCCCGTTTGTTCTACATTAAATCAAGGACAATTTCAGCACAGCACTGATTCAGAGAGAAACGCTTAATCTACAGTTTTTGCAAGAATGCTCATTATACATTCCTGTTGACACACAATAAAGCTGAAAATTAATTATTTTAATGCTTTTATATCTGACTACGGCTTCCTGTTGTCTTCTTGGTAATAGGATGGGATGGGATGGGCCATGCATCTTCAGAATTCATCCTGCAGCCCCTGCATAACTTTTCAAATTAAAATAGAACACATACTTCCAAATGTGCATTTATAATAAGCAGTAGTTATCTATTTAAGTTGGTAAGTTAGAGCAAATCTATCTTCTTGAAGTAATCTGAGGGAATTTGTCATCCTGAAGTGGCTCACAATTAGTTTCTGTAATCAGCACCAAGCCTGTTGCTCGGACCAACACAGACTTTTGCTGTCCTTCGTGCTGTGCTCAGCATTGCGTCCCCAGCGTGCTCCATTGCCAGCCCTCTCAGAGCAGACTCGAGGCCAATAGTCTTCTTCCCTACTTCACAGAATAGAAATAAGCTCATGGTGCCTTTAATATTTTACATGCAGAAAATAACAGCTGCCATGGGGGGAGCAACAGTGCCACACTTAGACATCAGAGCCTAACACGGTCATTCAAAGATTAACAAAACCAGCCCCTGCTGTCCACTGTCCTCACGTTGTGGTCACTCAACCAATATCAGAAACTTTTAGGGGAAAATTTGGTTTCCAAAGCTTTTCTTCATTCCCTACTACAACTGACTGTAGAGCAAACCTTGCTGACAAATTATCTGATCTTTCTAAAGGGCTGTAAAGGCATCTAGGGAAAAAAAGGGAAGGAAAGAAAACCCACTGCAAGGCATTATGGGGATATTTATACACCAGATTTCACTTCATACAGGAAGACAATGGCTCACTGTGAGACCACTCCTAAGTGCCTTAATCAAGTGATGCTCCCACTGATATCAATTGGAGCTTTGCTTCAGTGAGGAAGTGATAGATTGGTGTTTAATTATACCATAAATCAACTTGAAATCACCAGCAGTTACCCCCAGGATGCCCAGAAGGAACAGCCATCAGGCATAGATTGCATTGTAAGAAGTGCTAACACTCTAAAAGCTTGTACTCTTGGAGTTTGGGGGGGGGGGAAAGGGGGGAGAAGGAAAGAAGGAGGGGATTTAACCAACGTGGTGTGGGGATCATGACAAAATACCTCGTTTCAGTTCAGCTACTCATTGAAACTGCATGGACCACAGACAATCTGCAAATCTGAGTCTCCCTGTTACTGAAGCTGGACCAACATTTAACCCAGCATCACGTATCTTGAGAGCATCAGTGGGACAGCCCATTTAAAGGCTGGTTCAGTGGACAGGACTGGGAGCAGGGCGGGCTGGCCGCCAGCAGGGCTCAGTGAAGCATCCCTGGCACAACTCACAACCCACAGATGTCAGCCTGAAAAGAGCCCAGTTGTCCCACTGCTGGCAGCCCACACTTCTGCCAGCTCCTGATGTTTCTGTGGTCGCGTACAAGGAGATAAAACGCTGCTTAATTAAAGGAGCAATTTACAGCTTGTCTGGCACCTAACTGGGACAATGAAAGCAGGTTATGAGCATAGTAGCCTGGACTATTATAAGCATTTTATGCCTCTGGCATAAGCTAACTTGTCCTTTAGTGTCACAGCCCTCAAAGTGCAGCCGGAGCCGGAGCCGTGCGCGGCCGCCCCGCAGCACCTCCATGCAGTGCAGCACTCGTACGCACCGTGGTGTGAAACAGAGATGAAAGGTTTCATCTCAAAGCGAGGTGGCCCAGTTATGGACTCATATAAGAGAAACTGCTCAGTATTTTACAGCCGGGCAGGAAATGGCCTTAGCAAAGTAGCCTTCAATCACAGATTTCTGCTTTTGTCTGCTTTCTGGGACGGTCAGACACGATGGCATGTGTCTTCTTTCAAATATACCCACGCTGCCATTAGAATAAAAATATGAAACTTAGAAGCCATGAGGTATGCAATAAGTAATTAGATAAGGGAACCTCACACCTGGCTCCTGAAAAAGAGGGCTGAAATGGTCCCAAAACCCCCCTGCTGCTTCCACCCCAACATCTCTAAGCAGCAGTGAACGCAGCAGCACGTGCTAAATAGCATGGAGGAAGCTCTGCATCCAGTGTAATGAGGGCATAGCAGAGCAAGATGAAAGCCAAGGCAGCAGCACGTGCAGCTTTCTACATGCCCAAGGACTCAAACAGACCTTCCCTGGGTATTTGAAGCTCTGCACTTGCTCCATGGCTGTCCTGGAAATGAAGACTAAAGGGATTCATTGCGCAGGATGACAAAAATCCCCCAATCCAAAGCACCAAACCACCTAAGAAACAGCTTGATATTGGGTCAAAGTAATTGCTCAGTATTTAAGTGAACAGTTGAAATCAAATGTTCTGTTCTAATACGTTCATAATGCTCAGAAATTTTCAAGTTCAAGTCCCAAATAACAATATGAGATGACAAGGGCACCTAGAAGCAAAGTCAGGAATTGTGATTTTTCTCCCCAGAACTCATTTTCAGAGCTATTTTTCATAGTATGGCCATGAGTTGACCTTACCCAGGTTTTGAGAAAAGGATTATCCCTCAATGCTTATTTATCTCTGCTTATGAGCTAATAACTTCTTTTTCTGTTATTTATGGTTGCAAAAAAGAAATACATCTGCCAAATCTGATATATTACTTTCAAAATGGAAAGGGTAATAACTAGAGATGTACCAAATGGCAGGTGTGTAATTTGGATAGCATTTATCTTGAAGTGCCTGCCAACTCAAAATGCTTCAGTTTATTTATCCTACTAATTTCCAAGCTGATTCAAAGACCAGTATGTGCTAGTCAAATTATTTGGTCCTGGTCTTCCCCTTTTAAAGGATCAGCATCAATTGTCGGTAATTTCCTCGTCATGGCTAGTGAGCATGGCATAATGACACACAGGCTGCGGAAGCGAGATGAAAGAACCACAAAATTCCAAGTGATACTCAGCACCTCACTCCTTTAGGCCCTAATTAGGTTGCTGCAGTATTATTAACGCTACTAAATTTTCTTGCTTGGGCTACGCTTGGTCGGCTGGTCCCAACCACTGTAGACGGTACACAGACAATTAGGGCTGGCTAATGGGACTAATTATCCTCCACATGGAGGCCACTCTTCCACCAAGGCTGCAATCATGCCGTGCTGAAACAGGGCTGGGGAAGGAAGAGCAAAGGAAGTGCTGGCACTGCACAGTGATGGCACAGGGCGTGCTGCTGCTCTGAAGGCTACACGGAATGCTGGTTTGCCTGGGCTGTGCAGGGTGGACAAACTGGCACGACACATGCGAAAGGCTAAGATGGCATGCAAAACAGAAGCAGAGTTTGAAAAAGAAGATCACTTCAGAGATTCAATGCCTAAGAGTAGAAATACAATCCTCCAATTGCATCATTGACAGCGCTGACTTCCTGCACTTCCACTGAAATTCTGCAGCCCACTTCAGAGCTTTATTTCCTACACGAACCATGGCAGGTTAAGGAATTTTGTGCCTCAGTACACTTTCGCAGACTTCATCAGAAATAACCAACACCTTGCATTTTTCTCCCCACTGTACCCTTTTCACCTCTCTGAAAAGTGAGCACAGCGATGGGGAGCAACTTCTCATGCCCTCCTGCTGAGCACCCTCAATATGCCACCGCTGGGCATCCTTTACAGCACAGACACTCTTCCTTCCCTCTCCTCCCCAGGAATACAGAAATGCATTACGGCTACAGAAGCATCCCAACTAGCAGAGAACTGCCTGTGCTGCTTTTTCCAGTCATATTTCTGAAAGAAAAGTCATCCAAGCTTTGGCTTTTGCCAAGGGAAGTGGAAGTCCATACTGCTGATTTTGTTTCACCAGTCTGTCTGAAAGACAGACAGCGCAAGAGTGGAACAAAATGCCTCATTATAGGCAACATTTCTAGCTGCTATTGGGAGCTGGATGCTCAGAAGCCACATTTAATGGTCAAATACACACCCTCCATATCATTAAAAGATGCAATTAACAAGTAAGCAAGGTTGTTCCATGGGAATCATCTACTGCAGCATTTTCATATTAAAAGTACATTTTCAAATCAGTGGAAGAAGCAGCAAACAAACACTGAAACAAAACAAATAAACTTTAGGGAAAGCCTCTTTTAAGTGCAAACAAAAGGCATTTCTCAGCTCTATTTGGGGCTGTTATTGCCTGCCATACAAATGATTAGCCTGAGACATTGCAATGCACACTATATACCCAATATTGTACTCTTCCTGCAAACCACATTGATTTTCTATGTAAGTTGGTATCCAGGGACATTTAAAAATGATTATTTTTGACACACTCACTGCATGGACTCCTTTGAGAACCTTTATAATTTGCTTAATCATTGGAAATTCTAATGGCCATTCACACAGTCCTGGCGTGGGCAGAGCCTCTTGAAAACCCTGTACGGAATCTCTTCCTTCCCTCTAAAGAAAACCATCATAATTCTGTTCTGCTATCCTCGGTACCCACATCTGCATGGCCTCAACATTTCACTTTGCAAAACACAGCTGGATTGCGCTCGGAGCAACAAGAACAGCATGACACCAATCCTTCCCCCGTCTGTTAATGCAATACCCTAAAATACTTGGGAAAAATACAAAACAGGAGCTGGAAGCTTCCCCGGATGACCCTGGATTTAATCCTTCCCAAGCCTCTGAGTGGATCCCATAGACCATCTCGAGTGCCATCACACAGCTCCTGTGAGCGAGTCCAAAGTTGTGATGTGCAGGAGAACAAATAAATCACCTATTTTAAAGTGCAACTTCATTATTTTTTATCTATTTCTTACCTTACTCGCTCTCAGAGCAGGTCTGGTTGCCTATTGGCTCCCGGACATTTAGGAGAACACAAGATGAGGCAAATTCTGAAGCCAGTAAGTTGCCTGATACACTTTCTGTCCTTTCTAGCTTGTATCAGTTCCTTACCTTTTCTTTTGCATTACCTTTGAAAAGATATTTGAGGTACTCTCTCAGTCTGGTTTCTATGAGCATTTATGTCCTTACAAACATTTTACCTTGTGACATTCTCAGACCTGGAAAAATTACACCAATGCTCACAGTTACCAAGAGCTGATATAGCTTAATTCATTTCACTTTGCCTAAGGTAGTGCAGCTCATGCAGCATACATTACCACCTAAGCAAAATAGGTCAATAATGAACAAGAAATGACATTTCATATCTTTAACCCCAAGTCTGAGTTAGTTTTCAAAGCAAGGTGCAAGATTTAACTATTGCCTTCCTACTTATAGGTAGTACAAATTCAAATGGAAAGTGCAAGCCACAGAATAAACTTCTACTTAAAAAAAAAATACATGCATATATATACATTTATATATACATATACATACATATGTATAGATATACATATATATATATATAGTTTCACATATATATATAGTCTTTGTGACTTCCAAGTATGGCAAGTAAGCTCCAGGAATACCGCTGAACACTGAACGTCACTGAAGAGCTGCTGGGATCCAGCTGCTGTTCAGGATATTTCCCTAAAAATAGGGACACGTGGAGGTCTCCTGCCAGAAGATCAGACATCTCGCTATTCTTTCTATTCTGTCAGATCTCTGTTTATAACATTTATTTTCAAATTCTGTAACAGAGATGCTTGTGGCATTTAAATAGATTGGTCTGAGCAGAAGTAGCTGAATAGGCGTTGAACAGCTGATAATAAAATTACCTACTATGCCTGTGGGGAAAAAAAGAACCCCAGTGTGGAAGTGGCACTGTGACCCTATCACCGCCCTGAGGCCAGGGCCAGATCCCTGCTCCTGTACATCCAGAGACACCGAGGGGCACGGATGTCACTTGGTTGTTTTCTGCCTATCTTCCCTCTCCTCTAAATCACTGCACTGAACCCACAGTGAAGAAAATAACACAGCACAGCTACTTCCCCAAGGATGAGGGAGTTTATTAATAAGCACAGAGTGGTTTCCTTTGCACCACAGAACACGAGACAGGATTTACGTGCAGTTAGATTCACGTAGTATACATGTTTATGGAACACTATTGATGATTATCAATACGATTCATCTCCTAAGCACTTGGTTAGAAAGGCTGCAGTGATAAATCACTTATTGCTGGAGGAGATTATAAAAAGAGCAAGGAATTGCCCAGCCGCTGGCCTTCTGACTCTGCACACAAAGGCTCTGTTCAGGTGGCAGTCATGTTCCAACTTCTGCACTGCTTAACGGCTGCTGAACTACTTACCATTCGAGGGCACATCACTAAAACAATACGGATTTGTTTATTTCTGCACACAGGGTGTTTAGGCATCTTTAATATGTATTTGTTCCTGCTTACAAAAAGAATTAATTAGAGATACTTTAATTTCACTTGGAACTAACAGTGAACTCAGTCTGATGCTCTGCAAGCGACACACGTTTCAAGCTGGGGCTCCCTGAGATCTCTGCAGTATAGCAGTGGGCAGGGCAACACGCTTTCCACCTCTGCTCTTTATGAGCTGGGGATGCACCCTCAGTCATCCTGAAAAATGCACTTCAGCCTCAGACCAGCACCCAGCTGCCAGTGGCACCTTTACATGTCACAGCACTGAGCGGGAGATGCTGATGCAATTAAAATAATACGATGCATCCTACACAGACACCAACAGATGGGAGGCACAGCTCTCAGTCCAGACCTGCAGCTCATCGTGCAGGACCTCAGTGCCAACAGCTCATTTGTTCCCTCTGCAAGGGCCCAGACCTCCTGCTCACAGTGCTGCTGCCATGGTGCTGGCACAGCTGCACCAAGTCCAAGCTCAATGGGATTAAACCATGCAACAAACTGCCAACTGCAAACAGCCTTGGCTTTAATGACTCCCAAGAGCTTGTCAATGCACAACAGGAAAGTGGGGCACAGATGGAAGAAAAAGGCTGTTCAAAGGCAGCCACAGTGCAGGATGCTGCTTGTGCAGCAAATGGTACAGGGGTGCGGGAGCGAGTTCAAGCACTGCAGGGAAACAGTGGAGACAAGTATGGGATGGAGTCCCAGGGAACATGATAAAGAATGCTGCTGTGCTAGGGTATGCAATAGACAAATCCTTGGAAAAACAAGATTCAGCAATTTTATGGGGATTTTTTTCCCTTTACTTTTGGATTTTGACAGCTCAAGGGCAGTTGCAGAGGTTTGGACATGAAAACATAATGAACCTGAGGCATGCTGAGTTAACTATATAGCGAAAGAGAAGCAGTATCACTACATCTCCCATGAGAACCTCCCATTCCTCTAGAGGCAATTCATTTCTGCCTCCTTCAGACGCATCAGCTCCTCCAGGAGAGGCGCATTTGTCTTCAGGTACCTCAAAGCATTGGAAGTTGCATTCACAGAAGTCAGCCCTAAGTGCTTTATGGAGGAACAGAGGCACACATGTCAGGAAGGCACCCATTATAGGATCTATGGGGTAAAACAGCACAGACAGTTCACTGCCTTTCTAAAATTCAAAGTTCAAATCAAGCTTCCCTATTTCTTACTGCATGAATAGCACAAATAACAGTAATCAAGCTATTAAAACAAACAAACAAGAACACAACAAAACCAAAATCCTCCACACGCTAAAAGTTACCCAGTGTAAAACAAACAAAACCCAGCTGCTATCTGACACCTTTTCCCCACGGTAAATTTCCTCCTTTCCATCAGTAGCACCGCTTGTTCTGAAACACATTCAAAATAGCTCTCCTTGTACTGATGCTTATATGTTATAAATGCATTATATCTATTTAATAATACAAAAGCATACTCTCAGCACTGGCAAAGTACAAGAGAGTCCAGGTTTCCAACGCTCTTATGAAACCTAGAACATAGGCCAGCGATGCTCTCATCCAGTTGCACGGGCTGCATCTCTGCTGCTGAGCAGGCTCTGGGGTTCACGAGACTGCATGTCATTTGGGGACGCAGCTGGCTGAGTTTCCAACCCTAAAATCCAGGGAAAGCTTTTCAAACCATAAGAGGGCACAAACTATAAATACTGTTTACTAGATCTGCGTGCTGGGGGCTGACAGAACTTGACATAACCCTCGTGACACGCTCTGCCATGACCTCCTGTGGGAGATGGTGGGGCATCGTGTAATCAACCTCACTGCAGGGAAAACACAGCACAGCAACGGTTTTTCATGGAACACTGGCCAAACCATTTAAAATTAGACATCTGCTCATTTTACCCTTGTGTAGATATCTGTGAAATACAGCCAACATCTTTACTAAATCATGCCTTGAGCGTTAGGCTAAGCTGTGTTAGATTGCTTGAGATCAAGCAAGTGAAAGAAAATTTGGTAATTATGTTGGCCTTATGTAAAAACTATGTTATGGCCCAACTCTGCTGCAGTGAGAATGATAAAGTATTTTCTTGGTAATCAATAAAATTCTGACCTCAGATACAGAAATGTAAATGCAGGGTGAGTCAGCTGCACTCAGAGGAGACACCTCACATACCTACAGGCAGATCTGAGCCTGGCTCCTGTGTGTGGGGAGCAGACATCTGCCTTCTCCAAACACTGCTGCCAGACAAGAGAGCAAACGGGATGCAAATATGTGGAGAAGCAACTGGGATCGAGAGAAACACACTCAGACATCTCAAAAAACCAGGTTTGTAAACTGATGATAACAATGAGAAAACAAACTGGCATGGCTTGTCATAAGACTTGTAAATATATGTTGCTAAAGATCTCCTCAGCCTATCAATTGTCTTCTGCAACAGAAAAAGTCAAGCAGTTGTTGTGAAAAAAATATGGTGCAGCTAATGAAGATTAATCAGCATCGTAACTCCACACTTCTGCCTCTCACTACAGAAGGGTGAGAATGGGAAGACAACATACACTGCCATAGGACTGGACTGACCATAGACTGAACAGCAACACTGCTTCCATGGGAAAAATAACAGCAAAATGCTCTCAGCTTCTTTGAATGAGGACAGTGGTAAAGAAAAAACCACATTACTCACCTAGGACAGTCTTTGGCACTTATCTGCCTACTGCTTTTGAGACCTGGAGCACCCTTGCCATTAATGGCAGCATAACTGGGCAGAACAACTTCTCTTTTGTGATGGAGAACAGTCAGACACACAGAACTAAACCAGACAGCCCCAAATGGCAACTCTTGTGGAAAACAGAGCATCATTTCAGCATTTTCTAAATTAAAATCAGCACTCTCACCAACCGTCCTTTGTCTCCCCTCTTGTGTTGGTATTAAAGAAATGAGAATTGGGAAAATATCCTGAAGCGTTACCTCGACGTCCATTACTGAAAATAAATTGCAGACTTTGGCAGTTTTCCTGGGAGATACTTAATAGCAGCTTCTGTTTTGTTTGGTTATTTTAGGGCATCCTTGACTCCTCTAAACTCCAGAATGTTCCTTATTATCGTAAGAAAAAACACAGGGACTGTCATATCAAAGCTAATCCTGTGCTTGAGGAGAAGGGAAGTTACTGAGACAGTCTCAGCTATTGACACAACACTGTAGCCTTCAGGATATGAGGGTGAGGAATGCTTTTTATGGAGACATTTAGCACAACGGCAGGAATACAAATCAAGCTCCATTAATTTAGTTTTAAATATTAATGAGCCAGGATGCGTAGTTTATATAAAGATTTACTTAATAAAATATTAAATTTTTTGCTAAAAGAATTGTAAATTCCAAGTCTATAAAGGAGAGTCAAGCATCAGAAGTTGTAAAAGACGGAAATAGCAAATCAAAGAGCATCAGAATTCAAGGAGAGCACAACACTGTGGTTAGTCTCAAAGGCTGCACCCTTGGTAATCCGCATTAATTATTGTTTGGACCAGGAGAGGAAAGCCCTTCTGTAGCAACTGGCATTCCACTTCAGCAACACCTCGGCTCTGGGCCATTTCTGCTGCTGCAGAACATTCAGATGGAACCGGAGGTATCACCTCTCAGCTCTGTGTCAACCTGTAGGGAGCCAAGGAGCTGCGTGGTTAAGCAGCACATCCCCTCCATGCCTATGGGGCACAGGCACATGCACAGCACCAAGCAGGAAGCCTGAGCCCAGATCTCTGGAGGTCTGTAGGCCAGGGACCTGTCATCACCCTCATGTGGGTAGAGCTGACAAGAGCTCCCAGCCAACAGTCATCTTTGTTTGTTCATCTGGGCAACAGCAAAATGTCTGGGGAATCTTTGATCACCTATTCTTACTTTTCTTTCAGGCATCGTTACAGAAGAGATATCTCATTCATATGGATATATTTCACTTAAAAGTAACAGCAGAAGTGACTCACTCAAGAAATACTTCATTTCAGCTTTTTTAAAAACAGAAAAACTGAAGAGCATCTACAAATGAAAGCCCATTGGTTTCAAACCACAGCGCATTACTGGTTTATTTTCCAACGTGGCAACCAGGGACTCCAGACATGCAAAGGTAATAAAATTTGCATGACTGCCTGATGTCCTGATCTGTCTGAGGAGCTTTGGTACTCACAGCACAGATAAAAGGTGTCAGGAGAGATGCAAGAAATAATGCACTGCACAGCTGCAGAGAAATAGTGATTATGTTAGTTCCTGCACGGTGGGGAAAAAGGAAAGCAGAACTAATCGCTGTACCTGAGAACAAAGAAATGAGTGAGGAGAAACTGGCATGGACTCACGTTGAGCTGGAGGTCGTCCGTCCACTGCCCGACGAGGCGGTAGCCCGGGGTGCTGGTGTTGGTGGTGTGGAACTGGAAGATGTCGTAGCGCCCTGGTGCATCACCATTTTTGTTAAACATCACTGGAGTGCCAGCACTGCCTGGGGGAAGGAAACAAGACCAAATCCAACCAAAAAAAAGAGAAAGGAAAAAAAAAAAAAAAAGGAAAAGCCAAAGCTTTACAGCAGCTATTTTATTTAGTCACGCCTGGGAGCTTTCAGACTGGCAATGTATTTCAGGCATTGGTTATCTATCAGCAAGCCATCTAACGCAGATACTTCAGGACACGCTGGAATAATCCTAGTCCTCTTCCCTGATTAACTACTACTGCCCAAGCCCACTGACTGAAAACAAAACGAAGCAAAACCAGATCAGTTTTCCTTCAGTCGAGCTTTGCAAACAGCAAGAAATATCAGAAGGCTTTTCTTCCTGCCCTCCAGCCTCCCTCCCCATCTCTTTTTCCTTAGGGAGTTCTTTACTGAAAATCACACTTGTGAATGGAGCCTTTAAATGATTCTTTTTTTCCCCCAGAAAATGTTCCATCTGCTTCTGAGAGATACTGCTGTCAGAAGTCAGCCCAGGTCTAGTGAATCTTGATTGGCATCCAGAAATAGCTTCCTCCTCCACAATATGTTCTTATTCCTGTAATCAGCATGCAGTTGGGGTGGAAAAGAACAGACTAAACTATAGGAAGATCATTCCTTGTGTGCTCCCTTATTGAGTCTCTGTGAAACTGACACAGGCTGAGAAGCACCTCGGGTTGGAGCCACTCAGATCAGGATGCTGCATCAACTTCACCTGCCACGTACCAGGGTAACCAACACAGGGCTTGGATGCAGGGCAGCAGGAAAGCAAGCATCCCTCCAGAGCCCCCCCATGCTGCTGCTGAGCAGAGCTGCCCAGCACTGACCCCCAGTGCTGCTACCAACCATTCCCAGTCCTTGCATGGATAACTGCTCCCCAGGGCACCTGCACCTGAATTGCCATGGTGTCAGAAGTGAACCCCTTTCTAAAGGAGAATGTAGAGCAATGCTGTGTTTTCTTTAAGGGCCACATTTATCACAACATACATTAAAATAGGCTTAGGTGTGGCAGAGTAATATTGTGTCAAGATTGAAGATTTCAGCTCTAGCATCTCTATATTCAAAGCTGCTTCCTTCTGCATCTCTTTTTTTTTTTCCCCCAAAGCAATGAAAAATCTCTCCTGCAGTAGCACTGAACTTTAAGATTATGGTTTTCTTCATGATTCCCATTCTTCATTGAATTCCAGAGAGCAAAAGAAAATTTGAAGAAGTAAATTAGCATAGTTTTCATTGCAGCTCTGGTAAATGGCTTCCTGTCTACCCTGCAAGCCTCAGAGATCAGATATGGATTCAGTTCAAAGGCTGGTACAGAAAATCTTCCACGGAGATCTCTCTGGTTCCTTATGAGCACAAAGCTGATACTTAATTGTCATTACAGATTCATGTACCCGGAACACATTTATAATGAAAATGCTTAGAATGAAGAGGTATGGCCATAACTCCTTAACTCCTTGGCTCCTCCTGAAAGTCAGCACAAATGGGAAACGGTGTTTTGCTAATCATGACTTCTAAAGGGCTGTATATTATTAGTTAAGCTTGTTTCTGTTTTGTTTTTTTCTTTTTCTTCCAGAACTGACAAAAATAAAGGTGCAATCCAGAGCTGCTACTCCAAGCTGTGCTGTTTCTGTGTTTTGTGGGAGCAGCAAAATGTTTTGCCCGTTCCTGCTAATTGTTGCACATAGGCAGCTTTTAAGGATTACTTTGAATACCACAGTTGAAGAGCAGTGCTGTATGTGGCTGCTGCAGGACTGGCATGGGACAGCATCAGTGCTGGGTCACCTCCACAGCACAGCTCCTGGGACAAGGACTATTATGCACCGATGTGGGGACCTGATTGCAGTGCACACCTGTTGCTGTCTGCAGGTCACCATCATTTCTGCTTTAGAATCACATGGGGAAAAAAAAGAAAAGCAACCTGTGAAACAGGTTGCAAACTGCAGGGAAGACATCCAGCTATAGAAACACAGAGAACTGGGATGGTCCCAGAAGTTAAGACAAAGCCTCCTGTTTCCCAGCTTTGAAGTTGGAGCAATTGCACTCCCAGCCGAGGACCTGCTTTGTAAGCACCGACCTACTGCAGCCTTTGCTGGGTTCTGCTGTGTGCTGGTGCTCTGTCTGCAGGGACCCCATCTTTCCCATCCTGCTCTAAATCACTGCAGCACTTCAGCCTCTACGTGCAGTTCCAGCTCCTTTGTGCACTCATGAAAATAAGGGATGCATGAAAACCTCCTCGCAGAGACAAAAGGATTTCCAAAATTGGTTCTATTTATTACTTCACTTCTTGATCTTATAATTATGACAATATTTGGTTGATGAGCTTTCACTTTTTTTGGAATATAATTTAGGATTTATTTTCCTTCTGCTCCGATTCATACCATTTTGCTACAGCTCCAGCAAGCACTTCAGAAACTGAGCAGTAGCCTGCAGGCTGCAGCTCCTTGCTCATTCAGAGGCTATGACAATTTAATTCATCTTCAGCTCCCAACAAATAAGCTGTCCTTTCACCACACAGATGGAGAGCACATGACACCCATTCACCTGCAGGACGCATCTGAGAGGAGATGCCATCTGACTGAATTTGTAGAATTTCAATCCCTTAATCACCACAAGATGAGAAACGAATTAATAGGAGGAGGACGGGATGGCAGGCAGGTGTGCCTAGCCAAGGTGTTTCTTTATTATTCCATCCACGCTGACTGCGGTTTGAGGACCTGAAGGGCTCGGATGAACAAAGCCTTCAGCTTTTTCACTGGGGAAAAATACAACCTTCTCTCTGCACCATAGGATTTTCAGAATCCTACTGCACGAGCACTTGGAGTTTTAAGTTTTCGGTATTTGGAGGCTTTCTGTTCTAAAGATAATGTGACCAATATCAAAATTCACACTGAGCTCCTCGTACAAATCCACTCTCTCTTCATTAAAACGTTGCTTGAGCTCCTTCTGCGTGAATGTCATTACCTTTGCAGGGAAGAAAGGGCTTTAGAAGCAGTTACAGGCGAGATGGCTTCAGCTTCATCGTGACAGAGAGAGCCATTAAATGCACAGAGATCTCCAGCTCATGGGCTCAGGATCGGCTTGGAAATGGGCTGCAATTTATCTCTCCAGATCACGGTTCAGGCAAAGAACCCCACTGCTCTGCTCTGTTTCTACTACGAGTTTAGGTAGAGAGCTGGTAGAACAAGAGTTTAAGCACAGACCGAATGTTGTTTTCCAAGCCCTACCTCTGATGAAAAGAATTGCATGGCTGCACCAGCGACCCAGAGAGGAGCAGGGTAAGGGCTAGCATAACACTGCTGAAGCAAACCCAGCAGCCCCACCACAGCGTGATGCCAAGGCAGACGTGGGCACCAGCACTGCTGTCCCCAGGGCTCCCAGGCCGTACCACAACAGCACTACATAACCCAGACCTACAAGTGCTCTCTCGTAGCTTCTGTTCCCACATCCACCTGCGTTTGCAGGCTGGCCGCTCAGTGCATTATATGGCAGCTGTTGATCCCAGGTTGGCTGATTGAATTCATTGCAATTTTGGGAATTTACTTTCATACAGCACAGAAAAAAGCAAGCTCTGCAGAACCTTTCTTCACATCCACGGGAACCTCCCCCAGGAGGGCTGCAGCTCAATGCTGAGCACGGCTGTGCAAACCCATACACAGTTCTGCACTATGAGTGCAACGAGAAGCTGAATTCCTCCCTCAGATAATAACTCCCTCAGATAAGAACCCTCAGCTGGTTCTTTTCCCACTGGAAATGTCCAAGGCTAAGTAGCCGCAAGCAGTTTAAAGGTTTTAAACCTCTCTTCACTTTGTCACCATCCTCCTTCCCCCAGTAATAAAGCAAACTGCTACTTCAAGTCCCTGTGCTGGAAGCCACTTACGTGTATGCAAACAAAGAAAAACACCACATGGCCATGTAGATCAATCACAAACGGAGGAAGAAAAGTCATCTTTTAAAGGACTGACCAAGAAAACACAAAGAAGGAAACGAAAGTTAGCATGCAACAACTCTGGGAGCTAGGCAGTAGGTCCCCAGTCTCTCAATGGCTCCTGGTTAAGCCTCAGATCTTTATCTTATTCAGAGATAGGGCAGAGCAGTCAGACCTCCTGGTACACACATTAGCAATGTTTATGAAGAGGAAATAACATTAGGTTGCTGTAATGCTACCCCTGCAAGCAATCAGCTCTGGTCCCCCCTCTAGTTGCAGGCGAGTGTTGGTTAATGAAACTGTAATAAGATTACAGTAAAATGCAGAGAGGCAGAGAAACGTTCCTAATATCCAGGTCTAATTCATACAGTGCAATGCAGATAAAGATATGTGAAAGCCCATCGTGTTGTATGAAACATTGGGTTGGTATTGCAGCTGGTACATCCACTGGTAAAAAGTTGCTAGATAAACAATAAGCACACAAAAGGATAAAGTCATCCCATCCCCATTCCTATGATGTTACAACTCCTCTAAATACCTACTGGAGTTGGGGTAATCACTCTGTCTACATTATAGATGTGATTCTGCAAATGGACCTGGCTCTTTAGCTGTTCTCTCTTCTCCTGAGTGCTGAGCTAAGTCAGGTAAAATACCAGAATTTCTTCCAGTTAGCTTGCTCTAAATACAAGAAAGAACACAAATGGGGACAGACATATTAAGATGAAGAAAAACTTGGGCATTTACTCAGCTATTTCTCCCACAGGAAATCACAGGCTTTGGGAAAGCATCCTAGAACAGCAGCAGCAATTTCTGTCTTTGCAGAGCAGTAGCCTATCCACCTCAGCTAAAGCAGGATGCTTACAGATGCTAAACAGACACGGTCTTCTGCCACAAACTCTAGTGAAATGCTAAAACAAAAGCATCACCTGAGCGGAACGAATAAATACACCGAGTGAGACTGAATGGAACGACAAGCCATGCAGGCAGGGTGCTACAGGTGGAGCAGCTCTCACTCACCGTTGAAGTTAACGCTGCGGATGTACTTGAGCAGCTTCTTGCCGCCCGCGTGCTCCATCTCAGGGCAGACCCCGGCGTAGTCAGCACACAGATCCTTGCTCATGTGGTGCAGTGCGTGTGCCATGGCGTACACTGCATCGATCACAAACTGCACCTTCCCCTCCTGCTCGTAGTGGGAGTCCTTGCCGATGCGCTCCTGCCCTGCACAGCACGCACACAGAAGGACAGTAAGGCGCGGTGCTTTGTGATGTCTCTTGGAGTACGTGGAAAGCAATGCGTGTGTTAGGCGATACATTAAAAACATTATGATTTTACTAATTAACACAAATTTTAAAGAGAGGTATCTTTCATTCTCGACAGCAGAATCATCAACGCTTGCAAGTTACTCTACAAATCCTACCATCATCACAAACTTGAAACTGTAACCCACAGGGACCACCTCAGATAGAGAACACCAGGCTCTGCGTGCTCCCAAAGCGTGGCTTTGAAAGAAGAAAGCGTTTAAAAATAAAGCACAGCTGGTATTTTAAAGTCTGATGGTTTGTTGTGCTCCAAATCCCAGTCTCTAATTGAAAGTCACAGCCAGACTGGGGGAAAAAAGCATCACTTCAGACGCAGCCAAAGGGGCACTCCAGAGAACTGAGCGAACGCGCCTGCTATTAGCACAGCCTCGGGAAGCTCCGGTTGTTTGCGCTGACTTACACCCCTTCCCTGTACCAACAGAGATCGAAACATCCTTTAGAATCCAGTGATTGCCTTTAAAATGCTATGACAGCTGTGAGAGCTTAAGGAATGCAAACATCCATGCCATACGAACTGCAGCAGCTTTGGCAGTCGTTTGTCACCGCAGCACCCAGCATGGCAGGACGCACAACCTCAGAGCTCCTCTCATCTGCTGGACATCAAACGCAAGAGACAGGAGAACTGTTTTGCAGATGGAAAATGGGAACTCAGAAATTAGGCCACAGAGACCCAAAATGCTCAGCAGCAGAGATAAGTGGAATGCAATATTTTGAGCCGTGGGCTTGCACCCTAAGCATTTACTGTCAGACTTGAGACACAAGTGTAACCTGGTGACATCACCTGGTGAATGCAGGCTGTAAGGCAGCTTTCTTGCCACTGCCACAGAAGCAGACAACTGCTGCAAAGCAAACAGCACTGCCAGAGCATAAAGCAGGGCACTACAGAGATACGGGAGCCTTTGAGTTTTCTCTGAAATTGCCCACTAACACCTTGTCTTGCCTTGGCCAAGTAACACCTGCATAATTCAATCTGCCTGGCTGCCAAACACGCGATTATACTTACCCATATCACCGGGGATTTGTGAAACATAATTACTGCTTGTTCAGTGTCCTGAGCTGTGCGAGGAAAGCAGCAGAAGTGCAATCCATTATTTCCCATGGGCGGCAACAAGGCAGCCCAGTCGTTTCACCAGCCCTGCCTGCCCTCCTGCAGGGCTGGGCACGGACAGAAGCACAGGCACAGCTCGCAAAATCACCCTGCAAATGCCTTAGGGGCTTTCAATCAAAGGAAATACTCATGTTGGAGACAGAAGAGGGAAGAGACGCCTTTTGTGCAGCACTGTGCCCAGCAGCCTGCCCTGGGCAGCAGCTCACTGTGCCAGCTGTGTGTCTTCCTGCACTGCGCTCACTGAGGGGCCAGGCACCAAAAAGGAGCTGGGCCACACTCCCAAGATCACAGCACGTTCACACAATCCCTTTTTCCTCCTTTGAGAAGGGTGGTGGTGGTGGACTGAATTACAAATGAGCACAGAGAAAGCACCATCTTCTTCCAGAAATCCTACAAGCACAAGAAATGCCTTACCCTGTCTGCAACAGTGAGGACCTTGAAAATAAATGAGAACACAACCCCCCTCTGTGAACATCTTAATTGCCTACACTTTTTCCCCTTCGTAGTTTCCCTCTCTAACTACCATCGTGCACCAACCTGTTTTGGCTGACATTCCCTCTACCAAAGCCTCAGTTTTGCATTTCAACTGTGTCAGAAACACTGAAATTCTGAAAATAATTCAGCAGAGTGAGAGCTTCCAGACTGTGAAGATTCACATACTGTCGTTTTCATTATTTCACTCCCCTCTCATTGATTACAGACCTTATTACATCTCCAGCCCTGACAAGGAAAAAGCTTTTAAGTGGTTTCAGCTCAGCTACACTACCAAATTAGCAATGCAACAGAAATGCATGCCAAGGGAAGCGGAGCTGGGATTGAAATTCTGCACACAAACAATACTGATTAGGCATATTAAGTTCCAGAGGCACAGTTGGCTGAACGCACAGCGAAGGTACCTGCAAGAAACCTGAGCAAAACCAACTTAAAAAAAGGAGCAATATTAACAACGCCCAAGTATGAAAGTCTCAGAGATGAATTGGATTTGAAAAACATAATTGAATTTCCAGTAACAGGGATGAAATCTGTTGCAAAGAGCCATTCTGCTGAGTATTACACACAGTTTGTGTACAGTCTGGATATGGAGTCAAATGCAGCTCCCCACCCAGAAAGGCATGCGTGATTTCATTTACACAGCAGAGGTCTTGCACTAACAGGAGCATACAGCTGTTCACGGAAACACAGACTGAGCTGCCTTTTAACGACTGCAAGCACAACTTCAGCCTCAATTTGATTTGGCAAACATCCTTCAAAACAACAGCCATGTTTTACACGGCAAACTGCCTTCGGACTTCAATACGTAGAAAACACCATGTGAGTGGGTTCTGAGTGGGTTCTCTCCTGCTCCCTCTAGCTGACACCAAACCAACATCCCAGTAGCACATCAGCAGGCTGACGCCTGAAGTCTGCTTTCAGACACGACAGGCACCACCTTACCTGCACCTTCAGCAGTTTTATTTTGGTGAGCATTTTGCTGTTTTCCCGGAGAAGCCAAGCAGAAAGTTGCACACACTTCAGGAATAGCAATATAGGGGTGCATACAAATTAAATTATTAATTATTCCCGGAAGAGAAGAAAACCCACAGAAGACATTAGCTTCCTGCAGACAAAAGCAGCAGTACCAGGAGCTTCAGCATTGGCTGTGAGCACCTCCCAGCAGAGGGGCTGGCCTGCAGGCTGCCTGGCACTGGGGGCCTTGGAGGAGCCAGCAATGAACTCCGGCATCAGGTGCAGCAAGAAACTGAGCAGTGCCTCGTGTGTGACTGGGAGACACCGAGCAGCACAGAAGGGAAACAAACCCCATCTGCACTGGGGCACCCAGACCTTCTGTGCCTTCATCCCTACAGAGGGCTTTAAAAAAAAACATACAAAAAGCCAAACAACCCAAACTTGGTGATCTTCGGGGAGCCATGCAGTAACTATTTTCTTCAAGAATGAGGAAAATGGCACCTGAGGCACACGCACACAGAGTGACTGGGAGAGAATGCACTTCTGTGCCACGGATTTGAAATGGAGTTCCTGGGATGTCAGGAAAAGGGAGAAACACAAAAGCAATTTATTGACATGAGGATTTTTTGCTTCCAAAAGATCTGTTTGAAGGTGATGACAAATAATTTAACCTCACTTCCTACTACAGTCTCAAGTGCTCATCATGATGATTCCTAAGAGATTGAGAGATGGGTCTCTTGCTTCAGGCAAATCTTCGCAAGAGAAAAATACTGCAACAGAGCGAGAGAAAAAGAACCAACAACCACCACCCACCAGAGCAGCAAGAATACAGAGAGGAAGAAGTCCTCGTGTATGATCTCCTTCAGAAGTGAAGTGCAGCTTTAAGAACTCACGGCTGTACTTTTTGCATCAGCACCAGGGTGATGCTTAACACTCCTTTCTATGGGAAAGGAGCTGAGAAGCTTGTTTTTCATGTTTTCCTCTGCATTTCTCCTTCAGATGATTTCTCTGGACTCATCGCCAGTATTCACAGAACGCCAGCAGTATGATACAAAGTGTAAAGAATGCTGCAAGGACAATTTCTGTGGCGTGTAATTCATACAATGAACAGACTTCAAAATCCCAATTAATCAGCTCTTACAGTAGATGAATGCAGACACCGGCTCAGTTTCTCGAGGATTAAGCACATTTTCAAAGGAACTTAACACAATAATACTGTTGAGAACCTGCTGATAGCCATCATTAACAAGAGATGTAATTGAAAGATTGCAGAACGCTTGCAGGATGGAGCAGGCAGCCTCTCTTTGGACGAGAGCTCATCATCTGGCTGAGTGCTGGCAAAACCACACACACTTCACACATCCAGAGCTCGGTTAGCAGCCTCACAAACCTGATGCCTGATAGCCATGAGATGCCCACCATGCAGCACATGCAGGCACCAGTCTGCAGCTGCCCATACGCCACCTCAACCGCACTGCAGCCGCCTCCTGCACCTCATCCTGTGCAGAGCTCAGCAGTGCAGCTGCTCCTGCTGTGCCCGTGCCCCTCACAAACAAGCTCAGCAGCACAGAACAGCTCTAGCAGACAAAGACGTAGACCCAGAGCTTGTCAGAACAAGGTCAGAGCTATTACTCCTCCCATGTTCTCTCATGGAACAGGCGCTGCTGTGCACACAGGGGCTGCAGAACCCGAAGGTTTCTCCGAATAAGATCTTTATTTGAAAGTAGACAAATATCAGAGTCTGAGAAAAGCTAACAATGTGCGAGAGTAAATATTGTAATTTGAACATGAGGAGAACGACAATCAGGCCCCTTTGCAATATAATCCATGTATTGTCTTTTTACAAAGAAATCCAAGATCCAATAATACTGCTATGTAGTTACAGTCATCTATCCAGTTCATGCTAATTCAGATCTCATTACAGACAAAAGCCTTTATCTCAATACCATCAATCCAATCCCCATGGATTCTGTTAAGGGAAACAGATGAACTCTCAGATTTCCACTGCTCTTTGAACAAGAACATCTCCCCGTGCTCGGACCAGACCTGGCACATGGCACCGTTTCGTGCAGGCTCAGGGCCAGAAGCACCGACCAGGGCAGCCCAACCAGCGCTGAGCACCTGCCTTGCTGCTGAGGCTCACACCTGGGCCTTGCTGCTCCTTGATCTGCTGCACCCTTCCACGTCAGCATGGCTCTAGAGCTCCTGCAGCTCCGCTTGAGATGGGAAACTTCATACCACACACCAGATATGCCAATCAGGACAATTGGTCTACACTGGAAACAAGCAGGGATGACTTGTACAACTAGAATGTGTGTTATACACTCCTGATCCTCTCTCAGACATTGTCAACATACAGCTGTGCTTAGTGATTCCAGTAATGCCACCAAAACCCAATCAACTCAGAAGCACATGTAGCCAGCTTCACCTACACCTCTCAGCTAATACTGATTCTTTCTCCATTACACTGATTCAACCCACTGTAGCAGTTTCTGTTCTCTGGTGTGTATGTGCATCTAAGAGAACAGATTTTAGATTAGAAAACTGACCCAACTTTCTTATTCAGTGCGTTTTCTGTGCGTTCAGCAGTCCTATTGAAACATCTGCAATAGCTGTCATTTGTACTCCAACACTGAAGCACCACAGCCATAAGAAGGCAGCACCAACAAGGCAAGTCACTGACACTTCACAGCTTGAACTTCCCAACGTGCAAATAAAGCAAGCTTCTTGTAGCAGTAACTGCTGGTGAAGTCAATGACCACGGACACATCCAGAAGCAGCACTTAAATATTAGAAGGCTTAAATTAGAGCCATCTTAATATTTAAGCACCTGGCTAAAATCATAGTTTGCAAATAGAGGAACATATGTAAATAGCAAGGAGAGGGCCATAGAATCGCAGGGCTTTGCTGTCAAATCACCTTGACAATCTAGAAATAAAAGCACCATTAAGAAATATATTTCAGAAAGATAATAGAGTTTGGAGAACCATAAAACTGGTTTACCTTAAGAATAAACTGTTCAAGGTTGGTTTAATGTTGGTTGAATCAATCACTGCAGGGTTCTTTCAGGAAATTGGGCTCTGTATGTTTTGAAGTACTGTGATGCTACACGAGATTAACTGTTTGAGCTGAAGGTTTGCAGGTCATTAAGTTATAACACAGACTTGCAACGATCTAATGCTCTGTGGAAAAACATGTTGTTCAGAAAAACAAAGAGCCAGTCAGCTTGCACACTGGTGCTTAACGTGGTTCATTTGCTCCTCAACTTTCGCACAGCACATTTTCCTTCTGACAGATGTTAGCAACAAGAAGCTTTAAGCAGGCTAAAGACTGTTGAAGTACCCACAAAATCGGATGCAAAGCGAAGGACTAAAATTCTGAGTTTCACACTGGAACAAACATTCACCAACCAACCAAACTCACATCATCTCTCAGCTACAGCAGCACTGGCTCAGAAAGTTCTTGGAGTCCCCCAGAGATGAGCTGCAGCTGGGAGATGTATCTCAGCAACAAACCAACGTGTGTTCCAGTAAAACTCCATCTTGGATCTTCTTTCCCTGCAAACAGTGCACTTTGAGAGAACCTACAACTGCTGTCATGTATAATGCAAAAGACGGTGTCAGAGGAGAAAGAGCCAGCCAGCAGAAGTTGTTGATGGCAGTGTGTTGCAAACATATAAATAAGGCACTCACTAGCAAGGAAATACTATGCATATGTCCAGAGAAAGGAGAAAGGCTTCCCGGCCGATGCTCCTTACACCATAATGTGAGTGCAGCACCTTTGCCACCAGGTGCCACCCTCCCCTCCTTCTGACCCATCACAGCCCAGAGATGCACCCCCAGGGTTTTGGGGCAGAGGAGCTCACCCCCCATTCACTGCAATGTGGGGATCTGCACTCCCAATGCTGCACGAGGTGCTCAGAGTGCACAGCACAGAGACAGCCCCCGTACAAACACTGCAGGACCACGGGCTGCTCCCTGGAGGCAAGCTCTCTTGTTCCTGTTCAAATACTAAGCACAACGCTCCCTTTTTCACTAAGGCCTTTGCTACATTTCAGTCACTTTGGCTCGCAGGCAGCCTTCTCCCAGCATTTTCTTTAGAGCAAGTCATTGCTTGAGCCAACATCAGGGCTGTGCCATCAGACTGATTACACTTCCAGATAATTAGAAAAGCTCTCTGAGCAGTCTCCACTCTGAGAGATGACATCCAAGGTGACACCACCCTGATATCTCTTCATTAAGTCTCCTTGAGTGTAAAGCCTTCTGAATTAAAAGCTATGTTTAAAAAGTGAAAACAGTCAAGTGTTGCAATTTCCCTTTCAGTTAGCACTACACTCCAGGATGGCATTTCGTTAAAAATGCAGGTCCTCCTCATGTAGCTGATGCTGCTGGGCATTGCAAGTCTTTGCATTTCTTTTGTGGGCACCTTTCTGCCATACTTGGGCACTGGTGCTTCCTCTGGAGCAGGAAACAGTCCACAGCCACACAAATGGGAGCACCCATGGGACAGCCACACTGCTAGCACAGCAACCTGCAGGCACAGCCCCACGGCCCGCATGGGGCAGGTGCTCACGGTGCAGTAATTCCAAATATTCTGCACTGCGCATTTGATTTCAGTAACCACTTTGAAACTTATGTACAGCCTGGTTCATGGCAATATGTACACAAACATCTGTTTTAGTGTCTTAATTCTGGCTCCCTCCATCTCAGAGAGCTGAAGGCACCAGCACAACTCGGTTTTTCCTCACTGAAACGTTTCAGCTGAGCTCATAACCAAAGCACACACCTCATCTCCTCGCCTCTATGCATGCGAGCAGAGCATTCTGCAAGGCTCTCCCCACACATATTTACTACTGTTTTGCTCTCTATAAAAGCAGCTGCATTCTTCTGTTAAATCTTCCCTATTAAAAACAAGCATGTAAACACTTTTGCCACAATACATGGTACTAAAGGCTCATTTTTGTCAAAATACTTCTGCATTACCTTGACGTGGCCTGTTTTGGCTGAAGGGAGTCATTGGTATTCTGGAAAGTAAGCAGCAAGAAGTAAACCAACAAAGAACTGTCTGAAACCAATACTTTGTACTATTGTGCTGCTCCAGTGATTGCGTGAGATTCCCCATAGAGCTTGATGAAGTGTCCTCAAAAGCAAATCACAGCATTCCTCAAGGACAGAGGCAGCGGCTCCAGGGGCTGGCAAGCCCCAAAGGCAGCACCTGGCTGAAGCAGTGCTGTTTGGTGCATGCAGAACGGATCCCTCTCTGCTTTGGGGACAGCTTGGCTGTCTGTTGTACACATCCACGCTGCTGTGACATGGCCTGCATCCCAGCAGAAATTGCTGCACAACAATACAGGTGTCCTTGGCAGTGGCACGACTTGCAGTGCTGGATCGTGTCCTGGATTATGCCAAAGTCAGTCACTCGCCAGAAACAGTGTTAATTACAGCAATACGTTACATTTAGCCTTGTCTAGAAATAAGGCATGGTGTGCTAAATGCGCTCTAATTTTCTCACCCTACCTCTATCCATCCCAATCAGGATAAATTTTTCATGCATAAATGATGTTACAAGCTTCGTGTGGAGACCCCTCAGAAAGCTGCAGTGTTAAAAGGCCAGGTGCCCACAAGGCGGACTCTTGGAGGGGCCTTTCTTTGTCACCTACGTACACCTGTATGAGCCAAAGACTCCTGCAAAGTGCACGAGCTCAGCTGAGGAGCAGGAGCCCCGGTGCTCAGCAGCACGAGCGCCGTCAGAAACTGATGGCCTGTGGCCCAGTACCTCGCTGCATTACAAATTACCAATCAAGTTCTAAAATAATGATGATCATTCATGATATTATCACATGAAAGGGGCATTAAGATTCTCATACCAGCAATATAATTCAAAGCTAATGTTTTTTCTGATGCACGATTTACCTCGGTTTGTACAAGAGGGAAGGAAGATGTCAGGGCAGGGCATGTCACTGGTGCAATGCCCAGCTGTAACGTGGTATTGCAGTGCAATAGGATAAGTTAGCCATCAAAAATAAACGTTTCTGCTGAACCTAAGGTGTGGGAAGGGTGAAAACCATTCTTTATTGGCATCAGAAGGCACAATCTGTGGGCAACTCACCCTCTTTTCTAACAAAATAATTGCAGAAAAAATAAGGGCACTGAAAATTTTAGGGATTATCCTCAAGATCTTTCTTGAGTGACTTTTATTTCAATTCCAGCCTTCAAAGGGAGATTCCAAATGCTAAATTTAATGGCAACGTATTCCCAGCGGGATCCGCACTGCTTCTGTGCACAGCCCTCCTACTCCCATCCATGAATTGAAATCAGAAACAGATGATATGAAATATGGAAAGTTTTCATCAGTTTTCAATCAAAGTAAAACATATCCTCCTATGAACTAATTTTCTTTGATCAAAATTCAACACAATTATTCAACACAACACTTTAACTGCTGCTACGAAAAACTGAAAGGAGGGGGGGAAGGAAAGGCAAAGGCCCAATGTCACATTACTGGCTATAATTACCCTCTTATGATATTGATGGTAACATGACTGAAAAAAATCTCATTCCTACTTTTCCACTATCACTGAAGTAACACAATTTTCTTCTATATAAAATGAAAATATTTCATCCTCTGCCATTATTTTCCTACAGGTGCATTTCCATAGGACAAGAAGAAATGACCTCAAGTTGTGCCAGGGGAGGTTGGATGTCAGGAAGAATTTCTTCTCAGAAAAGGTAGTCAGGCAGTGGCACAGGCTGCTCAGGGAGTGCTGGGTCACTGTTCCTAGGGGTGTTTAAGGGAAGGGTAGATGCAGTACTTTGGGACATGGTTTAGTGGCAAATATTGGCAGAAGATGGACAGTTGGACTGGATGATGCTAGAGGTCCTTTCCAGCCTAATTGTATGATTTCCCCCTCAAAAGTCAAAACTGCAGGCAGATGGGTTTTGCAGCACCACTCTGCTGGCTTACGAGCAGGAGGTGCTTTGACATGGCTGGTGGTCACTCTGTGATTTGTAGACACATAAAAGGCTCAAGCATGGAATATTCTCCATCTAAAACCAACTTCCAGAAACCCAGCAAGCTACTCTGTGCTCAAATGAAAGTCCCTCTGGGTCCCGTGGAAAATACTGATTTTCCTTCTACAAGGACAGCCAGAAAAAGGAAGAAAGAAGAATGAAATGTTGTCTCTTCACCTACTCTTGTCCCTCGAGGCTGATGCTGCTGTTCCATTTTCTCTACAACCAACAAACATTCAATTTATTTTTTCAGTCTGCCTGCAGCCAAGCTTCCCTCCATCAGCCGTGCAGCCGCCCAACACGGCCTCGTTCAGCAGCACGAGGAGGGAGCGGTGCCTGCACTCACCTGTGCATTTGCGGTCTGTATCCTCCTTCTTCGACCCGCTGATGGTTAGCTTGCAGTTGAAGTTCTCCTCCCAGTACTCAGCAAACCACACATTCCTCCTGTTGTTCTCCAGTGTGCGGGAGGTGAAGTAGGCATCGAACCCTGCAGGAGGAGACAGACAAAGCTCAGTCTTGGCTCCTGCTTCATGGTGAGTGTTGCAGCCTGAGGAACAAAGCCACTGCTCGCATCTCCTTCAACAGCAGGCACGTGTTCATGTCTGTCCACCACATGAGAGGCCCATGGAGAGAATGGAAATCATTTGCACATTTTATCTCCTCAACTGCACCGTGCAAGATGTACTCAGCTACTGGCTGAGAGTTACAAAACCAGGTAAAATACATGTGGAAGAGATTAATATTAAAAAGAAAGTTATAAGCAAGAAGCGCGGATTAGATATATACAGATAAGGAATGAAGATAAATGATACTTGATGGAGCTCAATACAACTGTAATTTTTTAATTAACCTCTCCAGACCTCTAGAGAATGCAGCCCCATCTCACTCAGTAGGCCATTATCAGTACAACTTCATACTTTTGCATTGTGTCTCTTCATCTCCCCTCCAGACGAATAAACGTGGCACAGAACTTCGCAGAGGTGTCTGGAAAGCAAAGCTGGGTGCTTGGCTTAAATGACCTCCACAGCCTGCAGTGGGAGGCTTCCCTGCCCGGGCCCATCAGACTCAGTCCATCACTGAGGCAGTGCAGGCACAAAGCCCCTGTGTTTTATTTTTTATTTACCAAAGCGCTTAGTGTTCTGTAGTATCTGAAACAAAATATTGCATAGCTGTGTAGCACTGAGTATTTCATGATTTTTATCTGGCTCATATCCTATCTCTCTTTAGCACCTCAACTTGCCAAGAAAAAGAGACTTTGATTTTTTTTCTTTTTTTTTCCAGTTCATTAAATTCTGGTAATAAATTGGATCTGCCATAGCGGAGCAATAGTTTCAAATCAAGCCAAGTATTCCTTAACAATACAAACAATACCCTTCAAAGATCATCCTCATTTTAACGGAGTTTTCCTTACAGTAGCATACAGAACTCCAGGAGAAATACTTATTTTCCCAATGAGCAGTGGTAGTTCTAGTCCAAATCACTAATTACCCAGGGCACTGCTGTTTGCCCCTGTATTTAAGCACTCTTCCATCAGCTGTTCTCCTTCAAAGCTGAGATGACTCCTTACAGCCTGAAGGAACCCTTGTGCACACAGATACTTGCCTATCAATAGGCAGATCCCCCAGGTAGGTGTGATGCCAGCAATCTGGCCTTTGCACTGCAATGAGCAGAGCTCCCAGGCCCTGCCTGCTCTCCCAGTGAAACCATGCTTTCCATCTCCACTTTTTTTCCTTTTACCATCCCAGCTTGCTCTGGGTTTTGCTTGTCTGTTTAGTAAGGAAAGTATCTGCGTGGGACAAATACAGCACTGCATGAGCACATGCTCATACAAAGACCCTTTTTTCTTTTGGTAGCCAACATATATATGCACATTAAGTGTCATATATACACACAGCAGGTAGTACAGACATCACAAATACATGCATATATGATCTGCAGTACTGATAACTCTACTGCAGCTTTGTCCATTTTAAGGCAAAACCTTTTATTTCTTATTCCTGGCCAACACAACTCTAGCTACGCCAGCAAAGACATTTAAGGCACAATCAAGACAGATTTCCTTCCTGAAGTTTCACAGATGAGTTGAAAAGTCAGCAGCAGCACCTGGCCCTCCCAGCCAGCTCAGCACAGAGCTCTGCCTGGAGGGATTGCTGGGGAAAGCAGATATATTCATCCGTTACTCTGAGAGTCATTATACTAATTTCCCAAACCTGACAGTCACTGTGCAGTAAGGGGGCTGCGCTCATTCTCTTCAGAGAGTTACATAATTCTTCCAGCAAGTGTATTTCAATAGCAGGATATTCATCAGTGCTGCTGGCAGAGTGGAGCCTTCCTATGTCTTTCAAGTTATGTCTTCAGTCTGCAATGAGCAACGTGAGAACTTTTGCTTAAGGAGACAGCCTAGATTCACTGTTTTGAATGTAACCTTCCAGAACTGTAATCAAATTTCAAATTCTGGTTACGAGGCAGTTTTGCCTCTTGTTACGAAGACAGTTGAAGTATTCAAGCTATCACACAGGATCACATAGAAAACTGTGATGATCTGAAGCATAAGGCAGATCACAAGTAAAGAAGGCTTGAAAAAGTCTGGTTGTACACAGAGAGGCTCAGGGTAAGTTACCTGACATGCTAAAAAGTGCAAATCCACCAAAGAGACAAATCTCAGCTTTTCTGTCTTGTTCCTTTGCATAGCTTTGCAGCTTATAAAGGTTCCAGGCAGCGGAAACAAGGAAACAGCAAGCTCTTACAAGTACTAAACTATCTCTGGCTCTTCTGATTTTGCAGTTAAGAGTTGCAGTAAATACATACCCTACTGAAAGAGAAAAAAAGTTCCCTGCACCGTGGCCAACAATTTGTCTCTCTGAAATAAGTGGGTAAATTGACTCAATCTGGCACCCCACACAATGAAATGGAGGCAGAAGAAAAACATATGGCCTCATTAAATTAGCTTAGCAACCCATGTACTATGGGATAAAAATAGACAGCATGAAAACAGATGTTTTCAAACAAGAAAGAAAATGAGGAGTGGGGTCAACCTGTCTCCTCATGTTAGCTCTGTGCCCTACTGACCCAACCAGAACACATTTTGCTAATTCTGAGCCTACTGTTTACGAGGCGCATCCAAAGCCTACTGCTCATAAAGCATAACGCATATCAACGCCAAAGAAATAAACACCGGGGTCTTCCAAAACCAGGCTGAAAGCAGTTTCAACGTTGTCTGCAGCCAAGCTTGAAAATATGCCCCTTTTGCTAAAAATACACCAGAATGCCTCCAAACCACCACAAGCTGTGAGCAGCGTGACCCCAAAGCTTCATGCTGCGACCTGCAAGCAAAACAACAGCATGGATAGAAGGCCTCGGTGCTGCACGGAAGCAATTCTGCAGACTCACCCTGGATATGTGTCATCTCCATGTACTCAAAACTGCTGTCCAGCCCTTAGTGTCGTTTTTGCAGCTTGAAGTGAAAACTTTCCAGACTAAAACTGGACAAAGCTGCAGGAAAAGAGCAGAGCTGCAATGGCTGAGACCCCACACCTCTCCAGCTGTGTATTTATCCCCAGGGAGGCACCTAACAGCGATTCCCACCTTTTAAGGAAACCACGTAGCAAAATCCCCCTGCCTCAGCTGTTCCACTGTTCCACTTTGGGGTTTGTTTCTACGCACTGCCTCTAGAAAGGAAAGCACAATTTCTGCTCGTCTGTGCTGAAGCATCCTATGGAAAACACTCGTTTGACAGAAGCCAAAATCTAAGAGTATTTCCTAGGTTTTCTTGTTGCATACCAGCTAAACCTGCTTTCCTGTAAACCCACGTGCATTAATTTTATTACTGCTTAAACGAGCACTTCAAAGGGGATCTGTGGTCATAAAACCTGCGATGAATAGATCCTGGAAAGAGAAACAATATACTTGACCAATGTTCCAAAGTAAGCCACCTCTATGAAAAGTGCTTAATAAGACAAAATCAATACATCTTGATAAAACTGTAATAGAATTCCACAAGAATTACTCTAAACCTTTACAGATTTAATAACAAATAATGACGTTCTCATTGATTTTTTAATGATCCCTCCCCACTCTCAAGAAGGAAGACAGATCCCTATTAAAGAGTGAACAGTTTTAATCATTGTTTTCTATCGACCAAGCCGAGCAGCCAAGAGACTGACGGAGGGTCAGAGGTAAGCAGAGGCCAGATGTCCATTAAGCGTTGACTGTGCAGAAACTCTCAGCCCTCACTTAATTCTGACACAGCCTATCATAACCGAACTCTGCCTGCTTACAGCAGATCAGATTTTCTGCAGCTTACTTACAGGTTGGTTTAGAATGCTCAGTAAAATCCCACTGCTCCCAGAACGTGGCTGGGTTACTCTGTATCGGCTTTTTTTTCCCCTCTCTATATCCTATTATTCACAAGAATGCAGAAGAAAGGAGTTATCACCACTGTCTGAGCTGAACATGCACCACACTCATTGCTCTGTGACTTCAGACAGCAATCATCATTTTGGTTTTTTCCACTGCTATTTTTGGACAGGTAATTGTATGAAATACAATTTAAAGCAATTTTTAAGAAGGAACCCAGAAGAAAAAAATAAGTTTTTCAATTAAGAGGAAAAAGGATCTATCGTTACTATTTATAAACATCCATTAGATGCGTGGCTAATAAGTAAACAAGACCCGAGTATTCTATAGTTTAGTCTTTCATTTCATCAATCATTTGCCAGGGTGGTAAAATTGCTGCCTCGCAACCAACCTTGCCATGGATTAGAATTAAATACCACGAATCCCATGATGAATTCTATGACCTCTCAACTGGAGAACAGTCTGTGTTGAGGTTATCGTATTTAGACCACTAATTGTAAGACTATGGTGGGGCTATGGAAAGACACATGCTATGTGATTTTGAGATAACCCACACAGATTTAGTTACTGCGAGTTTATTGAACAGCTCGGACTCCAGCAGCTTATCCTGATCCGCGATTACAATCAACAGCTTTCTCCATTTCAGAAGGCTGCCAACTTTTGCGTCAATACAGAACATCCATATTACTTTCTTCAGTGCGTCGGGTGCAAACCATTTTGAGTGCCACATCATCACTGAGCAGTTCCTGCCATGTTTTACCACCCAAAGCCCAGGATCCCACCCACCACAGCTCCCTAACGTGGCACCCAGCCTCACCCGACAGGACCGCACACTCGGGTGTCCGTCCGACAGCTTTCCTCCTGTTAGCGCTCCAACATCTTGCACGTCACACTGCCAGCACATTTGCTAGGGCTAATTACATTAAAGTGATTGAATTTCTTCAGATGGGAATTATAAATGATACAATTACATACAAAATAGAGCTGCTGCAACACCTGTCTTAGAAAACCTGCAGATACTGCTAATTTCCTCTCTCACCCCTCCTCCCGGAGCCGGCAGATCACCCAGCGCACCCTCCACACTACAGCAGGTTCCCTCCAGTCAGCTTCTCAAGTCACGGAGGATTAGGTAACTTTCCACTATATTCAGCCTGACCTGTAGCTTCTTAATTCTTGGAAAAAGCCCAAACTGGAGTCTGCCTCCAAGATGCACAAACGCGCTGTCTCAAGTCCCTTAGTCAGCACTATTTCTACACTCCCACGTACCAAGCAGCTGCCCTGTTAACAAAACAGCTCCAGCCTGGGGCTTTGAATCAGAGGACATCTTAAACACACACCCAATTCTACACAATTTTTTTTTTTTAAATTATTCTGATTCAGAAACCATTAAAATTTAATGTGTGCAAACGTGTTCTCTATAATGACAGACTTTAAGCAGGTGTTTAAGCTTAATCTTTTTGAGCTGAAGCCAACAAGACAACTTAAATGCAGAACGCTGAGCACAGGAGTAAGAGTTTGGGATTCAGGGGCTCGGGGAGTTGGCTGACCCAACCAAAAAAGCTGGATGCTTAAAGGTACATGTATGAATAATCACTTCCTACTTTTGTACACGGCCAAGTATTACTCCAGTGTGGCAAGATTTAGCGATTTCCCAATGTTGCCCATATATCATACTTAAGAAAATTACTTTTTCAGCAAACACCTCTAAGATATAGATAGCTATTTTATGAGATTTTACAAATGAAAATAGGTCTTATTACTTTAAATCCTTCCGATTTCATTAAATCATTACTCTTACACAGAGAAAGATGATTTTACCTAATGGGTTTATTTTCTACCTTGGGGGATTAACGTATAAATTAATCACATGGTGAAGACACAGAGTTTTTAAGAGAGGGGGTGCAGGGGAAGGGAGCAGATCCCCAGACAGCCTTCTGCTGGGATGTGCAGGTGAGGGCAGAGTCCTCACCAGGCTGCAATGACGCCGTGCTCTGAGTACATCCACACGTCTGCTACTTCAGGCAGGGCACCTGCAGGGCCATTGCACGCTCATTCTCTATCAGGATAGGAATCATCACCGGCCCCGCGACGGACTCAGAATTTACCAGAGGCTGATAAGAAACTCCGCATATCAAGTTTTATCTGAGCGCTTCATTCTGTGCTGTTTGTGGTCAGCCAGCCAAAATGAAAACATCAGCACAGCATGCAGCCCTTCTGAGGAGATGCTCGCGGAGATCCAACCTCCTCATCACTTCTCAGAAAGGTCCTTCAGGCCCAGGCACTGCTAAGGAAGGAAGACACCCCGCGTCGAGGAGCCGGCGATGACAAGAACTGTGGCTCATTCTCGAGCGGAAAATGAGGCTTGCTAACTTGTGGTTGTTCTTTACACAAAGAATCCCCCAATGATTTATTTCTAACATTAATCTCGCATCTCTCCTTCCATCTGATGTTACACGCTGCCCATTTTCTGCCTGAAAGCATAATGCTCGCTTCCCTGGCAGTGATGGCCAAGGGAATTATACGTGCTTTGGAGGCTAAACCGGGCTCCAGGGCTAACGATGTGGTTTTCCATGGTCAACTGCATTACAGCAGGGAGGGGAGCAGTGGGGAAAAGAGAAGACAAGTTGACAGATGAGGCAGTTATCACGGGGAAAACAGCAGGCAGATACCAAGAGGGAAAGAGTGGGCAGTAAGGAGAGATGCTCCCGTTCCACTGCAGCTCTGCCCAAGGGCCAACACTAAACTGGCTCCAGTGAAACCAGCAGCAGCCAAAAGAAGTTTCCAGTATCCCAGAAGAGGAACTCTGGGCAGGCTGATCTAGGAATCCTCAGTGGCGATGCACGATAGGCGTGGATGAAGAAGCTATTCCTAAATAAGCCTTCTATGCCACTTCTTGTTTACCACATCATTGCTATGCGCTGTGAAGCATTACTTTCATGCATCAGTAATGATTTCGAGGGCAGTCAGGTCATTGGTGGTTGTTATTTAATAAGGAAAATAATAAAACCAGAGCATTTGACCTAACACATCTCTCTTGTGCCTGGAGTGTTTTCATTCTCAGACCACGTGGTCTGCGAGCAAATACAACAGATTGACCTAATTTCACGAGCAGTTTTTATTAGTTTACATTAGTTTTATTCTCCTCTACTTTGTCCAAAGCCTGCCCACACTAATAAAGGCCAGCTACACAAATTTCATTCACCCAGCCAGTAACTTATGGTTACTGATGCCAAGTGAGTTGAGAGCAGCTACTCAATTTTCTGATTTCCTTAGCCTTCAAGCCAAAATGCTTTAATTCACTAACATTAAATCTGGGATAAAAGCATTAGATATGGGATAAGATCGATTTTTAAGGCAGCCAGTCTTTTTTCAGATTTCATTGCATTGCTCCAGCTGTACACTATGTAGCATTGTGGAATTGTTAAGAGAGTTTACAGATTTTCTGGACCTCCTCAATAAGACCATAACACGGAAAGGTTTTGTTAACTTCCTTCATGACAAAACAAAACAAAAGCAAAGCATTTTTGTAACAGTTGCAGATTGAAACATTGACAAAGGGTACGGTGGCTGATGTCACGTCTGAAATGTTTTTGTTATACGCTACATACATCATGGACAAAGGAAATTCAGCTTACAGTGCCTAGGGCAGATCTGTGAGTTTAAGCTGTAAAGCTTCTATTATGGAAATAGATGTATGTTGGCTAAGTACCATCGTTATCACTTTTATGAAATTATACAGCTGCCATGACAATGAGATCGTGACCCAGGTGGTGTCTAGACAGCACTGTAGTAGGAAGGTTAAATACACAAGTATATTATTATTCATTATTCTACACTTCATGGCCTTCGGGCACTTCTCAGTGTCACCAAGCTCCCATTTATATCAATATGAGAGTTAGAGGAAAATCCAAAATTTATTTATTTTATTGCTGATTCTATTGCTGTATCAGTTGAGAATGAGCTTTTTCCTGTTGCAGCAGGCTCCGGAGACACATGCAACGAAGAGCTGATCCCTATCCCCTGCTGCCAGAATCCTAGGGATGGCATCACATATATCCCCTTACCGGAGCAGGAGATTGTGCTTTAACCCAAAAGGAATCACTGTTTTCTCTATCAAAAGGAAAAGACCAAATCCATGTCTCAGAGAGCAAGGGAGCTGTTACAGGGCAGAAGATGAAGACAACTTGAGCTCTCTTCCCCCTAACAACTACAGACTTCATAATGCGTGAGATTTTTGCATTTTAAGCCACAGAGGGACTTTCTAAGTTGACATCACTGTAAGTCACCGTGCTGCTTTATGTACACTGTGCTCTCCTTTCAGCTGAATACTCTACTTCTTATTCAAACGACTCCTGCTGCTGGGATGAATAATTCTTTTATGAAGTGGAATGTGCAGTCGCATAAGCCCACTCTTGCTAGTGAGGATCTGTAACTGCTGTAAAGACTATCACCCGATTCAGGCAAAACCTAATAGCTTTAAGAATATATCCAGAAGTAGAATGTTTCTCAGTAATTTGCCTTATCCTGCTACACACTTATTAGAAATGGGATATTTGTGTTGCAAGGGCCTTATGCTGGAAGTATTCGCTTTTCCTCCCACCTGAAGATGGGGCAAAATGTTTCACATTTTTTTATTAGCTATATTGCAAGGCAATAAGATATTAGCCTTCTTCCCCTCTCACTTTCACAGTCTGCCTTGAAATTATTAGCTGCTTTCTGCTGCTGGAAGCTAAATCAGCTTTTACATCGATCTCTTCCAGCAGCAGCAGCAAAACTGCAATGGAGTGAAACAGGAACTCAAGCCAGGGCAGGGAGCAAAGCAGAGCTATGTCAGGCCAAGGTGCAAAAGCAGATCACTCTCTCCTATCACTGGCAGTTACTCTCAAAGCATGAGCTATTGTTTCAATATTTATTTTGCAATTAAGTATCTAACTAATCTCCTTGTATGCATCAATGCCTTCCTCCCTGCGTCTCTCTGGGTTCATTCCTCCTTCTCACCCTTTCTCCCTGCTCCACAGATGGCCCGTTTCATTTTAATAATGTAGAGCAGTGAAATCAGAGAGATACAGAGAGTCTAAATGCAGAACATGCCGGAGTGGTTCCTTCCCTTTGATAGCAGCAGCAGACAAAATGCACATCCCACATCCTTAAAAGCATTTAAACTCCAGTCATTTGCCTGCATAATTTAAAACACGGATAAAAGTACAGACATCTGTCTACATGGAGCAACCCCCAAACACGACGGGTGCATTAGTGACAGCGGGACACGCAGTGCTGGGTGACAGCAGGACAGAGGGGCCACATCCCAGCACGACGGGGCACGCAACCCAAACCTCCTCCTCACAGAGCATCCATGCTGATGGGGCCGAGGCCCTCATGGCCACCACACAGCAGGGCCATGCACTCACTGCTTGCCACACACCACCCACATGCTCTGTGTTCAGCTCCTTCAACACTGAGTCCATCCCTGTCCGTACGTGTGTGCACAGCTGAGGTCACCTACCGACAGCAATAATCACCCCATGTAAATATATTTATGCATCCTCAAACACGGGTGCACAGTCCCATACTGACAAACCAGGTATGGAGAGATGCTGCTTTGTCTTTCTTTTTCTGTTAAACTGTTGACATGGTAACAACAGCAGGATAAAAGTATCAACATTCCTTCAGATTGCTGTTTAACATGGTACCTTTTTTTCCTGCAGAAATGCAGGAGCCCACGTGGCAGCAGATGTTGGCAGCACATCCCAGTGCAAGTGGTCAGCAGGGCTCACCAGTGTTTGGGCACAGATAGCTGTGCACAGCAGCTGGGTCACTTCTTAAACTACTGCATGTGCTAGCAATCTTACTGTCAAGTTCCACTTGAGAGAACTTGAGATCTCCACTGCACTCCTGCTTTTTTTTGGGGGGTGGGGGGAGGAGAAAAAAGATCTGCTTCCTCAATTTTGACAGCTGAGTTCTTAGTTGTAATCAGGTTTTAATAATTCCATCCAGCTAGAGCATGCAAGGATGGGAGCAGCACGGAATAACAGCTATTCCCGCCTTCTCTACAGCCTCCTCAGCTGATGCTGCTAACACAGTAGCAGCACTCACTCCAGCTGTGCACATTAGTCATGTCAAACTGCAAGGTGCTATCAAAAACAAGTGCTCAGACTGACATGTGAAAAGGCAAATACAAAAATAATTCAGATTTCTGCAGCCAGAGGATGCAGTCCCCCACAGGATCTCTTGCATCGCCCCCAGTCACCTGTACTTGAAACACCAAGAATATTTTAGGGAAAAGAAGAAAACTTCCACTTGTATTTAAATAATCCAGGAGCAAAATATCCTCTAGGCACATAATCTTCATCCTTTGATCACCTCTGCTGGCTTTTTCCTTGCCTCCTCTCTCTGTCTCAGGGCTATCCCACCCTGTCATGGTTTTGGCTGCGATAGTCAATTTTCTTTGTAAAGATTTGTACAGTTCTGCGTTATCAATTTTTCATAGAAATAATGGCTATAACACACTGAGGTCATGGCTTTGGTTTTCCCACTTTTCCAGTAAGAAGCCAGCAGACTGCACTCAGAAACCCCAGCCTTGTCTCTAAGGAGCCACACACAGACCTGAGAAGATCCACATCCTACAGCTGTAACTCCTTGAGCTGATACAGGGCTGCCAAACAGCCCTCACTGAGCCAACAGTGAGCACCAGTGAGAGCAGAGCTGTGGGACACGGGGCAGCAGGGCTGTGACCCTGCAGAGCAGAGAGACTGCAGGGTATCTCCCAGCAGAAACGCCTCTGCAGAGCTGAATAAGGCAATGTGAACATAAGGGAACTTTTAAACGCTCTCAAGTTGCAAGATAATTTGTATTCCCCTCTCTTCATACCAACACATTAACCAAATACATTATTTCCATAATGAGGAGATGAACATCTGTGTGGCTTCCCAAAATTTCAAGTGGCAATACTTGAGACAAGTATTCTCTCCTTAGGGATCGACACATCAGCATTTTAAATCATTGCCAAAGCTAAAAACATCATTTAAATTCCCAGGAGGCCCTAAAGAACGATTTCAGGTATGATTTAGATTTTTTTAAAATCAAGTGCACCGATTCACTTCCACAAACTCGACTGCAGTAGTATTGTATCAGGCTTGGTACTCAGCCCCGCACTTCAGTCTGCATTATTCGTCTCACTCAGGGTACAAGACAGAAGTGCCTGAACTACAGCCACTGTCAGATGGAGGCACACGGAGCTCAGAGCCCCTCTGAGCTGAGCTCATCCCATTCTGCAGCATGTCAGCCCCACCAGCCAGGTGCAGGGGGGCACTTCTAACCAACACGGCTCCATTGCTTCCTATCTGCAGCGGAGTGAATCCACTAAACCCAAACATTTACTCAAACCAAGGGAAATTTTCAGCTTCTGCAGTGGCTGTTGGCTGATTTTCTGTAAACAATTTCTTGACCAAGCATGAGACCTGACCACTTAGCAAACAAACTGTTGGCCGGAGAGCACCTCAAGACCACCAAAGACCCCAGGCAAGAACCCTGTATTCATACAGCGTGAGTAGTATTGGATTGCACTCTGTATAGGTGGGCACTTTGTAGGAACTGTGTGAACATTCACATACGTTGAACATGACAGTGGGTTACTTCCCACATGGTTTGCTCCTGTAACCAACCAAAGACAAATCTGTTTTTTCAGCATGACCTTCAATGGCACAGAGGGATGGCATTTCTCACCAACAGATAATTCTGCACTATCCTGCAATTATATTTCAATTACGAGACAAAAAGATTGTGTTTATCTGTCCTTACCAGGAAAAAAAATTCCTTGATCTTCTGACTCCAGTTTCATTGTCCTTAGAGCTGGAACACGTGATCACACTGAGGATTCTTTCCTAAACAGTTTTCAGTTTCTGTCATTAGAGCATTATCACACAGTCGCCAAAATGAAAACCCATTCCCTGCAAGCCCAGCGTGAGTGAAGAGGGCACTTCAGCATTCACTGTGTCATCCTTAGGGAAATTACGTGTATTATTTCCCAACTATTACTACTTCCAAAAGCCTATCATCCTTCAAGCATTACCAACACAAACCAAAAGGAGAAAGAACAACAAGCAAACAAAACCAAGCGCCTTTCACAGCCCTGCACAGCAGAGGAGCTGCAGACAGCACAGAGCCTCCCTGTGCTCCACACCCCCACATCATCCATAGATGCTTACGCAGGAAAAGATAGATGGTTGTGCAGCCACTATCAAACACGTCATACCTACAGCAAATATATTTGTAACGTATAATGTAAGCAGATTCATTTGCTACTTGCAAACATAAATACCATATTTGCATTTTACTCTCATAAAAAGCTCAAACATTTTTATTCTTGCTTTCCTTGATTTATTGTGAAGTGGTATTTATTTTCAGGCTTGCTAATAAAGAGGATGAATAAATGAATCATAGGACATGTCAGAGAGTAATTTTAAGTGGCCTCGAGGGACAACTTCATTGGGTTATAGCCATGGTCAGAAGTGGCATAAGGAAAAAAACGTGTTGAATTAAGAAACCTTTGCTTTTGGTATCAAAAACTGAATCCAAAGAGGAAATTCACACTCATTATGATTTGTAAAGAGTGATGGAATAGATGATAACAAAAGATAAAGAAATGCTGAGATGTATGAATTTAGAATGCATGAAATGATGTGTTACTGTAAATACATCAGACTCAAAGCAATCCTGGGACAAGATGCACCACACAGGACTGAACCACACCTAAATTTTCACATTCTGGTAAGACAGGAGGGTTGCTAAAGGAGCAGAAGCGAGGAGCACTGCAGATATGCGCTCGCCTTGTACCTGTCAGGCAGGGGGTGAGGAAGGAGATGTGGCCCTGCAAAGACCAGAGCAAGCCCACGGGGTGCCTGAGGGTGCTGACAGTGTTGGCACTGTGTGTCCCAGCTCCTCCCTGCTGCCCCAAGGGACCTGCCTTGCCTCGTGCCTACACAGCACAGGACCCACGGCAGGGCTGGGAGGCTGCTGCCACTCCGTGCACAGAAGCTCCTCCAATGGGCTGCACTGGTATTTGCTTAGCAGATGGCAGGGGGGTTTGTTTCTTTCGTTTTAATTCCTAATATATGAAGCTATTTTAATTCCTTGTTGCAAAAAATAACCCTTGTAGAAACGGCCGATGACGGAACCTTTTATTTCTTCCATCACCTTATGGCACAAGCAGATTGTATTTGTATTCTGCGTTTCACTGCCCCCAATTTCAGTGTCTGAAGCTTCCTAAATTAAAACGGTGTGATCATTGCGAAGGAAAATAAACAGTCAGGTCTGTGGATCTAATCCTTAAGTTCCCCCTTTGGAACTCTTTCTTGGGACCAAACTCATCACATGTGGGAATCAGCACTAGGAGAAACCACCAGTGCTTCTGATCAAACAAGTGGCATCCCTGATGGCCTGTTTGGCAGCAGCTATGGGTAGGCCACCAGGCGCTGGACTGGAAATGCTACACACTGTGCTGAACTCCTTCATGCTTTGCCAGAGCCAAACATCAGAGATGACAAATGACCTGTGCCATTAAGAGCAGCCTGTGGTTCCCAGCCCTCCTGCAGAGCGGTGCTTTCAAAACTAGATGCATGGCTGTTTTTACACTTGAAACAGTTTATTTCAGAACGCTCCTGCAATTCCTTCTTTACTAGAAAAATACGTTAAATACAAATGGTGAAAGAAATATTCTGCTCATATTACTTTCCTTGGAGGTAAAAAAAAACAACACGTTAACCTCTCCTGCCCCTTTGTTTCTGCAGTGAGGCTGCTCGTGCTCCTCGCACAGCTCTGGTGCATCATCCCGGCTCCCTGCACTGCCTGCGCTGAGTCGCGGAGGCAACCACAATGTGAGCACTGTGCCTGGCATGGTCCCAGTGCCAAACTGCTCTGAGCGAGTGGGAGAAGGTGATGAAATCTTTTCTGACTCCTGTTTCTATGCCTGAAGAAAACGACAAACTAAAACATTACTTTTTATACTTCTCGTGAGCCAGATCTGCTCAGCAGCTCAGGAGGGGCTCCTCTGTGTCAGTGCAGTGACACCCCCTGAGCCTCACCCCCACAGCACACCTCTCTGAGAGGTGCTTGAAAATTCAGATCAGCCACAGAATCACAGAACGGCCAGGGTTGGAAGGGACCTCAAGGATCATGAAGCTCCAACCCCCTGCCACACGCAGGGCCACCAACCTCCACATTTAATGCTAGACCAGGCTGACCAAGGTCCCATCCAACCTGGCCTTGAACACCTCCAGGGATGGACGGGGCATCACAGCCTCTCTGGGCAGCTGTTCCAGCACCTCACCACTCTCACAGCACAGAACTTCCCCCTGACATCCAACCTCAATCTCCCCTCCCTCAACTTCAAACCATTTCCCCTTGTCCTGCAGTTATCTACCCTGTCAAAGAGTTGATTCCCCTCCTGTCTGTAGGCTCCCTTTAGGTATTGAAGGCTGCAATGAGGTCATCCCATAGCCTTCTTTTCTCCAGGCTGAACAAGCCCAGCTCCCTCAGCCTGTCTTCATAGGGAGGCGCTCCAGCCCCCTGATCATCTTCGAGGCTCTCCTCTGGACCCTCTCAGCCAAATTTCTTCTGTATTTCTGAAGTGGTTGGAAATGGCTCAGCCAAGCCATACTGGGACTCTTCCTCCCTGCAAGTTAAGCATCAGTAGAAAAGATCTAATTGAGCACTGCTCATTGCCAGACCCAGAGAATGTCATTGGATACAAAAGGAAATGACTTCCTGCAGTGACTGACATGAAGCAACACCTTGCCGAATCCTTTCCCAGCTTTGAGATCATGAGATTTGTTTTTAGATCATGGGAAAAGCCTTTTGCACACCTTCAGGATTGCTTTTTACCTTTTGGTATTACCTAACAGTCCTCCCTGGGGACAACAAAAGAGGAACTTTGGCTGCTAAGTCTTTCTATATACATTACAGATCCTGGAAATCCTGCCAGTTTTACTAGCAGATGGAAAATGAATTCAAACAAATGAGTCTTATAACTCTGCATGGAAGCAGGGACTAACAGCACTAGAAAACACCAGGATTTCCTAATGGTCCACTTGGGGGGGTTGAACAAGAAGCAGGCATTTGCCTTGTGTGCTGGCCGTGCACTGTTCTCACAGGGATGGGGTGGCTGTGTGCCAGCCTCAGCTGCCCTCAGCTCTGAGTCCTTGCAGAAGTGCTGCAGGCAGCGCAGGGCTGTCAGCTGTGGAGCTGTAATGGCACATCCCCATTAGTGCCCAGACATCCCTACCAGGGCGCAGGCAGATCGGGAGATGGCACATGGTAACAGCAGGCTTCTGAAAACAAGATGCTTTCCTTCTAGATGGAAATATCTGTCTGGATGTGCCCAACAGGCAGCTTCATTGCTGGATCACAGAGGGGAACTCTGGTCTTAGGAGGTGCAGTTCAGACTGATTCAAAGTAAAGACCACTCACAGCCATCAGCAGCTCAACAGTTTTGTCCCACGAATTCTCTCTTCTTTCAGTGCCAGCCACTCTGGTGTGTTCACACGTGAATCTCAGCACAACCGCCCACACGACCTCCAGCATCCTGAAATAACAGCTAAACACGAACACCGAAAGGAAAACGCCAACGTGAGCCCAGGGAGGAACGCGCCAAACAGAGTTAAGGGAGCAGCACATGCAGAGTGAGCCACAGCTGGCCCAGCTCAGGAGCTGCCCACCTCACAGCCCACGTCCAGCAGGGCTGGGTGAGCCCTTCCATTCCTCTCAACGAGCCATGGATAAGGTCCCTAAATCTGTGCTGTAAGGCACTTCCTTGTCCAATCAGACCTTTTGCATGAAGCAGCTACGCCCTTAGGAAGGTACTGCTTCAAACTTGATTTGAGACTACAAACATAACATTAATTTGGAACTTTGTAGAAGCTGTGCTTCTTAACTTTCCTATCTGCATATTAAATGCAGTATCTGCATATTAAAAAAAAATGCTGCCCTTAGGGCACTGTCTCTTTCAACCTACTAACCTCTCCTCCATGGGACTTTCATGTCAGCCCTTTAAAGCCAAGCACTGCAGTGAATCACAGAATCACAAGGTTGGAAACGACCTGCAAGATCATCTAGTCCAACCACCCTCCCATTCCTATCAGTGCCACAAGCACTAAACCATCTCTCGAAGCTCCTCATCCAGGCACCTCTTGAACACTGCCAGGGACGGCGACTCCACCACCTCCCTGGGCAGCCATTCCAGTGCCTGACCACCCTTTGAGAGAAAAAGTTTCTCCTAATGTCCAACCTAAACCTCCTCCGGTACAACTTCTGGCTGTAAGTGCTCCTGCACCTCCATGAGGATGGTTCCTGCCCCCAGCCGGGGCAGGCAATGCCAGCCATCCTGGCACATTGTGCCCCACTCTGTAACTCAGCACAGGGGCAGAGGCAGTGACAGCCAGCACTCAGCCAGAGGAACCACAGCCGATCCTCCTCCCAAAATGACTTTCCAACACTCTCAGATCGATATGCAATAAACTTTTCACAGCTGTGAGTGTCCTGGGCTCCCACGTAGCCACAGAACTAATTTAAATTCAATTAATGACTTCATCAGCATTAGGAAAGATGCATTCTCAACAAGTTTGCGCATCAAATTACTTTAAGCTCTGAGTGGCAGAAGAACAGAAAGGTAAATTCTTCCTTCGGCTGCACTTGGGCAGCCGAGTCGTGTCAGAAGGGACCCGGAGTGCCACTGAGAGCATCCATTTGATAAACTGCACTGGGTGAAATAAGAAACCTACCTAAACAGACGACACATCTCACCTCGCACATCTGAACACAGAGTACTCGCAGCATTTTAATTCCAAAGCTGCTCAATACAGTTTACTCCCAGGAAGAATGCAGATAAACTTATCCAAAACAGAATGCTGCTCCCAAACCACTGCCATAAAGCAGCACAACTCCCATTGCTACTGCCTGTGCTGGGCTGTGGGAGCCAGAGGTGGGCTCTGCTAAGAGCTCAGTCCCAGGGATGTGGGGCAAAACACCTCGAGAAGCACAGAGCGCTGTAATGAGCTCTAAGCCAGGCTGTAAGCAACAAGAATCCCAAACCGCTCACTTTACAAACATTGACAGGAGGTGCACGATGCCTTTCTGTTCTGTTCAAGGAGGAGATGGGTAAACACTGCACAAAACAAGCACATCTCTCCCAGAAAAACATCCCAGGGCAAAGGGGGGCTGTAGCTGAGTACAGGACAGCAGGACTGGGTTCGTTAATACTGGATAAAATTCAACACTGTCTGTAACACAGAGCAAAATGAACCTGCAGCTCTTTACCTCAGTAGGCTGGCGATGTGGAGGTAAAATATTTGAAACCACTAAACTGGGAGAGATGACTTCATTCTGTTCTTTTTTCCTTGACTCACTGCTCTTTCAGTGCTTTTTTTCTACCTATAATACTGCTCAAACAGAAAAAGAAGCAAAACAGCTCTTGTTGGGAATAAAAACCAAACCACTGAAATCACAGTTCGCCATCTTTTTGGAAGACAAGCAACAGACTATTCAAGGACAGTTTTATGTTGGTTTACAGCATTTGCAATGCTTCTGTTGGTTTGGGGTTTTGTTTTTGTTTTCTTTTCAAATAGCTGTGCACTTTCCTGGGCTGAATTTGAGCCATCCGTTAACCTCAGAGCTGAGTGCTTCACGAGACTGCAAACCTCAGCCGCATGCAGCGCTCGCTGGAATCGAATCATTTATCTCAAATCTGCTTGAATGTCACTGTTTCGTTGCGTCAAATTCTGACCTCAGACCATAAGCAACACTTCTTTCACTACAGGCAAACCATTTCAGCAGACTTTCAAAACAATTAACAATTATGTAGGTTAACTCCAAAAGGAATGCCTCCTATTTATTTCCACTGAAAAGACAGCAGTTACAAAGAGCACGACAGCACCGATAGAGAAAATTCTCAGCTGCACAACAGTATTTTTCGATGCACTCACCACCATTAGCCATGCATTTTCACCAGTACAAACAAAAGTGTGCACCACCAGAGGTGACCGCTGCCATTGCCACCACTGCTGAAACACACCAGCCACCCCTCACTGTGCACACATCCACTGTTTAGTCTCCATAAACGTTGATGAACATCATTGGGAGCTTTTTTTTTTTTTTTCCACATATAGGACCTCAATTCCATCCCTTTGCTTCAATACACACTTCCACATCACACACCATTCTGTCAGTCTGACCCTCTGCTGCCAAACGTCGCACGGCAACAAAATGGAGTGGCATAGTGATGTGGGAAGGTTCAACCACCAGCGTCCACATCTGATGTTGTGGGCCAACATCGCAATACAGGAGGCGCTGCTTTCGGAGCAGCCCTAATAAATAGCCACAGAAATACGTTCCAAATGCCGAACCAAGATCCAGAATGCTCCTGCTCTACCTGTTCTCTGTGCTCTCTACTCCTCTGTCACGCTGCTCAAGGGCTCTAATGAGCCAGATTTAATCTTAATGGATACTAAAGACTGATACCAGCAAATTTAAAATCTGAAGTGGATATGGCTTAGACTTGAAGAAAAGATGGGAAAGGGGAGAGATCATCATTCCGCATCCAGAGATCATCAGTATCACACAGTCCTCTGACTTAAATATCCACCTGTAGATGCATCTAACAGCCTTCCCAATTTAATTCGGCAAATACTGCACAAATCTAGTGCAGAAGGATGAGGCTTTTCCTTCCCTCATGACACAGACACTTTCTTATCACTGGCAGAAAGAAGTACTTTTTCTCCCGGGACAGAATTTAGGAACTCCTGACTTGGAAGCTGCCTGCTAGGGAGAACTTCAATCGATGTCCGGGCCAGAAGTCTTATCATCTTCAATCAGAGGGCCATCCTGATATCTCTTATATACACGTATATGGTGTAATAAAGACAGCTACCCCAGGCAGATAACAAGAATAATTAGATTTGGGCATAGCAGTGATAATGAGAAAAGGAAATGCTCTAAAATATATTAAATCTACCGAAAAATGAAGAAGCAAAGTGGCAGCAGAATATTGAAAGGTCACTTTGTGATTAGCGTGGAAGAAGTTCATTTAAATCTACAAAGAAGTGGGGCTGTGGTTCATCACTTTGGAAGCTCCGCTGCTGGAAATGGGGTGAGCCACGGGGGGGCAGGGAGCATTAGCACTGTTTGTTTGTGGCTGCTTTGACTGGCTACAATGCTTCTGGGACTCGGAATGAAAAATAGGACAAAGAACAAGGGTCTCTTCAACCATCCCTGCCTAGAGAAAGGAAAACCAACCCAGCAATTTGCTGGTCTGGAGGCAAACAGCTCAGCAGAACTGCAAGCACAAAACACTTCTGTTTTGAAATCTCAGCCTTTCTTCTCATTTTCCGCTGTGCTTCCATTTTCCCTGCAGTGATCGAACTTTTGGGAGCTCGTTACAGTCGAGCCTCAACATCTCCCATTTATCCATTATCCTGATGGCATCGTTGCTTCAAAACAGCCCAAACTCTTCCTCTGCAGCCCTCAGCTGCTCCTCCTCGCAGCACTGCACCTCCCCAGGACCAGCAGCATCGTCTGGGCTGACATGGGAACCTCCCCACATGCACAGCTCACACTGAGTGGAAGGACGAAGAAGAGGCTTTCTGAGGAGCACAGCAGCAGAAGGGAACACCGCACCAAATGCATTTTGGAGAATAAAGATGTTCTGCAGATTGTTTCTGCTGCGCTTTTGTTTTTATGAACATCACGCGCACGCAGAGCCACAGATGTTCATCATTTCTATATTATTGTAAAATGAACATAATAATAATGATTATAAGAACGGATGCCCGTTCAAATTTTAATTACGAAAAAAAAACACCCTTTATCTTTCATTTAAACTGTTTTTTTTTTCCTCACACCCCAACACTGCTGTTTGTTGTGTGGTTACACTGTGCCTTTCCACAGCCACGGCGCAGGGCTACACTCGGAGCGAGACGCAACTGGAACTCACCAACACAAGCCCTGCTACGTGCATTGCTGCAGTGTGCTCACAGCTTCTGGACCAGGCTGATGTTTTAACAGCCCACGAGCAGGAGGACGCACCATTAAGGCCTTTTTTGTGGGAGCAGTTCAAAGTACAATAACTGGAATACGCTGCCCTGCTGCAGTGGCTGTTCCAAAGCACGCACGCCCTGCCTGTTTCCCTGAAGCTGCAGCTTCGTTGAAGTTGGCCGTGGAGCTTGTTGCAAACACACAGGTTTCTGTGCTGTGATTACTATTTAAGTTTGCACTTCCTCTGGCTCACTGTCTACTGCAATTATGCAAATAAGATGCAACTTTATCCCTTCAGCATAATTACATCAAACACAATCGGGCTATATTAAGACTGACTTAAGAGGAACAAATTCAGTTCATGTAATGATTTCCTAAATCACCCCATGGGGCTGTGGCAAAGAAAAAGCTGTCCCAAGGGTGACATCAAGCATCTAGACAAATAACCACACTTCTGGGGCCTGACACTACGTGCTTCACGTCTGTGTTCTGCATCCAAGAACCACGGCTAGAGGAGTGGCAGTAAAAAACGTCTTTTTCTGTAAACTGACCATTTCAGCTTATGACTTCTGTGACCAACAGCTCTTGAAATGTCAAAATCTGATAATCCAAAGCTCCCACATATGCTTTAACATGATGCTACATTAATTTTCAATGCAATTCAACTTTTCCTGGCCTATAAGACTTGCTTTTTTCCCCTAAAGTGTGAGAAGAGGTTGGCAGCATCACTTATTTAATATCAACGTGATATTTTCTAGACGGGGGAAGCTGCACCGCTGTTTGCTTCCAATGAAGTTGGCTGGGAATCCTTTTCTAACATACCACAAGAGCAAATGCTCTTAAGCAAAACCAGGGCAGCCCCCTTACTCACTCCTACCAGAGAAGCACTCACCGAGCCCAGCAGAAGGCAGCTGGTGCCTCGTGGTGCCTGCAGCCCGCGAGCCGCATCGTCGGCAGCAGCACTGCAGGGAAAGGAGCCTGCCAGGCTGGGCACTGCTCAAGATATCCTCCTTTAGGGCAAATTGAGTTCTGTTCTGCTAATTTAGTTTGTTTCCATCAATTTATAGGGAAAGTCAGGGCTTCTTATTTCATTTATTTTATGTATTCTCCCACAGAAGTACATTACTAAATTCTAGTAGCAGACGTTCATTGCTGGATGATAAAAGAACAATGTTAAAATGTCTGTTTCCAGTTCTCCTGGATTCAATGCCAAATGAAATTACTACAGAAAGAAAAACAAAACCACATACAGCAGTCTGAATGCAAGAAAGGAAGATAATCCATACGGGTAACAGCCTCACTAAGCAAAGAAATGCTAACACCTGAGGAATCCTTGCTTCCTGTAAGTAACTGATTTCAGTGGATGCTTCTCATGGGGAACAAAACAGAAATGGAATTGGTTTGAAAGGAGAAACGTTGAATTCTGGAAAACTGCTTCACACCAAGAGGAGCACTCAGCAGGGCAGGCATGAGGGTTGTGTTGGAGAAGGACAGTATGAGAATGACTGCACAGGAGAAGGGAAATGCGCTCTGCGCTCATAACCATCCCTTTGCTCTTCCCCCTAACAGGGCTAAGCAGATGGCAAATACAGATGGTAATTAGGGATGGATGAACGAAACTGCAAAAGGTAAGAACCAGCCTGAACCTTTCTAGTGGTCACAGAGCATGCAGGAATCATTTGCTATTGACATTGGAACTGCAGCTCTAGGACATGGTGCTCTGCCTCTCTCTTCACACCTAGCGTGGCACCAACCTTCGGCTGATGGCTTTCCCCTTTCTGGAAAACAGCACTCAAAATATGTACCTGCCTGCATGGCAGAAACTGTGGAAGAACGCATGCAATTATATATGTAGGCAAAATATAATTCAAGCTTCACAAACCTTACAAACAGTAATCGTGCAGTCTGTGTGAGCGCAAGTGCAGAATGCAACGAGGCAGCTCTTAGGCAAAAGCCCAGTATAGGTGGGGAATAAGCTGTGTACAGGCTCAGTGCTCTCACATCCTCCAAGGCACTACATGTGCTGATATCTGTAACTGTTACTTAGCCAACTTTCCGTACCTGCATCCCTTCAGTCTGCCGTTGTAACTCATTATTGCCAAAAGAAAACTCCATTATGTCCAAAGTGTTTAACGTGTAACGCAGAAGGAAAATGTTTTATAACAAACACATTTGGAAAGTTTTCCTTTCTGTGTGCTGTTGGCAGACTTTGAGATTTTCTGTCAGAAGCCCTCAGGGATGAATGCAAACAGTAGGGAAAGATTATTAAAATGCTGTGTTTTTCAGAAACAAACCACTTCATTCTCTACCAACTTTACGTATTTATGGAGAAATAACATGTAAAAATGCCTCTGAGGTTCAAAAATTTAATATGAGGGACCTGAGAAGAATAACTAATGAGGTGGTAGCGTATACACAGCTAAAATGAATGCACACGTTTGCTTTCCCTGTGAGGGAAGACACCAAAGCCCATTTTTGTGTGCACAACACATGCAGGGGCTCTCACGCCATGCACAGCAGAGGAGTTCATTCTCGTTACTTTGTGTCTATGAAGAGTTTTCCTTTTCATGTCAAGGAGAACATGGACTCTAATCGCATGCTTGGTTTGCCCAGAGGAAGCTGCTCGGATAGTTAAGCATCTCCACAGAGGGGACAGCAAATTAAGGACAGATCTGAGACAGACTTCAGGGAGAAGAGAAATGCTGAGAAAGGAGGAATTCTGTAACAGAAGTGCCTCATAATCTTTACACAGATGCACACACATCTACAAATACATATATTAGTAGAGTACACAAAAAATATAAATACATATAGCATATGATCTGAATAAAATACAAGTTGAAGGGAAGCTGCTGACTTGTACCTGAATTTTCACTTCCTCAGTATGGAGTTTATCTGCTGTTTCTGAGGGGTATGTAACTGCAATGCATTTTCTCTTCCTGCATACATACATGACACATTAAGATCATTTTGGTTTACTGCCTTTGAGGTGACATAGATAACTGCTGGTAGCTTTTCAGATACAGCATATAGTTCTCAGATGAGGAACACAGACATTCAGGAAAATTCCAGGGGATAAAGACCAGCTCAGCGTATTTTACACCCTTCCAACACAACCACATCCAGGTACAGCCACCCAAAAAAACACACACAAAGAACAAATACAACCCATTTTGTGCCACTCGTTTTCAGGAAACAAGAAGCAAGGCAAGAAGATATGAGAGAAGGTGGGCAGAGCTCTTACCCTCGATGGTCGCTCGCTTGGGCAGGATGGTGATGGCCCCCTCAGCCACGTCCTCCTGCTGCAGCAATGGGCTCACCTTGGAGCCCCACGTGTCCGAGCCCACCCATAGGAAGTGCCCCACTTGGTCAGCCCTCTTGGCAGCTGCCAGGATTTGCCTGTGGAAGGGGACAGTTTGTTCACGAGTTAGTTTCATTTCAACATACGATTGCTTGGTAAAAAACGGTGCGTGGCAATTGCAGAACGAATGTATTTCTGTAACCAACAGAACCCAGAAATTTCACAGCACATCGTGCCACGATCTGAGCAGCAAAGATCGAACCTTGCTTTTTAATTCACCCTCTATCCTAAGAATGAAATCCCACTGACTTCATTGAAACTTTATCCCAACTTCTTGTGTCTCACTTTGGAGAACTGAGCCTCTCAGTACCATCAAAATGTCTGGTTAATTTAAAATTCTTAAGTTAGAAATAAGCCATGCTTTTAAAATATTCTGCACATAATTTTAATGGCAAGTGGTATCTGAATGACACGAGCATCCAAGCCACTTTATCATCAGTAACCATCACCTGTCATAAAATACACTCTGAATCTAGGAATTACTCACTGTAGTATGAGCTTGGAGGGAGGAGCATTTTCTTAAGGTCTGCCATCAAACACATGAGTGATCCTACAATATTAAAAACCTTCAGACCTTCACCCAGGGCTGGATGGGGCCCTGGGCAGCCTGGTCTAGTATTAAACGTGGAGGTTGGCAGCCCTGCCTGTGGTGGGGGATTGGAGCTTCATGATCCTCAAGGTCCCTTCCAACCCAAGCCATTCTATGATTCACCCTATGATTCACCCCTTGCAGCCCGTCGCTCCCTTCTCCCCACAGCATGATCCAAGGTGCCAAAAGGGCCAGGCAGCAGCAGGAGCCCAGTGTGACCCTGCAAATGGCAAACCCACAACCCCACACAGCTCCTACCAACAGGCATTCCCTCTTTGTTATCCGTGTTCTTACTTGCTTTCTTTTTTCTGCATGGCTACCAAGCACAAACGAATTAGTCCCCTCAGCCATCCTTACTTTATGTCCTCGTCGTTGGCAAAAATAACGATGGCCCTGGCATTGGGAGTTTCTAAGAGCTGCTTGATGATTTTATCAAAGTCAATGGTCTTGTCCTTGCGATCCTGTGGGATTTTCAGGGACTGAGCGATGCAGAGCCCACCTGTGGAACAAAGAAGAGAAGGGCTCAGTCAGCAGGGAGCATGGGAAAGGGGCTGGGGGATACACATAGACTGAAGGGGCAGCCTGGATGGAAAACAACCCGATCCAAACGTCCTTGGAGACACTTAAGCCTCCCTCCAGGCATCCCGAGGTGTACAGTTTGTTGTTGTCAAGGTGGGACACAGCTTCATTCATAGACCCATACACACAATGCACGCCAGAGCACGGCTGTACATTGAGCAGGTGCAAACACCATCATGGAGTAACAAACAAATAAACCAGACAATTGGGTGTGAAAACAACAAAAACAGCAGAAACCATGGAAAAGCTTAGACTGACTCAGAAAAACAAACACAACAGGCTGAAATGCAAATGATGTTGACAAGGAATTACAGTTTATCTTGGTGAAGAGCAGGGATCCGTTTTGATTTTGAGTTGAAAGATGTTGGGAGAAAAAGCTTCCACCGAAACAGCTTATTTGAAACAGGAACAACAAAAGGGTCGAAATGGTGGCAAAGGGAAGATTGGTCATGAAAATCTGTACTCATTGAAATGTCCATCACCAAACAGAAGGGAGCTGCCTTGAGGTACAGCACGTCTGTGAGCTGGGCATCTCATAAACACACAGGTAGTGTTGAAAAAAACGAGTATCAATCAATAACAGCAATAAATACATCCATAGCAAAGGAATGCTCAGGTTTAACACATTTCACACATTATTATGCTCGGCTGGGGAAAAAAAAAAAAACAATTAAAAAAAGAAAAATCACATCTCCCTTGACATTGCGCTTGTCGATCGAGGCAGATGAAGTCACACTTTTGCCTTTATTATTTTGTTTCTCAGCAATAAACTCTTTCATCTTCTCTGGCATCTTAGATAACAACTTCCTCAGTATACTGCACAGTGCGTTAATTAATAGTTTTAGAGGTGCACAGTAAGAACCTGAAGTAGGGATGAATTAATTAAAAGCCAGCAAGATAAAGGAGCTATTTACTGGTATGCTTTAAGTTGCAGATTTGAAAGAACAGTCAAATGAAGAAATAGAGAGGGTGTTCTATAGGACAGCGTGCAAGAGGAGGAGTGCCCACATAGGAAACCAAGCACAAAATCACAAGCTGCTACAAAGGGCCAAGGTTTAACACACAAAAATGACTTCGCTCCCATGATGGTGTCCCTGCCAGAGGCTCCCACTTTGACACAGCAGAGCAGGAGAGGACGTCTTTGGCAGCACTGAGAGCAAGGGTTTGGCATGCTGGGTGGGTTTGCTACTCGGACATTTCTGAAGGTGCCGTGCAGATCCCTGGCCATTCCTCACAGCTCTCCATTACTTTCATTCAGAGAAAGTGAGCTCTCAGCAGGATCAGACACAGCTCCCAATAAGAGGCACTTGCAGAGAGATGTGGAACAAGGTTCCCCTCATCTGCTGATCTCAAATATCCAAGTACCAATAGGAACTTCTAAAGCCAGGGTGGAAGAATGCCTGCAGTTGCTTTTGCCCAGCTATGGCACTGCACACACGGGGCAGCAGTGAGCAGTGATACAGGAGCAGCAGCAGTGGGGCAGAGAGCTAAAACCACAGCAGAACCCATCAGAGAGGAGCAGTGTTCTATGCCTTCGTTATAGAATCTTTGCATGTGAGGGATAAAGTAAAAACTAAAACCTGTACCCAGGTGACACATTCTGGTTATAAAACTATTATAAAAACATAGTATCTAATACTAAGTAATTGACACCTACATGATTTAGGTGCATGAAATGAAGGGTTGGAACAGCTGGCAAGGCTGCTGGCTCAGCAACCCCTCCTGACAATAATTACACCGCTTGTGTGGGTCATGCAATCTCTGCTGCCTGGATAGAGGAGCCAAAAATCTGATTATGGTCGATAATGATTACAGCTGAACTGAGCATCTCTGGACAGCTGTGGCCAGATTCTCAATAGAGAGGAAAATAAGCCTCCAACACAACACACAAAGTATGTAATTCTTGTGTGTGTGGAACTAGGGTGGATAAAGTGTGGAAACTAGGAGGGGTGGTTTGGGGTCTTTTTTATGCCACAGAGTTTATGCTACCTGGGGAAAGTCAGCTCTTGGTTTCCCTGCTGCCTGCCACAGGTCAGCAGGAATGATGAATAAATGGTAAATGTTGCAGAATCATCATAAGATTATAGAACGGCTTGGGTTGGAAGGAACCCCAAGGATCATCAAGTTCCAACCCCACTGCCACAGGCAGGGCCAGCAACCTCCAAATCTGACACTGGGGCCCAGGGCCCCATTCAACCTGCCCTTGAACACCTCCAGGGATGGATGGGGCATCCACAGCCTCTCTAGGCAGCTGTTCCAGCACCTCACCACTCTTCTCTGTAAAGAACTTTCCCCTGGCATCCAATCTAAACCTTCCATCCTTGAGCTTAAGTCAGTGATCAAACCCAAAATACACTGTCTTACAGTATAGCAGCACTGCTAATGCTTAACAAGCTCAGCTGCCACGGGAACCTGAAGGGGAGAAATGCACAAGAACCAGGGGACAGCCTTAACCAGGCACCTACAGAGCAACATCAGGAGCAAACAGGGCTAAAGCAACACAAGGCCTTTTATGGGCAAATATAAAAGGCAGAAAGTGAGAGGGAAGAGGAACAAGGCTCGGGTGATACAAGGCAAATATGTTGATAGCTATCCTGATTTTAAATTGCCAGCATCTCTTCCAGGAAAGTGATGCTATTCCAGATTAACTAATACGTGCTCCAAGTTGGGTCAAGATGTATTATTGTCTTTATTTGCTTTGCTCAAGCCTATGCTGGGCAGCTCTGACACCCAACTACAAGCTTGTCTCAAGCGTGCGATCAGCCCCAGCTCTGCAGGCTGTGTGCCAGCTCACACAGCTCCTGCCTGCAGAGGCTCCTGAGCTGGGTGCAGGCTGCCCTGACCTCTGTGGGACCTCGTGGCAGGCAGGGGCACACGCCACTTCTCTCTCCTCAGCAGCAAAGGATGCTCAAGGAGTGTCCTATTGCAATAGGTAACACACGTGCATAGTTATTTCAGCTGTTAATTCATGGTGCTCCTGAAGTAAAACCTCTGAGGGAATTAAGCAGTAGAAGTGTGGAAGCTGCAAATTAAGGATTTCTACATTAAAATATGACTCCTGCAGGACTGGTGAGCAGGCACATGGCGTTACCAGCTACAGAGTGCTGTGGCAACTGCTGGAAGCCACGAGGCTCCAGGTGCCCCAGCCTCCCCTGCGCTGCACCATGAGCTGTTGGCATGCAGTGCTGCAGGGACTGCTGTTCTGCATCCCAATGCAGGCTCCACCTCTAAGGTAAAGGGTGCTAGACAGGCATAAAGCAGATCTGAACTACAGCTTAGATGAAACAGTGCTCAGCAGACAACATGCTTGCTTGTCATGCTCCCCCAACACACAGCACACACAGCCGGTGCCTCCATTTATCCATCCACAATGGAAAAATGTAAAAGCAGCATAATTGAACCAGGGGAGAAAAATTCTCTTTTCTCCAGAAATTTCCAAGTTCCTGAAACTGATGGGTTTGATGTTTTTATAACCAAATCCTTAAGATCTCTTCTGTACTGTTGCAGTTGGAGCGCTTCTTTTGGGAAAATGAGAGTGCTAGAGGAAAAATGGAGGAATTAATTCCTTGAAAGACGGAATTTGAGGAATTCACAGGAAAGAGCACACAAAGAGCAGCCACAGCAGGGACTATGGCAGCCAGCTCTCTACCACTCTGCTCTTGGAACAATGTCTTTTCTCCTCGGGGCTATGTATAGAAGTCCAACATTGGCATCTCTTCCACCCTTCCCTGCTGCCAGCAAATGTTTCCTAATAACATGAATCTGGGAACAGAGCACCAGGAGCAGACCCAGCAGGTTCAGCCCTTCCAGATGTGCCTTTGTCCAGCAAGTAAGCCACAAAAACGTGCAGTAATCCACAGAAGGGAGGAGACAACAAGGAAACATTTCCTCCAATAACAACTTGAAAATTATTTTGTTTCCTAGCTTCTAGTTTTCCCAGGGGTTTGTGCCACATTGGCAAACTGACCCAATGGTTTCAATCTATTCCAAGCATTAAAATTCCCCCTGCTGCGAGCCACTGGCAGCACTGAGAAAACAGAAATGCTAACATTTCAACCAAAATTAACAGTGCCTCCTGATTTTTTTTTTTTTTTTTTTTTTTTGGCAAACAAACCAAACACACAGCACAGCCAGGCTGCTGAGGACCCAACACTTCACTCTCACATCAACCACCAGTGCTCAATTAACACAAACGGAAGGAAGGGAACCACCCTCCCAGAACATCCCAAAACTCAGGGAGGTGCTGGATTGGACCCTGAAGTCTTCTTTCATTCTTGCAGACAATCGTTATCAACTAAGAACAAAGTCTTGAAGCAAAGTGAAGGAAAGAGCTGGGATGGTGATCACAGGTTTGGGTCTCTGGAGTAGAACAGGATGAGCAGGTTAACAGAAATAGGCTGGAGATGACCTGTTGTGCAAGAGCTGTGAAGCACACAGGGGCTCGGGAGAAAGAGCTGTAAAAAAATATCAGGGCTGCCTTGTTTCACCCACTGATGGGTGATGTGCTCTGCCTGTGAGAGGAAAACCTCACGAGAGTTCTCTGTGCAAGTTCACGCAGCCGTGCATCAAATTGTTGGGGGCATTAAACACCCAGCTCTGGTATTTAAGGGTAATGGATGTATCTGGTAATCAAAGTGTCGCTCCAGTATCCATGGATACCCGTGATTAAGTGGTATTTTGATTCTGGTACAACACTAAGTACATTATTCTGCTTCCCTGAAATTTTCCAAGAGCTATTTTTCTTATCACCCCTTAATTGGATTACCAGGTAGCACAGGAGACAATTTAACACTTTTTCAGATGATTTCTCTGCAGAGATTCTCTTTTTGGGGAGCACACTTTCAGCAGCACCAAAAACATTGCTTCAGAAAGTTAGAGTGGCCATTTCTAATTAATAAAAGGAATTCTCAGTTTAACTGATGAGTTACTTCAGTATGAGCAGCTGCCAGAATCTGCACCCTGGATGTTTATGGGAGGGGATGCTGTTGGGTTCATGCGATTTCCTTAGGAATGTCGGTGTCCATGGAAATGCTCGGCTGTCCTACAGCTTAGAAACAGGTTTTCAACCCTGAACAACACAAAGGAGGGCTGACCCCCCCCAGGGTCCACCACCAGCACACCCACACCATGGGCAGCCCAAGGAGCAGCAAAGCCTGTGCTTCACTAGGGAAACAGCGGAGAGCTTGTGTGAGTTTGAGATGGCCCAGAGGAGAGGAATTAATTGTGGAAGAAGGAAAATACATATCAAAGACATATAGTGGTTTTTTTTTTTCCTTTGTTGTTGCCACTGCTGGGTTTTGGGATATAATTATGTATATCCCACATATACAATTTATTAGCTCAAATGAATTTTTACTTCTAAACCTCATCTATTTTATAGAAGGAAACCAAAGGCAATAATATCAAGGACCAAGTTTCGTCCCTGAGTAGTGCTTGAATGGCCCAATCAGTATCATCCCCACAAACAGACTTTCATCCTTCACAACTGAGGACAGTTCTTAAAAAAGCAGAATTAGGTCCTAGAGGAACAGGAATGATACAGGTTATTACCCACTGCTGTGTTATCAGCCTGCTGCAGGAAACAGGGAGAACTGCAGCAATCGAACCTAGGAGAATTCCCAGCGCCGATTCCAAACATGTAAACTCACAATAAACAAAGCCAGAAAAACAAACCCTGGCTACATGGCTGAACTCTGAGCACTGACCTGTCTGTCCTTTAAGCCAAAAATCCCGACGTGTGAGGAAAGCCAGAAATGGCAGTTGGGTCCCAATGTCCAAAATGGAAGTTCTAATGAGGCTCTGCATTAGGCTTTCTTTCTTTAGTAGGAAAGGCAAATAATGCGGGTGCCAAGAGTTCTGGTGTTCCCACATGTGCCAGTAAAACAACTATAATTACAGCTGCATTGGTGTGCAGATAGGACAGGATTTAAATTCAGTCTCCACAGTATCATAATTCAAGTGTAAAGTGTGCCCCAGTAATAAAATTACATAAAAACACAGAAATTGTCCACCAGCATCCTTGTGGATATGCAACAGCCTTCTCTTGGAAGCTTCCTGTGTGGGAAGATACTGCGGAATCATTTTAAAGCTTCGGTTTTGGCTGTTTGTCATCTCATCTTTTCCTGTTAGATCGCATCACGATCAAAAACCAAAAGGCAGACTGACACAGAAGACTAATACCTGAAGTACGTTGTTCATTAATGCTCCATTCTGTTGCATCATAGCATAGCTCTGTATTTCATGGCATTCCTTGCGAGTTTTATCGCCTCAAAATTGTCCTTTACTATGGCAGACAAACCCCAGCAGTATGCATAGATTAGGAACGCTGTATTAAATTATGAGTGGTAAAAAAAAATCATCATTTTCAAGGATTCAGAAAAGCTCTGATTACCAGGCAGAAAATGCAGAAGGCTCTCTGGTTGGTACAGCAGCTGCCCATGCTCCCCAAGCACACGTCTGCTCACTTTGCAATGCTCCAAAGCACCTGAATCAGACTCAGCCGAGGGGTTTGCAGGGAAGGGACTCCAGATTTATTGGTATCCTAAACTCTGTATGACAAAAAGTATGTTTGAGCCATTCTGAAGATCTTTCAGATGAAAACCCAGGGCTGACGTCTGAAGAACCAGATTCCCAGCTAAATAACATTACTTATGCATAGACCTTTTACCACATACCGATGATCAAACAGAAAGTGGGGTCCCACATTCAGACGCCAGAATTATGTTGCAATGAATGTAATTAAAGGTGTGTAAAGAAGCTTCGGGTGCATCTGCTGATCAACAGGATGAATATTGCAATGCAAAACGTTTTGTGTAACCTTGTACAGGGAGAAACCAAAAGTAACGCGGCCCTCCCTCTGCCTTTAAGACTCTGCTTTAGTCAGACTTAAGACCAACTCCACTGTGTTGTGCATAAAAATAGAAAAAGCAAAGTTCTCAGAAATAGTGTCAGAACACTTCAGCAAACACAGTTTCTTTAGGAACAACTGTAGGCGGTGAAATCTCTGGCTGTGGATAGAGACAGAAACAAAGTGCCAAAAATACCATGTTTAAAAGCACCATGCACAGCCAAGCAATGATACAAATTAGAGCTACGCTCAACACAAAACACCCGCTAAGGATCTTAGCCTTGCAGCTGGTTCACAAACCCTCAAAACTGCCAAATTTGATGCCCTAAACTGAACTTTCCATTGAGAACAAAGCAGAACAGCCATCTCCAGCATTGCAGAACCACAGGGGTGGGAAGGGACCTCTGGAGACCATCTTAACCAACTCCTGAGAGGACTTCCATGCTGTGGAGGAGGCTTCAGGCTCCAGGGAGCTCCCCCCGGCTCCGAGCCTGCTGTGAACACGCTCAGCAGTGGGAGGCAGAACTCCAGCAGGGTGCAACCAGCAGGACACGGGCAGCAGCCTCAGGGCTCAGGTTTACGAAGAGCTTGTTCCAGTGCATCCACTAAGAAACAATAAGAAATATTTTGTTTCCCTATAAATCGGCGTTAAGATTGAGATGTATTCAGGCACAGTCAGAGGTAACGCTGCCAAGACCCTGAGCCCCCACAGAACTGAGGCACTGACCCATCCTCTGCTCGGCACAGCGAGGCTGGACCAGCTCACCTCCCAGCCGGGTGCCTGGGCAGCCCAGCTCACCCACTGCTCATCCCCAGCACCTTGTTTGCCTCCCCTGGCGCCTGAATGCAACACTGCTCACAAACAATGCCTGCCGAGGCTGGCTTGGCTCCCTTGCAAAAAGCAATTTCCTGCAACCTTCACATACACTAAAGAATCCTGTGCTCTATGACACGGTTTTATTTGTCTGAACTGCCTCTTGGAGCTCCACTCTGTAATTTAGGAGACTGCTTAGCGCTGTGCTGTTCTTGCAGGATATTTCCCCCCTAGTAATAATGATGCCACCTCTGGATAGTGAATCATTATAAATTGCAAGCACAAAATGATCTCTAATGATGAAGCTTTTCTAACTACAATTTGGAGTGTTCCCATGTTCCTAATTCATTTTTTTTCTTGGAGAGGTAGCATAGTATTTTAGCTTTCTCTCAGATAATGGCATTTTCTTGGTTGCTATATATCTGTAAGGGCAAGTAAAGACTTGTCAGTTCTTCAAAGAATGAGAAATCCAGAGTGCAGCAATGACAAAATGACAAATCTGGGTGGGAAGGGAGGGAGGATTAGAAATCTTTTAAGTATTCTTTTGGAACGAAGCCTGTTTTCTAGTTTTTCCACCAAAGAAAAGACCAGCATTCACAACATAAAGAAATATCTGTTGTGAACCAAGTGTCAGGCTTGCAAAAACTCCATGGGATACAAGGAACATGAGAACCAAATGATAGGAACTCACGGGCTTTGAGTTAGAGAGGACAAAAAGCAAGATGGGGGACCAGAGCACAGCCCTGGAAAGATCAATTACTGTTTTGGTATCAAAACAAAAGGCAGCAGGACATCAGGCCGGGAGACGCAGAGGATTAGAGGAAAAGACAGCGGCTTCCATATCATTTTGTTTAACCTCCAGTTTCTTCTGTCTCATGCAAACCAAAGCAGAAAAGAGCTACTTATTACTCCTATACACTTCAAGCAGGATGAAGGTCTCTTCTTCGGATGCTTCGGCAGCCATACCAAATCCTCTTCCAGGGGACTGTTCCCTAATTAGCACATGCCATATAGCATGCTGCTTCCCAAGTTCAATTGAAACCATAAACAACACTGCTTCCACAGCCCCGGTCCTCAGTTCTGCAGCACTGCAGACCCCCTCCCTACAGAGATCACAACAGAATCAAACTTCACTTGGTCTAATTTTACAGACAGACAATTTCATGATGCACCATTAGCAAACTGTCATTACCCCGTGCACGTCCATATTTCACAGCGTTTTGGTGAAAGCTGAGTAAAGCTCTGACTCACACATTTCTTAAAAGCACATCATTCTGAAAAGTCTCAAGTGCAAATCATCTCGGGAGACGGGATGGGCAGATGGCAGTTGGGATGACTGAAATACCAACAGACACTTCTCTGTTAGGGCCTACCCAGGTTTCTGAGCCCCTGGACTTGCTGCAGTGAGACAAAGGCATTGCTGCAGATGACCACTGATTTCTGAGACTTGAAAAATACATTCAGCAGCAAAATACACGCAGCAAAAGCTGCACAGAACAGCTTTCCAGCCTTTGGATGAGGGAAATAAAAAATAGAAACAAAACACTGAAGAGTCTTTGGTCTCTTCTTCACTTTCTCATAATCCTCATCTCCTGCACATTGCAAGAACGTTCTTAATGCACAGTACTGTGCTTTAATAGCCCACTCTCAAATGACTACTAAAAATGCAATATAGTTCAATAAAAACACTATCTCAGCATTGCAAAAAACACCTCCCTATATACTGCCCACAGATAGTCAGCTCATTTTAATGAAGCTCTGCAACAAAATGTTGTAAAAGGCACAGAAGGAGCAAGCTCTCGGGCGGCAGTCCGGGTTTCGGCCCAGCAGTGCCTTATCTCACGGTCAGCAGCTGGCAGCAGGTTGGAACCTGATGATCCTTGAGGTCTCTTCTAACCCAAGCCATTCTATGATTCCATATTGGGTGAATGCTGCATATCATGGCCACAGCACAAGTGGGCCAGGTGTCCAGGGGATCCCATGGAGAGGACTCAGCATGGGGCAGGAGCCATGCACCAACCCTTCATCAGCAAAAGTGTGCTTGAGCCGAGCACCAGCCTCCAGCACACGGCCATTTGCATTCAGTTCCAATAGGAGTGAACTGAATATGGTCATACACGAGTTCTTACAGCACAAAGCTCTTCACTGACTGTTTTCTATAGAGGTTTTTTGATGAACAACCCATTAGAGATGCGATTCCCTTCACTGGACACTGAATTCAAGAGGTGTATGACGTACTTGTCAATATTCAGACTACTTAATGTGTATAACTGAAAGAAAAAGTGGTTGCTGCTGAAATCATTCCTGCAGTAAAAGCCCATATTTCTCCCACTGCATCCAAAAATATTATGAATCTTTAAAGTCTTCATTTTCTTTTCAGCAGTGGCCACAGTGGCTGTAGTATGCCTGTATCTCTGACAGACCACGTTTTTAGAAATCCTTCCTCTATGAAAGAAAGAACAAAGGAAAAACTGATTTGTTTTCTGCTTTTGCTGCGCACAATAAATAGTCCAAAGCTCAGCATTAGGACTTATGGGAACCAAACTCCTATTTTCTGGACTGAGGTGAACGGAACGGTCCAGCCAAGCGGCTCCAGGACAGAGGGGAAGGGAAGCGCATGTTCCTAGCACTGCACTTGTTACACGCTGGCTTAAAAATGTGACTTACAAAACAAGCGAAACCGAGTGAAAACATACACAAAAATAGCAGCAAATATATAAACCATACTGTTCAAGATGTTGGGGTAACAATTTCCAGAGAACATTTCTTAAGCACCATTGTCAAGCAATGGAAAAAAACTTGTGCTTTCCTTAATTGAATGCATAGCGCAGAATAACCACCACCAATATTACGTTGCGATTCTCTCCTCATCCTCTAAGTTTTAAAAACCCCAAGAAGCTTACACTGATGCTGAATGTCCCGACAAAAAGGAGCAGGAGCAGTGCAATGAGCATCCGAGAACAACAAGAACTCGAGAATCAAGAATCTCTGCTCCCTTACAAAGCCTGCACTGATGTGAATCCATAGACACTGACAGGTACTTTCACGGTGCGAGCAGGAGAAGGATGGAGTGTCAAGTCTGCCTGAGGTCTGTCTGCCACAGTCCTGGTTCAGTGGGCTGCCATCCAGTGCTGCTGTGGTGTGGGACATGCTGCACAACGTTACTGCGCTAATCAATAACAGAGTAATGGCAGGTAATCTTACGTTACAGCAATAACTTCAGAGAACCAAAATATTTTTATCCTCTACTCTTTGTTACTTCAGGAAGCAAGAAATGAGGTCACACTCCCAAATCAATGGGTAAATATTTAAACAACCCTTACGTAGCAAGAAAGCTTGATCCCTAGACTTTCTCTGGAAACTTCATGTGAGAAGGGAATGCTAGAAAGGCTGGAATTCAAGAGACCAAAGAGACCAAAAAAAGAGTGGATAAGAAAAATTAATATGCTGAATATGTCCCTTTCCCTTACTGCTGGGGCACTCATCACATTAGTCTAAATTTAATTAAATTTTCTTACATTATTTGCAGATCAAATTTCACACTCTTCCAGCTATACCTCACCATACACACCTACAGCCACACGGAGCCGAGCAGCCCTTAGTTTCAATTGCCATATATTATATCTCACAGGAATTTAAGAGATAAAAAAGCCCAGCTTGATAGCTTAAAATGTACATGTGCAACTAATTAGTATGAAGAAGAATTCTGCTTGCTTTATAAACCCCCATGCTTTGGGATGCGACTGCACCACTCAAGTCTCACACAGACCACAGCAGCACATCTGCCCGCCATGAGCACGGGCTGTTCCCCCTCCCAGGCTGTAACAACCCACACAGGGGTTTCGAGGTTGGTTTCTTTACACCTATGTTACTGGAACCACTGGTACCTGACACCTTCCACAGAGGCCAGCTGGCAGCTGCCACAGATTTCAACGTCTTTAACCCATAACAACCGAGAAGGGACACTTGAGATTGTTAGACCTATTACTTGCGTTAATATAAAAAGCCTGTTAAATAGCATTTTTTACTTCTTTAAGACCTGTCTGGGCACTGCCTGGGTGCTGCAAGCCTCCCCAGGTGGCAGAAGCTCCTCTGTCTGCACAAGACTGGTGCCAGAGCATTGCTTCTCTCTGCACATCTAATGGAGCAACACTCAACCAGTGAGTTGAGTGGGGCTGAAGCACATCTGAGAGAAGCACGAGGTTTTGGCAACCATGGCACAGCACTGCACCTTTATCAGAGCCACGCAACGTTCCCTGCAAAGAAAAGAACAGATGCGTCTCGTTTAATCCGTTTGGTTCCAAGAGTTGTTGTTTGGAAGAAATGAGTTTTGTTTATTTTTAATTGTTACCTGCCTAGTTACTTGAGTAATATCTGACTTTCAGATGTTTTAACCATTCCACTCTACCTGAGTGTGTGTGCACCAATAGCTCCAGTTTATTGTGATAAAGCAATTTGTTGAGTCATGCTCTTTTCCCCTCCACATTCCATTTTGATTCCCCAGACAGAGTCAGTTCTCCATTTGTTAATCCATATTTAATTTTTAAATCACAAAACACCCTGCTTTTAAAGATAAGCTTTTAAAATGCCCTCCTACACAGCCTTTCTCGCTGTCTCTCGGGATATTGCTGATAACAAGCAAAATCACACGCTTCAAATATTAATGAAGAAACCACTGCTGCAAATGGAGAACTTTGAGGCCAGGTGATTACAGTGTGCATATGTGATTTTAAATACAACCTGGAGATAAACGAGGCTAAAACACACGAACAAGAGGTGTAAAGGAGCTCCCCTCCTATGTTTTCCAGTGTCACAGGCTAGAGGAACGAGAACAAAATAGCAGTGATTCTCAGATGTACCTGTGACCCTCAGTGCCACTGCCCACGTCAGACTCACCCACCCAGCACAGCTCCTCTCCTCGGCGACCTCTGGGAAATCACCCAACAAAAGCTTCACTGACGCCTTGTGAAGCTTCGAGCCCGCTCACATCCCAGCCTCTCCCTCCCCACAGACTCCTATTTCTAAGGGCTGTTTCATTCCATTATCATTATTTCAACTTCATGCAGCAGTTTAGAAACATGATGTGCCATTTGGCTCTATACAGAATCACTGAGTTCAAAGATGTTCGCGTCCTCTGCCTGGGCCTGGAGAATACTAAATTAACCTTGGCTTCAAGGCACTGTGCTTCTGTAGCAGAGGATGGTGAAGGAAAATAACTGCTTTCTTTTTTTTCTCCCACATTTCAACCATATTATGAATGTTCCCACAGGTTTTAAATAAGTATAGGGGCTTTCTTTTAAGACAACTCTTGTGAAATAGCTGGGGGCACGGTACAAAATATTTTTAAATATGCTTTCATTCTTGAAAAAGCACACAGATACCACTGAGAATAGCAGAAGGAAAACAAACATCAGAATTGCAGCTCGGCACCAGCACATCATTATCTCCCCAGCACACCGTAACTGCACGATGCTCTCATGGATTTGATGCAGTGTAATGGCAGTGCTGGGACAAGGGAAGGACGTGGGAGCCCAACCTCTGCTTTGTGTTCCCTTCTGCTTTGTCATCAGCCAGAAGTTCAAGTGAGTGAGCTCCAAATGTTTACTTCCTTGTAAGTAAATAAATGGAATTCTTACAGTGACAGTTTGAGTGATTCACCCCCAGTCAGTAAAACGGGTATTGTGAAAACAATATGATGCTCCAACACTCAGCCTCATATTTCTTAACATCTCCTGGTAAAAAACCATTTTAAAGCCCCATCAAATCTCATTTATCAGATGTCCACAATAAGCCCATTTTAGTTCATTAAAAATCCCACAGTTCACAATGGTGTTTGAATCCAAAACACAAGCTGCGTAAACTCCCTTACCTGACACTACTGGAAATGCACTTAGAGGAGACAAACAGCATTCCTGCTCGTTCACTACTAATAAAGCAATTGCTTTTATAAACAGCACCTCCTCAACTCAGCTGCAGGCCTTCTCCTTCGGACGCGAGGTTTCAGGGTTGCAGGAGGGTGCTTGTTTTTGCTTGTAATTAAAGCAGGTAAGTCAGAGCAATGGACGGCCTTCTGTTTCCAGGGGAAGGCATGTCCTTTGGGGAACATGCAACTGCTGCATTCAATCACAATGGAAGGGATTCACAATGAATGAGTGGCAAATGCACTTCTGGACCAATACATAAAATGATGCTTTGTGCAAGTTTGAGCCCGTCTGTCAGGCAATGCATCTAGAAAATATAATTTGTAAAATTAATATTCCCAAGAAACCTTGCATTCAAATACAAGCCACGTAAAGAGCTCCTTTCTCCTCTGTCCTCCAGGAATGTTATTCATAGGATTATCGTTATCAGGGAAATTATCACAGGCAACTGAACATTGTCATCTCTCGCTGTCTCATTAGGGAGATGCTGGGCCTCATGGACCCCTCCTCTCCATCCCCTGCTGCTGCCTCCCCACAATCAGCACAGCATCTTCTACCAGTAACCTCAGACCCCTCAAGGGAGAGCAGCCTTATCTTGGCAATGTATCCGGATGACACGATAAAGCCACCAGACAAAGCTTTTATCCAAGCAATCTGCTAAAAGGTCGGTACAAAATTGAGGGATGGATTAAAGGAAGAGTTGCAGGAAAACGTGTTCAATTGTGGAGCAAAATTGTTTGAACGCATTTTCTTTCTTTGCACGCCTGTTTTGCTTCTGCGTTCTTCTCCTCTGCTTGCTCACTAGAAAGAGAGCTCAAAGAGCTTGAAAAGAAATGACTTAAAAAGAATAATTGGAAACTAGAAGGGAGGGTGAGATGAACCTGAGAAGGTAACCATGAGAGATGGATGTAATTAAAACCACCCCACGCCAGAAGGGCGCTGCTCAGCCAGGCTCGCTCAGCAGCAGCACGGACCTGCCCTGTGCCATCACTGTGGGCTCTTGTTTTTTCTGAAGAAGATGTAATGCCTTCTGCAGTAAAAAAATGATGATTTTCAGTAGGCAGTAATAACTTCCCAGTAATAGAGTTACTCTCTTTGAATAAAACCAGCCCTCTTTCACAGGAAGCATTCATGCAGAGGAGAACGGGAGAGCCAATAACCCCTCCATCATGACCTCTCCAAGATAACTGCTTTCTAGAAGATGGCTTTTGGAGCAAGGCTGCATTTTCCTTTTTCTCTTATCTTCATGAATACACCACTCCACGTCTGACACACGAGAGCTCTTCTCCTCCAGAATTACATTTTTATGCTAAGCAGGGACAAATGCCCAGGGCCAGGAACCTTGGTGCTGCGCAGGGTGAGGGGCTGCCTGCAGGCAGAGCTGCTGCTGCAGGATGGCTGCTGTTGCTCCTGCCCCTGAGCACAGCCCTCCTCTTCAGAGCGTGCCAGCCTGACACTGGCAATATCAGAAAGCCCAGGGACCTCTGAACAAATTCATCGTGTGATCAGTTCATCTGACAAAAAAAAAAAAAAAAGAGAAACTTTTCCCCCAAACAATTCCTTGTTCCTAATTGACAGGGAAGGGAAAATGACACCTAACAAAAGGTAACCAATGAAAGAAGTGATTGCAGAAATCTTCCTTTTCCTTTCAGTCCACAGGATGTATGCAGCATCTTATTCTAGACCCTGTGCTTAGAGAAACCTAGCTGCTGTGCTCTCAGCATCTCCTATCCAAGCCCCCGGCGGCTTCAGGAAGGAGCAGAACCTCATCCCCAGCACTGGCTGCAGTGTCAGACCCAAACGCTGGTGGACTGCAGGGAGGGGCTGAGGTCATCCCAAGCATCAGGCTGTGCCCGTGGCCCCACACCCTTTTCCTCCTTCCTCTCTCTGTTTGCATTTGTGATCTCCTCCACATTGCTCCAGAGCAACCAGCTGACACAAATTTACAAACACAGCATACATCTCGTCTTACACGAGCTACATCATGGGAATATTCATATGAACGATGGGATTTAGGTTGAAAGAGAAATGGAAACACTTTTTAACCTATCAAAACACTGAGTTCAATGTTCTGTGTTTCCCTGCAACAGCTGAAGGCATCACTAACTCCTAAAGCAGAGCAAAGAGCTGCATGTGAGTATCAACATCTAAGGATGCAGAATTAACTGTGGTTCCCCTCACCTGACTAATGGACCATATCCTAAAGCACATATGCCATTTAAACCAATGGAAAACATACCTTTCTCCATGTCCACTAAATAATATTGTTTTCTAATAAATGTTTCTGAGGAGATGGGATGAGAAATGCTGATGGCCAGTCAGGGCAGTGCTGCTTGGTGCTGTGCTGCATCTCCTGTGGGAGAGCTGGATTGGTTAAATGTAGTGCATTTAGTAGTGCTGGCACGGTCCAAAAGAAAAGATGCAGGAAGAAAAACAAACATGGAGAAATGCAGAAGTGGAAGGAAGAAAACAAGAAAACATTTATTTTAGTGAAGATCAGCTGTAATTACTGGCAACTGCTGGTAACCAGTAAACAACACCCAACCCTGCAGAAATTAATGCTATTTGCAACTTCAGTAAGCAAACGGATCACAGCTTCTCTGCACGCTTAACTTTTCTTCATCAATTCTACCTTCTGAGTGGGTTTGATATTTGGTGATATCCTCAGATTTCCAAAGAAGATGATATAATACCTGCTGAAAAACAGCAGATTGTTTTATGCCTTTTTTTTTTTTTCCAAGCAGACACTCAGACTCTTTCAAAATTTCTATCCAAATTAGATAGGAGCACAAAATAAGAGAGAGCCAATGCTCAGGAGCAAAAGAAGTTGCAAACAAGACTTGTTAGAGGCTGTAACATTGCCCTGAAGTTGGCTAGACAAAAACACGTACAAATCAATACTTACTGAGACAGGTTATATCTCATTAGTAACTCCTGGTTCATTTGCTGCCTTTTGCACTGTCCCTGTAAGCCTCCCAGCAGCTCGCAGCCCTCGGCACATGACAGCTACCTTTCAGAAGAGTAATGCCTTCATACTCAGCCAGAAGCCAGGAGCCATAATTCTCCTACTGCTTAAGCACGAAGCCAGATGCAACGCAGTGCTGCCTGCGACGTGCTGCTTCCTGCTGGCCTCACGGGCAGCTGAAGGGGCCGTGAGGAGGCCCACATGGGTGCTGCTTCCACCCTGCCTTTGTTTAATGCTGCCGAGTGTCGGCTGGGAAGCGGCGATGCGTGAAACCCAACGCTAAAGAAATTCAAAAATAATGATAAACAGAGCCATTCCTCTGTGGTTGATTTCCATTTAGCTGTACCTGCACATAAAAGAGCTATCAAAGAAAGCTATCTGTTACTTGCCAATTCAAAATGACTTCAGAAAGCAGTCCCCAAGCTTCCAGTGATAGATGTCCAACAAAACAACCTCCTAATCTCTGCAAATTGTTGCTAAGAGCTACATTAAACCAGCCTGCCATCAATCTTTGTTCTCTTCGCTGTAACTCAACTGGATGTACTACCTGAAAGTACTTAGAAAGAACAACTGCAGTAAGCTGCTGTGGCAAAAGTAAAGCCAGCAGCACAAAATGAGAGCTTTGCTTTCAGAATCCCAGCGCCTACGGCTGCTGCACCAATGGGAAACAGAAGGAAGGAACAACAATTAGTACTGACAGTGCCTTGGTTTTGCCTTTGTTTCTTTCCCCATTCTTACTTCTGACAAGAACAGCTTCCTTGGACAAGCTCATAAAATCCTTTTTTTTTTAAACAAAAAGATAAATTAGTTAAAAAAAAGTCCAGACTGCAGTAGCTTTGTGGCTCCAAGGTAGCTTGGTGAATTATTAGCGTTGAGTCATATTTAATTTGGGTTCTTCAAAGGTGCAAGGGTTAAAGGAATCAATGGCACCGACCATACCTCCCATGTCCTGCAGAACTGCCTTTGGGCTGCTGCCCATCAACCGGAATGAGAGCCAAAGTCTAACAGACAGAAATGAATTAAAAGTGTTTTGCTTTCCAGTCTGGTTAAAACTTACTCTTGTTAAATACTTTGGTACTCCTACCAGTTCTGGGAGCAGCATTATTCCTGTCTCTAAATCCACCCCAAATATCTGATTTATGCAGTCACCGTGACCCGAGATTCCACAAATGCCCAAATCCATACAAAGGACAGGACAATGCAGCCCATTTTTTCCTGTTTCAGGAACAGATTATGCAGACCAAGCGCAGTGGCAGCGGAGCATTCAAGCACTCACCAGACTCACAAGAAGATATGCTGAAAAATTGAACAATTTTGAACAATTTCTTTAATGTTTCAATCATGTTCTTAGTTATTTTGTCTTTAAATCACCCATTTTGTCAGATGTTAGCATATCTTATACGGCAGAGCAGCTACCGCATCTTTCCCAGATGAAACCCAAGGCCTCCTTCCTTGCCCCCCCAGCCCCCTGTGATGCGTATCCACCCCCATCAGAGGAGATGGGGCACCAGGACCTCTCAGAGCTCGGCCACATCCCCATTTCTCAATTGCTTTCAGAAAAGGCAGATCGTTTTCCAAACACCCAACTACTCAGGCAAAATGAGGGATAATCTAAGAAAAATCACAGCGAATTTCCTGCAAGTTACTGGCATTATAGCAGTTACCTATTTTTATGCTACTTTAAAGCATCTATTTGTTTCAGGTGAACAGCAGTTGGTATTTTTACTGTCGTTATTTAGTAGGCGAGGTAAGGAAAGTACAGTGCTGGTGCCGAGGGAATTGTTTCTGGATTAAACACAACGTCAGTACCTATGATATTCTTATTCAAGGCTCCTTTTATTTTCCATTGATTTTTCTCCAGCAATGTCACTTGTGATAACAGATCCAGATCCTAGTTGACCTACATAATAATGTGCCTGGTACAGAAAGCACCACAGCTTTTCACTATTTCTGTGGAACATCGAGGTAAATGTACATGGTTTGCTGGGTTATCAAGCTCCTCAGTAGCTAGAAACATCAAATTTGAACAGATGTTCCAAGTGCATCCAATTTGTAAACCAAATTCACAGATCCAATTTTTTTTTCCGGAAGTATATAACAATTAGATAGGTTTATTATTTTGTAGTGAGGCATAAATCTTCCTCTTCTACACTAATGTGACAATAGAGAGCTTCAATCTAGGGACGGCCATCTCTGACCTAAGGGAAGGAGCAGACAGAAGCTCTCCTTCATCCCCTGTCCAGGCTGATCAGTTTATAGCAAGAAGCAAACACAGTAAGATAGGAAGAGACAAGCATCAAAATGATTCCATGCTTTTTTCTATTACTGAGTTACTTTCTAACTGCCACAAATTAATCCTTCAAAATGACAGACCTGTTGTTCTCTCTTCTTGCTGCCTCACTCCTGCTTTGCCTAAAATTTAATGGCAGCCTCACCTGCCCACCATTTCCAAAGCAGCACAGAGCAATTGCTTTCACATCCACGCTTTCAATCAACTTCAGTAATAAAGAAACTCTGGTTAATTTAGTTGATATATATATATGATTAAAAAAAACATCCTGTACAAAAGGCACGTGAACAATCCAGCTGGTAACACTCAGGGCACGCTGTCTGCACAGCAGCCATTTTCAGAGCTGTACTTTGCACCACTCTTCCTGCAGATCCCCATCTCCACAGCACACACCACAGGGAGGTCAGCCCCTGATCCCTTTTGCTCCCCAGGCTTCGAAGGCAGAAGAAAGATTAGAGCGGCTCTGTAAGTAGAGCCATGGGCTAGCAAACACGAGGGCTGAGTGACAAGCCTGGAGCTGAGTCCTGGCTTCCAGCACTCTATCCAGCTTACTGACATTCAGCTCGTGACTCAATGGGCAGCATTTTGTAAGTTCAAACCCATATGTGTTTATAGACATTAGGGAGGTTTTACTGAAAATAACCAAAAGAACCAAAACCACCCTAAAAACTGGCCGTGCAACTAAAAACTGGAGAAGACGCAACAGGAAAACGAGTCTTGAGAAATCAATTACCACAGAGCTTACAAAACCAAGGCTAGGCTTACATTCGGTTTTGTTACAGTCTGTGAAGACCCTCACTGGGTGCAGGCAGAGAGCCCCAGCCCACGGCAGAGCTGGAGCTGACCGCTGGCTCTCACTGCTGCTGGGGAACGGCAGAGCCAAGGGATGAACCCACTGGGAAACAATCCAAAAAGGTCACAATTGCCAAAGTAATGTTTGTACCTATTACAATGCAGAAGCTTTAATGCATCTCTGTTCATCTCAGCCTGCTCGCTTTGGCATGTTCTGTCCTTCCTTGTAAGGCTTGCAGGGTATTCGCTGTCAGTAATCTTGTTTACTTTAATAAAGAAGTCAGTAATGAAAACAAAATCCCGTGAATCAAATGTTGACTCAAAACTGAAGAGAAATTCCCACAGGCAAATCTTTTCAGTACTCTGTCAGCATAACTAATTCAATTAACACCAGTCAGAGAAAGATTATACAAAGCTACAAAGCTGTATGTATATAAATGTACGTATACAATAAGAAAGCCTACAGGTGAAGGAACATTCTTTGTTCCAAGTTAGAGCTGCATTGCCCTTTGCATTGTAACTACTGGTACAAAATTCTGACTGCTACACCCCTAACACAGCAGATATTCACGGAGAGCAGTGCAGTGATTGATTCATCCTCAGGTATAGGCATCGCTTTATGGAGAGCAACGTTAATGATAAGGCCCAGGAGGGCAGAAATGTTAACCTGGTTAGCAGGTCCACCAGAGTTAATAGCACTATTTGGTGCTTAAATACTTTATGAGTTTAGGTTAATGAGTTCAGTGTCTCTCAGGACCAATCCCTACATCTCCCTGCGCTGTTATTTTTATTGCCCATTTGACTCTAGGAAGCATTCACAAATTTTCAGACGTGCTCGATGCTGAAGTTTTAGAACCCTCTGTTTTCATGACTTTCTTTCCCCCTATTAAATCGTTATTGGAAGTCGTCTGCATCAGTAACCATGCACATGCACAAAACACAGCATGAAATGGAAAGGTACCAGCTCTGATTTAATAGAACACAATGAAGCCCCATCCTTCACTCCTTCCCCCAGCAGTAAATCAGACTCTTCATAAAGTACATGAAAGAAAGCCACTAGAAAATCAAGGATGTGGGAAGAAGCTTGTCTTGGGGCTCATCCATGCAAGGAGAGAACCGAGGTCTGCTCTTGACAGCCTTCTCACAAAGCCGCCTATCTAGGCAGTCAGAAAGCTCTTTTTACAAGAAAATATCTTCTTGGCTTTTTTTTCTTGGACTTGAGAAATGGAACTATAAAAACCCACCTAACCAAGCAACCAGTGAGAACCTTCGTCACTTGTATATGAACTAGCACCTGAAAATGGGAATTGAAATGGAATGAATGTGAATTCCTGCGTTGGACAGTCCAGGCAATCTGGCTGCTTTTATTTCAGAACAAACACATCACAGCAATCTGTGCATTGGAGACTGCATGACTTCACCTCGCTGGATGGGTCGAAGAATACAGAAAGTTTTCAGAACAAACCCCGTATTTTCTTTCCTGTTAAAAGCACTGAAATTTCCTACCTTGGGTCTTCCCTTCAGGCTAATTTAACACTCAAGATCAGCCAGAGCAAATCAAAACTTCATCAGCATGCACCGAGGTATGACAAAGTTCCATATTTGTATCATTTTTGCTTGAAAAATGAGCTTAAAGTAAAAATTACATACTTCTTAAAAACGTCTGAATCAAGGCCAAGTAAAACTTAAAATGAAATGCAAGATAAACAGACATATGGGAAGCTCTGAGAGGAAGGCAGGAGGAGGATCAGTGCATATTAGAAAGCTGAGATTTTGCATGGGCCGCTGTAGGTGACTGCATCTGGTGCCTAGGTCCCAATAACCACAGCTTTACTGCTCTACCACAGCTTGCAGGAGGGCCTCAAGGCTGCTAACCGAGAATATTTGGAAGCCTAAATGCGAAGTAAACCTGCATCGCTCTGACTTTGCCCTTGGGGAAGCTGAAACAGCACGGTGAAAAATTTCATTGACTTCTTTTGACCTCAGCTGGCTTTGGAATATTCCACTGAAAAACTTGGCCAAAGCTCTGAATTTCATCTGCACCAGAGCTACAGATTCGACATCCAGCTTCCCCCAGCACTGCATATCGAACCAAATGCTATCGTTGCTGGATTGGAACAAGCCCAGGGATGCTCTGGACAACATGCAGCATGGAATCTTAAAAATAATGAAGTAGAGGCTGGGGAAGTTGCCTTTTTAAAATGGTTTTAATTATTATTTTAAGCATAAGGGCATCGCGTACTCTAGGAAGCCTGCCCAGCAGCAGGCTGAACCAACCTGCACATGCACAAGGGCAGCGTAATACGTTGTGTGCAACATGTTCTCAGTGTTCCTGCACATCCTAACATTGCAGCTCTCTCCTAAAGCTCCACATGTCCTCCAGATTGGTGACAAGTCTGTATCCCTGACAAAAGGACCAAACCCTCCTCGTACCCATCTCCACATGCAAGGCACAAAGCCAGGGGAACTGCGCTGTGAACAGGATAGATTTAAGAAACACGGATGAGGAGCAACCAAATGCACCATGTAAGTATAGGCAGAGTGGAAAAGAGAAATACACAGCAATGTATACACACAAATTTTGAGGAACAGCAAAGCAGAAGATGAGAAGTCACTGCATGTCACACACAGACTGTCTCTGTTATTTTTAACCACAGCTTGTGGAAGAATGCTGCTGCTGCTCTGAGCTTCTTGTTTATGTCTGTCTTCAGTGAGAGCAAAGGTGAATTTCTAGAGGTTTTTATATTCACATCCTTGAAAGAAAAATGAATACATAAATCTGCAGAGGGGAGCAGCAATCCGTACAGACAAAACCTAAGTGTTAGAGTGCCTTATGGAACAGCCAGCCATAAAAGATTTCCGATTCCTTGAGATAAATATCGCGTCCTCCACCACTGCACAACTTACAGGATATTCAAGGCAAGCGCAAGGGTAACTGCCCAGACTCTAAGCAAGGATGCTGTCTGTGGGAGTGGAAGCCAGGTCTGGGTTTTTGTTTTTTTTTCTTTTTTTTAATTGCTGCTTCCTCCCACCAAGATGCAATCTTACGGTCACTCTGCCCTTCGTCTTTCCAATGTCTATTTGATTTACTTCAGAGTAAATCATTTATGGTAGATTTAATTTCTTGGAACTGATAATGAGTGTAGCTAGATATGGATCCTTTCATTTAGAAGGCTTCCTTGCCATTTAATCAGGCCTCTCAGCCTGCACCACTAGCTTGAAAGCAAAGTGGGATGGCTGCATTAGGGAATAAAGAATGCAGAAAATGGACAGAAGTTAGATTAATTATTTTATCAGAAACACTGAGCTGCTCTCTATAATCAGTCTAACTGCATTGCTCCCTCTCTCCAATCTCGTGCTGCTCCACAGAGGACTGCTCTGCTGCAAGCAGCCTGGGGGCTGCCTAGTGGGTGAACACTTGCCTCCATCCTTCCCAACACGCTGTTAGGAAGGACAGGGCTCCTATCTGTGTGCACAACACCAGGACAGAAATACCACTGTTCAGGCTGATTTCCCCCTCCTATGCTTAAGAAACCTTTCCTGAACACCACATCGTGACACTCACGATACTGCGGTGGCCACCAGCGAGGGCAGCAGGAGCTGCAGGACGGAGGGCTGCTGCTTGAGCCCTCACCTCCTGTTACAAGCAGCGTTCAGCTTCCCCTGCCTCAGCCTTGGGACTGACACCATGTCCACACGCCTAGTTAAAACCCATTATTTACCAAGAGCAGTCAACATCTACTTCTTACCACCAGCACGTTATTCCCAGTGCTGTTAACCTTCTTGCAGTGACAGGGCTTTGTAACAGACACAGAAGATTTGGATCAATGGAGATGGAAGACTTAGTTATAAGAAAAGAGTAACTACCTATAGGAACTCTAGAGAAATTCCACATTTAAGAGCAAAATCACAGGTCAGATTTCATTCTTGTTCCCCCCTCCCTGTTAATACGTTTCCACATTTGACCATCTTGCTGCCCATCTATTTTCTTGTTTTATCTTTGTAGAATATGTGGCTCCTTGAATGGTTACATAAAAAATGATTTAACTGGTAAAAAGAATGCATCTACACAAAGAAGAGAAGTATAATTGTGTCTTATTTAAATAATATAGAAATGAGAAATATACATATCTCATCCGATGACTGAACTACTTCCCCTTAAAGGTATTTGATTTAGGACAGGAAGCTTAGAAACAAACTGACAGAATCAAATGGCTTATCTCACTGAAAGTACGTCATTTTTACAGAAGAGTTAATTTTTCAAGAAAAACATCAGCTGCCAAAGCAATGAGACATTTAAACTTGATAAGGATGTGTAAAGACTTGCAGGGAAAACTTTCACCGTTCTCTGTAATAGGATTAGAAACCTCCCAAATGGCTCCAAGAGCTGGAGCTTCGCCCTGACCAAGAGAGAAATGACCCCAGAGCAACTAGAAGAGAACGCTGGCTGAATTTCTGCATTTTGCCATTTCTTACAGGAAAATGTCAGCAGTAAGATATTCCTTAAATTAAACATACAAGCTCTAAGTTTTCCCAAGTCGTGCTCAGTTTAGAAATATATATATATATATATATATATTCATGCTCTTTATCTGTCAGTTCCCCTAGTGACATCCTGAGAAACCCACGCAGTGCCTCTGTTCTTCCTCCTCTAGCACAGTGATACCAGCACTGCTCACATCACAGAGAAGAGATGCACTAGGCCACAAATGAGGTAATTTATACGTTCACCGAGCCACAGAACCTTTAAGGTTGACCTCCAGAATCCCCATGCCCAGCCCCAACCCTCCCACCATGCCCACTGCCCACATCCCGCAGTGCCACATCTCTGCGGTTCTGAACACCTCCAGGGATGGTGACCCCACCTGTATGAAGGCATGTCGTGAACACAGCTGCAACCACAGCACAGAAAATCTGCACTTTGCTCTTCCTTTCACATGTCCTACGCTTCCTGCAGAAGCACCGGGGTTCCAGCTGCAAGCAGGCAGCATGGCACCCAGCCTCTTTCCATGGAAGATGCTCCGTTTGGCAACCCAGTTAGTTTTCCTCTTAAGGAAAAAGACTAAAAATTTGCATGTATGTAAGAGAGACGAAAACCTGAGATATGAAACTGAGACGCTGTTTAATAAGATATTACCTTTCTTGACTTGGTGTCAGCTGCTGCAACTTGAAAATGGAAAGGTATTATTTCACAGACCTGCGCTATCCTCTATAGATAAAGTTATCTTTATTAAACTTTGAAGGTTACTCATGGAACTAACAGTGGCTTTTCACAAGTATGATACATGCTTTGGCAACAGCAGAATTCCTTATGTGCTAGAATGCCAGTAACCACATCTATGAACCCTTATGACCAAACACTTTGTGATGTTCCTCTAATTAATGGAGCCTGACAACCTTTCCATCTCCAGCCACAGCGCCCAGCACTTTACAGTAAGTCACACTGTTGTAACGACAGCACGGATCTTGGATTGAAAAGCATTTCCACAGTCCATACATTGCATCAGGAAAATCAGAAGTTGAGGAGATAGTTTTCTCACTTAGGCCAATTTCTCTCCCCAGATGACGTTCTCCCAGGCTGTTCTAAGTATGTTCTAATGTTCTAAGTATGGCTCTTAGTTAAAATAATGCGACTCCCTGTCTGATCATGTCACTGTCATACACTATGGCATGGAATATTTAGGATTTTGCACTTTCCTGATCTTGTCTCCAGATCTGGTTTCCCCTATCACTGTTATTTGCATATTTTGTGCTGTCAGTGAGTCTTTTGCTAGATGAATTCCCTAGTAATGTGCTTCTCTGTAATTCAGCAGCCGATGAATTCTGTACCACGGCAAACAAGACTAGAGATGAGGTGCACCAGTCAAACTTGAAAAAGAAATTGGACACAATTTTTCTTTCTAAATAGACATAGGCACAAGTCTACAGGCTCCATCACTGTGATTTTACAGACAAGACTGAGACACATCCCTCCTGCCCCACACCACCAGCATGCTCATGGGTGCTTATGCAGGTGCTACTGTGCTGCAGAGATGCTCTTAGAGATAAGGGACACCATAATTGATTGAAGTCTGCTTCTGGAGCAGGGAGGAAGGAAAGCTGTAAATCTAGGTAACTGTAGGCTTGTTCCTTAAAACTGAAAGTCAAAATCGGAGGCAAATGCCTCACAGAAGCTCTGTGCAGGAGCCCAGAGCACCCCACAGCCCTCATGCAGCACACTGCTGTCAGCACTGCCAGCCTTGGGCTGGGGAGCAGTTTGGGATGGATTTGCCATCCCAAGCAACATTCCATATAGTCTGGCTGGTTGAAAAAGACAGGAGAGAGCTCCTGCTCCTCTTGGATGGAGACCAATCCTTGACACAGTTACTCAGATGAGCAAAGGACATAGCTGGAAAATAAGCTTTCAATACCGAGCATTTTAAACCACTTTTGCAATAGGACAGGGCAAGAAAAATCCTACATTCAAACCCAGCTGCTAATACACCTGCGTGCATTCATCTATGAAAGAGAAAAGCAGCTTAAGTACTAATGACACCCAAATTACATCTTCCCCATCTTTAATGTTTACGATTCCTAGCTCCTTTTAAGAAAAATATGTCACTAAAGCTTAATCAGTAGTATTCTGCTTTAAGAAAGGCTTTCTGAAACTGACAAGAACCACACAGGTTTTGCTTTGAAACCTACTAGAATTGGAGCAACGATGAAAAGAACATGTTTTCTTTTTTTTGTGTTAGGGAGGTCATTGAAATCTCACAGGAAAATCAAACAGCAAAACCGAGCACGATCTCATCTTGCCTTGTTTGCCTGCAGTGCGGGTCTGAGCCTTCAGAGCTGCCTGTGCCCAATGTGGGTGCATCCCCCCACAGATGTGGGGTGCGATGATGAGGGGGAGTTCTCTGAAAAGCCCGAACCCAGTGATGGCCACCAAGAACAGAACATATCCCACCAAAACCAGGAAGATGGTTACACTGGAAAGCAGTCATTCCTTGCCTCACTCATCAGTGTCCATGCCCTTCAGCACCAATCTCTGAACCAGAACACTGCCATAGAAGGTCCAGGCTGCAGCAACTGGGCAGCATCTCCCACTGCAAGGAACAGCATTGTTGGCCCCTTTTATTCTTGTTTTTGCTCTGGAGATTTGTTCCCTATTTTCCAGCAAGTGAGGAAATGGCAATGATGGAACAGAAGTATTGGTTCTCAAGCTCAAAGAATGGCTTTCTTGGACACTGAAGTTCCTGCAGCCCTTAATCTGGAGTCACATAGGAAGCACAGATGCGATGAGCAGAAGAAAAGAGAGACGGAGAAGAATCACAGAATCACCCGGGTTGGAAGGGACCTCAAGGATCATGTAGTTCCAACCCCCCTGCCTAGCAGGGCCACCAAACATCCACATTTAGATCAGGTTGCCCAGGACCCCGTCCAACCTGGCCTTGAACACGTCCAAGGACGGTTCATCCACAACCTCCCTGGGCAGCCCGTTCCAGGGCCTAACCACTCTCCTTGTAAAGAACTTCCCCCTAACATCCAACCTAAATCTTCCCTCCTTCAGAAGAAGTATGGAATGTCTTTGCAAAGAAGTGAGTTTAATGAGTTTTGAAGTTCTCGGGAAGTAGGATTACAAGTTGCTGGGTTGACTGTACTACAGCCTCATCTCCTGTATTTGTTTTTGGAAAAGTCTGAAAAAAAAAAAAAAATGCATCAAAGACATCTCGAGTAAAACAGCAATTTTTTGCCAGAGCCTCAAGAGGCAGAAGACTAATAAAATTTTGCAAAGCACTCCAAAGTGCTAATTGCTTTTTTACTGCATCTTACAGAGCGCTGGCATTACAGGGCATCTGAGTGTGAAGAACCTCAACGGGGGCCGTGCAGTCCGGAGCTTCTGTAGAGATTTTTTCAAAGATGTTTATTTCAAGGAACAGCTTTGTGTGTTATGTTCTTCGGCTGTGATTTTGCGATGCTGCTTCTCTGTCTTCCCTCCTGATGTTAATAAATAAAAGCTACTCGGTTACAGCAATCGGAGGTTTGAGATGAGTGCTGGCTGCTATGAACATTCACAGGAACACAAGAAATGGCAGTCAGGCATTCAGGCAATCGCTGAGGGGGAATGGGAACTCAGTAGAAAGTGGGAACATCCACGTTGAAATTCATCCTGGCTCCAGGGGAACAAGGCACCGTTATCACCCAGTTTGAGCTGGTTAAGTAAGACCAATTTTAATAGGCCAACATCCAAAGAAAGCACACCTCACCCCAAGCTCCAAATAAACACTCTCCAGCAATAAACCAGCAGGCTCAGCAGAGGGATGAGTTATTTATCAAAGTGAATGGTGTTACTCTCCGGGAGCATGACTCCTTCTGGGATTTAGTCTCTGATAAGACACGTCACCGGGCTGCTGCATTACAGCTCCAGAGCTCAGCTCTCAGGGCTGTCAATCTCCCACCACACACGAATGCTGAGGCCGCAGCGTGGAGACAACCGCTGAAGGCCAGATTGATTTCTGTGTGCACGGAGCAATTGCATCTCCAATCAATTTTAATGGAAGCCACGAATGCTCAGTGTTTTGGAGAAAATCAAGGCTCTCCAGTCCCTTCGTATAGATTCAGATGTCCAAACATAAGAATTCAACTGGGACTTGTTTTTGACGTTGAAACATGAAAAGAGCAATCGCAGGGAATAATAAAAGCGTGCTCGGCAAAAGGCGCATGCCACAAAGCAAAAGCCCGTCTTACCCAGAGTCCACACATTACCCAGCAATGATACACCCGCCATATAACCTTAATTAGCTAATAAAAGTTTTTAGACAATCTGTCTAGACTTTCTTTCGCCTGGATATAAAAATGGCTCTAAAAGAAATATATAAACAGCAATGAAAAGTCAGCAAAAAGCTTTCAAATAAGCCTCCTGCTGTTCCACATCCTCATCCTGCACTCAACGCACAGTCGTATCAGCAAAAGCCTTCATTTTCAAAGCAGAAGAGCTGCTCTCTTTGGGATTCCCACACTACAAACACCCTGCCTGTCAGGGCAGCTGTTCACCTGCAGGACTGCCCAATGAAGCCCCAACCAGCACATCTCAACACAGCTCCCCCGTGGGGAGGGAACCCAAGCATTAGAAATAACCATAACTCCAGCTAATGCCAAGTCTAAAGATCATGTCGTCTTTAAATTGGCCTTTTTACCAGCGTAGCTGTGCCACTGATGCACTGATCTAGGTAGAGGAGACACTGTTTTACAGTGAAGCTAGAATTTAAGCCACTGCAGAATAGCACTGTGCTGCCCAGAGCTGCATGGCACAGCCTCTGCTCTGCAGAGCAGCACCGAGACGCTGCAGAGGGAGAAGGGAGATCTGAGGAGAAACATCAGGCTACAGGAGGACAAAGTACAGACAAAAGATAAATCGGGAGTCAATTAGAGGGCTGATTAGACACATGGATTAGTGAAATTATGGGGAGACACTAAATGCATTCAGGGAATTAAATTATAACTTCTCTTCAACTAAAGCAGGCTGATAGCCACATGCAGACTCGTCCATCCAGATAAAAACTTCCATTGCTGGACAGCCACCTGAAAGCACCGGGCTGCTGGCAGGAGAACACCCACACCTGATGGACTGCACAGAGCAGCTCTGAGATGGTCCATCCCCACAGCCTGAGAACAGAATCCCAGGGGGGTAACGGCCACAGGTGGCTCCAAGGAGCAGCACGGCAGCTGAGCTGCTCTATCAGCTCATCCAAACCCCACATCAGCCTAACCTTGCCCTCTTTGGAGCCCCCAGGAGCTGCAACAGCTTGTCCTGCAAGGGATTCCTGCTGAGCAGGCTGCAGAGATAGCACAGCATGCCTTATTTTCCAGCCAAATCCTGGATACAGGATTGTGTCATACCTGTGCTCCTCCAGACAAACAGCAACATAGCAGAGCATTTCCATCTTCCATTAGTATGGAGATAGCTCACTTATGTGGAATAACACACAGTGTTAGCATAAAATCTGATTCAAACTTCAAGCAGCATCCACACACTTGAGCTGCCTCTGCATTACACAAAGTTTACTCTGTTTCATCACCATGACATACCTACAAAATCTTTGTAAGGCTGCTAATGATGCGAGCAGCAAGTAGCCCAAAGTGCTTGAAACACTGTCTTACTAATCAACTTTCCTGCAAACACGCGAAGAAAAAAGGATGAACTCAAGTGATCACAATTGACGACACACCTGCCACAATTTAGCTAAGTGGGTTTTTTTTTTTTCCTCTGCTTGATCTTTTTTTTTCCTGCACCAGGGGATGGCAGAAGGAAGGACTGCAGGGCTCCAGGGCTGGGCCAGGCAAGCAATGGAGATCACAGCGATGCACAGAGCCATCCCCCAGAGGGCAGAGGGCTGGAGGTGCCTGTCAGCATCTGCAGTCCAAGGGGAGGGAAGGAAAGGGGAGGGCGCGTGATGGAAGACGCAGCTCAGCATTATTTATGTGCTGCTGCTCCCCCATGGCTATGAAAGCTGTTCCTTGCATTAGCAAGAAGTGAAAGGGACCAGCAAGTGTGAGAGGTGTAAGATGAGGTGATATTTTGTATTTCCTCTTGAGATGCCAAATTTCCATGACAGAAACAGCAGTAACTTGCTGCGTTAGATTCTATCTTATCCCTCAGATGCAGAACTGCACCTTGAGATGGTCCAAAACGATGTTCCAACACATTTATCCCACTCTATAAAATGGACACATCCCATGGGATGAGCTCAGCGTAATCATAACATTTCTATTTTCTGTAGGGAAAGTCAAAATGAGAGCAGGGGACGCCTCAGCAGGAGGTGTTTGTGAAATGCACGTTGTTCCTCCAGGAAAGCAGACAAAACACTTCACACTGGAGCTGGACTGGGGTCACCCTGGGGTGCTGGGAGGTGGGCAGGAGGTGTGGGGAGCAACAAAGTGCTTGGAGGCTTCAGCAGCAGCCTGGCAGCACTGTCCTCAGGCAGAAAACGTGAGCTTCAGACAGAAATTCTACCTCAGAACCAAACTCAGCTCTGCTTCTGAAATCATTAATTTCTCAGTGAAATAAATACCTTTTTCTAGCCCACTCTCTATGGCAAGGCTTCCTTATTCATGGATTTTTTCCCCGCTGTGATTCAATCTTTCCAACCCCAGCTACTTCTATCAATTTTCATTTCACAGCTCTTCATCTCTCCTTCCATAACAGTCACACCTGCCTTGTTGTCCACAGACTTCTCCCTTCCTCTTATTGTTCAATAAATCCCAACTCCTCTCTGCTCCTACTACCAGTCCTACTCAAAACATCAGCTTTTGAACTTCAGCAGGACTTTCCCCCCAAGCTTCTGGATATGCATTAACTGATTTATTCTCCCTTCCCCTAATGTTTCCATCACTGCTTCCCCCCCCCGACTTCTCTTCTTCCCAGCAGATGGCTGCAGAACGAACACGAAGGCTCTCCCTCCTCTGTTCCTGCTCTGTACTGCTACCTTTACCAAGAAGAACACTTTACCCATGAGATGTAGGAAACCTTTCAACAGGCAAATGAAAAAAAGCAGCTGGATGAGGGGTGAACAGCTTAAAAAATCCACATCAAACCAAATCCTTCACTTGGGTAATGTGGGACACGCACACTGCAAGGCACAGGAGCATCCCCTGGGGCTAACTTGACTGGTAAAAATAAAGGCTCAACAGCACATCGCTCTGCTTTGGATTAACAAAGACTTAACCAATCATTTATTTTCAACTGATCCACAAGATACATTTCACATAACCATGAAAGCAATGTTTTTTTTTAAATTTGGGGTAACATTTTTAAGGGATGCTGGCAGTTATTTCTTTAGTAACAAGACTTTGCTATTTCAATTTTACTCCGCTCCTTGAAAAGCAATCTCAGAACATTCAATAAATGCCATAAAAAGGCAGATATTATCATTAAAGTGACTTATGCCACAACTGTGACAACAGACTGTTACAGCTTTCCAATAACACTTGAATTCTTTTCAGCCTGGAAAGCAGCTGTGTGAGATCACTCAGGAGGACAGCAGAAAAGTTTCTGCGTGTATCAGCACGGAATGGGTCTCAAATTTCACATAAGCAGACCCTGAGGTAGTCATAGCGTCACATCTTTATCTCCTTGCTTCTCCCCGAACTCCACTGTATTGATTTCATGCGAGTCTATTTGAGCAGGAAGAATTACTCAGACCCCCACTCATTTCAGCACAGAATTACGCCACTATTTGGGCTGCAGGATTTCTGGGCACCTAAAGCACGTGCTCCTAATTCCCACCCTGAGCAAGATCCTAAGGACTCCATACAGTTATGCCATGCATTTACCTTCAAGCAATGACAAAATACAGGAGAATACACCTATGGCATTTATACCAACACATGGATTCTTTGTAAAATCTCATGCTTCTCTTTTGTAATCTCATGCTTTTATTTGGTGCCTGCATCCCCCATGGAGACACAGATGCTCCAAAAGGAGAACTCGGACCTCGTCGCCCTATCCCAGCTCCGCCACATCCAGAGGGATTCTCCCCATGAATCCAGACACCTGCTTGGGCTCTAACCAACACCAGTGGGAAGCCAGCAGCCAAGCAGTGCCTGAAGGACGTGGCTGCCTGCTGCTCTCAGTGAGGTTGCCTCTCTCAGCAGAGCACGGCCATGGGGGCAGCTTGGTGCTGTGCTTTGGATGACGCTCCTTCCTTCCCACTGTCAGGACAATACTTAATCAACTGCAATCCAAGGCTCCAGTGCATCTTCTACTGTATCTTTACAGTTTAAGAAGAACCCTTCTGTGAATTATATCTGCATTTCTGTTGGTGTGAAGGTATGGAGCAGGTCTCCATTCATGGTTACACTGGCAGCCAAGGCGCGTTCACCAGCTTCTAAACCAAATGGAAATTTTTGTGTTTTGCACAAACCTGACAAGATTTCATTCGGGAGTGCTGAATATTCTAGAAATAATACTATTATTGCTTTTGCATCTCTAAAAACAGCATTAGGAAGACCTTGGTAAAGGCACTGCTGCTGTTCCAGCATCAGAACAGAACATAAGCAACGCTTGTAATACAGAACCTACAACAGACTGCAGCACACAACACGAGTTGGTACAAATTCAGAGATTTCCCAACTGTCTGAACATGACAAAACAATTGTTACTTCAGAAACACGGGAAGGAAAGCAACAGTTTTCAAATTGCATACAACCACAGAGTATTTGAGCCTGGAAGGGGGTCTGAAGGACCACCTGGTTCCAATCCTCGCAGTGTGTGAGACACCCCCAGTAGAGCAGCTTGCCCAAAGCCCACGTTTCACAGCAGTGTTTGTGGCAATGCACTTCTACTTACAGTACGCATCCTAAAAGCAGGCAGCAGTGCTTCAGCGGATACAAAAAGGAGAGATGTTTTATTAGTGTCTAAATGCATGATAAAAGAAATCCTGAGTTTCTACGTGGCAGTAGGAATCAGTGCTCTACTGAAGATGCTGGCAGAACAGTCTCCCTTCCCTCAGAATACTGTCAGTGTGCACAGCTCCCTCCCAGCAATGATTTAACTCTCTCATGTCCTCCAGTGATAATTTGTGCTAACGGCATTCCCAAAGACAGCACAGTTCCACTAAAAAAATATGGATTCAGGGCCATAATAGACAGCTGCACGGATCTACAGGAGCCCAGAGAAATGCTGTGTGAGACACTGAGGACGGAATGTCAACTTCTATACATTTAATGCACAGATTTTAATGGCACTCCAAAAAATGATTCATCTGATGGAGCAACACTTTGCATCTGTCAGGCATGAGGGCAACGCATCTCATTCAGCCACATACACGTGTGCATATGCATGTTTTCTGCTAGCAAATATAAATCTGGAAAAACAAGATAAAAAGAAAGGTAAGGATAGGAAAGAAATGCCGGCCAACGTCACTGCTGGAAAAAAACCCATTATGGGGAAGAGGGTTCAGACCAGCAGGGTCCCCTCTCTGGCCAGGCAATGGATGGCTGTGGATGGTTCTTCCCCTTCTGAGCCAGCCCGGCTGCCCTGCTGTGCAGGCTGTCCCAGCCTTATGTAAAGGCTGCTGCATGGCATTGAGGATCGGGGAAAGAGAGGAATTAATGAATATTACAAAAAGTTCTTCAGCAAAAAATAAAGAATAAAAAGGAAAAGAAGATGAAGAGACTGTTGCAAATGCTGCGCTTCCTACGCGAGAGCGGATTAAAGTTTATTCCACCTTTTTTTTCTGTCAAGGTGGTGATGGCCTTTTAAGAGACATGGCACCACAACTGAAAGTTGTTGGGAAAAGCTTCAGTATACATAATAATCACATCAGCCCTCCGATACAAGGGCTTTAATCTCTTTTTTTGCATCTTTGGAACACAAAGCAAAATGACGTGCTGCTCCAGAATCTGCCTTTTCCATCCCTTCCAAGTGGCTGAGAACAACACCTGGATGAACTCTGGCTTGCAGACTGCCCATGGCTGCTGGCAGCCCTCTCTATGGGATACAACAGCTCTGCTCTGTGCACAGCCCCAGCCAAGCCCAAGAGCTGCCCCAGCTATGGGCAATGGGCACAGCATGGGCACAGGGCTGAGGTAAGCAGAAGGGAGGAGCTGGATCTGGGTGCCTGGTTAAAACACACTGCTGCACAGCAAAGCTGCCAGGGCATTGATCTGCAAACAGGCAACTACAGAGAATCACAGAATGGTCCAGGGTTAGAAGGGACCTCAAGGATCATCAATCTCCAATCCTCTTACCACAGGCAGGGCTAGCAACCTCCGCAAGGAGGTTGGGGAGAGGAATTCAGGGAGAGGAAAAGATGGATAAATGCATGCTGGATCTTTCATTTATCTGTTAGGAGGCAGTCAAGTGGTTTTTTGCTAACGACTTCAATATATATATATATCTTACAGATAGCAATTAACCTTCTGGTACAGATTAATCTTTTAAAAAATCAAAGATGAATTAATCTTTGAAATTTGAGCATTCAATAGTTTCATTAATAATCTGAAATTGTCCTTTAGATTTTCCATAATTAGAGCATTCTCTAATTTATTAATCCCACAGACTGCAGAGCATGTTTCAAATCCTCATCCCCTGCCACAATGACATATTCAAACTCGCTTGAAGCACTCATAATAAAAGTCACTTTGTGAAGAATTATTAACTCAAAGGATCAAGCAAAGTCGTTATATACCAGAGCACATTTAAACACTGAGCATGGATAATGCTTTCTACTCATCCTTGCCATTCCTAAGATCTTGGCTGAATCCGAAACCAGACTGGACGGAAAGCTGAATTTAGGATAATTAGCTTGCTATGGATTCCAAAGACAGGAAGCGTGCTGGTACCTATGGACTAAACCCTTCTGTGCCAAACCACGCTGATTATGAGATACGAGGCAGCTGGCTGCAGGTGACAACAGCTGCCAACAGCCCGCACATCTCAGGCTTTGGCACGAGCTGCACAGCCCCTGGGCACTGCCCACAGACACCAGTGGCAGAGCTCAATGGCAGCAGGGGGGGGCAGCACGGGGGGCTTTATGGTCCTTTCCAACCAACCACGCTGTGGTTCTGTGATTCCACATTCCATGGAGGCAGGACCTCCTGGTACTTTTCTGGGCTCTAGAAGAGCAGGAGCGTGCTGACAGGGACTCTCAGAACCTCACCCAGTCTTTATCTGCACAACACAGAGCTGTGGCAGGCACAGCCTACATCACCCTGCACACAAAGCTGCTTTATGCAGGGCGTTCTTGTGGGTTTATGCTTTATTCTTTAAGAACGTTGACTTACAAGTTGACTGCATTAGCAGCTCCAGTCATTAAGTTAATTCTGCCAAAGTCTATGAAGTGATAGAGTATTATTCAGCTAGAGTTTGTCCTTGACGTAGAGAACGCATTTCTTGTAAGATTTTGCAACAGTGGATATTTGCAAATAAAGTAAATTTTAAATTATAATGAACGCTGGTGTTTATCACTTCCTATGGTATTAAATCCCAAACCATTTTCTTTAATACTGCATAAATACGCATTCAAACGAACAGACAAATTCATGCAAATACAGCCTCACTACATGATACCAACAGAACACAACAGCTCTGACATCCCTCCAAAGCTCCTTCCCCCACCCCCTGCAGCCCTGGTACTGGCTGCAGGACCCAGCACATGCAATGGGTGCTGCAGGGCATCACTGTCCTGTCCAGGTCCCCTCACTCCATACCAACAGCCCCTTCCCCACCTGCCCAGTGAATCCTGTCATTCAAGACTGAATTCTGGCTCAGTATTATCAGCTTTTTGCAATGGGACGGCAGGGCAGCTGCAGGATGGGACACCTGCCACTTCCTGCAGGTAGTGCAACAGGGCTTGTTCTTATAGAGTGAGGACACATTTCTGATCCTCCCTGTCACACCAGGATACATCAGTGCCCATTCCTGGAGTTGGCTCTTATACAGCTCACCGCTGATGTCATCTTCTGCCTATTTCTCCTTCCTAGCATGGAGATCTGCTTCAAATGTTTCAGTTTACAAACGTTAATGATCCAGCATTGCATATCAGCTTGCTGCAGATGTACAGTTTGATCCCCAGCCATACCATCCCAAGCCCTCCTATGTTTTGTCATCTCTGGGGAAATTCAAAGCTATTTCACCTGAAGAGCAAGTTACCGAGACAAGGGTGTGAGCACACAGACACAGCAGCCACCCCTCCAGGGCAGGTCTGCCCTGCATTCTGAACCACAACCAGAAAGCCAACTGCAAAATTAGGTTTCCCGTCAACAAAATTGTGATGGCTCAAGCCTATACCACAAGCCTGAGCAGGCATAGCATAAGGCACAGCATCTCCTTGTCCTCTTGGAATATCTCCCACTCACAAGAGATGTTCTCCAGCACACTGAAAAAAGCTTTATCCTTTAAGAAAGAAAAAAAAAGAGAAAAGAAGCACTCAGGCAACAAGAAAAGCATTTTGCATCCCACTAGAGGCATGGTGTGCCTCACACCATGCTGCAGGGCTTTATGCCTCCTTACCCCAGGACAGCAATCCTGAGCCTTTCAGGTAAGATGTATGAGTTTTCTCAAAAGAATTGGTCAAGAGGAATGCTACAGAAAAGCAATACACTGGCAGCAATCTGAGACGTGCACAGCAGCAGCATGACACGAGTCAATGTGTAGCAACAAGCAGCCTTCAAACAATTTCTAGCTGTGGAGAGATAAAAGCTCAGCATTTTCGAATCTGTCTTCTACCCATGTCAACATAACATAATGCTGTCCAGCAGAATACCAGAAGCTTGATAAGACTCAGGGCTTTCTATTTTCTCCAGAAACGATTGAAAAACACTAACATTTCAAATTCTCTGAAACTCTATAAGCAATTTAGGAAAGAGAGCACCCAGGAGCCGTTACAGAGGCATTGCAAAGAACTGGAGCAACTTTAGAATCAAATATACGTTCCAGAAAAACATAACATTTAGTACAAAATAACATCCATCACTTCTACAGCATTTTCGGGAGGGAGGACGGGTGTTGCCTACCTGCCTCTCTGGAAATTTGCATGAAGGACTCGACTCCTTTTTCTCCATAATTCCCTTCAGATGCCAAAGTGGATACATAATTCCATCCTAAAGCTTTCACAATGTCCACCATTGCTTGCGCTTGGAAGGAATCTGGAGGAACCACACGTGAGAAGAAATCATAGCGCCTGTCATCACTCAACTCTGGTGCAGTTGAGGCATAACTGATTTGTGGGATCTGTAGAGAAAAATAATTTCTGATAAATATACACGTTCACATATGCATTGCACTTGTCACAGCAGTTAGCTAAAGCACCTAGCTTCTGCTGAGCCTAAGTTCATCTTCCTTGCACCCATCTACGTTTCTCTGCCACATTCCATTGCAGTGCACAAATCAAAACACCAATCTTTCCATTGAAATCGAGCAGAAAGTTGTAAAACTAGACAAAGTTAGTCAAATTAGAACAAAGGCATACATGTTCAACATTTACATTTCCTCCTTTCGCACAACCCAATGCAGCGCACACCAACCACTCCTCACTGTTGCCTTTCATTGGCGTTCTGCTGAGCACCATTGGGTCACTTTGGATGCTGAATACAGCAGAACTGAAATCCAGACCTGTTGTGGCTGGAAGCCAGAAGGAGCCTTCCTCTGTTTATGGGAAGACGGTGGGTTACTTTGTGCAACAGACTGGGATATTGTCTAGGGTTATTTTCTCCCTGATAACAAAGGCTGTGGAGCAGTTACCAAGCTGACAGTACATTAATCCCCAAACACATTATGCAACTGTTTGAGTAACAGTCTGGGACTTCTCCTTAATTTAAGGAGCCTTCCACAATTCTCACTCGAGATGCCAAAGAAGGGGAAAAAAAGACTTGAGATATAAACAAACATGATCATATATAATGATTTTAGATCGTTAGGTTCTGGCAAGGTCAGTATTTCATGCCTCAGCCCAAGTATCTCCTGTATTCTCCCTCCACTCAGCATTTCTGTGGGTATTCATTAGTCCTCCTGCCCTCTCAGCAGAGGCAGTGTTACAGCATGGGCTCAGTGCCTTCCCTGCCCACAGAGGTCAGGGCAGGCAGCGCCAACACAGCAGTCTGAAGGGACGCAGGCTGCGTGCCGCAGCCAGAGCAGGGCTGCAAAGCAGAGCTGCTGCTGCAGACGTAGCAGGCAAAGAGAAGTCATGCAAACAACCCGCAATTATGAACGACGCAGGCACTTGTTGACACACGTTCCAGACACAGAACGTTAAAGAAGTTAAAATTGAGGCTGGCAGCAAAGAAACGTGATTTCTTTGCTCACTGCTTTGCCTATTTGCCAGCAAAGCTTGGGGACCACTCTCAACACACAAATAAATCAATGGTGTTGATTTACTGTGGTTCTTGATTTCTCATCTAGCTCAGGGTTGCACAGAGAACGCTGAGCACCTCCGCAATAATTCACGTTCCTAATTTGCTGGTGTCTGCATTCACCACGATAGCGATATTCTGGGATTGCTCTCTTCTCCTTTGTACAATGCAGCCCATGGAGCCTGCTCAGCTGCTGATCAGCTTAATTCATCACCCCATTGGATGGCGTTACATTAAGTGCAACAGTTACCATGCTGACTTCACGGGTGCTGCTAATTGCATGAGCACCCAGAGCTGTGCTGCGATAGCCGAGTGCAGCACCATTAATTATAAATAAAAGGACAGAAGAAATATGATTTTTTTAATCTGTGGCAAGTGCTTGTATTCCAACTTGTAAACAGCTACTTTTTCAACTTGAAATCAACAGGATCACATTCTGCACTACTGCAGAAACTCCAACAGAATTTGCTCCAGAGCTTATATTACTTAGGAGACCTTTTGGTTTTTTTTTTTTTTAAGTCTTTTTCCTCTGCCCATAAAATATTAAGCACTTTTGGCTGTTTAAATCACTTCAGTATTCAGAGCATATATTGGTTTCTCTACCAGCACCTCTTACAGGACATCTGAAAGCAACATGAAGTCATACAGTCAGAGCAGAATTTTGGTGATGTTTTGTGTGGGTTCAACAAGAAATCATTAAATAGAGCATTTCTACACACTTATTTTAATTAACCAGACATATATTTGGTCGCATCTAAAGGATTTAATTTTCCCTTCCTCCACTGCAGCAGCTGGGACCAGCAGCCAGCAGGGCAGGAACATGCCCAGAGCCCCACAATGGATGCACAGGTGCCAGCAGGTCCTGGGCAGACAGGATTGTAAGAAGGCAACCTTCATGTTTTCAGCAGGATTGTGACAAACATCACAGCCCAGAGCTTCTCATATGGCTTCCCTGGCCGATGTTCTGATTACAATAATACTGAATGATTAATGCTGGGACCATTGCATTAGTCAGTGATTAATTTTAATCCATTTTTAACATTGAGCATTATTCTTCATTTATCTCATTTTCTTCTGCTAATGAAGAAGTTCTCCCTGAATCCCTGCACCACTCTTGATTGGGCTGCTGGAAAAGCAACGTCCGCATGAAACATTTTCATTAGGCCTAGAACTGTGTGTTTCTGAGTAAAACACAACTGAGAAAATATAAACTTGTAGAGTTTTGAAGGGTTTGCACTGTGGTAAAACCTGAGTTATCCACCTTCCTCCCCATATACTCCCACTCTGGACACATCAAAACTGATCTGCCCATGCAGTAGCTCCCTTCTCCCCAGTATCTTACTGAAGGATGAATGAAATGGCCCACCTGAGCCTCCTCAGCAAAGGACAGTCACTAGAAAACTTGAGAAAGGCAATTTTCCTAAGGATCACGTGCAATTAAGATAATGCATGAGTATACCTGCTGAGATATTAATGAGCTCCCACCAGGGTAACATCAAGTTCACAGTTGGCTGCAACCTTACTTTCAACTTCCCATCAGGTTCCACTGATATGAGCTCCTGACCATGGAAATAATACATATATATATTATATATATGTATATATTATATATATTATATACATATATATATATCCCATACATATATAATACATATATATATATCCCACTTTGATAAAGCCTCTTGACTGTCTCTTATTTGGCAGAGCAGCATCAGTCTGCACAAAGTGCAAAATCCTGCCAGCAACTTCACTTTGCACAAGTAAGATGCCTGAAGACTTTGCCCTCCTCTGCTGAGCACTTTGGTGTGAGTTGATGGATGACTAACAGTCTTGAATCTGTTTAGGTCTTGGATTTTATTCATGTAGAAATCTCTCATGTCAGGATTTAATCATCAGTACAACTTCTCTTTGTTCACCATTTACATTGTACAACAAACAGCTTCAGCATCCTTGAACTGCACATAAAGTAGTTTTATTTTAAGGCAAAAAAAACAATTAAGTTTCTGACTGGCCACTTTCTCCAGGCAAAACTCATCTACAATTTTCACATTTCACTTTGTTCCCAACAGGAAGAACATTTTACTAGAGGTATAAAATGAGACTCAATGACATCCCAGTGCTTGCATGGACAGCTGGAGGGAGATTTCCCATTGAAAGCCTCCAGGATGGGGTGGGACCTGAAGCCTGTTTGCCCACAGCCAACACCAGCAGGGCATCCCCAGCCCTGCAGCATGGCTGGACAGTAACACACGTACAACAAAAACCATTCCACAATCCAAGCTCAGCACAGGTTGTCCTGAGCTGCCAATCTAGCACCACATGTCCTGTTCTGGGGTGTCTTGCTGAAACGTGTGTAAGTGGACAAATATCCTGCAATTCTTCCTGTAGGGCTGGTAAAAGACTGGGTAGTAATACTCCCAACAGCCTTAGATAATGATGAGAGCAAATCCTACTAAAGCCCTTTGATAATCCCTCTCTATTATGTTTTATTATGAAATTTCACAAGTAGTGCATATCAAGCTGATTTTTACACTCAAGAATCAAATGCTGATGATTAGACAACGAGGCAAAACAATTTGCAAAAAAGCTTTCATGTAAATCAGTTGTCAGAACAATAAGGAACATTTCTTGGCAGCTCTGCCATGGTGTAAATGGTGCAAACAATTGGCAAACCTGCTGCTGCGTGCAGAAGTTACACCAAGGAGCAAAGTCCTTTGTGCCATAACAGAAGCAGCACATCTAAAGCAGGGCATTTGTATATCAGAAAACGTTCAGAAACATGAATCTACTCACGGCTCACCTCAGTTTCTCTCATTCTGCTCACCAATTACTAAAGCCATTGGTGTTCAAACAGGGTCCTGTTTGCTCACATCCCACCTCCCTTACTTTATCCACAGTGAATTCCCAATGATGTATTAGAGATCAACACAATCAACTACACGGGAATTGGACGGATGTTTCATAAGGTACAGGAATACAAACATAAACAACATCAGATACGAATGAGAAGCTGAGCCTGGAGGAGAAGTGCATCGAATAAAACAGAAATATCTTTAAGAGCACAAAAAGAAACACCAAGAAAAGCAACACAATAAATGATTCATGCACACGAATTCAGCCTGTATCCAAGTTGGCCCCTTCTGCCAAAGCCCAGCACTCTGTGTGAGCTCCACCTGCCCCACAGCGAGTGGGTCTTCTCTGAACCTATTTCACAGACTAACAGGACAATTAACACAGCAATATAATCCCATTTTTTAAAGTGTTTTAAAGAGAGATTTTCAAAAGTGCTCAGCTCCTGCAATAGAGGAGCTCTGTCAGACCTTCCAACCCTCGCTCAAGCTCTTTTTCCTTTGGGGAGTTTCCAAAATTCCTTATTTATAGAGAACTATTGGTGTTCTTGACACATCATCAGCGAAAAACCAGACAAGGTCACTGTGGTGTGGACCTCTCAGCATCAGATAATTCATGAGTGACACAGCAGCAGGAGAACGAAGCAGTGCCAGGAAGGGTAATGGACCAACAGGACGCAGGGAACGACCGGGAGGAGATATCCATAACTTCATTCCAAGGAACTGTCTCACTGTACAGCACATATTTCAGTTCCACTACGCAGCGAATAAACTTCAGAAGTGTGGTGCAGATTGTGGGGTGGAAGAGGGAAGAGCAGCCTTTGGGAAGGACTGATGCTGTGCAGGGCAGTGCCAGAGCTCAGCAGGGCCGTAATGGGCAGTGAGGCACTTCCACCTGCAGCTCCTTCATTGCCAGCACTGCACTGGGGGAAACCCATTACCAAAGGAAGCATCTCCAACACCACTTGGGATTTCTTAAATATACAACATAAGGACCGCTCATTTTCTTATTGAATATATATATTTTTTAATTTGCTTGCTTGGTTAATTGGGATTACTTTGTTTTAAATTTAATCCAGACCTGAAAAGAGCACATGAAAAAGACCCTTCGCAGGCACATAAATCAACCTTCATCCCTAGTACAACTTTCATGGCAATCAAGTAGAAAGACAACTTAAATGACTTTGGCAAGTCAGGAGTATTTTCCATGTATCTACAGGGCATTTTCTGTTTCCTTTTCTAGAGCAAGTAAGTAATCCTATGAATTATTCCAGCAAAAATAATTGTAGCAATTAAGGAAACAATAATTATGGCAATTAGTACTGTCCACATAGCTCATGGGAGCATTTTATCAACTCAGAAAGCAGAAACAAAAAAACTTAAGTGCACAATAACACGAGAGGTTCCACAAAATGGAAATACCCTCCATTGGTTCTGCCTCAGCCTATGTCTATTTGGGGCAACCAGGAGCTTGTGGCACAGCTTGGGCTTTTGTAGCTGCAAAAGGAGGTGATCTCTTAGCTTTTAAATGCTAAAAGAACATCGAGTAGATGACTTGAAGCCAAGATCTACTGAAGTAAGAACCTCATCTCTTTCTGAGGCTGCACATCCTACTGTCCTTCTCAAAAAGGAGGACACCTGTCTCAACAAGCTTACCTATTCTGCTCTAAGAATTTTCCATTTATACTTCCACTGTTGATACTTCCAGTTGTCTAATCTGTGCATTATGGTGCAGAGGCACACAGACAGCTTACTGTCCTACTAAATGTATTCCAGGTGGCTAAGATCTGCAAATTCTTGTACTGTGAATCAATTTATAATGAACCTACAGGCTCATTACTTTTCCTACATAGTTATAAATGAAATTAAAAAAAAAAAAAAAAAAACTCTTCCATGACATCGCACTCCTTGCAGAGCAAGACTTGCCCATTTAATGTGACTGCAGTCACTTTAACCTGTTCCTATCCAGGCAGCTTCAGCACTGTCAGAAAACTGTAAAAACATTAAAAAAAAAAAAAAACAACAACAAAAAGAACTGCTATTCATTTTAGAAAAAAAAAAAGTAAAGAAAGCATATCAGATTTTTTTTTTTTTTTTAATGCAGTATACAGCAGGAGGAGGTGCAAGAACAAAGTAGAAAGTAATATCTATGGGGCTGCAATTCCAGGCTTTTGTCCCTAATCCAAGCCTGCCTGCATTACCCCTATCTGCAGTAAGGACCCACCAAAGACCTGCTCAAGAACCTCCTGCAAACAGAACTACCGAATGAATGAAGCAGCAATGTGGGAATAACCTGCTCTGCTGAATGCTTGGAGATTTACAGTTCCAGTGAGTAACTCTGCTTGCATTTCAAAATCTAATAACATTTTTTTCAAGGGCAAAGACCATTCTTTATAGCCAAGCCCCACTGAGCAGGGTCTGTGACCCATTTCAGAAAGTTTCTGGTGCCTACAAACCATTAATTCAAGCCTTCAGACCAGGCTGGCCAAAGCTCCCCCTGAGCTGCTGCTGCTGCTGCAGAAGCTGAATGCCTCTGAGGAAGGCAGAATAGGGTTTCAACAGCACTGCCAATATTGCACATTATTCCAGAAACAGGTGAGGCCCAACTGGAATTAAACTGTTCTTTCACTATCTTCCCCTGTGGAAAACTCTACATTAAAAATCTCAGTCTATCGTGCAGCTTGGACACAAAAGCTTCATACATATTTAAGGCTGCTCTTTTAGGAGGCAAAAATATACTCCCACGTTTATCAAAAGACATGTCATATCCCTTACCATTCCAGTGGGATCAGCTGTTCTGTGACAGCACAGCAGCAACAGCATGAAAAAGGCATTCCCTTGGTTGGCAGATATTATCTGTGTTCGCAACGCCAACCGCTATGGCACGAGCAGTTAATTCCTCCTGCATATTGCCATACTCCAAAACTTTTTTCCCCAGTGCATCTTTGGAACATTCATTTTCAAAAGAAAAAAAAAAAACAAAAAACCAACAACCAGAAATCAGCTTTTCAATTTACAGTGAAATGGAGGAAGATAACTCAATGCACAGCTGCCTGATCTGCATGTAGAAAGTTTTCTCTCTAGGCATAAAGTTGTGTTTATGTAGTTGGGAAGAATATGGCTTCTCAGTGATCACTTCTCAGAAGCAAGACCAATTTTTACTTATATTCCCTACCTTTCAGTGCCTGTTGTTCCATCTACATCTCAACCTTTAAAAAAATTAAAGTTACTTTAAATGTGATCATCTCTGTGCCTATTTCCCCAGGATTCTCCTTGCAGGTGGGACTCCCTGCTGGGCAGTGGGTCCCCTCCCTCAGTGCCACAGCTCACCCAGCTCCCATGCAAACACATCCCACAGCAGGGAGCCTCCTACAGCCCCCACGAGGGAACAACATTACTCATCTCCCACATCAGATGTGCTATGGATAATAACGACAAAAGGACACGTAACGTTACAAAACTTCAGCACTTCGTGTTTTTAAGTGAACATTTAAGTTGTTAAGAATCGTAGCTGGCTTGCTCATAAACTCGCAAAGCAACAACACTATAATGATTTGCAGATCTGGAGGATGAGATACGACCAGCACAGCACATTTATATCTACTAGTGCATATTCATTGACTTTACAATATTAACTAGAATATTCCTCCTAGGATACATCAGTTAGAGTATCAGCGGTGATTGCCCATCCATTGCAATGCAAGAATGCACAGCTCTTCATATTTTAACTCTGGTGGTGATAGAATGTAAGCTTGAGAGCAGTATTAAAATAATAGATGGCACTCTGCTAGAGGTAATTCGAAATCTTAACAAAGCATCAAAGCTTCTTGTCTATTATGAACTAATACTTCAAGTCAGATTTTAGCTGAACTCACAGAAGGTGATGGGAGCACAGGGACCCTCTAACCCCTTTAATAGCCACATTTTGTAATCATATGGTACCACACAGCAGCTTCTGCACTGACAGACTTATCAACCTCGTGTTGTGATTCAGATGCAGGCTACAAAATAAATCTATGGATATTCTGTCACACTTTCTTCCCGTGACACTCTGTGTCACCTGAGAGGTAATTACAAAGATCCTATAGAAACAGAACAAAAAACCTTAAGAGGTGCATTCTGCACTGAGCCTGTGCCAAGACTGAATGCACTTCTTGGCTGTTTGCTTCTATCTCAGCTTAAGGTCTCTGGCAGATAAAACGGGCAGTGACGTATCACAGGGACCAAACTGAGGTCTGCCCATTAAATACTGCACATCACAAGCCAGCTCATGTCAAAAATAAATCCAGACTGCTAAGATTAATGTTTGTCTTAACACAGGGTGTCTCAGGGGGGCAGAGGTGGGGTCCAGCACTGAGTGTGCTTACACTGAGGCTTCCCACGTCCCTCAGAGGAAGAGGGAAGGCACATTCTGAGCACACATTTCAATACATCCTTGACTCAGAAGTAATCCCTCAAGTTTTGAAGCCCACTTACTACGGCCTGAAGGTCTGCACCCAACAAAGCATCCTGAGGACAGCTTCCACCACTCAGAGAAGTGCTGAGCAGAGCACTGGGGGCTGGACGCCATCTACATGACAGCACCAGGTGGATTGCTTTTTCCCTTTTATACCTACACCATTCCCTTACGTCTCATGTCCTGAACGTGAGAAGTCAGACGCTGAACAGATCGAGATGCTAATGCATATGAGAATGTTTATGTATACAAATACTTACAAAAGTATGGATATGCTCGCAGTGATCAGAACTCACACGTCCCAATATAGATTCAGAAATGCTAATTATTGTTTTGAAAATAAAGCAGAACCAGAAGACAAACACGGCAAACACGCTGTTATGTTTTATTTATGTGTACACACTGCTCCAGTCTCCTAAACACATAATTGAACCTTACATTGTCTATGCATATTTCAGAAGTTTTTTTTTTAATCAGCAACTATTAATCTCATTGATTTTGAAAGTATCCCCACAAAGACAATCAAGACCCATCTCAGCAGATAGGCTGATATGCAGAAAAGCCTGATAAGATGACACAGCTTCCTGCAAGTAATACACAGATGCACCCAAAGCCACCACAGAGGAAACAAATTGCAGTGGGGCACAACATCCTTCAGAGCTCAGTTACTGGGCTTAGTAAAAGCTGTCAAGTTCAGCTCTGAGTACCTCTCCAATTGCATTTCTAGCAGAGCTTCCATATCTGTTATGCAAAATAAGGCTGTTTGTTTGCAATTCTAAAGTAAAGATGAACTTCCAGCAAGCAGCTGAATATCTTAATGAGCAAAACTGAACTCCTGTGAATGGCTTTCACTGATCAGATGTTACAAACCTAAGAATGGAACCACACAGAGACATCTCCGAGTGCAACCCACCGCTGGGATGGTGCAGCTCCACAGCCCAGCTGTAATCCCCACCATTCCCAGTGTGGATGAGCAGCACTGCAGGACAGCAGGAGGAGCCACTGCAGCTGAGCTCCTCTGTGTGTCTGAAACTCACTGATATGTCCCCAGCATCTCTACCCAGCACAGCATTAAACATGATGTTGGACTTGGGAAGCTGCTGATAAGGGATGAAACACTGATAACATCAGTGATCTTTGGCTAATGGCTGCAGATGGAATACACAGAGCAGATTATCCTGTGCTTGCATATAGAGCATCCGTTCTCCCTCCTGCCATAAACTGATGCTCACAGCTAGAGACAAACTATGGTCTAAATGGATAATAAGATAAAATCTAACCTGTTGGTTCCTTCTTTTTTCTCCCCCTTTTTATTTTCCCCATGACAATTGCTTTATTTTCCATGACAAAACACAGAAGAGAATTTCTCTGAACAAGTGTGCTGAGTTCCAGTGGTATCCAGTACTTAGAGCACAGAGCTGTTTCCTACAGCAAAATACTTCTGTGCATGGGGAAGAACACAATGAAGTACTGCACAGCCTTCCTGAATCTCGTTAATAGGAAATTCCTACAAACACACCATTTAAGCAGATGTATGATACGAGTGCATTCTCAATTTCAAATATCTGGAGTGAAGTCTCCAATTCAGAAGAGCACTTAGAAGCCTTTTATTCACTTGTGTTCATTACTGCTGTAGCAGCAGCCTAGTATATTTGAGTTTGTGTAATAAAATCCTTACAAGTTATTTGTACCTCTCTATTGGAAGTTACCTTCTGCTGCAGCAGTAACAACCCTACAGGAGAACTCCTGCTGTTAAACTTCCATAAGAAAAATTTAACATAAGGGCTTTACTATGTAAGTTTGATCTACATGAACTGTAGCCAAGGCTAACCTAGAACTATGAAATACACACAGTATGGTAGGAACATGGGGTGCTTTCCGTATGATGCAGATGGAAGAGGGATATGAGCAGGATTTTATTTCTAACGGAGAGAGAACTTACAAATACAAGCTTAAAAACTCAGTTAATGAGAAATCTCTCTCAGAGAAACCAGGCACACGCTAAAAATTAAGCACATCTATATCATCATTTGAACACAGCCGAGTGTCGCTCCAAGAGCCAGCAACCCAGCCGTTGGGGTGCAGGGACAGATCTCAGCAGTGAGGCTGAGTTGGTACTTGGTCTCCCCTGATTTCATGTTGTTTTTTACTCAAAAATCAATATTAGGATGAGAAGGCCTTTTGTCTCCTAAGAGCACAAGAAGCCCAACAAGGTCCACAAAGGCATAAGGCATAATGGAGAGCAAGGAAATGCAGCAAGAAGGGATGTGAGAGTAGATTATAATTACATGAGAAATCTGCATGTGACATTCCTTCTAAAATACAGATGAGAATTATAGGACATAATGAAGTTTCAGTGGTTATCTATACCTTTTATTTCCTTGCATTTTATCTCTGGCCTTTTAGAAATTGTGTCATCAAGATGCAATTCTACACGTATATAAATATTTATGCCCTACCCCAGGAAAAACAGAAGGCAATCACACTTTTACCTTCACTGGCTTTCTTCACCTCAACATTATGCTTGCCAGCTAAATAATTACATTTCTTCTTATCTAACTTGTGGGAAAACAAATTTAATAACAGAAATACAGCTAGAAAGAAAAATACTTAGGGGAGAATAATTTTCAGACTTAAACTTCACAAGCTCGATAGATTATTCTGGACACTGGATAATTACTAGGCATGTCTTTATCACAAAAGTGCCCGGACATTCTAATTAATCCAAATTGCTTTCTAAGGGCCATGTTATTAGACACATGCAGAAGCAACCAGACACAGAACAGTTTTACTTTTTCTTTTTTTTAAAGGCTTCAAGCAGCTCTGCCCTTTGGTGCCCTGATGAAATCCACCCCACCAAGGCCACCAGCTCCCTTTCCCATTCCACCCTCCAGCCCAAGCTGCTCTACGATTCCCTGGAAGGGAAGCAATCTGCAGCCAACTCTACACAACAAGGACCAACCAGACAGAGCTGTGCAGGCTGTACCCTGTAGTCTTTGTAATAAATGATAAATAATGCTACCCAAGCAGAGGCAAGAGGGAGCAGCGCTTCCCAGCCACCGTGCAGGACGCAGACCTCTTATTTATCCATTTACCTCTCTATTTCCTTATTTTGCACTCCTCCTCATGGGAAATTATACATTTCCACCTCGTGACACCTGCAAGGGAGAATCATTCTGAAATATCCTCATCTGCAACACAACTCCCCATGGGGCTCCTTCCTCAACTTGAGCTCGTGCTTCAGCCTGCATCTCAGCTCTGCCCTGCAGCGATGAACCACTGGGAGCTGGAGTGGTGCAGTTCTCTTCCCCAGCTCTCATGGCCAACATGAACTAATCCCCTGAGGCAACAGTGGTAAACCAAGATGCTTCTAGGATTACAGAACCACAGAAATCTCCTGTGTTTTGTACGATGTATATTATCATCCATTCTCTTTGATATCCTCCTTGAGTACGATTTTGTGTCCCATATGAACTTATAATTTAAGTGCCTGTTTAAATGAAGGTCATGTATACAACTTTGGGCAGCAATTTGTCCAACATTCTCCCTCAGCCAACATTCCTAGCATTCCTACAAAGTCAGATAGATGGCAAGTGACTGAAATCACATGGAACTAACAAAATGGTACAGAAATGTTTCGCCACTCAAGGAAACGCTTATCTGCGTCTATGATCCAACTAACACTAAGTAAAATCCACCAGTAGCCATTTTAAATCAATAAAGATCCCTTTCCCAGTCCTCATTTGTATCTGTTCAGCAAAGCTGTAAGACATGTTCATCCATCATTAACTGGATTTTTAGCCATTAAAAAAGAATCACAGTTTTCAACCACGTGTCCTTGCGAAGTACATCTGCAAATTGCTGCCAGTATTCAATACGTGGGGATATTGCACACAGCTGTTCAAAGAAAATGTCTGTGCAAAGCATGGCCCGACCTGCAGCAGGGCTGGTAGTCTCTCTTCTGACACAAGAACTGCTCTGCTGGATTTGCCCTGTGATGTACAGCCATAGTTGTGTATGGTTGGATTTGTTTATGTACTGTACAATGAAAGCAGAAGAAAATCAAGTGCAAATAAAGCCACTTTTGCCCAGATACTAAGAGAGCTGGTAGTTTTTCTCTCTCCCAATTCTCTTCCTTTAGCATGAAAAATATGCATCTGTTGGAAATCAGACTGGCAACTGCAGGACCTACATGTCAACATTTGGGACGTGCTTTCCCTCAGCAAAGCGATGTCTCGGGCTCTCCTTGGCACTGCCCTGCCTTCTGGACAGGCTTTCTGGCCGGCTCACTGCTGTGCCGCTGAGTTGGCTTCAAGCTCTGAGATCAAACTGCTAATGGGTTCCTGGGCAGCCTTGCATCTTTCTAACCTTTCTTTCCACGTTTGGCTCGTTCTCAGTTGTGGGGATTTTGCTGGCAGCTATGTCTTCAAGTTTTGCATAATTTTTAGCTGATCCATGTTCAGGGCGAGCGACCTTCGTTAAGATGAAAGAGCTCGTTCTGACCCTGAAACCTCAACAAATAAAAGATACAGAGCTCGGATCTGGAAAGCACTAAATATTTCAAGATCCCTGCTCTGTGTAACAGCGTGTTAATCATGGAGCTCCTTGTGCTCATCATTACTTTGGGTTTGATCCTGCAAGCCGTTATGCACAACCTGACAGAGCATAGAAACCTATTTACTTCCAGGCACCACCTGAAGGGAGTGAACTGTTCTATGCCTGGAAATTCAAGCCCATGTTTGAGCGCCTGCCTGGCCCAAAGTCCCAGAGCCAGGAAAAGCTCTGCACTCCCCCCACCGCGTTCTGAGGCACGGACAGCAAAGCTCCCACCGCACCAAACAGGCACTGCTGCACGCAGCAACCAGAGCCCATCAGCAGCCATCTGCGTCCCGACGGAAACGCAAAGTGCTTCTGCACTTAGTCCCGATAATGCACTGCTTACATTTCTGCTTTATTGTTTCCAGAGTTGTGTACACAGAGGAATGCCATCACACAAAGCAACAGCTGCCAGTTAGGTAATGCTACCGAGCCGCCCCTCCCTGCCCTCCAGCTGCCACCAACCTGCGCCCAAAGCCGAAGGGACCCAGAGGACCAGGGCAGCACAGAGGGCCCTGCAGCCCCAGCCAGCCCTCGCCCCATCCAACAGTGCTGCTGCTGCCCTCCATTAATGGAAGAAACCACAATTACAGACTTCATCATCCCTATGGAAGCAGAGCAGAGGAAAAGCTGCAGGCAAGAAAGAATGATGCGATACCATATATTTTCCCTTTTATGAAATAAAAATTGCACATGGAGCATCACATCCTCAGCTGGAGAAAATTGCCACTGGCCTCAATGGAGCTCCACCACTTTGCACAGCTTGAAGATCTGATCCACAAAATTAACACCACCATGAATGGCACTCTGCAAATAATTGCGCATCTGTATTTATCATATTAAAATGAGCTTCATGACTTTGGAGATCACCTCATGTTTATGCATGCGCAGCTTATACCCTAAATCACTATTATTATTATTATTTTTTTTTTTTCACTTCACCATGAACAGATATTTGTAAAAGAAAGTTTACGCAAAATGGAGGGCACAGATTATTCTGAACAACAAAACATAACCGGTCCCCATCAGTCAGCTCTCACTAAACAAATTAAGCAGTGCCGGCAGGTCTGCGGGCAGCAGCTCGTTGTGCTGATGCTCCCCATTAGGGCCAGCCAGCAGGGCGATGCTCTGCACATCATCCTCACTGCCTGGAATCAGGCAGGCACAGTGACCTGTGCACACAGAAGCCTGAAGCATCACATCGTGCAACTCCTGACCGGTCCCTGCAGCCCCAGCTCCGCATAGTGGAGAAGAGGGGGGGGAGGAGAAGGGAACTTTGATCTCTGTTGGCTGAGAATTTGGAATGCCAGAAGTATCCGCATGAATGCAAAGTGTCAGCGTTCACAACATGACATGCAAGCTGTGCCTGTGACCACCTTCGTTGTGTGTGACAAACCATAATAAAACATGAACGACAAGAGGACATTTTTGCAGCCCTCAGCCAAAAACTGCTGCTCCGCTGCTGCACCCCCTGCACCATAGCACAGCACTTCCATCAGGCTGCCAGGAGCTTTTGAATGCAGCCTCTTTTCACTTAGATCTTGCAAGTGTCTATCAGATTCCTACGTGTCAGCTCTTGAAATAAGCATGGGGTTTTTATTTCCTTCTTCATTACTTCCCCCCTCCCCTCAATTCCCTTCCCTTCAGTTATTTATTCCTCTGGAGGGTAAAAGAACAGCACGGAGGAACAAGCCCCTTGTGCATACTCCATCAAGATCCATAGACTCGCTACTAATTACTGCAGTCACACCTATCAACCTTACAAGCAGTTCAAAAGGAGGAAGCAGAGCTGCAATGTGCTCAGCAGGTCCCGCTCAGCCCACAGCCCTGCAGCTCACAGCCCAGCAGCACGGCAGGTTTGGAAATGCTGCCTTCTGCTCTCACGAGCAACCAACGGGAAAATTAGCATTGTAAAATGGCAACCTCATTTAGATAAGCACTATGTGAATTCATCTAATTTGTATACAGAGTCATTATACGGTCACAACTGAGTGACTCAAGCATTTTTTCTTTTCTTTTTTCCACCCCCACCCCTAAATAATGGTGCTCCGGGAGTATCCTGACTTAGCTGTGCATTGCTGCCGGTTGGCAGCTTGCTGGCAGGCATTAAATGGCAGCAGCATCGTTGCTGATAAGCACGGACAGCCAGCTGTCAGCACCGCGCTGGGCACACAGCAGCCCCTTCCCCACACCAGGACCCCCAAACGCTCCCTGCACTGCTCAGCACGCTGCTATCAGAGGTGTTCCAGAGCTGCACAAAACGGTTTGCAGCCTCTCTCCTCCAATACCACATTTACTACTGAGATGCTCTTGCTGTTCTGCACTTGGGCAGGGCTGATGCCCCAAGCCCCCCCCCAGCTCCAGGCCCCCAGCACACAGAGCTGCCCGCTGCCACACCTGCAGGAGCCATTCTGAGGACTGTTCCACTGCTCTCCAGGCCTGGAATGCCAGCTTCCAACAGCACACTGACAGCCAGGAAACCACACTTAACAACAGAAAACCCAAGGGGAAGCAGACAAATACTTTCTACCTGCATACTGTCCCGGTCCATTTAAATTATTGCAGACATCTCAGAGATCTGCAACAAGGTGCTTACACCACTTCTATCACCATGGCATCCAAGCAGCCCTGAAGTCTTTAAAAATAGAACTAATAGCATTTCTTCCTTATTTCTTCTGCCTTTCAAGCTTTCAAGAGAAACGCTTGATTCATTTATGGCTTTATTTTATTTATTCATTTGTTTGTGAAGGAGCTTGAGTGAAGCACATAGCTTCATATAAAAAAAATAATCACAGCAGAATTGTATCTGCTGTCATGTACATCCCGAGCCCAGGTGCCTGCAGGTGCTGATGTCTCTGGGGACTTGTTTTCCTCAGCTTGATCTCCAAACCCAGTGCCCTGGCTGCAGCACCTTCCCCGGGTAGGGTGACAGCGTGGGGATGCCAACAGCAACACCCAGTTAAGAGCAATTTTATACAGAGCTTTAATTAACAAGTGTAGAGATGCTGAATCACGGGAAGCAGCCCCTGGCATGGCATTTTTTCAGTCCTCTGCTGACTCAGGGCAGTGCCACCACCTGCTCCAGCATCACCTTCTATGTTTCCTGCTCAGAGAAACAGGTAAGGGCATTCTCTGTGCTTGCTCTTTGATCCTTCTTAACAATCCACATTCACAGTGAGATGCTAAGAGCTTCGCAGGCTTCTGGAAGAGTTTCAGCTCAGCCCTGAAGGCACCCAGCTCCTGAGCCCCGCTGCAGAACAGGCTGCCAAAGCCACAGACCTGTGCAGTGCCCTGGGAAATGCAGTGCTGTGGCTTTGGGGCATCCTGCTCAGCACTATGAGGTGACACACTACTGCCACAGGCTCCTAGGAGAGGGACATGAGAACATTCCTTAGGTTTGTGCACAACATGCCACTCTTCAGCAACGTGAGGAAGTGTTTTCTCAATAGCTTTCAATAAGAGAAAGAGCAAGACTCACAGAAACAGGCAGGAAATTCTCCCACCTTTCATTGCTGTCTTCTAGGACTACAGAAACCAGAAGTGGAAAACTCCTTCTGAGCACCCAGCCCAGGTGGAATTTGAGGGAATTACAGCATTTCTGGGCCAGCACAGAGGAGTATTCCCTGCAGATCCTATGCTGCTTACTGCAGAATAATTACACAGAGCAGCATGGCTTTGTGTTTCCCCAGAAGCAAACCTCCACCTCCTCCTTACATCTGTGAACCTGTGGGTGTCCCAGCAGCCCCAGCCGTGGTGCTCCTGCAGGCAGGACGTGGCTCTGCATACCAGCACACGGCCAGCACAAAGCTCAGCCCCACGCGTGCACTGCCCCACATTGCCACCGTCACAAGAGAAGGAAGGGATGCTAATTAGCTCAGTGCTCTGCAGGAATACATGAATATTAATGCAACCATCCGGACTAATTTTGGCAATTACAACTGTTACAGCAGCTCTATTACAATTGATAAATGAGGATTGATACAAAGCTCGCTCCCATTGAGAGGGGAGAAGTCCTGTCCGCAGGGCTCCACCGCACTGCCGTTCCACCGAGAAGTTTGGAAACATTTTAAGACTATAAGAAATAACAAACATCTGCACATATTTTAAGAATGCAAAGCCTGGATTCAGTGGGAAACAGCTCCCACCCAGCATACAGAGATGCTTTTAGGGCCATTAATCAGGCTGGGAGGATCTGTGAGTGCCACTTTCCTCCAATCAGACCAGCAAGGTCGTCGCCTTTCTGCTGGGGTCGGTCAGCTATGCTCTACCTGAAGCATTTATGCAGATTGTCTTTTCTCTTCCAAAACCCAGAGCGCTCCCCTCAGCACACAGCACAGTGAGGGTGGTCATCTCCTGCTCCTCAGAGCTCACACACTGAGATATGGCTCAGAGAGACCACGACCATTAAACCAACAAACTGAGTCTGCGTTAGGGATCTTTGTTCTCTTCTGCTCTGACATTCCTCTTTGAAGTGTGTGATCTCAGAAAGACATCAGTAATATGAAATGGCCAATTAATTATGTGATACAGCGAAGCTTAAATGTACTTTTACTATGGATATAGCACAACATTTACGTATTTATTTCCTTCCATAGTATTTCTTTACTTCCCTGCAAATATTGCCAATACGTGGAGGCTGTAAATCTAAAATCTACAGAAAATAAAGAGAAACAAAACCATTCCATGGAAGAAAAAAAAAAAAAGTGATACAAATTTTGATTGTGTTATCAAGTTAAATTGATTCAAAGCAACAGTAAATTGTTACTTTTATTTCTGAGCTGAAGATGACCACAGCTTGACAGCTGCCCGCTGTGATTTCAATACCAGCGCCTGTGTGCAGTCAGAAGGCATTGGAGCTTCGAGAGAGCGCCAGGCACTGCGATACACATCAGGGCTCCAAAAAGCTGAGCCTGGGCAGAGAACGGGCAGACAGACGGACGAGGCAGTGGCACTTCCCAGTAGACCAATACCAACGCAATAAAAATCAGCATTAAGATTGATATCACAGGGGCTCCAATGGTGCAGTCTGGTCCTGATGCTGCCAGCACTGTTACCAGCACAGACAGCGCTGCACGCTGAACCATGTAGCTGACGCTGGGCTGGATGCTTAACAAAGGTCCTTTCGATTTCAAGCAAGCAGTAACCCAATTTAACAAATAGCAAACGGAAGGGTCTGAGTACAAATCTGCCCTCCTGTTGCTTATGGTGCATAAAAGCATGAAAAAGAATATGAAACAAAATAGAAATAAACCAACACCAGTAATGAACCACAGAGCAAGCTGTTTTAAAAATCACCTGGCTCAGGCTGTTGTGGACCAGATGCAGGGCTCAGCAAAATTACATGGTATTTTCTATCCCCTAATGGCTTGCAATTTGGGAGGAAAACAGCATCTCTGAACAGCATGGGAACACACAAGAGCCTTCAAGAGTTTTTTTTCTCTGCTTCCACCTGCTGGCCAGAGGAACACAGAGGGTTTGGTGGCCAGCATGGGCAGAGCTGGGGAGCAGAGCCCACCCATGAGCAGCAGCAGGTGGACACAATGCTGCATCCCCACTGCCCAACACTGCTGGCTGCCCCCAGCTCCTGGAACCACAGGCACAGGGTCACATTCTGCCACTGCTGTCCACGTCACCACCATTTACTCCCTTGCTATTGAGAAATCCACGTGCAGATTCTGGGCACAGCGTTACTCAATATAAAAAGAAAGTAAAATGAAAGCAAAGAGTCTCTGTCAGCTCTGCGATTTCTATGGCAACACCTAAAAAGAGGAATTTCAAATCCAGAACATGGGATTTGGCAAACAGTAATCATCTGGGTGAAAACCAAGTTACCCACTGCAGGACTCGGTTCTCTGCAGGAAGGATGCTTGCTGAAAACTGGAATAGCCTCATGAAAACTGTTCCTAGAGATAATTACCCCTAATGACTTTCATCCAGAACGCATACTGAATCAGTGCCACATTCTGTTGTGATATTTCCCCACATACGTAATCCAGGATTTTAATTCAAATTGCTGTATTTGCTACAAGTCAGACTTGCCTACGACAACCACCATCTTCAACGTTTCTATGCTGCATTCTCCCACCTCCAGATAACACCACGCCTGGGTGCTGCCCCAAACACACCTGTGGAAGAGATGCTGATGAGGCAAGACCATCTTGTTCATCTCCAATAGCCATGGAACCACAGAATGCTGCAGGTTGGAGGGAACCTGAAAGCCCCCCCAGTCCCCACCCCTGCCATGGGCTGGTTGCCCCCACCGGATCAGGTGCAAACACTGAGCTTGTCTACAGAGGCTCCCTAACTGTAAGTGGTGCATTTGTGGCTATCCACACAGACCTTCATCATCCTCCACATTAATAATTCAAGGAAATTATGGCACACTGCACACAAACAGGAAGAAAAAAAAGAGGAAAAAAAAAAACCCAAGAGCTACAAGGGATTACTTCTAAGTAAAAAAAAAATAAAAAACGCAGTGTGAAAGGACAACTTCAGAATAAACCAGGCTGTACCCTTCAAGCAACTTTTACTCACTTCCTGATGTTTGTTTCTCATTTCTTAAATCAAGTGCCTTACACCAGCATTGCTTCTATCAGACTAGTGCTGCTGCACAGAAGCAGTGCAGGAGGAGGAGGCAGAGGCACCCAGGTTAAGGATAGCTGGAGCTGAGCCTCTTTTGGTGAGCCCAAACAGGAGACAGCACTGTTTGTGCACACATAAGTGCCAGCTGCTGAGTGCCCATCTCAGGTGGGGACACACATGCCCCAGCTGTGACACACATTTTCAGGTCCAGCTTACAAGGCTTACCAGCAGTGATGATCTCTCAGTTTTCTCAATCATGCAACCAAACAAAAATCATTTGCATCTTCCCCAGTGGAAAAAAAGTGAAACACCAGAAGCTAAGCTGGCAGCCCAACAGCTAAAGCTGGAGGTGAAGAGCTGGGTGCCCGACCCGCAGCCATGGGCAGTGCAGGCAGAGCTGGAACACCACTGCTGGGTATTCACACCTCTCCTTTCTTATCAGAGCCACAGCACTGCTAATGGGGTAAAAGAGAACCAGTGAAATATGCCCCAGTGAAATGGGGTAAAAGCAACAGCGGTGAAATAGCCATATTTAGACAGAAAAAAAAAGGTATTGAAAATGATCCAGCTTGCTCTGCAACCGGCTCTCATTGCTGTACCTTTTGTCATGGCTGCTTTTATGCAGCTCCTTCCATTGAGGGCTGGGGCTTTGGATTCTTCCCCTCAAGGCCTGAGAAGCTTTTATTTTTCTGGGTTTATCTTTAAAGGCATTGCCTATATTTCCAAGCCTTTCATGTTTCTCTGTTCCATACCCCTGCTCCATCTGGCATTTGCAACACCTTCCAATTTAGATTCATCTGGAACAAATCCAGCAACAGCTTCAGCAATACTGAAGCAGATGCTTCAAACAATGCCTCTTCACCTTGCGCAGGGGGGGGGGAGTCAGGAGCCGTCAAACCCTCCTGCCCTGCACAGCAGTGCCTCAAACCCCATCCTCAGCCCTAACCCAAGGCCCAAAGGAGATGGCAGAGGCTTCAGGTGCAGCACTCATCCAAGGGGCTCTGGGCACGGGATGCTCCCAGTGCACCCCTCCCAACAAAACCTATCCTCCTTCTCTGGTTGTCTGCTGCCTCTCCTCTGTGGCTGCAGCTGCTTTCACCCATCGCCTCCATCCATCACCAAAAGGCTGAAGCACAGGGGATGTCCCATTCCCAAGCCCAACCATTCGGGGCCAGGACAGCAGCAGCAACAGGCGTCTACAGGGACTGTCCGTGGTTTGCAGGAGTCCCTGAGCTGCCAGCAGTGAGACCAAGTGGCTGCCTTTTCATCTTGGGGATTATTGCCTATCAGTCAGTAGGACACTGCATCTATAATTCAAAGCAGAGCTCTAGTTTATAATGAGGATGAAGTGTAGCATTGATCCAGCTTCTTTTAATGCTGTAATAAATATAAATCAGATCAGCAACCCTTCCCATTTTCAAATGCAAACTTATCACCCGGCAGCCAACCTTATTTTAACATTTTCCAAGTGTGGCTAATTTTTCAAGCAGGTACACAAACAGATTTCCTCATCCCCTCAGGACTTACACGCAGGCTGAACCCAACCTGTGCCAGCTCAACTGCAACCTCTGAGAAGTTCTCCCCAAATATGCCACTCTGAGAGGACTTCTACAGCAGCCAGCCCTCACCACACGGGCAGGTCAGCTAACTGAGAATACAGGGGTCCATGACCATGCTGCCTTTAGATACTGCAGTGATTTAACTTGCCTAAACCATTAAAGAAAGCTGGGGTTCAGCAAGTGCTCAGGAGAGGAAGGTAGCAGAGCACAGGTGAGCGCATGCTGTCCTCCCCCTCCAGGTCAGGTCAGCCCTGCATGCAGCAGAGCATCGCACTGTGTGCAAATCAGGTGCCCTTAAATATGGAATTAAGCTTTTAAGAACAGAAAATTGCCTTCACTTACAGTACAATACTAAGCTAATGTAAAAAAAAAAAACAAAAACAAAAAACACACACCCTGCCTTCACAGTTCTGTCTGAAAAATGCTGTGCACATAATTAAATCATAGAATGGCTTGGGTTTGAAGGAACCCCAAGGATCATCAAATTCCAACCTCTCCACTCCACACACAGGGCCACCAACCTCCACATTCAATACCAGCCCAGGCTGCCCAGGGCCCCATCCAACCTGGCCTTGAACACCTCCAGGGATGGATAGAGCATCCACAGCCCCTCTGGGCAGCTGTTCTGTTCTCTGGGCAGCCTCACCACTCTGTAAAGAACTTCCCCCTGACATCCTACCTAAATCTTCCCTCCCTCAACTTCAAACCGTTTCCCCTTGTCTTGCTATTATCTATCATTTCAGTGAGTTGAAATGATATAGTTAAAAAAAATAAAAAGAAAACTAAGGGTTTGATAGCAAAGATATTTTCAGGTGTTTTCAAAATGATGCTGAGCAAATGAGAAAGCAGATTTAACAATTGCACTCTACCGTATCATTAAGGGAAAATGAGAACAATCTACTTAACAGTAACCTGCATTTTTTAAACAAAAAATAAAGCCACTTAAAACAAAATACCCATCTGATAGAAATCCCATACAGCTGGGTTAATTACAACAAATAGACTGGGAAAGGTCTCAGCCAAGGTGCCAGCTTGTCATGGTGCATTCCGACACCAGACTGCTGCATGCCTGAGCAAAGGGACATGGCCTGGGGTGGGGAATGGAAAGGGAAGTGAGGCAATGCCCACTGCACCATGTCAGGATAAAGCCACAGAGCTGACCGTGTGCTGCCACCACGCCATGACCTGCAATGGGTTCTTCCTTCATGTAATGCAGTGCCTCAGGAAAAAGAAACACGTGGCAGCAGTGACAGGACTGTTTTCTCCTTGGGATTTGGATGCATGTGGATTCACAACAGCCTGTCCTTAAGTCCTCACCGCAGGACAAACAAAATACCAGAAACATTTGCAAACCCACGCTTGGCTCCTCATATAAATAAAGGGATGAAAAAAAGTTTGCAGGGTGAATTGTCAAAGCCTTGATCTGATAGCAGTTTTCCCTGCTCCATAAATTTAATAATCCCATCATATTCCTCTATTACAGCCTCACACCACCTGATTCCCAACTCAGCGGGATGTGAGGGTCAGACCTGCCCCACTGCACCTTCCTTGGGGTGAGGAGCAGCCGGGCTTGGGGGTAACTGGGGGCAGAGCCTGGTGCTGCAGCCAGGATCCAGGGTATACAGAGCTGGGCCCCACTCACTGAGGCTGGAACAGGCAGGAGATGCTCTCTGCTGCAGAGCATTTATAATGCAGCACATGCAGAGCCAACCACCAAACTGGTTTACAAAACCGGTGGCTTAACTCCGCCAGCGACGCCAGGGAGAACAGGAACACCTGAATACACCAACTCTAAGGGATGTCAGAACCAGAAGAGGCTTTTGATATATATTTAATTGCCAAACTCAAAGAAAATCCAAAAGCAACCTGAAGTGAATAACCGAGATGAGAGATTCAGTTGGAGAGCTCAGAGAAATGCAAGGAATTGCACATTTTCCCCCAGCTGAATACTTTAGACAACACTTCAAACAGGGAACAAAGATTCAGAAGTGAAAGGCACTGCTCAGCATCCCGAGGGCCGGGCAGGGTGCTGAGACTGGGGAACTCAGGGCGCCAGCAGCTGGGAACACACTGCTGTGCCTTAGCACCAGCCACTGGCAGACATCACCTCACCACCCAAATGTGTTCTGGAGTCGTGGGGCAAACAAACAGGAAATGCAACCTTTGTTTAACAGACGAGATGCTTTATCTCGCCCTCAGAGAATATGTATTAAAATTTAATTGTCATAAATATCCTTTACAGCTTAGAGAGTTAATTAGATTGAATCCATTTAGTTTTCGAACCATTAAATAAAGTTTATCATTGATTTACAGATTATAGGTTGATACATCACAGCAGAGCTCCTTCCTGTTTCATTATCCCCATCAAATCCCTTCTGAAAATATTATTCTGTCTGAAATCAATAGCTACACTGGCAAAGGAAAATCAGCTACGGAAAGGCTCCCAAGAGCAAGCTTTCCACCCCTGGGCTCATCCTGCCCCAAAAGCCAAAGAAACATTTCAATTTTGTCCCAGTGGAAAACAGCAATGTGCTGGTTCTTCTTTAACCTGTGCTCCTGCCTATTTTCATTTCCCACAGCAGCATTTTTCATACTGAAAAAAAGACACATAGCCACGAGCCTTTCACAGAACAAGCAAACACCTAAGGTTCTCCACCATTGGCCTTCCATCCATTTTGATGATGCTTTTATATGGTTTTCAAATAATCACATGGATTGGTTTGGTAGAGCATGACATTTTCCACAAGAAGTGAAAAATACATCAAATATGACAATTATGTTGCAAAAAATTGCATTTCTGAAGTCATCCTTCAGCAAGCAGGACTTTTCCCCCCAAAACCTTCAACCAGTTCAGCAGCTGACGAGTCACCAGGCTGCCTGAAGGCGTTCAGGATCTCCAACAAGATCTGGGTAGGGGTGAAGCCAGAAAACACAGCGTGCTCACTACAGGACAGGTCCTCATGCAGCACCTCCTCCAATACTCCTGCCTGTGCTGCAGCATACAGAGGTTGGTAAGCAGATGGCTGAGAAGTGACAGCACTTTGCACTGGTGCTTTTACAGATGAATGCCCAGACATCCATCATCTGCCATCACCTGCAGGTGGGCAGCACCAGCAGCGCAGAACAAGGCGCAGCGAGGAACAGCACCAAGCACATCCCACCATCCCTGTGTGATGCTGGGAGGGCAGGGAAGCAGGGAGGAGGAGGAGAGACCACGATGGTGTCACTGGTACCACTCTGCCAGTAGAGAGCCACACACTCCTCCAGCTTCAAGGGAAAAGGAGCAGGTGCATTATCAGCATCCAGGTTCCAGCCACTTCAACTGCCTTCAGACAGTGATGCTCCTACTGGGAACGTGCCAGGCAGAGGAATAAATACACAGCTAATTCCTTCCCCACTTAGCTACCATACCTGGCAGTGCCTGCCCAGCGAGCCTGGGAAGATTGAAATACATGAGCCTGTGGCAGAGCTTTTGTAACCTTCCCAGCTCTAAGCTCAGATCGACTCCTTCTGTGAGGACAGATTCATCACAAGCAACAAAATGCAATTTACATATTTTCATGGCAGAAAACTTAAAATGTTATAAAACTTCACTATTTCTCACCTACCCTTTCTAAATAACGTTAATATAGCTGTGAAGAAAGGATAAAAGGATAAGTGTGTTGCTATTTTAAATGGAAAGCAATGAGACACTCCCTGATGCCACAAGGGAACTGTGTCAGAGAACATCATCTGTGCTGCAGCCCCATGGGCACCGTGCAGCCCTGCAGCCCCACGTGTCCCATGCACCCCATTCCCCCCACCGCTTTTACACTGGTGTTAACAATAGTTGCCTCCAAGTTTTGCTACAGTACCATAAGACTGACTGGAATCATAGAACTGTGAGAGTTGGAAAAGACCCCCAGGATCCCCAAACCCAGCCCTCCATGCCCACTGGCTGTATCTCTCAGTGCCACATGCCCACAGTTCTGGAACATCCCCAGGGATGGTGAGCCCACCTCTCCCTGGGCAGCCCATAGCAGTGCCTGTGTCAGTGCCTGACTACTCTTTTGGTGATTTTTCCTAATATTTCACATGAACTTCCCCCAGCATATAATCCTGCCCATTTATTGCTCCAAGTTCACTTTTTTTTGCTATGTTCTACACAAATATTTTCAGTTTTTATGCACAACCTTTATCACATCCTTTTATTTAAAAAGCTCTAGAGCTCGGTGTCCTGCTTTTAAGTTTGCTTTAGTGCCTTCGCCTTGCTGGTTTCATCCAACTTCAGAGCCCTTCATCGCTCCCTTTCGCACGGTGCCTAACACATTTGATCTCCCGTTTTACTCTCATTGTCTTCTACCACATACACTTTGACTGGAAGTTTCTTCTGGCTGATTCTGTTTCAGCAAATGGATGCACTCCAGAGAAAGCATCTCCAGAAGCCCTAGTTTCTCCTCATTCACCTTCCAAAATATTCCTGCCCTCTGCAGCCCCCATCCAGCTGAATGTCCTGTGCCTCCACAGGTGAATTTCTCACTCCGAGCATGAAAGTCCCACCACAACCACTACAGGGATAGAAGATCCTCCGGTACAAAAAAGCCCATTTTATGTTTCTTGCCCAGGGCTCCCCTGGGTAGCACTAGGGGAAGCAGCTGCAGCTGAGCAGCATTTATCAGCAACTTTCAGCATAAAAATCCAGTGCAGGGAGGCAGGGCTCCATGCACACCAGCACAGAGGCAGGTCTGAGCCGCCCCAGAAAGCAGCTATTTGGAAATCACTGACACTCCATTGCACTTCTGTAGCTTGCACATGAAGCACAATTTTAAACAGGAAAACACCTTATTTTTCCTATGCAGAGAGAATCACTCCCAGGCATCATTATTACTGTACTCTTCTGCTCCGTACAACTCAGAGAGGAAAAGCTATTACTGACTTGCATGATAATGAAGGTTTTTCTTTACCTGATCTACTTCTGAAAGATTACAGTCAGAAATGGCACTTTCAATCTAAGCAGTTTTGACAGAAAATGTATACCTTAAAAAGACACATTAAACAGGCCAAAAAATAAATCTATTTGCTTTCCACTGCACTGCTTGCCCATTTGATTTGCTTAAGCAGAAGAGGACATCCTTGCACAGGGTGCTGTGGGGCACACTGGCTCCCTTGGTCTCTCCCTGCAGCATTTTTTGGACCTTGCAAAGCAACATGGGCTGTTCTGATTCACTTCCACCTGCTATGGCAGAATATTTCCTCCCACAGAAGGAAGCACATCCACAGGGCAGAGGAAGAAGGGAAGCTGGCTCCTGCTGATTGCAGTGAGGCCATCCTGCCTCTGCAGCTATTGCTTGTCTCACCACAAACCAAGTGGAAGAAACAAACCCTGGTTCCTCATCAGCATGCACTGCTAGTGGGGGTGATGGCCAAGATGAAAGGCAGCAGAGAAATGTGTGCTTTTCCAAATCAGTGGTGGCAACATTACATATGAATATGTAATATGTAAACATCAGGAGATGGAGCCAAGATGCATTGCATCTGCTGCACGGAACACTGGTGTGGATACACAGATCTGAGTGCAGCCACAAGAATAAGGGATGCTGAAACACGCAGCTCCCTCTCAGCATCCTCAGGGGGAAGACAAGTTTATAACTTTACCATCTAATACAGCCTTTTGAAACTTCCCACTGAATGGTTTCCCTCTGAAGTTTCTGCACTTACTCTTAGCTGTAGTGAATATTTCAAAGCAGATGCCATGCTTTTATTTCAATTATTATTTTTTTTTTCCCCCCTCTCCCTTGTTTTTCAGGGAATGTCACTTTCCTGCTCAGAACAGCATACTTCACATTTTCAGATCTCCATTTGAAGAGATACCCCAGGGAAGCCAGTCTGTAAGTGCCTGCCGTGCTCCCCCCAGTGCATGATGCTGTCCTGATCTGCAGGACCACTGTGCAGACTGCAGTAAGCAGGCACACACAGAACCGTGCCCTGTAACACCTGGGGGCCTTTTGGTTAAACCCATGGTGGGACAACACCAAACAACTCAGTCTGAACATTACCCACATCAGCTGGGAAGAAACTTGGAATTATCTCACCGACTCCTATCACACCCTTCTTCACACTGATCAGACAAATGATGAGCCGACTGATTTAAAAACAACCAAGTATTCTACCTTGGCGAATCTCAAGTTTCATGATGAAATTAATGTCATTTGTTGTTTGAAATGAGAGAAAGACACGTGTGAAATATCTGCCCGGGGATCCAGAAAAACAACTGACTTTGAAGTCATAAGTATTTCCTTGACGCCAATAAGCTCAATAGCAGCCTAGAATTTAACATGAGCCTATGTCTTTAAAAGAATTGGTGGTGATGAAGGTATACATATATTTAAGACTGCATGCCTGAAAATCCTCATTCAGGTTTCCCTTGCCCTGCAGACACGATTGCAGAGTTCACCAAACAGCTCAAGCCAGAGAGGAACCTGGAATTCATTACGTAAATTTATAAGCATAATTAGCCCATCTTCATCAACGTAAACTCTACTATCTGCTACCACCAGTGTTACACACAGGCAGATCAAGGACTGAACCTCAACTCCTCACAAACCAGGACCAGTTCTTCTCTCTTCAAACAGAACAGCCTAAATGATGCCAACCAACCTCACCTTCTGAGGAACTGAAAGCCATCTCAGTTGACAATCGGACGCAATGATCTTCACAGTCTTTTTCAACCTCAATGATTCCATCAACCAACACTTGGCTGATGAAGTACACCTACAATTGGCATTTAGAAGTCTCCCTCTCAAGTGAAAAAGACTTTGTTCTATGGTCATTCTACAGGTCAAGACTACAGACAGTTTCTAAGAGAGAAGAGATTCGGTCTGTCAGCTTAATGGGGGAAATAAAGAAAAAAGTAAAACCAGAGATGGGTAGCCATAAAATTCTGTAGATCAAATGTCAAGGAGTAATTAAAAAGAAAGGGGATTTCCATGGAACTGAACGCATAATTAGGTGGAAAGCACACACTGCTTGATAGCCTCATTGTAAAAACTGACAAAAGTTGCATTATAAGTATGAACTACTTAGAAGTTTGAAATGAAATAGAAGAGAGGTGCTTGTACTGTTAAACACTGGATTGTACAAGTCTCTGAGCAAAAAAAGCTTCTTGATTAAAATACTTGCAATACAGTGCCATTACTTATCAGTTGAAATGTGTTCTGTACCGCTGTTCTCCTCGGGAATGCAACAGCTCACTGGATTGGGAAATTAAGAGCCAGATTCAGTGAAGTGTTGATCTCTGTCCTCATAAGAAAGCAAAGTCCCCACACACTGGACTTTCCATATCACTCAGAAGAGAGGCTTTTAATCATGACACTCCTTCCCTGTCCTTGCCATTCAACCTGGGAAGAATAAACCTCACAGAAACCGGAGGATTTGGGCATTTTTAATACTAGACCTAACAGCACCTTGCAGAACAGGAATCAAGCAGCAGACCTCAGCACGCAGTGTAGCACAAAGGCATTTTCACGCAATAAGTGCACAGTCCAACCTTACTGCAAGACAAAGGCACCCTTCAGCAAATGTACATCACTACAGAGTGACACAGACTGCGCTGCTTCATCCCCTCCCTGGCCTGTGCTGTGTGCTGATGTGGCCGTGCTGCTATAGAAACCAAGGGGCTTTAAACACTTAAAGCTGCTGCGAGATGCAGAATACAGGCAGGAAAAGTGATGAGCCTTGTCTTGACCTGTGCCTGATATGCTCAATGTCACAGGGTGAGCAAGGCTCCCTCGCTGCCAGTCCAACAGCCAAGGCAGGCGTGGGGCACGACTCCTTCAGACAGGAGGTGCAGTGAGCGATGCCTGCACCTGCAGGGCCTGGGGAAACCCACCCACAGCAGCTGATGGACATCATGGCTTTGACCTGAGCCAAGAGAAGCAAGAGGAAGCAGGTCTGTGCTTTTCTTGATGCTCGGCACCAGGAAGGTGACACACATGGCCTGGGGCCAACGACCACCTTCATCACAAATCCACTTTTGTGTCAGTTCTCATGCTCTGCACTCACATTCTGCTGACACAGCACTTCTGACCAAGGTTTTCCAATCCGGGTCCTAATTACATATCATGTACTGATACATCCTGTTGTGGTTAATGCTGTAGGGCAGCAGGTGACCCCATGAAGAACTGAGGCACCCCAGAGCCAGCAGCTTCAGCAGGAAGCCTGGCCAAGCAGCCCCAGCTCACCTCCGATGTCCTCTGCAATGTCCAGCACACGTGGAATCCAGAGCTGAGCTTCACCTCACCGTCACGAGCTTATTCCCTTGCCCTAAATTACAGATACTAGACAATTCCGAGATAGGAGTGTTAATTATTAATAGAAATTATCTGCATTGATTTTCAATTACAGAATATTTTCTATTACCTTGCAATAAGACTGGAGGAATTCCATTAAATTCAAAATGAGGATCATCAATTATCTTTAAGACGTGTGTAAACTAAATACATTACATCTCTGTTGAAGCCAATGATTTCCACTACCTATTTCCATTAATTTCCGTTCATTTGAAGCGACTCCATTTCAAATGGGTTTTAAACAACTTGATGGCTTATCAGCATTCCGGGCTCTTCAATGTGATGGGGACGTAACCCAGCTGCCATCATCTCTTCCTGCACGTTCACATGCTGAAAGCCTCTGCAGGACACTGCTGCAGCAGGCAGCCAACAGGCTCAGCTGTCCAAAGCCTGCTGTGGCTCCTGATGCAGCAGGGAATCTATCTGCCTTTGGAAACACGGTGTGTTAGAAGTGACAACTTGGGCTTCTTTCTCCTGATTAAAAAGAAAGTCCCTATGACCTTTTTCTGAAGCTGATTTGTGTTTTGACCGTTTCTGTGGTCGAGCTGAGCCTGCTGACGCCAGCCACTATTGCACTGCTCATAACCACTGAAAGCAGAGATAGGATTTTCCCTGAAATTTGCATATCAATGTATATATGTGATACTGCTAAAAGCAAGGTACAGCACAGGAGTGGTTTGCTGAGCCAGTGCCAGCCACACAACTCTTTACCTTCCAGATAACACAATGTGGAAAGATAAGAATGGCCTGCTTTTAAATAGGAGATGCTACCTCCTACACACACAATTATGGAGAAGAGGTTATCTTTCTATAAGCCTGCCTTCTCTTGTAACTGTGCTGTTTAGGGGTACAAACATAATGCTATAACATCACTTTCATTTCCAAGAATTTCTCCCAGGTTTACCCCAGTAAAGACAAGACATCTCTCTTCTCAATGAAGGATGCCTGTGGTAAGGTTTTGGGTAAATCACATTTACCCAAATCGGTGCCTCACTGCTACTACAGAAGAATCACAGGCTGCAGATCCCACCCTCATTGGTGCTGGGTGGCATCATAGAGGATCAACATCCTTGCCAGTTTAAATAACAACACTTTTAAAAAAAGACAAGAAATATTATCAAACTCAACTTATTATTTTAATTTATTTCACTTCTCTGAGCTGGCTTGGGGCCATCCCTGCATTAGAGCACAAGTACATCAAAACCTGACACGGGTGCTTCGGATTTCCTCCTGCTCCCAGCTTCTGAAGCTGGAACTGATTTCAGACCACTTTATTTCCACCCTGTGCTCCCAGAACCCCAAGAGGAACACGAGCCCTGACAGCCCACAGCCCAGCAAGCACAAATCTGCTTTCTATTTCTTTTCTTTTTTTTTTTTTTTTTTAAATGAAAAATCTGACCTATGCAGCAGAACTCCATATGCTTTCCACATCACAGACACCCGAGCACTTCTGAATAGAACTCACCCGTTTCCCACATGGATTACATCCATCTTTGAGATTACAAGATACAGAGCATTATATGCACCAATACTAACACAGTGATTTATCTCTGAGCTCTGTGCAGTAAAACAGTGCATTTAAACAAAAAGTTTCTTAGCACCATCTTGAAGCATGCAATGAGAAGCAGGCTATTTCTGTGATGAACAGCCATACAAACCCCATGCAGGTGGCACAGCACAAGCATCCAGATGGCCATTGTTTTTTGGTAACATTTTATTGTTTTTGTTTTTGTTTTTTTTTTCCTGCTGCTTCTGATATTCATTGTTTAAATATTTCAATTGCTAAAGGTATTCTTTCAGCATAAAATGGATAGAGCACTGACATCATAAACACGAAGTTGTCTTCAATCCAGCTGGGATGGAGTTGTTTTCCTCCAGCGCCCGCACGGCGCTGCGCTGTGCGTTTAGGAGCAGTGGTGGTGACACAGCGATGGTCCCAGCTGCCGCTGAGCAGCGCTGCACGCAGCCAAGGACACTCGCTATTTCCCACTGCCCTACAATGGGGGCACAAGGGGCCGGGAGGGGATGCAATGAGGGCAGCTGACCCAGCCCAGCCAAAGGGACGTTTCCCATTTCACTGTGCGACATCGTGGGGAGGAAGAGTTTAGAAAGGGGGGATTCTGCTCTCTTCCTCCTGCTGCTCGGGGGGGGGGGGGGGGCAAGCTGGGCATTGGTCAGGTGGTGAGCAATTGTGTGCACCACTCATTACATACATACATGTATTGTCATCACTGTTAAGCTTTTCCTTTATCTTAATAGTTTCATCCCAGCCCACAAGTTCTACTTGGTCTTTCCCCCCCAGTTCTCTGCCCTCCTGCTGGGAAGAGGAAGCAAGCAGCTGTGTGGTGCTGAGCCACCCACCGGGTTAAACCACAACAAAAAGTCAACAGATGAAAGCCCCAAATACTGTAAAAATTCTCCCACAAGAGTCATATAAGTGATACCCGGTTTGGCTACAGAAGGCAACTTGCCAATCAACAAGGAACATTGCTATTGCTTACTAAACCATGACGGTACCTACAGCGCAGCGAGTCCCTGCTATGTTGGGTGCTCTGATAATATGTCACGATTCATTCATCACGGGAGTCGGTGCCTAAAATAAAACAATCCCAAGCTAATGAAGTAGAAGGATCACTAGGATTAGTTATATTGCATCAGAGTAAAAAAAAACCCTGCAGAAGGGCTCACTCCTTTTCCCACACCCCTCACAGGCCCTTTATCATTTATTCCTCCTCCTTTTCGTGTAGGCAGAAGAGTTCTGTAATGACTGGGAGCAGATGGGTAGGATCCATGCACCCTATTCTGAACCGCATTCCCTGGTGCAGCACCAGCTGGGAGCAACCAGTGGGCAGCAGGGAGCCGTGCTGCCTTCCATGTGACTCCCATAATCACTAATCATTTCGAATTGAGGTTTACTGGACTCACACCTTGCTTGCATTGCCTCAGAGCTGAGGTCTCTTGGCACCTTCAGAGCCGGCGTGGGAGGAGAAAGCTGGAGGGGACAGACAGAGAGCAGGGGGAGGAGGAAAGGCAGGAAGGCACCAGCAATAGAGACAACAGGAAACAGAGGTGCCTCAAATCCTGCAGATTATTCAAGATGGGATGGACTGATACTAACGTTATCTATTTAAGTCTATGTAATATCCTAACATATTATTCTAAGAATCTACAAATCTAGAATTCCTTACAGACAGCAGGTATTACACACGTTAGAAGGTGCATTTCCAGATTTGCAACTACATCCCATTTTACAGAAACCGATTCTGTTTCCCTACATAGCATTAAACATTAAGTTTTAAAACCCCTAAGAAAAAGAGCATTTTCTGCTACAAAAGTTTAAGCCAAGTCAGCCATTAATGATTTCCTATCCTTGAGAAATCGCATGGTTGGTTCGGATAGGCTGTGATAACTTCTGGACAACATCCCTGATCCACTCAGAAACGCCTGGGAATTAAACAGGAATCAGTAAGCAGAGTCCAATTGATTTCAGAGAAAGCCAGGACAAGAGAGAAGTAAATGAGCCACATATTACCCTCTTCATCTGTTTAGCATACTAACTTCCTCCAGTATCTATACCATCGTTGATAAGCAGTTGATGGCAGCTTTACAAAAGAAAACCAACCCAGCTCAAATTGCCATCTCAAATGCCTCACCTACCATACAGAATGTGATGGGAACAGAACCTGGGAGGGGCGAGGAAGGGCAGACCGGGGCCAGGGCAGGGGCAGTTCCCTGGGAAGCACCTGAGATGCTGACACTGAGGGAATATATAGCTGGTAAGGCTTCATTCAGCGCTTCTACCCTGCTATCTGAAAGAGCTGCCAGCAGAACGTGAAAAAAATGCTGGATGCCCAATGTCTGCTTCACTCACAAAGTCAGCACTGCCCAAAGTACTACAGTTTGCCTTTCTTTGCTTTGGCACAGTTGTTTTCTGAGAAGTTTTATTCCTTGACAGAAGAAAAAAAAAAAAAAATGCAAAATTGTCATTTGCTTGCTTTGACGTGAATGTAGCACTGCAATGAAGACAATTGTTTATCAAATTTCCACTGATCATAAAATGCTTTCCAATGAATGATAAGCATAAGGAGCCTTCACACTCCGGCCCATACAGTCAAAATGCCTTTAGGAGTGCAGCATTTACATCATCTACGTTGACCTGAAGATGTTCTGCAGGAGGAACGCACGATTCTGAATGGGAACCAACTTGCAAGACAACTGATGAAGTGCACAGCGCCCAAGCATGCTCTGTGCCCCTTTGCAAAGCCTCCAGCTCTCACGTCCATCCTTCACACCCTGCCCTGACCATCACCGCTCTGCTATGCACTGTTCACACAGGCGAAGCTCCTCTGCACAGCCTGGAGTCGGTCCTACTGGCTCCTGCTGCCAGAGCGTCCCTGCCACAACACAGACGGCCCTTAAACACTAACAACGATCTACTAATGGTTCTACGGGGTTAATTAACTGTTTCTTTTTTGGAGATAATAGAATTTCCAACGAGGAACGTCAGCATTATCTCTAGTGCCACCTCTTCAAAGGGAGAATACAGGGTAATTGGTACTGCTATGCATTGCCTATTATGCATAAAATTAAGGGAGGGAATTTACACATAGTGATTACTATTGGTACTTTTTACTTTAAATTCATATCATAGACTGCACACAGTGGATGTGCAAGAAACCCCATTTCCTAACACTAAACCCCCAGTTAGTATTAAATCCATATATTCTGTTAGAACATCCCTGTCTATTATTTCAGTACTTTATTTTTCCTTTCCTCCCAGACCTTGGGAAAAATTATTCTGCATCGCATCACATTTATTAGAATATCACAGAATGGCCTGAGTTGCAAAGGAGCACAGTGCTCATCCAGTTCCACCCCCCTGCTGTGTGCAGGTCACCAACCAGCAGCCCAGGCTGCCCAGAGCCACATCCAGCCTGGCCTTGGATGCCTGCAGGGATGGGGCATCCACAGCCTCCTTGGGCAGCCTGTGCCAGTGCCTCACCACCCTCCAGGTGAAAAACTTCCTCCTAATATCCAACCTACACCTCCCCTGTCTCAGTTCAAAGCCATTCCCCTTGTCCTACCCTTTGAATTGCTGCTCTATCAGTTCTGGAATCTGAATGCTGCAGTAAAGATAAAGCAGGTGTGAAAGCCTGGAATGATCCCATCCTCAGCAAGCAGCATCGCCATGGGAAAGCACAGCTGAGAGGAAAAAAGGAGAGAAGTCATTTTCTCATTCAGCACTCTGGGAACTGAGTGCATTACCAGCCATCCTTTACTGGTAGGATCTTGGCACTGGGACTGCAGTTACTGGCATTGCCCTGTACCCACTATCTCTCCTGAGTTTTCTTACGAAAAGCACAAGCTTAGCTCAGTTTCTGCTGCGCACACAAGGAAAACCCAAACTTTTTAGTAGAAACAAACCTCAAAAATAGTGGCAAAAAAAAAAAAAAAGTCTCCAACTTCACAACGGGCAGAGCAGCAGCAGAGGAGGAACAGCAGCCACAAAGCACAGCTCTGCCCCTACAGCACCCCACACCCAGGTGCCTGAAGATACTGCTTTCTCCCGGAATGCATCCAGGTTTATGGACTCCTTTTTCCCTAAAATGCAATAACACGAAACCTGAATGTGATTTATTTTTTTTCCTTCAGAAAGCTGATTTTTCACGCTTGGCCTCACACAACAGAGCTTACATCAATATCCATTACTGCAGCAACAGCCTTGCCATGGGTATGGCAACCCGCAGCCGTAACTCACCCAGCAGTGACAGATACTGCACAGTTAGTGCTGCCTCTGACTTGGCACTGCCAACGTCCCTGTGACCCTGGAGCATCCAAAATCCAAATATTGCCCTGTTCCAATCATTTATCTTTTTTTCTGGGACCTAGAAAGGCTATTTTGACAAGAAGGGAAATAAATGGGGTGGGCATTCTTTCCAAACCAGATTTTCTGCAGTTTTTCAGACAAGACAGAGCATGCAGGTATCTCCTCTCCCCCTCCCTCCCTCCAATTAAAGGTGAATACACTCAACAGCTGATTGCAGACTTTTTAGCTCGTGGTTCCCCAGACACCTGCAGTGCCAAGCACCCCATGCTTGCAAAGTGCCCTTCACACAGCACCTGCCTCCTCCCCCTCCATGCTTATTGGCAGAGCAGAGGCACTTGCTGCACCTGCACACAGGCTAACAGATAAACAGATGTGAAGTTTCTTTGGAGCAAATTCCATTCCCAATTGCAACATTTGGGAGAAGTATTACAGCCACTTCCCAAGCAAAAGCAAGTCAATATTTGCAAATCATTTTACTGCTCCCTTCACTGAAAGCTTTATGTATTCTTCTCATCTTTGTCCCCTAACAACAAAGACAGCAACGAAGCTACAAAATCATATTGAGTGCCTTGTAACTAAACCTAAACGGTCCCAAAATTAAACATCAGTGGTGCACAATTTTTTTTTCCTATGACTCATAAAATGCCTTACCCTGCACTTCTGCAGCATAGGAGATCAGTGAGTTCTAATGGAGATCAGTGAGTTCTAATTGCTCCACAGCCCCATTTTTCTTTTATGAACAGACACTCCATCCCAGGTGGTCTAGAAGCAGCTAATTAGATCTCCCCCACCCCCTCACAAAGCTCACTGCAGGTTGAGGCCAGCCCCTGTCTGTGCACTCAGGACATCACTGCTCCTCCTCCCCGCCATGCACTGAACGCTGATGGCGATGGCACCAAGGAGGTTGCTTGCTTCTGCTGCTCTTCACTTTCTCATCGTTGTTTATTCCTCTTCTTTGGTATCTGCTCATTTGCTCCACTCTTTGATGTTTTTAATCATATATCAAAGTCTCTTTTGCTAATCTCCTATTGAAAGACGGGCTCCTTTTTGCCATTATGCATAATTAACTTGCTGGTGCCAGCTGCCTAATGGACAAGTTTCTCTATTCTCCTTTGAGTTAGCCTAGAAGATAGCTACTGTTACTGCTGGCCCTAATTAACAGTGTGCCTTATTAAGTAGGTGGTGTTGTACCATCCCTACATTTGAATTTCACAATATTAGTATGACTGCATCCTTCACATGATTATAACACAGGAACTGTCAGCTAACTCTGTATCACAATAAACAGCAGCCTAGGGAAACACTCACAAACCTAAGTGTGTCACTGAAAATCCTTCCAGAAATTTCCTCCATCAGATCCTCACAGATCCTCATCTGTGCAGCCACTTGCAGTAGATTCATTTGGGGTTTGTGCCAACGCTCTGGAGAGCCCTGTAATCCCTTGTCATGAATATGAAGGATTTCACCCAGCCTATTAATAAGCAGAATTACAGATAGTCGGGGAGTAAATCATCCACCGCTTTCAGTCACATCAACAATAGATTGAGAAAAATTAGTCATTCATTTTTATAATCCTTTAATTCTTGCAGATGTTCCTTTGAAAATTGATTTAAATTGATGAATCACGGGGCAAGATTGGTGTAAATTTTTCAAGCTGAAGACAATTGCCTTCGATAGAGTAATCACAGCACACATCCCTGTACCTCCTATAAGTCATCGGTTCTCAATGTTTAATGCCACTGCAACTCTGGAGCCAGCTCCTGAGGCAACAAGAGCAAACGGTTTGTAATTAGATGAAACCCAGCCTGCTCTGATGGATTTTTTCCCTCTCTTTCCTCAGATAGAGGAGGAAGGCAAGATAAAAAACAGAAATTCACCCTGCTTTTGGCAAGTACTCAAAGAAGGTTGGAGGAATTGGGAAGGGAAGCAGTGGCAGCCTTGCCCTGCCCAACTCGGGACACTGCAGCAATACCCACATCTTTGTGCCATAACTTCAGCAGAAAGACTGAAAGAGCTCCACATTCATGCCAGCACCAACTGCATGGCAGAGCTTGGCATCAGCCAGAGGGAAAGCAATGCACCTTCCAGTTCCTGACGTGGTTTGGTTCTGCAAAGAAAAATCAGGAGGGAGCTCACCTACTTCAGGACATTGCTGGTCAGCTGCTCCAGAAGCAGCATCTGCATGGAGTAATTCACAAGAAGATAAACTAAACACCTGACTTGATATAATCTCTTCTTATTTTGTGGCTAGAAAGGATCAACATTTCAGAAAGGATGATGCAGAGCTACCAGCCAGGAAAATCTCTCGAGCCGTAATAGAAGAACACAAAACTTTGCTGTCTGTGCCCCATGGAGTTACCACCTTCTGCTGATGAGAGTGGACTGAGTTCGTGCAACAACGAAAGGCAGCAGGAAAAAAATATTTACAGATACATACAAGAACTTAGAAGTGCCTCAAATCTCATTTAATCAAGTTTCAGTAACTATCTTGTTTTGATAGGGGCAGCATCACAAGAGCATGATTGCTGTGCAATAGCAAGGCATTCCATACCTAAAGACAACCTGACCAGCAGCATGAGCAGATAAACAGAGAAGCAGAGTTTAGTACATGTTATACTGCTATTGGACCCAGGACACCTCCAAATGCTACACTTGCTTTTGAACACTGCACTGAAGAATGAGCAAAGCTTCTACCTGAGGCAGACTGACCTTGGAGTAGCTCTAAGGCCAATTAGCTAATGCCTATGCAGTGTTAAAGGAAATCAGCAGCTCTGCCCTTTTGGGGATGCCACTGCTCACGTCTCTGCAGGAGACCACCCCCACATCACAGCCAGCAGCACAGTGCCACACCGTGAGCTGTTAATTGGGTAGGAATGGATTCCTTTGGAGCAACAATAACTTGGTGGAACAAGGTGAGAGCCGCTTCTCATCCCCGGGGGAGCAGAGGGGCAACTGTCTGCATGGGCACAGCAGCTTCTGCTCCCTCAGCCATGCCTGGATCATAGCATCATCACAGAACAGTCCGGGTTGAAAAGGACCACAATGATCAACCAGTTTCAACCCCCCTGCTGTGTGCAGGTCGCCAACCAGCAGATGAGGCTGCCCAGAGCCACATCCAGCCTGGCCTTGAATGCCTCCAGGGATGGGGCATCCACAGCCTCCATGGAGCAACCTGTTCCAGTGCATGGAACGCGGAGTGGTGACGCAGGACATCAGAGCACCCCTCTGCTAAAGCACAAACCTGGGCTGCACCTGCAGTGACAGCAGGTCCTGGGTAGCAGTGCACCTGCACACAGCCCCTGTGCCCACAGACAGACATGGGCAGTCCCACCACTGTCATGCAGCTCCCACATCACTTCTGAAGGCACAACCTTACTGCTGAATTCCAGCTGCTGTTTGGTTTGCCAAGGAATGCCTTCAGGGCTGCTTAGCGTGGATAATGTGTGTGCTGCAGTAATTGTTTCTTTTTCTGGGGGTTAAAAAAGCTCCATTATTCTTGCAGATGACAATGTCTTCAGTGTAAGGACGCGATGCAGCTCCCAAACGAGGAGAGCTCTGTCAAAGCAGTGAGTGATGACTGTTTTCAGTGGTTCTCTTTCCCTGCAATTGTTTTTAATAAGTAAAAAGTTCCTAGGGGGCCACAATTTTTTTTTCTTCTCCCAGCAGAGCGTGGGCAATTGTGCTGGATATCGGTAATAAAGAAGCTTCTCATCCATCTGAGAATAACATGACACCGAGGGCTCATTCAACAATGCAATTTTAACAAACAAATGGAAGGAGATTGAATCTGGACCAGCACCAAACTCATGTGAAAGATGGTCATTCTTGAGGGAGGAGAGAGGACAGCAATTTGAATTAAGAGAAGCTGAACCAAAGACCGATTACTTTCCTGGAGCTCCTCACTTTCCCCTTCACATCTGTGCACAGGACAGCAAGAACAAGCAGCATATTCATCTTCCCAAAGAGCAGACAAATGGCACAAGTGACACGATTTATTAGCTGCTGGGCAGTCCCTGCAGCGTTACCTCCCTCAAACCCACTGCTATGAGCACTGCTGAGACAGCCAAAGGGGCCAAAAGAGGGCTGGGAAAACCAGTCCCTCCAAGCACACCAAGGCACTGGTCTGTAACCCCAAAAGGCAGGCACTAAAAGGGCTTGTTTCAGACAAACAAGGCAATATCTTCACATTGGCATGCAAGGGAATTTATAATTCATGTTAGTATCACCACCATTTTTATTTAAGACACTGCTTTGGGATTCAAAACCACTGCCATTAAGTTCTTTGTAAACAACAGCTGAATATACCCAGGGCTCACATTATTAATTTGCAGGTGCCTTCAGCCTGGCTTCCTGCTGTGCATCTGCCAGAGCACGCATGGGGCAGTGCTGGGGAATAGCTGAGCTCCAGTGACCCAGGTGGGGAACCCACAGCTGCTGAGGCACACCGGGCACTCCAGATAAGGAAGCAGTTTTGTACACAGCACTGCTGATACTTGAATTTTAGCTAGGCTTATTATTGCTTTTAAGTGTTTAATGAGCCCAGCAGAGCTGCCCCCCACTCTCCACCACCCACTGGCTGAATGTGAGGTGGCCATTCCTGCTAAAGGCCAGGATGTCCCACGCAGTGCCCTTAGGGGATGGTGACACGCACTGCCAGCACTAACTGTGCTGGTTTTACAGTGCTGCAAAGCCCCAAGAGCCCCCGAGGTCCAGAAATCAGCTCTGTATTCTTTCCCTGAGTGTAAAACACCAAGCTATGCAGTCTGAAACAGCTTAAACTCCTCTTAGCTGAATACACAGCTAATAATTACCAACAGCAACAACTAGGTTCTGCAAGAGAATCTTGTTTATTGTTACCTTTTCCTTACGCTCAAGGCCAATTTATTATCAGATAGACAAAAACAGAGGAATTCCAATTAAATATACAGTAAGTTTCATTTTGTTCTTTCAGCATCACTTGAGTAAAGGGAGCTGCCACACATCCTGACAGCCAGGAAAGGCAGTGCTTCAAGGTAGAAGGGCCCTACCTGTCCTGGGAAATGACATTGCTAAATCAAACGCATGTGAAAGCCTGGTCTATTCCCATTGAAGTCAACAAACAGAAGTCCCACTGTCTTCTAGAGTGCATGCTAAAGTCCTGAAGGCTAAGAATGAGCTAGACAAGTCCTCCTCCATCCGTCTGTTCCTGTTTCTTTTGTTCACACAGCAAGCCCTACAGTAAGATTTTTTTTTTCCATCCCAACCTCAGACACATCGAAGGATGAGCCCTCAGTGTGGGGCTGTGCATCCCCACCTCCTGATGGGAGCTGCACGCTCTGCCTTGGGCTGTGGGCTTCTCAGTGCGAGGCTGAGAGTAGAACAGTGGGGAAAAAGAAACCGAGTGGCATGTAAATGGCTCACAGATGCAACATGCACCTGAACAAACACATTCAGCATTATCATCCTGGTCTTTCACACACTGCCACAGCCTGAAGTCTCCCAGGAACACAAAGCTCTCCAGGAGAGGAAGGTGGCACGAAGAGGCTGGTGTTCCAGGAGGCCAGGGTTGGTTTTGCTCCACTCTGTGCCCCCAAGGGCAAGCTCCTGGTGGGCTGCAGGCACACAGCTCATGGAGATGAGGAATTTGCTGTGGGACAAGTCCACAAAAAGCAGGGCACCAGCTGGAGGGCCAGGGCAACCGATGGGCAGGAGTCAGGCAACAGTGATGATGCACCCATCCTCAGGACACTGCTGTGACTGAGCCATGAGCAGGCAGGGAGCTGCCTGGGGGTCAGCACCTGCACAAATCAGGGCTGATCCACAGAACCAGTCTCCCCAGCTCCCTCACTCACACCCCCAAGGCTCTCTCTGATGTTTCATCATAGAACCACGGAATCAACAAGGCTGGAAAAAGCCATCAAGCCCAACCCCAGTCTACCCCCACTATGCCCACATCCTCAGGGCCACATCTCCACGTTCCTGGAATACCTCTGGGGACAGTGACCCCATCACTGCCCAGGCAGCCCATGCCAGCACCTGATTGCTCTTTTGGAGAAGTCGTCCTTAATATCTGACCTGTTTGTCTCTTTTCAAAGAAACAAACATATTTCAAGCCCCACACGCAGCACAGAGCTGACATAGCAAACGCTTTCATTAAGGAGTTCAAAGGAGTGGTGAGGGAGAAGCACTCCATGAAATCTAGAGCACCGTGTGCATATTAATTCTGCACGGAGACAACAAGCGCTGAACGTAAGTGGAAGCGACACGGGGACTTGTGACACGCCAGGGATCAGGACACGTTACACAACAGCTCCTGTCAGCCTTCCTGGAGAATCAGCCCATACCCTGCAACCTGCCTCTCCCACGCGCTGGCTGCGGAGGACGTGAAGCTCCCTGACAGCAAGGGCAGGAACCGGGGCCTCGACAGGCAGGAAACCAGCCAGGGCTCCCAAACACTTTAATAATTAACAGTGACCGCATTAGTGATGCGTGCTAATGCTTTAACAGCTTCTAACCAATTTGTAGGCAAGAAGAAAAAGCCAGCCAGCCCTGTGCTCCACTTTTAGTTCCTAATCTTTGATCTCATGTAAAAATGAAAGACACTCTAGCGTGTACAGTGAAGAGGACAATTAGAGGACACCATCTCCAATAACGTAAATAAGCCATTCAAGAAAGAAGTATTTCTTGTAACATTCTTCTAAATCAACAAGGTTATTTCTCAAGTTTATTTTTTCAAAACAGGATGTTGTAAATTCCATCTAATCTGAAATCCTATGAACTCAACCTAAAAAGAGAATTTTGCTTGTTTGATGCTATGACTGTTAGACGTTTACACAAGCATTGGGGAAATCATTAGAAAGCTTCTGACCAAAATAAGAATTACTTGCTTAAAAGGCATCTCACAAAGACCATGAGGCAGCACTACTGCTGGCAGTGCATTGGCATTGCTCTGTGTGGTAAAGGAACTTCCAGCACCTAAGCATATCTGACCACATGGCAGCAAAGCTGAGAATAGGACCAGTTTTATTACTGGAAGGAAAATATTTCGTTAGCTCTTGACACTTGAAGGATCAAGTAGACAGGAGACAAAAACAGAGGAACAAAAGCAACTGAGGCAGGATGAAGTTCTCCAGCTGGAACGCTGCTACTCCTATGACCCCTCCCAGCCCACAGGTACCAACACAGCAAGCCCCAGCCCTTGGGAAAAAGAGCTCCCATGGCCAGGCAGCACCAGGCTCTGAGCAACGTGACAGAGCTGTAGACATCCCTGCTCACTGCAAGGACTTGGACTAGACCAGAACCCCTACTAGACCTGTAGAGGTTCCTTCCAACTCACACAAATCTATAACTCTAAGAGCAGAGCTTGCCAAGAGCAGACGGACACATTATGAGCACCCGTGCTTGGATCAGTTTGATTCATAGCATTAACAACAACAAAACCTTTCTTAAGCTAAGAGAGCTGTTCATAAATCCAGACAGTGAGGAGCTACAGTTAATCTGAGCCACCAGGAGATTGCTTTTACAGGCAATGCAGATCTATTTAATACTCAGCCTGCAGTAATGATAACGCAAGCAGATATTTGGCCTACTGACATGATTGCTAGAATTGACTTAGTAGCAAGACTCGCAACAGTTTTCAATAAATCTAATATTTCCAAGTATTCTTTCTGCCAAAATAGCACTTTATATTTCTGTGATTTATAAAAGCAAGCAGTAGTACATTTAAGGTCTAATAGTCTTCACTGAGGGACCTCAAAGTGCTTTGCCAACATTAAATAACTACGGTGCATGTTCTCATTTCCCCACAATTCAAAGAAAAAAAAGTAGCTACTTCATATTGAAATTCAAAAGATAGCAACAGCACCCACCTTGCACCTATGTGTAGGAAAATACATGATTCAGAGGGAAAGTTCCACAGAAGAGAACTCGCTCCTCAGAGCTGAGATTTAGAAGGAGACACCCCAGTAAACACATCTGTTCTTCAGCAGCCACAGCTCCTTGAACGACTACTGTGATCGTACAAAGGATAACAGCAAAAGCTTGGAGTGTAAAATAATTTCATGCTATAATGGTTTGCTGCTGATTGAAATGTGAAGTCACTAAACCTACAACTGCTGGCATTTAGATACTCCACCCAGAGCTGGAGCAGCTTGGCTTCCCAGACATGACCAAAATAACAAAAGCTGCATCAATTCAGGGCCGCCTTCTTCCACGGAGTATGAAAATGTTATTGGATTTGAACTACCTAAAACATGCATCATTAGCTGTTTGCAGAGACAGGTATAAACCTTCAGCATATTGAAATGCACAATTACTTGGGCTTCCCTTTGTTAATTTCAAGCAGACAGAGCCATTTTCCTTAAATGGAGCAGGAGGTTACAGCAAAGAGCTTCCCAGCAGCCAGCTTGGCTGACCTGTGCACCAGGCTGCAGAACAGAGGGCATGCACAGCAGGTATCCCACAGCTGGAGTGAGAACCTGACCCACTCAGCACCACTCAGCCCCCTGAGCACAGAGCTGGCTATGAGTCTGCACAGCTTCCCAGGCTCTGCATCACATGATGCATCACATTCCAGGGTGATGCATCACATGAATCTACAGCCTCTGCCTCAAGCGCCTGACAGCTGGGAAGAAGTTACGCGAGTGTTTGTCATCAATATGGATGCCTACAGTGTAAGAAACCCAGGATGGCCAAAAATAATCTCCTATTCATCAGTGAGCATTTCAAGAAGCAGAGCAGCCAGGAGGAAAACCATGATTTCTGATTCTATTGACTTTCCCACAGCTTCTTGGCTAGAAGAACAGGTTCTTATTCTTTTTCATTTCTGGATCAGAAACATCTTTACATTTGTACACACGCAGTGGATATGGCTCAGAAGCACATTGTCTGCTAAGTGCTGGACCTTACTTGCAGTTCACAGAGGTCTGGTTAAGTCAGGAGGACGGGCAGGCTTCATTTGCTTGCAAACCTTGACCAACAACAACGTGCTTCAGAAGAGAACTTCAGCGCCATCAAACGTAGTCAATAGGCTGTAGAAACCTACATGAATAAGTCCTAACAGTTACAATTTTGACATTCCTGCTTCTGTTTCACACTTTGCCTTTACGAGTTTGTTGGTTGGTTGAAGACTGCAAAGTCTGAATCCTTTCAGAATTAGTGCAGCCTTGAAAGCGAGGTGACTGAAGCTAAGCTCCCTGAGCACCATGTCTAGAGCCAAGTAAGCATCTTACACAGGGAGCATGCCTGCTGTGCCCCATGCACTGGCCACAGCATGACATAGAGGATATAATTACATATTTTTCTGCACTCTTTCAAGTGCTCCTGCGTGTTCCTTGCTTTTTATTGCCCTCAGTCATAAGAAGAAACTGAAATTGGAAAATTTACTTTGGTTAAGAAGAGAAATCTTCAAAGAAAGGAACCCAATAAAATGGGCTTTGATTTATCTCCCCTCTTTTTCCTATTGAGCTCACATAAATAACTTACATTAAACTCCAGTTTTCTTGATGCAGACATATGTTTCTCCACAGTGCCTTTTCTGCTAATTGCCACAGAACAACGACATCTTTTTGCAAAGTTACAATCTAGATCATCACTTGCATGACAGACCGTTTTAGCACCGTTCCGGGCTTTGTGACTTAGGCTAGCAGGTTCCAGATCTGCAGCATATGCGGCCATGCAAAGTTTTACAGAACTGGGGCTGACAAATGCCAGCAAGCAGATAACTTGTCTTCCACCTCACCACCAGGCTCCTCTGCCTTTCTTCAGTGCCACAGAACCGCCGAGCTGCAGAGAGCCATGGCAGCACAAAGCCCTGCTCAGCTGCTGCTCCGCTCGCATGGCCACAGTGATGCCAAGATGTAACCCAGAAAGAAGAGCACACAGCCACCAAAGGATTTGGCTGCGTGGCAGCATTCAAGCCAGACTAAAATTTAATTAAAATGTAATGACTTACATGAATCAGTGAAGTTTTCTTCATGAAAGATATTAGAGGTTTTATAGATGCAAAAATAAACACATTTGCTCACATCACTAGAGTTTGGATAATACATTTATTACTTTTTTCTCTACAGTTAACCTCAAAAACATCCTTCTCCAGCTGGCTGATAACTTGTGATAGAAAAAGCAGTTTCAATCTGACCGATACAAGGACCATGCTTTAAAACAATTGTTTTCCTGCTCTCTCAGGGTACTCAGATTCCCGGCTGCCTAAGGGAAGGCTCAGCAGTAGTTTCCACCAGCACTGGGCAGAGGCAGACAGATGTGGAGCTCAGCATCATGGAGCACGAGGAGCAGGGGAGCCCCAGGCTGCTCACACCCAGTTCTGAAGCATGAGGGCAAGGAGTGGAAGCGCCCAACAGGGACCAAAGGCAGCTCATACAGCCTCAAACCGCCAGCTTGCCAAGGAAGAACAAAGTGAGACCCAACAAAGCCAGAAGAGCCTTGGAAAGCATGCACTGTACATAGGGTCTGCAGAGAGATAGGTGGCCTTTGAAATTAATCAAAGACTGCCTACAGGAAAGAAGATGAGAAATGCCATATCCAGGAATTACTGCCCAGCTAGAAAGGCTGACAGAAAGCAGGGTCCTTTTCTCTCTTCTCAGTAAAAGAATTGGCTTCTGAAGGGTTCTGGTGAACTATGGAGCCCTGCAACAGAAGTTTGTAGAAAAACCCCTAGAAATGCAAGATAAAGGACGCATTTTCATGCCTCACACAAAAGTTACCACCTGGGTTGGGCACATGGGTTCCAATTCACTTTTTTTTTTTTTTCAGGTTACATTCCCTATAAACTGCAAAAATCAGGTGCTCACCACCAGTTACATCAATACACCCTCAAGAAACACAAACTGGTTTGGAAGTCCACAGGAACAGCTGGGCTGCCTGCATTGCCATATGCCAGCTGAGCGCTACCCCCAGGGGTACAGGACACAGACACCCCCAGACTGCTAGCAGTGCTGCATGTCAGGAGGAGACACTGCAGCTCAAAAAAACCACAATCTTCACAAAATTTCAAGTTCACTTGCTGGGTGAGGGCAGCAATTAGAACTCCTACCTGCAAGAACTGGGATGTGTGCTTTAATTCCAAAGAAATTCGGTATACCTGGGAAACTCTGCGACTGGCCTAAGGGGAGGTTGGTAAATACAGCCCTGAAAGAACAGGAGCAGCTTTGATCACTGGTTCCTGTTATCATCTTTGCATCTAGTATTAAAGGCTAAGCTACTTACTGGGAGCTTTCCTCCACCGTCCTGCATCTTAGAGGAGCTGCTTCGGGTTTTAAAGGTTTAATCTTTAGCCCTGTAAGAAAGGCAGTGCCATTCTCCCTCCTTCCTGCTTCACAGGTTGGGTTCCTCAAGAATAAGGCATTGCTCTGAGCCGCACCGCTGCTGCCCTGGGCTCAGGCACTGTTTACCTCCACTGCTACCAGCAGAGCTCCCCGTTATTAATTCAAACCAACTGGGTAATTAGTTGCTGAAAGCTGCAAGTTTCCCCCTCCAAAATTAAATGCTTGCATAAAAGCACATTCCAATCTTCAAATCTGACGGCACGGTTGACAAAGCACAGTTACTGCTAAGAAATGCAGAGGCTTATGCTCCGTAACCCAAATAGATGGAAGGGTGAGTCACGCAGACAAACTTCAAGAGAGTCTCTGGTATATTTATATTAAATAAGTTTACTGCTGAGATAAGCACTGATTTGGGGCTCATTTGAAAGCAGTGCATTTGAGGCAGTTGAAGTTTGCAGTGAGTTACATTAATTAGGTAATCCATTACAGTGGGGTTAATATTTCAATGCTGACACTATCTGCAGCTATCAGCAGCCACATTTTCCTCACCGCTCCGAAGGGCAACTCGATGCCAAGGAAACCCGAGCTGGGAGCAAGGCACAGAACACAAAGAGGTGCATTAGGAGAAGAGCATTTCTTGGAATTCCCTCCCTCCTCATCTTGCTAATGACATTAGAGGGGACAGACAGACACAGGGGGTTATAAAACATTTAGCAACCAACCAGGAGCACCAAGGATTTCCTTAGCCTTGTGCCCAATGCCCCATCTTCACAAGGAAAACTGAGTCTTCAGGGTCTCACATACATGACTCATTCATATCAACAATGGCATAATGAAAATGAATCCAGCCACAAACAGCCCTCACGTGGTAAAGAAACCCTTAAAGTGACCTGAGAAAAACCTAAACTACCAGACTACTTGAAAGATACATTTACAGTTACCATTTAGAGTCATAGAATCACCAAGGTTGGAAAAGACCTAAAAGATCATCCAGTCCAACCGTTCATCTACTACCAACAGCTCCCACTAAACCATGTCCCTCAACACAACATCCAGTCTTTCCTTGAACACCCCCAGGGTCAGTGACTCCACCACCTCCCTGGGCAGTCCATTCCAGTGCCTGACCACCCTTTCTGAAGGGTATATGCAATCGTGATATTTTTCTTCACCACCAGCATCCCTTGCCAGTGCTTCTCTACGGGTCAGACAAGCACCTCAGTGTGGGGCAAGGGACTGAGAGAAATACAGCAGGTCCCCAGCCCTACAACACAGCCCCACAGCACTTGCCCTGTACCAGGACATCTCCACAAACAAGTGTTTCAGGGCAGCACCATTCCATGGTGGCTTAGCCATGCTCCAGGGCAATATGCTTTAGAACAGGAACTGGGAGAGAGGGCAAACCGAGTGCCCCCCCCAGTAATTTCATTACTCCGAGAGGGAGCTTAGCATATTGAGAAGGCCCAGAAATAGCTGCTGGTTTCATTAAGTTGATGTCATGTGCAGAAATGCCGAGTGCTGGGTCAGACTTCTCTCATTACCATAACGGGGATACCACTCACAGGGACAGAGATGATGCCTGTCTACCTGTCACAGCAGCTCTAACAAACTGTGCTGGGAATAGAGATGAGGGGGAGGAGATACGGATACGGACTCAGACTGCGTAAAATCAAAGTTGCTACAGCAAGATGATAAAAAAAAAAATAATCAAATCTCCCTGCACATCAAGTTGCTGCTGGTGGCAGCGTGACTTGGGCCAAGCCTCAACTTGCCCCTTGGCAAGCAATAGGACCCCTGGCAGCCCTGCAGAGCTGTGGGGCACGGGCTGCTCCACCAGCAGAGCATGGTGTGACTTTCTGCAGGGCATCCGAATGACTAAGTACACAAAAGCAGCTGAAATCAAATGATTATCCGCTCGGATTTCTGCCAACCTCCAGATTACGTTGCCAAATTACTTTCCATTAACTTTCATTTTTCCCACAGCCATTCAGTTCTCCGCTACGCTTCAGCCTTTTGCCAGTAAGCGGCTTAATTGCCAGCATTCCTTTCCTTCAGCTGTCTCGGGGTGGTCTGGTGGCCTGCAACCCCATTTTTCCTCTGCACATTGGCAGACTGCAATACAGAAGCACTGTGTAACGCCTATAGGCTGAGTGCAAAGCCCACCCAAGCCTAAAAATAACTCCATCCATTTTCACAGTCTTGAAAGGAAAAACCATAGGATTAAGCTATAGAAACACTACATGTGCATAGATGCCTACAATTACAGCTGCTCCTGTGCACAGCTCTTTCATTGCTTTTCCAAAACCACATCACATTTAGAATTAACACTGATGCTTGCTATCTCATGTGATGTCCAGCTTGGTAAACTTTCAATATCCTGAGGTGACATTTAGTAGCAGTCTAATTGAAAGCAAGATGAAGATGACAGAGGGGGAATGATGAGCAATGCTGGAGGCTTCCAGCCTGGCCACTAAGGAAATTTAGGTGGTCTGATGTCAAACTGTCACTGTTTCCATAAGCAAGGAGCTGTCAGCTGATGGATGAGGATGCACACACATCTCTATTTCGCAGGCAGAAGTGGGACTGAGAGTAGAAATATTACTACCTCTGATGTGACAGCCTCACTCAAAGTCACCAGGCTTCACAATGTTTTACTCTAGGTTTGTCCAGCAGAAACCACCTCAGTTGCTCAGTTTGCAATCTGCCTCCCAGCCATCTGGCTGGGTCTAATTGCACTGCTTTGAGGGAAGCACCTGTGGAACAACACTGTAACACCTGTAGGTAGAGACATAGCCATGCAGGCTGTGGCCAGGATTGTCTGTACAAGAGTGGAGCAGGCAGAACACCACAGAAATAAGGGCAACTGCTGCTGGGCACTGTGGAAACACAGCAAGCAAAGCAAGTCCGGCCATGTAATTTTGGCCCCATTCAAGTCAGTTTTTTTTGTTTTAACCTGAGGGACATTTCAATCACAGCATTAGTAGCACATTTCTAAAGTATGAATGTCAGCTTGGTGAGAAATCACCCCTCCGTTAACAAATCTTAATTTCCCTGCAAATTTTCTGTGTAGTTCTCTGCCCTGCATTCACTGCTGCAGCAGCAGCAGCTCACGGAGCTGGGAGCAGCCAGCCAACACGTTCATTCACATAACACTTGTGAGTCTATAAATATGACTTGGAAATATCCTCTTTGATAACATCAGGCCAGATTTCATAACTTATTTACTACAAACAGCAGCTAACTCCATAAATAATCCCACTGACTGCAGGAGGATTACTTCCACCAACGCGTACGATGGGTGGCAGAACACAGCACTGCTTTGTGCTCCATGCTAAGGTACAATTTATGCTTTTCAAGGCATTTTGGGTCAATCTCCTACCAAGAGTTTGGCTGGTTCAGGACCAACTACCTTGCCAGGGCCTTCGGGGCACAGACAGGATCTTGCTGTCACCCTGCGCTGCCCACTTTGCCATTCTGATGCTTGCCCAAAGCAACCCACAGCATCTGCAGGGAGAAATGCCAGGTGTCCTACCACCAGCTCAAACAGCACACACACAAAGTGCCCATCAAAAGGAGGCTGGGACAACAGCCTACCAGTCCCAGCAGAGCCAGGCACAGCCAAGAGCCATTCCCAGCTCATGCATTCCTGTTTGGCTGTCCACTGGTCCAGTTTTCGTCTTAAACTCACAGCCCTGAAGGATCCCCTGGTGCTGCAGCAGAGAAAGCCAAAAGTTTCCAATGCAGTACAAAGCCAACACTGGTAAATGCATTAACCCAGATCTCAGTACTCAGGAGCTCTGTGCTTTGCTATGCTCACTTTGATTTCTTTTGCAGCACACCCTGCTCCTGCCCAAAATAACAGCTCATTTCTGTCTGCTGGCCATAGAGGACAGCGCCTGGCAAGGATTTCAGGTCAGGCACGGTGGGGCCTTCCTGTAATGAATGGATTAATCCTCACTGCACACACCAGGACTTCTCTTCCTAAACTTATCTCACAGACTCAGCAGTTTAAGATGCCCAAGCGGTGCAGGGGAGAGCAGAGCTGTGCACGCACAGGCACCCAGCAGGACCCCGATCCCAACACAAACCCACAGCTCCAGCCCTAGACCACATCACTCTTCCTGCACTGCCTGTAATTGTGTTGACAATTCCTCCTCTTCTTTGATGTTGCTTTTCTTGTAGGAAGAGGAGAGGGTGGAGTTTCATTTTTGTTTTCTGTGCTTCAGAAAGGCTCATTAAGATGCGCTTTGGGATACACTTCCTTTTCCTCAAGTATTTTTCATTATTCTTCAGATTAATTTCCTTGAAGCATCATCAGGGGACCAAGCCACATGTACATTTTAAGCTATATCATTTGTTTTTCAACCATAAGCAAGATTTTAAACAAAACAGAGTAATTTATATTGTGCTGAGACACATTAATAAATGCAGCAGGCACAAGCTGGATCCCAAGTCAACGACAGATCTTCCTCCAGCTAAAGCCCGCACCAATCACTCTGTCAGACACAGGCATGATTAAATTCTTTCATCAGGAAAGCAGCCTGGGACCCGGCTCCTGTCTGAGAGGAGCTGCAGAGAGCAGAGCATCGCCCTGGCTGCAGATGCAGGGAGCGTGGCTGGGGCTGCATCCACATGCACTGCAGATAAGAAAGCCACAGGTAGTGCTTGTGGCCATGGCAGGAGGGGGCTGCAGGAACTGATGTGCTGGAGCAGCAGCTGTCTGGAGGAGCTGCTCCATCAGTCTGTGCTCACTGCTGCTGGCTGAAGAGGCCAGCCAGGGTGTTCTGTGCAGAGGAGCACTGCAGTGAAGCAGATCAGGCCCACACAGCAGGCAGCACCGGGGCTGAGCAGCTCTTCATCTACTCCTTCTGGTGCCACTCCAAAGCTGATCTGCACAGCCAGCACAGAACTCCTTTCATCTAAGCTGCCTGTAAGGATGACACCATCAATCCTGTGCTGCACTCACAACATCTATTATTTGTTTCCATCTGAGAGAGATCACTGCTGGATTACACTGTTGCTGACAGGGATTTATATTTACATTTGCAGTAAATAAAACACACGTCCTAATTTTTTTTTTTTTTTAAAGTCATCTACACAAATGGGAAAGAGGGAAGAAAAATTAAAGTCAACATGTATACATTCATGAATACTGGCAGATCATGGTCTGCAGCTTCTTTCCTTCAGACAACATGCAAATCATTCAGCATCCATACAACAGCAGCACAGGCTGGATAACGTGAAAGAATTAAAGGATATTACTGAGACAGCTCTTAATCTTATGTGGCTATGAAACCAAACACTCCAACATTAGTATGAGAGATGGAAAATGCATCCAGTTGTGCTCCTGTGACATCATATCCGACAGCACAAATCCTCACCTTTACCATATTAAACAAGCGTATTAACTCCCAGAAATGGATTCACCATATAGAAGTGTCAGAGACCATGAAAAACAGGACTGTAAAGATTAAGGGCAGGAGAGACAGAGTTTCAGGAGATATTACATTTATCTAGTCCGACCTGTTGAGCAGCATAAAGCTTGTAAAGCAGCAGATTCCACCAATAAGTCTTTTGACATAAATCTCATGGGATGTACAGAACGGGGATGCATCACAAAACTGGCTGAACTCCATCTTCCTGTGTAGCTCAGGAAAGAAACAGCTTAGCTGTGATTCTGTGCATCACCCACAGAAGCGGCTCATAGGAGTCACAGCTTCTCTGAAAGGCAAAGCTGCCTGGGTGGGAGCTGAACCAAAGAGTAGCCAGGCACTAAGTCTTCCCGAGGGGAAACTCAAAGTGCCCTCCAAGACAAGGGCAGGAGGAACTGCAACCAACACCAGCCTCCTGTTCAAGGTCTTAGGTGCCTGCTGCACGTTCATTCACATGCCCTCCCTCATTCAGACGGTTCATTTGCAATATTCCCCACCATATTCTGCCCCCAGTTACCTGGGTGACACTGCCATTCACTTCAGACCGAGGGGTCTGACCCAAATCATTGCCTTCAGTCAAATGTATGCACCAGCCTACAGTTCATTCCTCAGCCATTTTCCCCATCCCGTTCAGGCAACTGCAGGACACACAGAAGCAGTGCTATGCAGCAAAGAGCATACCACCACCTTCCTACAAGTCTGATTTACCTGGAGCAGCTTCGGTGCAGAATAACTGTAAGCACTGGTGCAAAGTAAAGACTGTAGTGGGCTGGAACAGACAGACCCGAGCCAAGGAGCCCAAACCCCTTCTTTTCACAGCTCAGGCCCACCCTCCATCTCCCCCAGTGCCCAGCAGCGCTGCCATCTACCACTGAAGTCTGCAGAACACTGAAGCCATGCCTTCCAAATCGTATTGCATTATCAATGCTCTATAACAAAAGAACCCGAGGGTTTGATGTTTTGGGTGTTTTTTTTTTTTTTTTTTTTTTTTTTTTTTTTTTTTTTAAGATCTATTTGTTCCTTTTTAATCACAGAAAAACATTTGTCTTAGAAATTACTTTTCCTTGAATGGACACATAATCAAGGAATTGCAACAATTTATGTAGCAAGGTGTGAAGCAGCAGCATATTTCTTAGCTCTGCGCCCTGTCCTGCTACAAGCAGACTTGTTTACACAGACTGCACAAGGGCTTCCAGTCGAATCAGGCTGGTACAAAGTTATTCAAAGATGAGTCAGAGAGAAAAATAGTGCCCAATAGATTAAATCAGCCATTGTGAAGGCCAATCTGTTCAGAACTCATTGACACAACTGTCTGAGGAGGCTGCCAAAGCAGCAGATGTTGCTGAAGCTCGCAGAACACAGCAGCTGGATGGCACTGGCTGTTCAGCCACAGAGCAGTGGGAGGAAGAGGGCAGGCGGTGAGCAGGGCAGGGTGCTCTCTGCAGGGCCCTGCAGTGATGGGGGGGCAGCAGGCACTGCTGCAAGTCAGCTGCTAAGCCTGGAGAGCCAAAAGTGCCAGCATCACCTCTATTACTGAAGCACATCCCACTCTAAATGCTTCCTATTGAAAAACAGTTGCACTTTGACCAAAGTGAACCAAACCGCTGCCTTGGAGATGCCTCTGAGTGCAGCACCTACTGTAGAGGTGGACATGATTTTAAAAAATAAAACAATTGGAGAAAAGCAGTCCCTGTTCCAAAGCACAGCTTTTCATTACTTCATTTCATTGCTTCAAGTGTGCAGAGCAGGTGGAGCATCCACTCACCATTCTTCCCATTTCACAGTAAAGAAAACAAGCTTCAGAAGTAACGGAGGAGTTGTGTGATGTATCTTACTTCTGTCACACTGGTAGAAAGGACTGTGACAAGAAGGTTTGGGATGAGCAGGAGCAGCCCAGCAGGCAGCACTGCTGCAGGGCTGTGGCACAGTGTGGGCACAGAATGTGGGGGAGCCCAGCAAGCTGGGAGCAGTGCCCAGACTGGCTTCGGGAAAACCATAATTTGTGATTTGTGTATCTGTGAAAACAGATTAAGTTGTGCCCAGTCATCTTCAAAAGCAATTGGAGAAATGACCCTGAAATTGGTTGGAAAATATTATGTGTATTTATCACTGCTTCCACTAGACATGGGAAAGCAGCTCCAAGAAAAGATGGGAACCTCCCACTTTTCTCCTTCACCTCTTTCTTTCACATTCCAAGACATTTGTGCTGGTTTGTAAAGTTAAAAAAAAAAAAATTTCAGCAATTCTTCTGCTGTAATCCAAGAGGCAAGAAGGAGATCCGAGACTGGCTCACACAGCAAAAAAGGTAATTCAGACACTTAATCTGGGAATTCAGAAATGAACACCTGAACTCAGCCTTCTGCATGAACACTTATTCATAATAAGTCCAAATTAGGGTTATTTCACTGCCAAGCACACTAAACCAAACCAAAGAAGGAAGGAGCCTTCTGCATAAAGGCCAAAAACAGGTCTCAAAAAACAAACAGGAAAGATGGGGTATCCAACCCATTTTATTTTAATAGATCCTCACATGGTTATACTGCCAGACAGAAAGACCCAGCAGGAACTCAACTAATCAGAACAGCATCTTGTGATGATCTATGATCATTGATACCTAATGGTATAATTTTACACTAGTACGGTTAGCTTTGAAACCTGGGAGATTTGCAGGATCCTGCAGTGGGTTATCGGTGCACAGAGGAAACTGCCAGGGGTCTCTGGGAGACATTCACCCACCCTCCTCAAAGTGGATAAACAGATGCCCCTCAGAGACCACTTTACAGTAATCCTTCCTTATTGAAATGGACAGCTGGGGAGGAGGAGAAAACAGCAGAGGTCTGGCTATGGGATGCACAACTGAATGCTGACAGCAGGGCTGGAGAGCCCAAGAGGAGAAGAGCAGGGAGGAATGGGGAACACCAGGTGGGCAGACATCCCAAGGGCCTGGCAGTGCTGGCATCTCCTAGGGAGCAGGGCATGAACAAAGCTGCAAATGCAAAATTAGGTTTCCAACTTCCTTCCTTTGGAAGAAGTGGAATGGGTATACCAGACACTACAGACATCAGGAAATAACAAATCATGCTACCACCTTCTCTGTCGTCCACTACTTTAGAACAGGGCTCAGAAGGCACAGGAGTCCCAGTGCTGGCAGCTGCTCCCTACAAGCCAGCTGGAGGCACACACCTGTGGCAGAGCACAAGCCAGCAGGATGCCCTGTCCTATGGGCACAAGCATGGTCTGCAACCTCCTGCTCCTCAGTATACTGTCCTGCATGCAGAAATCACCTCAAATCTTCTCACTGCACAACAAGGGGCCTCTTCTTGCTCCACCAGCTGAGGATGTGGATGGTTATTTAAAATGCTTTTAAGTATATTCCTTTGATTTCTATGTTCACATTCACGAGGCAGAAAAATAGGCCAAAAATAGGATTTGCTTTAATGCGGTCTCATCTTCTTGTTTATTTCTTATTGTTTCCTCCCTGTATAACTATGTAGGTCAAACAGATCACGTTAATTTTGGTGCATCTGTCTGAACACCACTAACATGTAGGTTAAACACCAGCAATGCAGGGCTCTCTTAGCAGGGATACGGCAGCGTTAGCTCCCTCAGCTTGAATAAGTTTGACCCATTTATCAAACTCCAGCTTCACAGCCAATGTTCCATAATCTGCTTAAAGCTGCAGATACTTGGTCTCATCAGAAGGCTCCATGCCCCCACTGCAGCCCCCGGAGGAAAGCAGTCACCAGGAGCAGAGGTAGAGCTGAGGGGACCTGGAGGTGCCTCCCGGTACCAGCACCTCTGTGGCTATCACAGCCAACCTGGAAACCAGCCCTTCCAACAGGGAGCAGATTTGCAACAAGATTTGGATAATTCATTCCTAAAGGCAAAGCATTGCTAAGTGCTTTCTTAAGGCAGCCAGCAATTGCTAACAGAACAGCACAAAAACTCTGGCATGTCACGTTCACCTGCAGTCACTGAGCACTGCCAGTCCAATACATAGCACTCAGCTGGCTGACACCAGCATCTCAAAGCCCCTTCCCTAAACAGCTTGCTCAAAAAAGAAAAAAAAAAAAGAAAAAAAAAAAATCACAATACTATTTCTTAAGCAAACATTATTGGCTTTCAGCAGAATTTGAGCCAGACTCTTTCTGAAGACCAAAATCCCTGGAAGCCACAAAGCAGCAAGTCCCTGTGCTCCCCAGTGTTCCAGCCCAGCCCTCCCGTCCAGGCACAGTTACATGAGTCAGACAACTCAATCCTGTTCTTCTCAATGAGCACAGATTTATCTGAATTACAGCATCATTTGTAGAAAACAAAGGTATTATTATGAAAAGAATTTTTGGAAGAGAAAGGCTTTTTGTGGTTGAGTGAGAAATCCATAACCTGATAGGACTCCTAACTCCATGGCCTCCTTGTAGGCGAAGCCTCAGCACATCATTTTTGACCAATTGTAATTTCAAGTCATTCTACGTTATTTATGGGCGACTGCAAAGACATTTGATCAAGTAAAGTAATTCATATTTGCCCACACAAAAACCAAACTTAAAATACAGCCTTCTTCAAAACAGATCTGCATTATGAGGAGTGCATTCAAAGTCATTCTTTCTGGAAAGTTCACAGCACAAGCTCTAAAGCACAGCTGTTCTCCCTCTCAAGCCTAAACTTCCCCAAGGTACACAAGGACCACTTCATGCTCCATTAAAAAAGCCCCAGCACATACACTTCTGTGGAGAGCCAGGAGGGTTTATCCTGTAAAGAAGATTCACTGATGCCAAAGCTCCCATTTGGAGCCAGCCCCTAGCAAAATTACATTTCAGCTTTCAAAAAGGTGAACAAACACCAAATGGAATCCACAGTCTTCTCCCTGCGCAGGGAGAGTAGCACGCACACCATGATGAGGCAGGAATCCCACCTGGGAACTTCCAAGCTCTTGCTCTAACAGCACAGAAATCTCACTGGATAGAAAAGCTAAAAGATTGTTCTCACCAAGATGCCTTCTGGAGTTCCCAAAGAAAAACACCTCCCCAAAAGCAAGGCATCTCAGTACTTCTGAAATAGGTGCGTTGTGCCAGAAGCAGTTACCTCGCTATTTGGATGATCCGGGCTCCTCCAAAACCACATCCTCTCCCCACAAAGCTCCCTGTTGTCCTCCTGGAGACCCCCACCACTCCTCAGCCACCTCTCCCCCACTTCTCACTTTCCCCTATTAGTCCCACCTGCGCACATCTCCCCAGCCAGCACACACAGCACTGCTGCCCCAGGCCAGGGCTCCTCTCTTCTTTCTTAAAAGAACCACCAGTAGCTTTCAGCTCTGTAACACCATGGAAATCACAGCAACAACAGCAGAGCACCAAATCCCAGGCTACAGCAAGCAAAGATCCACTCAAACACAACAGCTATAAGCACAGAAATAAAGCAAAAAAGCTGCTTACCTTTGGAAGGTCTCAGCTACACAGGGATCTCCAACAAGATCCCCTTCCCCCCATGGCCAGCCCTTAAATGAGGGCTGGCAAGGGGTGGATCCTGGCCCCACCTCCTCATCACTCAGTACATTGCATGCACCTGAGCTCCCCTGGGCTGCCCCTGCCCTCCTCCAGGTGTTCAATCAGTGGAACAAGCCCTGATTTGCCTTTCCACTATAAGCTCCCTCAACATTTCCACCCCTGTATTTTACATTCAAATTTAACAGTGGAAACAGGTGTTTATGAGCTAGCCTCTAACTGAGCATCAATATTTATTACCTGGTCAATGTGTTCTTCTGCCTGGCGAAAGGAAACCTTGTCACTTTGGGAAAGCAAAGATGAGGTGGTGCAACCTTTCATTGCTCCATCCGGAGCTTTTGCCTGAGCTGCCAGCAGTGCAGATGGGAGCTGTGGAAGCTGTGCAGGACTGCAGGGACATGAGAAAGCAGAGGATCTCCCACCCCACGGTGGGAAAGATGCCACTGTCTGCACGGGAAGGACAGTTCTGCAGCGTGCACTGACCAAGTTCACTGCACAGCTCTCACAGGCTGCCTTACACCATCAGAGCCAATTTACTTCATCTGTTATGCCTCTCAGTTCTCCATCTGCAGCAGGGAGATAATACATCTTGCCTCCGAAGCCTTTGTTTTTTTCTGCTTAGATAGTAAAATCTTCAGAGCAGGGAACGTCTCTCTGTACATTTCAACAAAGCCTTGAAGAATGGCTTGGGTTGGGGCCTTCTGAGTCCTCAGAAACCCCACCCACAGAAAGCCAAACAGGATGGCACCAAACCAGAATTCTGCCTCTCCTCATCAGGAGTAAACAGCATCCTGATGCTCTTGCTTACCTTCCCCATGGTCCGAGAAATTGCTGGAGGATTTATTTTTGTGTTTCCTTTCAACATTCAGTGATAAACAAAGGATGCCAACTTTGAAAGGTTTTTTATGTACACGCACACATACACACAAATGCTACAGCATCTTTTACATTCAGCGTGTTCTGAATTTAATTTTGCCCCAAAATGCTCTTGGGGATTTTATATAGTTATTTTAATAGTCCTGATTTTAAAACCATTTAAACGTATTTATGCACCTTTAGACCAAACTCGTTCAGGCATTTACACCATGGTAATGAATTATATGACAGCAATGTATACACAGAAAGAAATCCTTTCCTTTTGTAGATCATGTATTAGCAGAGATTTATGAATTCAATGGTTAAGTTCATTGGCATGCATAGAGTCGAGGGACCTTTGTCAAAGTAGGACTTTTGATGATGACTGTTTGAGAAGACACGCATTGAGAAAGTCTTTCCTATTTTCACGTCAGGAAATTAGAAATATTATAATGAATTCCAGTTTTTCACATCTTTCATCAAAGCCTTTGAAAAAGGTCAGTATTTAAACGCACCATTTTAAATGCCTGCTGCCATTTGCCTTACCGTGGTAATTATAAGGGAAGACCCCACAGCGTAACAGCAAAACAATCCTGGGGGACTCGGGAGAGTCCTGATTGTCAATGAATTTCAGCATCCGAAGGAAAAAAAAGGATGCACGTCATAGGCATGATGAGTATGATGGTCACAGTAGACATTATATAAAGTATTTACATTACATGCTGTGTCTGAACTGGGAGCTCCCTAAAGCCTGGGGTAACCAAATATGCTGAAACACAGATTTACATTCGCACTTTCAAATCGGTTCTTTACGTATTTTCTTAGTCAAAACTATTTCAAGGCGATCTGCTGATCTGACCCCATTTTGAAGAGGTTACCTGCCCTGCCCCCAGCAGCTTTTGGCTGCAGGTACTCCCAGCTGCACGAGCCAGCTCAGATCCACACACAGGCCTTTCATCTCTGTATTACTCACGTTTTGTCCTGGCTCCAAGAAATCGGGAGCTGCTCCCATCCCAGAGACGTCTGAATAACACGAACCCCATGCAGAACGGCAGCTAGCACCCATCTCCAGCACAGCCACTTTCTGAGCACAGGACAGGGCAGGCTGTCCTCATCACAGCCCCCAGACACAGGGCCAGGCTTCACCTCCTCTACTGAACAAAGGAAGCGTTCCGTACCTCCTACAAAGGAAAAGCCACCTCCAGCCCTTTTTGAAGCTTCTCTCCCCACGTCTCTAATGAAAGACATCACCCCTGCCAGCAGCCTCGCAGAGCTTAAGAGAGGACGGCGGCTGGTTAACGAGAGATAGCAGTGCTGCTCGACGCCTACCAGGTACTCCAGCACTGGCTGCAGTTGGGTTCGATCCTCCCTTATCACCGTTGCAAAAAGCCTTGATATCTGATTGATATAAACTAATGCTTTTGTGCGCTTCCAGTGATGGAAACTAAATGCAGTTAACCTCAGAAAGCCGCTTTCACAAACGGAGTAGATTTATCTCCATTTAAATTTTAGTTCTTGTTCAAAGACTTAAGAACAGGTTCCTCCCCATTATTCAATTTAACAATAATAATAAAAACCTCCATGACAACTGTAACAAAAAGACTCTGATAAAGCCCGAAACCTTTTTGATAATGAAACATACAATTTCCCTGTTTGAAGCATCATTCCCTAGAGAACATTAAAAAAAAAAAAAGACACCGAAGAACTGACGTTTGAAAACTGTTAATGTAAAGAACTGCAAACGTGAATGGTCCATGGACAAAACAGACTTTGAGAAAAGCTACAGAAAAAATAGTGGGTGGGATGGGAGAGGCGAGACAACTTAAATTCAGTGTCTCATTAGGACAATTACAGGAGTCAATAAAAACTGGCAAAATTGAAAAAGATTCACTAGGCTGCTCAGTTCAATTTCCATTTAATGCAGAGACAGATAGGTCAGCTGCAGCCAGCAGTCATCTCATTTGGATCCCGTGGTGCTGAGGACACGGCAATATTGGTAAGTGCCTTTTTTCTCATACCTTTGTGGGATCATGACAGCTATTCACCATCTCGCTGCTTTTTTAAGTAGGTCTATAATCACACATCTATACTGTAGTTCCAACAACGTTAATTAAGAGCAGATAAACTGTCACAGAAGAAACAGTAACACGCATTAATTAAGGTTGGTTCCACTCTGCCTCGATTCAATTCTAAATCTTCCAACTTTTTTCATCAATACCTTTTCATTACAATGCCAGAGGGGATTTAATGCACCAAGAGGATGTCAGCTATTCAGAGAGGCTCAAGCATGTGGGATGCCAACAGAACCATCAGAAGGGCCAGATGAATCCACTGGGGACAAATGAGACAGTGAAGAAGTGCACAAGCACCCTGGCAGCAGGTGACACGGCTGTGCCACGGGGCACTGACACGAGATGTGTGAATGATGAGTTCCAGTCAATGCACCCCGTGATTCTCACTTCTTACCATGCGTGATTCAAATCACATTTCAACACTGTTTGGCAGTAGTGAGCACTTCTAAATTGGAGAGAACAAGACCTCTGTATTTTAACATGCCTACCTTTGCTTGGCAGAGCTCCACTAGCACCCGAATCGATATTGAACAACTGCTTACAAACACCTGTTTGTTTCAAGCTTAGGCTCTTTTAGGCTCTTTGCTCTACTGGAAAAAGCCTTGAGAAATATCCCGCACATCTCACAGCGCTGAAATCCTCCTGCAGCCGCCATCACATCTGCATTGCTTTATACTCATGGTAGCCATGAGCTCCTGCCACAACCTCAGCTTTCATTAAAACTACTGGGCAAAGCTCCACGCAGTTTTTGAGCCTCTCGGGAAGGCTGATGTCTGCAAGTTTTGTTTCAATCTGGAGTCTTTGCTGACTGAGTAGGAAGCTTATATATATATATATTTTTTTTTTTAAAAAACACAAAAAATGCCCATCTCCAGAGTGCAAGAGTGCAACCACATCATTTCTTCTTCTACCTGCAACCACATCATTTCTCCTTCTACCTAGCCAGCCTGCTGCGTCCGGTGCACTGCTCCTATCCCTCAGGACCTCTCAGGTGCCCCTGGTCAGACACTTTGCCAGCAAAGCTGGAATCACAACTCCCCAGAAGCATGTTCTTGTCAACAAAGTGTGAGTTTAAAAACTCATTTGGAGATACAAAAGCAACTAATTAATCTGAGAGTTTCATTTTAACAGAGAGGTAAGGCTGAAACAAAATGCTAGCCTATATTTTCTTCCCCTTAGGATCCGCCCCATCAGTACCAAAAGCTATTGCCAGAAGCAGCACTGCCCTTAATGCTGGACTCCCAGCACACATAGATCTGTTCCCATTATTCTCCAGATCACCTGGGATTCCCAAGCAAGGAGATGCTTATAAATTAGCCATCCTGGCAGCGAGAAACACATCTGTGTTCAAAGTGAGCAGGACTTCCTTCAGTGAGAAGATGCTTCATTTTGTCAGATCATCAGCAGGCTCCTTCCTCTCCAAAGCTGGGGAGGAAAATGCTGAGTTGGTTTTTATGAACAGATTTTGTGTTCGCCTCTGGAAGGACATGAGCAGAATCCTGAGGTAATGGCAAGTTCTGCTGACAGGTTCCCTCCAGATGAAGAGATGGTGCTGTTTACGTGCTTTCATTATGATAATGTCTATACTTGCAGTATGATGCTGGCTGTCAGGAGCCCCAGGAGAAGTCAAAACCTCGTGGGACAGCTTCCTCAGCATGCAGATTTCAGACTCACGCTGAAGGGTTTTATGCACAGCTCACAACCTGTTGTAAGCTGCCCCCTGACTTCTATGGCGATGTCTGTTCTACAGGTCAAAAATAAACAAATAACGTCTTCCAAATATTTTTCTTAGATCACTGCTGCCTCACACGAATATGAGCAGCGTTCCTTTACAAAGAAGGTGAAGAATTTCACATGGCTTGCATCTGCCAATGGGTCCAGCACCTATTCTGCTTTGCTGGCTGCTAAATCAATGACAGCGACTGCAAACATTGCACTTCATTTATGTGAGCACTGGGGGGGAGGGCAGAATGAGCAAACTATTTTTTTTTAAAGCCTTCAGTTTCCTTGCTGTTCTGACAATAACCTCAGCAAGAGCTTCCCTGTGCTGAGTGGGAGGACACACGGGGCTGGGGGCTGCAGGTCTCTCGGAGGGGCAGCAGGTCTGTAGGCAGGGTGGCACGCGGGAGGAGATCAAATCACATCTCCATCTTTCCTGGGCTGACACCAAGCAAGCTCATCTGCCAGATGCAGAAGCCAGGTCGTGTACTACCTCCTGAAACCAGATGTTATCTCGGCCCAGCAGACTTCACATGATGTGATTTCCCAGCAAATAACGGAGCCCTGCAGAGCAGCCAAGCCCCACACTCCTTTCCCCCATTGCCTCCTGGAGCAGCAGCAAGTCCTAAACTGAACAAGGAAAAGCTGAAGCCCGGGGCAGTTCTCTGCCTAAATTAAAATAAAAATAAATTGGACACAGGGAGTCATGTCTGAGCAGCAGCTCTTCTCCCTCCTTCAGGTTTCTGCCCTGGCCTTACTCGCAACCTCCATCTGAGCACAGCTCAGGGCCATTAGGACCAATTCCATCTGAGTGCTATGTACCTTCAAGTCCATTTTCTCCCTGGCTTCTATTTTTAAAATTGCTTTATCTTAGATGAGTATTTTGCCCTGTGCAGTGTCAGGCTGCCATTTGGTCTGAACGCGTCCCTTCCCTGCGATAAGCATCCCGCTGAGCACAGACACCTCCCTGAGGGCTGCACTCAGCCGTCTGTGGGCTCTGAGCAGAGGTCCTGTGTCACCTCCTGTCCCCGTGTCCCAGGGGAACATCATGGGCTGGGAGAAAACACCCCTGGGACAGGAGGGCACAGCATCCCAAAACAAACTGAGGAACTGACCCTGCAAACACAGACTGGAGAAAGTGTCAGACTGCCCCTACACGTAGTGCAGTCCCTCCATCCCAGCCCCCATAGCACCTCACATGCCTCACAGCACCACAAGCCACCCTGGAGGGCTCGGCACACCTCCCCAGTAATTGATTTCATTAAATATCTGATGGTCTTGATTCATCTTCAGGGGACACATTCAAAAAACTATGTCAAGAAAATATGGCAAAAAAGATTCACAGAGAGCACAAACACAATTCAATTGAGAAAGATATTTTCTCCTAGCTGTGTGTTTAAACTAAACCTCATTATTTTTTGTTATTTTTAATCTGTGCCATATTCATTATAATCTAAGTGACAAGACTTAACACTCTCCACAAAAACAGTGGGAAAGACAAAGAGCACTCTTTGCTCATTTTGCTAGCTCAACCATACCTGTATAATGGCATAAGAAAAAACTTCCTTTTCTAAACCCAACACCATCTTATCTCAAATTCACTCTGGAGATTAAGATCAGCTGTCAGAGCAATTTCCCAGACTGCTTAGGAGCTGAGAAAGGAACAGTGGAGGGAGGGAAGAGGTAGAAACACACATTTATCACTAAATAAAAAGACATTAAAAAATAGCAGTTAAAAAAAAAAAACTGGCGAAAGGAAAAAACAAAGCAGTGTGCATAACTAAAACATCACCTCAAGATGTATGCAATAATGCACTGCATCGAGGTACCACAAAAGAGCTGGTTTGCCCCCACAGAACAGCTGATACGTTTGAGAAACTCACAGGACTTGCTTGCATAGCTGACAGAACGCGGCTGGCTGGCTGCTGCAGCATTTCCTTGCTGCCTGATGTGTGTGCTGCCACCAGGAGAGCTTCCCAGCTGATGCCAGCTGTGCTGGGGCTTTCCCTCTGCCCGGCTGGGGGTCAGCAGTTGAGGGCAACCATCAGGGCAGGCGCTGCACACAACCAAGCACAGCGTTACAGCACCGCGCAGCTCGGAGACAACTGCAGGCTTCATTTCAGTACATGCTCTTATCATAAGCACTGCAATGGAATGCACGTTTTAGCAGGTGATTATCATCTCCCTAACAGATGGATTTCTTAAAGAGCAGTGGGTGCTTTGCTCGTCTCAAGCAGGACGTTACAGAAGGGTTATCGGCCCCACTCCTCGGCGCTTTTGTGTGTAGAGGTATTTATTTTCTTCTGAAATATAAGAAGATTCTTTCTGAGAAAATAAGCATAAGACTTGGAGGCCTTTTTTATAATAACAACTTGATTCTCCAACAAAATGCATTTACCGACAGCGAGAAAAACTGTAAAGATTCCTTTCACTGCTTCATGGACTTCAGGCCCTCCAGCTTACCATCTCACCAAAAGCATCCCTGAGGATGGAAGGGACCTTGCAGCAGCCTCCAGCCCCCTCCAGCCCCACAGCCCCCTCTCAGCCAGGGCAGCCCTGGGTGCAGAAGGAGCGGAGCACTTGGGGCCGCCTCTCCATCCCCACCTACTTCTCTTTGGGAGTAAAGTGAGAACCAGGCGTGAGTCCTCCAGGACTGAGATGCCATCATGGTTGTGGAGGCAGACTGAAAATTAATTTTTCGTGTTAGCCTGAAGAACGGCGTGTTCAGTACACAAATCTCTATAGCTGTGACACCAACACCGTACTAAAGGAAGTGTTTGCAAGTACTGGAACAGGTGCAGAGCTCCCAGTTTGCTGGAGCTGCTGGGGAATCGAAGCACAGGAGCATACCTTCCTGATCTGGAAAAGATTCCCTATATCAAAGGCACAGGCACAGTACAAAGACAATTCCCTGCATGTCGCTAATGCTCTGACATTCTCTGTACTGTTTTCAGACAGAAAAACTGCGAGAAGTCATTTAATTAATTTTTACTGTCAATATCACTTCTGTGCACTCAAATTCTGCAGCAAAATTACCTTGTTTAGAAATTACAAAAACATCTCTATCGGTTCTGGATTTTATTTATATGAAGATTATGACTTCCAGCCAAATCTGAGTTGACAGTTTCCCTTTAGTTTTTGACTTATTCCTACCACATGTTACTGAACGGGATTTGGATCCCTTCCTGACGGGACTCCATCTCAGTGGGGTCAGCATGGGAAATGATTGGGCATTCTGTCTTTTCTCTATTGCTGCAGAGCACCAGCACCACTAGAGCCGATGGCCATGTCACGCCATCCACGTTCTTACACCCTGCTGTTACATTCAAGGCACCAAGAGAGCTGATGAGCATTCAGCCACCCATTGAGCCAGTCCTTGTGTTAACCCATCTTGCTCACCCCTCCACTATGGATTTCCCAAGAGAAACAACTGTGTAAGGAAATCTGATGTCCCAACGATCACAGGCCTGGGGAACGTACCCATTCCCAAAGGGAATAAATATCAAGCAAAGCAGGCAGGCTGAGCAGCCCCGCCAGCACACAGCCCCTGCAGCTGGCCCTCTTCTGCCACAGCCCCGACCACCCTGCACCAACTGGTGCCTCTGTATCTCAATTTGCATTTTATCTGTGATCTTCTTTTAACGAGGTCATTTGCTGTTGTCGCTGGAAATAGAAACCCGCCGCAGCGCTTAAGACAAACTCTTTTTTCATGGAAGAGAACCTGCTGTTGTCCTGTTGGTTCTGGTATACTGAACAAGCCAAGGGCTATGGATGAAAATTCTGCAAAGATATGAACTCTGCCAGTCGCCAGGCACTGCAATACATCTACAAAGGAATTGCACTCCGATTGTGCTGCGTGTAAAAATACCATGCATATAATTATGAGGCTGAATTTAATAACATTGAAACAAATCTCCGTTCTGATGAATGCATAATTACTGTTATTAAAATATTTATGAAATAATAAATTTATTAGAAAGCCTTCTGCATAAGAGCTTGCAGAATACTGCTCTACACGACTGCTAAAATGGCAGCAGAGAAAACAAGCTGGCAAGGCATGAACCCAAGCACTTCCCTCTCAGATAATACAGGCACAAAGGTTTCCTGAGATTCCTCTCCAGAACTTGGAGTGCCAGAATAATAAATTCTCAATTTCCTATTTTCTTCCTCTGCAAATTTGTCAGTTCTTTCCACAAAGGCTGTTGAGGAAGCAAATGCCTTGCAGAGTTTTTGTTTGGTTGTTGTTTGTTGTTCTTGTTTAGAAACTGGAAAAGCACCACTGAAATGACACAGAAGTGAGAACAGCCTCCAGCACTCATCTGGACCATCAGTGGTTTAGGCTTTAGATGAGCCTGAATCAGACAGAGGCATTTCCCAGGTCCCAGCTGACTGTTAAGCTCAAGGAGAAATCTCTCACCAAAGAACTCACAAAGTCTAGTTTTTGGTACCTAACTTCCAACAAAGAAGAAAAGCAGAAATCTTGCTTCAGAAGGATACCGACTGCATCTTATGTTGCACTTAAGCCTCATCGCCTGCTGTGAGAGTGCAGTCAAGACAAAACCAAGGAAATTTCCAGCACAGAAGATAAAAGCCACCTATTTAGGACAAAAACACCTGTTTCTTAGTCACTGGCTTTGATATTATAGGTTGGTCTCTGATTATTCTTGTTTTAGGAGGCCTTCTGGAACCAGGGCAAAGAGAAGCTTGAAGATGCCCCAAGGAATTAGATGGGCTTTCATCCAGCTGCCATCCCACTGACATCCGCCAGTGCTGGATGGACTCTCCAGAGAAAATGCTGGAAAACTGTACTAAGAGAAGCATGTGCTAAGAGAAGCAATCTTCAGATTTATAGTCCCATTTATTTATTGGCACTCTTCTAAGAAAGGTTAGGATTAGGTCTGTTGTGTATGATAGTAATAAATGGCCGCTATAAATATCGCATATGGGGATGTATAGTCACTTTTACCCGTATCTTCTCCATCTGAAATTTAGTTTATGAACAGCAAGATGACTTTTCCATCTAGCCCCGGAAAGTCTCTGTGATACCACAGTCACATTCCTCGTGCCTACAGCAATACAGGTGTGCAATCTGACAAAGGAAGCAGAGGTAGGGGTTGTATCGAGCCACGCAAGGAGAACCTGGATCACAGTCATTTTTCAGTGCAGATCTGCAGCTTAAGGCTTTGGCTTTGTCAGCAGTTGTTATACCCACAAGCGAAAAGGCAAAAACAGTTGTAAAACAGTGAAAGCAAGATCTAAGGGCATATCAGCAGCACGGAGTGGAGCAAAGGGACCACACCAAAGCCAAGTCCAGGCTATCTTGCTTTTGAACTGAAAACAGTTAGGCAGCTTCAGCAAGGCTGGGCCAGACCTCAGGATTCAGGCTTCAGACTGCCCCCAGCCAGCAGCCTCCCCGCAGGGCATCTCCTCCTGCCCCAGCTTCTTGCTGACCTTGGAACTTCCCATGCCTATCATGGGTTATGCTCATCTCCTGTCACCTCCAGGCTGGGCAGAAAACTGAGTGCAACCTGCTGCCTGTGCTGCTCAATGCCTTTGAGGTGGTTCTGTGTTACCAGAGCACACCCTTCCTCTACAAACCCCACACCCATGATTCATCTAAGCCCTGGCACTGTAACAGTGTGAGATGGGCACAGCCAAGAGCTGAGCAGCTCAGCAATGCACCCGCAGCAGCAGGAATGGAAGCACAGGCACGCTCCATCCAACCTGCCCCAACACAGCCTGGCACTGGGACTCACTGTTCCACCCAGCTCCATCCCTAAGCAGTGCTCTGACAGATGGCTCACTGGTACCTACAAAATGTCTAAAAAGCAATAAATAGAGAATATAGGTATATAATATGTGTGTTTACAAGATGACATATACACATAGGTATGTGGTCTAGTACCAGATCTGGAGGTTGGTGGCCCTGCCTGTGGCAGGGGGGTTGGAACTTTTTGATCCTTGGTGTCCCTTCCAACCCAAGCCATTCTATGATTCTATATTTATATAACACCTACATAAACAAACAGGTTCATACAGGTTAACAGAGAACCACCAAAATGAACAGAAATCCTACAACTCCCAACACTGCTGTAGCCTTCCTCCCCCAGTGGGTCAGATTTTTACCAAATCCAGTGCTGTCTGACATGCCCTACATGTGAGGTTGTATCCGTGCCATGCAGCTCAAGGCCCCCAAATGAAGGTCTCCCAGGCCTGCTTTTCTATCCAGATCGAGGCCAGGCACTCTGAGTGCCTGCCATGCTCTCAGGCAGAGGATGGTGATCTCTAATGAGAGGCACCTCACAGGCCTTTGGCACGCTCCCCAAGTTCATTTAAAAACACTCCGAAGTGCGGTCCTGGCTTGCATTTCCATGTCAGCAAAGAATACAAGGATATCAGCTTCTCAACGCACACATCCGTACAGCATGCTAATGCCTCCCCGAACATCTCAAATGACACAGCAAAAGCATCACTTATCTCAATAGGAACTAAACGGCATTACAGGGACACCAGGCAGAGCTGCTGGAGCTGTAACAGCAGCAGGCAGGTGGTGTGAGTGGACGTGTCCGACCCTCAGAAAGGGACAGACCCAGGTGAAGGTGACCGTCACCCTCACCCCACTGCAGCACCCTGCACCCAGCCTGGGTGCACACTTTGTCTGAGCCCTGGCCGTGCCGTAAGAGAGGCATTCACGTGACAGCCCCGAGACATGGGGGCACAGCAAGAGAAAAGTATTCAGACTGTGCCCGATGTCCATTGGTGTCATCTGCTCTTCTCAGAGCAGTACAGCCATCTGGTAGAAACTCGAGCTGTGCAGGTAGGAGAGCTCCTCCAGCAAGCTTCAGTCCATGAAAGAGCCTGCGTGGTGTCTGTGCATGAATGACCACTGCCAGGGGCCGGGGCTGCCATGTTTTAATGTGGTCATGCTTGACTGCCCCTCCTACTGGCAATTAATCATAATAGTTCTATTGCCCTTAGCTGAAGGGTTTTCAGGACCTCGTGAATCATCAGTAGCGTGGAAGGCTTTGAGAAATACTTGTTTTTCTTCAGAATTCTCTCTGCCTGGATGCCCATTCCACCACGCTAATGACCCGACTATATTGGATACCACGCTCTCAAACAGCTTTAATTACATGCTTCATATCTTCCAATATTATGATAAAATTCACCATAGTCCTATGTCTGGGACAGTCATCATTGTCACTCATTGAGATTAATTTGCGTATCGCTATAAATAGAAGTAACAACATCTGACATTATGATGCAGAATATTGCATGAGGTGGTTTTAACGCCTCCAAGCAAAACTCATTTAATAAAATAAAATGTAGAATAGAGTACACATAGTTTTACAGTATTAGGATTATGAGACTCGAAACCAGATCAATATTTCTTTCATAAGAAAATAATGCCTTGAAACGATCCCTCCATTTCTCATTCCAAAGAGGTCACCTTCTTTCATTTCAAAGAGCGAACAGGGAATCACACAAAGGCACTTGCTGCATGCATTGCAACCTTACCAACCCTCACCGACCAGGCTGCCCCTGCAGCAGCCCAGCTGCCTGCTGACCCTTTGCTCACATGAGCAAACTCATCCTTACACCTCTCAGCATGGAGAAGCGTCCATCCCCTGGCAGCACCACTCTGCTTCCAGCTGCCTCCATGCATTCCCTTCTACCAGAATCCTATGAAGCAGCACCTGAAGCGGGATTAAGAGCTGAGATTATTGCTAATGCTTAACTTTGCCTTGTCAGGAATATGATTTTTACCTACAGAATACAGCGTAATACATTCATGATGCCTCCAACATACCACTAGAAACTCCACATGGAAGAAAAGTTGTTCTTGACACATAGATTTTCCAGCACTTTTGAATTACACAGAGCAAATAAGACTTCACATCTGTTAAACGTAGCCAATTATTTAGGTAACAATAAAACTGCATGGACCAGCTTGCTGGCAGGCATTAGGTGCATCAGTAGCAACAAGCACCAATATTTAGAGATTGAAGGAAATTAGAGCTTGCCAAGAAACACAGAAGCCTTTTAATTTTTTTTGAAAGTTTACCCTCTCCTATTTTCAGCTTTCCTTGAAATTCACTGAAAGTAACCACAAAAAATAGTTCTCCTCAATCTTTTAAAAATTGCATCATTGCTCCATTCACTAAAACCAGCAGCATCTTACTGAAAGTTAGGAGAAACAGCAATGAATTGGCAATGAGTTCAAGGCCTATCATTAGCACTAGAGAAAAACAACGCTACGGCATGCTGAGTTCCTCCCAGTGAGAACCCAGGAGCCCCACGGGGTACAGTGCAGGAAATTAGCCCTGCCCCAGGAATGAGCTCCTTTAGCCCAGCAGGAGGGGCTCTGCTGGGGCCTTTGGGGTTGTACCCAGGTCCTACGCAGACACCAACATCTGGGCACACGTGATGCAAGTGGGAAGCTTGAACCAAGCGATGGGGAGAGCAAGAAAACTCTTCTTGTGGAGTGAAGGAGACTGTAGAAGCTGATCGGATTAAAATCATCTGGAAATGACACAAACACACACTCCCAAGCAATTCTCACATGGCTCTCACAATCCTCCCTTGGCAATGCTGGCCCACCAGAGCAGGACCTGGTGGCCACTGAAATGCCACACGCGAGTCCCTGAGGCCAGCTGTGATCCAGCTGCAGCCCAGCCACACAGGCAGCCCCAGTGCCCCAGCAGGATCCACCCTTGGGTTTCACTGGGAAAGGCACAACCCCCTTCTAGGGAAAGAAGTGCCCAGCTCAGAGCCGCGCTTGTAAACTGTATTCCTTTCTAAATAATCTCATTTCTCCTGTGTCTGCAGCAGAAAGCAGGCACTGCAACTTTCATCCTTCTCACTTAGTACTGAGGCACCCGCAGAAGGAAATACAGTAAAAGCACCCAGGGGATATAAAGGAGTTTCAATTTACACTCTCAATCTAGTCGTACACCTTCATCCCACTCTGTTTTCTAAACTGTTTCCTGAAGGGGCACAGTAATGTGTCTTATGGGCCACAGGAACCATCACTGATGTAAAGCAAAAGGCATTCAGATGAAGAACAGCTGCTGATTGACTATTTAAAACTACATCCACTGAGGACAGAAACCTGGAGCAGTAATTAGTTCATTATTAAAGCCCGTAATGAGAAGTCTGCAGTTCTAAGGGCATCCAAAGATGAGTTTTCCAGTATAAAAAAGAAAAGAAATCGGTGTGCTGATTCTCTCCACACTTCATGGTTTAACTCATAGAAGATATGATACATCTGGCATTGTTTCAGCATAGTTACTGAATTTCATGGAGTTGAATTCACAGGGAAACCTATGACACTGTAAAGTAACAATTTATTCTTTTACAATGTGAAACCAGCAGCCTAAAAAACGCATCGCCTTGAAATCTCCGGTGCGTTTAGAAAGAGCTTCCCAAATTGTTTGTCTTATTTTTAGAGCAGATATTTAATTTACAATCTGCACACTGCTTATCTCATGCTCTCACAGAATTGTAATGTGAAGAAGTCACCCTACTTGACACACTTCAGTATTTATGCCTTTATCTCCATGCTCTGCTGCACGCATCGCTCCTCCTGTTGCATCCATGCTGCACCCTGGCAGAGATGACGCAGCCCTCTTCCCCAAATTTGCAGCTTAACAAACATTCCCAAACGACATTCTGCAGCGTCCTAGAAAAATCTATGACGAGGCATCACCTTCCACGCAGCAAAGGAAATGCAACTTCTTGCACAGAAGCCCACAGCCTTCAGCAAGGCAGCGTGAGGACCGTGACGGTTCCAGCCCACAGCTGCAGCGCCCAGCAACGCTGCCCGGGGCTGGATGGGAACGTCGCGGTCTCCCCACCCCACTTCTGAGAGGAGGAAATGAAATAACAACGAGGTGCTAAAAGCAAAGCATTCAGCTGGAGGCACCCCCATCTCCATCCCTTTCACAGCGAGTCACGGTCAGGCCCAGGCTGCTGCCTTCAGAGCGGCACGGGATGCTCCCAGCAGGATCAGGGCTGCTGGTGGGATGCTCCCAAACATCTAAACTAAAGCATCTTGCTTGAGGTCCGCACAAAACCGACAGCAAAACCAGACCTCGAATTCCGGCTGATAGACATCTTCCTTCCTTTAAATCCTGTGCACGGTTGCATCTCTCATCAGCTGTAATTGTGGAAGAGAAATCCTCGTGCACTTGGCCTTTGGAAGCACACTGCCCTCCCTGGCAGCACCTGCACCTGTCACAGAACGACCTGCACATCCCCTGTGCCCCACAGAGCAGCGACCCGCTCCATCACACAGCCACAGCCGGGGAGCAGCATCCCTCATGGGGCTCAGCCCTTCCCCAGGCTCCAGGCAGAGCCCTGCCCCAGCCCACCCCAGCTGCTCCCGCTGCAAGTGCCACTCAGCTCCAAGAGATGCAAGCAGGACTTGTCCTTTGATCACACAGAATAAACCGGCATATCTTTGCATGTTTGTTTTTTTTTTCTTCTTTTTTACCAAACAAAAGCTTCCACAAAGCTTCTAACAGTAATGGCACAGATGAATTCAAGTCAGAGGACCTCACTATAGCTTTCCCTGCTGCTGCACCTGTTGGCATTGGCTAGAGATGCTCCCAGAGCTCTGTGCTGTATCAGGGACAGACGGGTGAGCTGCACGCATGGCTGCTGCAATTCCATATGCAGAGAGCAAAAGGAATGGCCCAAGCCCTACCCCTCCTGCAGAGAAAGCCCATAAGCATCAGTAGCTGCCTGAGGAAACCCCGCTGTGCTCTGCGTGGGTTATACCCATTTCTTTCCCCACACATTGAGGTACAGCGTGAGTACTTCGGTTCTCTTCCAAAACACTGTCAGAGAAATGCAACCACCAGTAATGTCTCTTTGCAGAAGCCTCCACAGATGGAAGGAGACGCTGGGGAAAAGGCAGCCTATGCACAAAACCAAATGTCTGGGAGCCCCCACCCCCTCACCACAGGGTCAGCAAATGCTGCAGGGACCTACGAGAGCTACATGGGAAGCAGAAGCGAATGCATTTTAGCAAGCGTGCAGGTTAGTAAGTTTGTTGCTGTGTATCTTTCCAGTACCTCGTTGCTTCTCACTCCCCACACAGCTGCACTCTGTCGCTTAACAGGTCCTCTCCTGCTCCTACCTCAAAATTCTTATTATTTCTCCCTGGCTGGGACGTGCTCTGAACTGTGCTTTGAAGGATGACAAGGATGAGAGTTCTAGCAGTTCTAGCACACAGAAAATGTGCTTAAAGCAGGCAGAACCAATCTGCAGATACATAGTCAGAGTGATCTCTCAGCGTGCACCAGTTCCTGCATTCTGGATGATTTGAATAAAGAGCAATTTGGAACAGATGCTTAGTCACAATATGTTAAAATGTTTAGAGATATATAAATATCGCTACGTGCAGGAACTGCTCAAATGCCTCATTTTCTGCAAACTCCCTTATGTAACATCAACAGATCTCGCAGGTACCGTGGTGTTACAGGAGGGCTCGGAGCGCCCGGGCTTCCCTTCCCAACGGGATCTCAGCGCCCAGGATTCGCCGTGGCTGCGGCTCGGTACCGACAGCTGCCGGCCCGCTGAGCCATCCTCCGGCACAACTTCGGCCCCGGTTCGGGGGAAGCGGGACCGCAGCCCAAGGAGGGCTGTCGGCAATGCGAGAAGTGCGGAGCGAAAGGAGCGCCGCGCAAACAGCAGCCTCCGGAGACAGCATCCCAGCGCCGGTACGGCCGCGCAAATTGCCGGGGATTCAGCGCACCGCAGTCTGCCGGGCGGGGGAGGAGAGCGAGGAAAAAAGAACCGCGTCCTTCGTGCTCTCTGGGAAGAACGGACAGCACCGAGACCAGAGCGACCGGGCAGGTTCCGCACCGCGCCGGGCGGCTGCCCCGGCCCCGGGGATGGGGACGCGAAGCGGCGGTGGCTGCTGACACCAGATGGGCTCTGTCGGGAAAACCTCCACAAGTTTCCAACCGGGAAAAGCGGGGGATATCTCCGCCCGCTGCAAAAAGAAAAAAAAAAAAACCATACAAAATAATAAAAATAACCCCACCAGCACCTTCCGCGTGCGAAGGCGGAGGATAGGAAGCGAGAAACTCCGCCGCTCGCGATGCATCTGGTGGCGGTGCTGCCGCTGTCCCCGCGCTGCGCAGCGCCCAGAAACGGCGGATCCCCTGGGGGTGGGGGACGAAGCCCCCCCCCCGGTCCCCGGCCCGGCCGTACCCCGCCGCCGAGCCATATTTCTCCCTAACGCAAACCCATCTCAATCACCGCCTTTATTTTTTCCTCTCCTCCTTTCCCTTCACGGATTGCTTCTTGCAAATGGGGCGATAAATCCAGAAAGTGCCACGCTCCGTAGAGAAGGGAGACGGGGGAGGATGTTGGCATAGCGGGAGCGGCTGGGAGGGAAACGAGAGGCTCCGGAGGGGAAGCGAACGAAGCACCTGAGGGGCGCCGGCAGAGTTCGCCTCCGCCGCGCGGCTCTGCACGGCTCGGTTCGGCACGGCTTGTTCGGTTCGGCCCTCCGCTACCCGGCGCCGCGCAGCCCTACCTGGAAGAGCCGGAGGATGTTGGCCACCATAATAGACACGGAACTTCCCGACGCCCCGATCACTCCAACTACTTTCTCCGGCTTGACGAAGACGGGCGGCTCCCCGTTGGTGCACCTCACGTCGGAGGTGTCCTTCTGGATGAGCGCCTGCACGAAGGTGAGCGACTGCTCCAGCGCGTAGGTGTCTCGGGAGCAGGTGTCCAGGATGCGAGCGCCCAGCGTGACATTGGGCAGCAGCTCCGGATCGCTGTTGATCTGGTCCAGGGCGTAGAGCATCGCTTCCAGCCTGTGGATGCCGTTCTCTTTCTTAATGTCCCCGCAGGGCACGCCCGGGGGACCTTTGGCGTGGACAGGGAAGAGCCCCCCCAGCGTGATGTCCCCCTCCAGCCGGATGGAGTGCGGCGCGTACATCTCCTGCCCCAGGGCCGCCTCGGAGAGCAGGAACTCCAGCAGGCAGCAGGGCAACTTCACCAGAGTCAGGAGCCGCAGCAGCCTGCCCAGGCGGAGCATGGTGCTGCCGGTCGTCCCCGGGCGCTGCCCCGCGCCCCCCTGCGCCTTCATCCGCCCGCCGGGGCGCGACGCGGGGCTCGGGGCGGGATGCGGGGCTCTGGCCGCTCCCGCCCGCCGCTGCCTCCGCCGCGCTCCGCGGCAGCTCGGCACAAGGGAGCCGCGCCGCGCCGCTGCCGCTTTAAATGGTGGCCGGGGCCTCCCCGCCCCCCGCCCCCTCCGCCGCCCCGCCCCGGGGCCGCCGCTGCGCAGGATGCGGCCGAGCCGGGGCCGGGCGTGGAGGCGGTGCGGCCGCGGCAGCTCCGGCGGTTCGGCCTCGCGGGGCTACAGGTGGAGGAGCGCGGTCCGACGGAGCCGGCGATGGACGGGCAGCGCCGGGGACGTGCGGAGCTGGGGATGGATGGGCAGAAACGGGGGCGAATGGGCAGAGCCGAGGGCGCGCGGAGCCGGAGCAGCCTCGCTCCCCGGGTCCGGGAGCCGGGGCAGGGCGGGCGGGAGGCGAGCGGAGCCCCCGCTCTTCGAGGAGCCGCGGCCAGCCCGGCCGCGGCAACCGGAGCGACGTTCCGGCCAGCCCTCGGCGTCAAAGCGGAGAGCCCGGCTCTGCCATGGGAGCGCATCCTCCTTGCCGCTAATACCGGTGGAGCCAGTGAGGAGAAGGAGGAGTTTGGATGTAACCCCATATTCCCGAAACAGAAGTAATGCAGCTGATCTCATGCTTTTGTTTTTTAAGAGCTCCAGACCCATTTTGTCCCGTGCACCAAGATTTCAAGGATGCTAGAACATCTGGTTTTGTCCCATTCAGCCCCAAACTGTAATAGCCAAGGAGATGAGACCTGTTGCTGTTCTGTGCTGAGCAGCAAATCCACATCCTGTCCCTTCCCAACTCGAGAGTAATGCAAAATACAGTTCTGATGTCTGGTTCCTGCCAGGCCAAGCACGTATTTTTGAAAACAGTCTTTCATTCCTTCTGCACAAACACTGGGTTAAGCAGAACTGCTGTTCACCATCCTGCCTGCTCCAGCTGCAGCCCTGATGTGTTCCCCCCACAGCTGTGGGCCTGCCTCCATTCCCATTTTCAGCCTTTTTCCTCTTCCCTGTGTCCACTTGGCAGAAGTTACTGAAACCAGGTTTTCCAAGGAGTTGCTCCTCAGTTTCACCTCACTCACATATTCCTCAGTGAGGGAGGGTGCGTGGGGAACAGCAGCAGAACTGGCAGATATAGCAGGTCCAGGGGTTTTGCAGCAGGGCCAGGGTGTAACAAAGATAACCACCAATAAAAGCAGCTGGAGTTCTCAGCCAGAAACTGTTCTGGGGCCTTTGCACCAAAATATAGTTTTTCCATGGACTGAAAAATCTCATTAGAGACAATTTCTTAGTAATTTCACTATTGTGATCTACTCGTGCCATCGCTCGGCCTGTATTTATCAGTTTTATTCCTCATACAGGGAAAGCACAGCCACGCTGCCTCAACAGATCAGCACTTGCCCTGCAGAGCTCACAAAGGACGGGGCCCTCAGGGTCAGACACCCCTCATCCTCCAGCCCCACCAGCCAGAGCCAATGCCAGCAATGCCCACACGCATCTCAGCTCTGTGCACGGGCTCAGCTGCTGCTCAGTGTGTCAGCAGTTCCTCCCAAACCATTCCTTGATAACATCAGCCTCAGCCCCTTTCACATCTCAATGTGTGTGATTGAATGTAAGTAAGCTCTTCAGTGCCTATTTACCTCTTGGCCACTTGAAGCTCCTCATCCAGAGTCTTTGCTGTATTTATTATCATTAAAAAATCCAACTCTAGTGGCTGTACAGGAGAGGTTGCAAGCACGACTCAAGCTTACCTTAAGTGCTCAAGCTTCAGAAAGAATTTAAATATCAACCATCTTTTCCAATAGATCACATTGTTCTGTGGGATGCTACTATATGAATTTAGAAGTTTTTTTAAGTTTTATTTTTTTTTCTTTTCTATTTTCTTTTTGGCAAACCCGTGCCTCGTTTCGCAGGAAGCTGCCTCATCAATTTGAGAGCTTTCTTGCTTTTTAACCTTTTATTTTTTTTTTCCTTGGGCAAATCCACAATTACATTCAACATGTTTATCCTCTCAGAATTGCAGAAAACCCATCTGCCGTCTACTCCATGGTTCTTTTCATCACACCCTGCTTACCTAAAGAATTAGTCTATGTATTCCACAGCAGATTCCCTGTGGGAACAAAGAAAATGACACACTTGATCAAGGTAGACCTGGGATCTGTCCTAGCCCAATATCTTGCCTTGGAAGCAGCAGATGCTGCAGAAGAAAAGACAGGAGCTCTGCAGCATGCAGATGCCTTTAATCTGCTCCTACCATAAATCTCACCCTGAATCTCATATATAGGAATTGGTTTAAACCATGAAGCATGAAAAATTATTTTAATTGCATTCCAAATTTTATCTAGTCAGTCATTACTCTGGATATTCTAGATATCCATAAACACACCCAGTCCCTTTTCCACTTGGTTTCAATGGCACCTGGTGGTAACAAATACCACCGTTTGATTGGACACTGCCTGAAAAAAGTCCTGCTTTTGCCAGTTTTCTGTTTCCTGCTTTGTTAAAGTAGTCAGTAACCTCCCCTTATTGTGCATGTTCTCCTTCCACTGCATGCAGTTTTCTACCTACATTCGTTCCGGTGCTTGCAGAGATGAAACTAAAGCCAATAACCCAATCACCTGCATATCTGTGACTGCCATGATTTACTTTGAAGGAACTTGTCATTTGGTTTGGATTACTGAAAACCTGGAGGTGAGACAACGCCGGCTAAATACCATCTTCAACACGTCACTCACATGTCATGACATATCACAACATAGCTGTGCTTCAGAACCCGCGCTGCATGGCGGCCCCTGCCCTGCTGGATCTAAAAAGCATTTCTCCTCATCACCAGAACGGTTCTCCTGCGCAAGGATTCAGCCCCTGGTTCCTCAGCATACATTACGTTCTGTCCACTCCAGGCTGAACTTTCCCACTCTTAAAGCTGTCAGCGAGGATTTAGAGTTACAACATACTAAATCACGTTAAACTTGTATCCTAATCTGAAATGGCTCTCAGAAAGCAATGTTATTACGGTAAAGCCGCAGAGTGACAACGTATATATTTAATGGGAATATTGATAGAAGCGTATTTTTATTTTTCCACTGGTGGGAAAGTCGTTTCAATGTTATGCTTAGTATTTCACCTCATAATTAGTCATTCTTGCGCTACATCAAACTCCCAGCAAAAGTCACTCTCTGAGCTCCCAGAGAGCGGCGAATGCTTTCTTTAGATGCCCTAATTCAGTGCTGGAGCACTGTGCTCACATAGGAGCAGGTTGTAGGCCCGGCGTGATAGGAATGAAGCTATTCCATTTCCGTCCCTGAAAGCAGCAGGGGAGAGGAGGGCTGCAGGGCGCTGCAGAGCACAGGAGCACTGCTGTCCCTGCCCCACCTCTGGGGATGCCCTCTGCCTCCCACCAGGAAGGTTTGCTTCACAAAGAAACCAAAAGGAGACATAAAACAGGACTTCACAAACATCCTATCCCAATCCTTTCAGCAATGGAATTTGTTTAGTGGTTAAACTAGTGGTTAAACACACGCAAAAGCAGAGTCACAAACATTTCTTAACTTGTCTGTCAAATAAGATCAAGGATTCGGCCAAGTTGGTACCGGATAAGAAAAGTCATTGCCAGAATGATATCAGCGTCCTTTGGGGAGCAGCACCATTTCCATCACAAGAGGACCTGACCCGCATCTACTTTCAAAGAAGCTGTATAATTAAATATTGCTTTTATGTGGGCAGCTGGCAGGGTGAGCACAAAATCGCGTTACGACAGATCCATGGAAGCAAAACAAAGAGCTGTGGAAAAGCAGGAGAGAGAAATAAGACAATATTTCACATCTTGGTAATGTAGCATGCTGCTGCCGTGCATGGTTGGAGGTCATTTTGAACAACTGTAATGGACATGGTACAAGCAATTAATTTGTTGGGTGAAGTCAGTGTTGGGATGGCAGCCAGAGTGCCTGCTTATCTGGTGTTTGGAAAATAATGAATTTTTGGAGCAGAGGCTCCCGAAAAATCCTGATCCTTAACTCAGTGTTTGGCTGTAGCTGTTTACAAAGAGAAAATGTCAGCGCAGTGCTGGCTGCCAGGGAGGTGGGGAGAGCAAATCCTCTTCAAGGATGCAGCGGCCTGGATCTTTTGGTAGATCTGGCCTCACGTAAAGTCAGATCTAGCAAAACGTGTGCATGTATTTATATTGTTATTATAAGCTGTTAGATTGAAATGTTGAATTTGTATATATTAAATATGAATTATTGATTGCATATTTATTATATGTGCATTAAGACTGTAAATATAGAATAAGTGTTAGGGGTTGTTCTTCATTCTGTGCAGAAATATGCACCTGGAACACAGAGCACCTGGTCGAGCACTCTGCAGTAATGCGTGACTGTGGTCCCATACAAAACCAAATGGATGGAGCAGTGTGGCTGATCTCAGCTCCCTCCTGGAGAAGAACATTTACTTGATGTGCTTTAAAAGGCCCACAGATTTACACACGCAGTTGTTTTCCATTTCCAGCCATCTCCTGGATCCTGCCTCCTCTGCACACACTGTTAACACTTGAGGAGGAGACCCCCCAGCTGCAGCCAACCTGCTGCACCAGAGCCACTGGGTGCCACTGCTGCATCCCCCCATTCGTCAGGGCTGTGAGCTGAGCCCTTCAATGGAGCACACTTAGAAAACTGAGTCACAGTGCAAGGGCTGGATGCCACCTTCCACGCTGCTGCACGGCTACAGTTAACGACGTTTTAAAATTAATACATTTTTGACCTATTTCTCTCCCAGTGTTTGAGCCTTTCCAGGCAAGCCTCCGTGTTCCCTGGCCGTGTAGGACACACATCCCCCCAAAGTGCCATCAGTACCTGTCCCATCGCTCTGAGAGCCTTCCAGGCATCAGAGGAGAATGAATCAATCAATTACGCAGGAGACACTTTAAAACTGTTCCTCTGAGGTGGCAAATATTTCAAAGAGGCAGCTCTATTAGATGGGCATTTCAGCCAAATCATTGCAATCCCTGCAATCCGCTGAGAACAGTAACTTCTCCCTCTCAAACACTCACTGTTATCTCAGTTTCTGATTTACTAGGAATATTCTGATTCACTTAATCCCCACAACACCTGCAATGCTGATGGAGTTTGCATGCTCTCAGGAGTGAGACCAGGTGGTTTTCTCCACCTGCCCAGGGCTGGGTGACGAGATGAGCCACCTGGCAGCCCCCAGAGGCAGCTCCAGGGGTGCAGAGCTGGGGTCCCCCATGGGAGGCAGCCGGGGGGGGGGGCAGACATCCTCCTATCTGCTCCTCTTCAATGTTACCCTCAAAAAGCCCCCACACTCACCTGAAAAGAAACGCCCAGGCTGCAAAATCAGCCTCTGGGAAAGCCAGTCACACTTGCTCCTTCCACCTACTCTGCACATGCTGTGATGGCATCCTTAATGAAGGGATGAAACGCTCCTTGCTTTCCTGCTGAGCCCCCCTCCCCCCCTCCCTGCAGCACTCAGCCCCCAGCCCCCCACCCACTGCTTGTTTAGGAGCAGTGAATACACACCTGCATGTAGGTTATGTCATGATTAACTTCACCTGTACGAAAGCAAGGCCAGAAAGGTTTTGTTGGTGACCTGCTTGCAGAGGGGCCCACCAGACCACATCATAATTAAAACTCACATTCAAAACCATAACCAAAACTGCATCTTCACCCTTCCTGACTTTAAAACTTACACCATTTTTGGTATTTACTTGTTTTTATTTAAATAAAGAGAATTGGCTTGCCGCACAACAGCAAGCCATATGTGCAATTTAATACATTTTCTCTTTGTTGATGATGATTTTTTTTTTAATAGAGTTACTGAAAACTCAATTCCGTACACAGAAGCATCACATCCCCAGGGGCTGCTAAAGAGCTTCACCTCTGTGAGCAGCTCAGACTGCCAGCTGCCCAGCACGGCTTGCTGTTAGCTAACTGCATGCACTGAGCCACCTCAGTCGCACCCCATGGAGCAAGGTGCCGTGATACCAAACGCCATCACAGCTGGCACTCATCTTAATTAGTTCTGACAAATCTTGATAATGAATCATTGAGGATATGAGTTAAGCATAAAAAAAAGCAAATAGCAAGGATCTTATGTAATTCTCCCTGTTCCGATGGCTGTAGAAATTGGGTTGTGAGGTTGTTTTGGAGCATTTTGTAACAGAAATCATGAGCGTTCTTTGCAAATCGGAAATCATTTTTAAGATCCCTTGGCTGTGTCCTTTTGATAGGGATGCAGATGCTTCCCCTTGGCTCCTGTGGTGTTGCTCCCAGGGCTGAATTTGTGTCTGGGTTGTGAGGTTTAGCACTAATGGGGGTCCCTGCCCCGTTCCTGATGGCACAGCCCTCCTTCCCCACCCGCTGCTCCTCTCCCAGCTCCTCTTGTCTGTCCATCACAGCCATATGAAAGCACGTTTAAACAAAATCAAGAAGTGCTGCAGGCTGTGCTCATCATTGATCCTCAGCTATTGAGATTTTCATGTCCCAAGTGGCAGTCTAGCAATTTCTGAATACTCCTTCTTCAAGATTTGCTGCATTTTCCACAGGAAAGAAAAATATTTGCTGTGTCTGAAAAGGTTCCATCCCTTACGCGCTAATGCTTTTTTTTTTCTTTTTTTTTTTCCTGGGATTCTTTGTTAGTGTAATTATTGAAATGAAATTTTTCAAATCTCATTTAGAGACTGGGAAAACATAGGTGCTCAATTTCCTCTCCCAGGAAATCCTGAGCTAATGAAAGCTTGCCAGGCAGGTTGCTGGAGCTAAACTGGTGTAGAAAGGAACCCCAAACAACTTGAAGCAACCGCAGAACAAAACCAAAATTCTCATACTAAAAACCCATTGGCCTGGAGCAGCAGGACACACACAGCTAAATTAATGAGATCAGAAGGATGCGGCTTCAGGCAATGTGCTCAGAGGTGCTGGGCTTGGGTGTAAAAGTAGGTGAGCTGCTTCCAGATCCAGCTCTGATGAGAACTGCCAGGCAGGCTGACAGGCTCAGACCTGATCCACTTCCACGGAGGTCGATGAAAACTCATTAATTTTAAAGATCAGACCATTAATTTGAAAGCCACTGACAGAGCGGCAAGAGCGGGTCTGAGGACCGAAATAACACAGAGGCAGAGGGCATCCTTGCAGCCTCCTCAGATGAATCCTGTAGCTGAGTAGAAGCAGAATGAGGTTAAATCCTTTAACCAGGAGACTGAGCACCCACAAGTGATACAGGAAGAGCATGCATTGAGCAACCATAGAATCATAGAATTGCTCAGGTTGGAAAAGACCTTCCAGATCATGAAGTCTAACCTCAGCCTAACCATAGTACCCTTACTCTACTGACCCGCTTCTAAATCATGTCCCTGGGCATATTTTATGCCTAAGAGAAAATGGATTTAATCCTCAGTTAGTTTAGATTCTTCAGGTCAACCAAAACAATCTTCCTGATCCAAATCAGAAATTTGCAACAAGAAATACTACCAGCTCTTGAAATGACTACAAGAAGGGATGTCAACGTGTAGATGGGTTATGTGTGAGCTGCACTGCAGTGGTTGCAGCCCGTGCTCCATGAGGACGGTGTACAGGGGCAGCTTGGCATGGAGGACCAGGACTGAGGAGCAGCTGTCCCTGCCCTGGGGCTGGCTCTGCTCTGGGTTGGGTGCCCATGGGGTGTAGCAGGGGTGCTGCTGGAGCATGTTTGTAGGCAACAAACAGAAAGTATTTTATTGCCATGTGAACAGTCGAGAACAAAATCTGATACAGATATTGGATCAAACCTTGTACTCTGTGGCAATCTAATTTTATCCGACATGTTGATTGCTTGCTCTTCATCTGCGGTTGCTGTCCCAAAGGGTGCCAAGTGAGAGAAGCTGTATTTTCTTTCCTTAAGAAGATGACAGAAAATAAATTCAGAAGAACACCCAAGAACAATGCGGGTTTTGTTATTCACCAGGCAGCTTCACAGAGGGGAAAATCTGGAGCTGGGTTTTTTGAGGGCCTCAACAAATGGTGGCACTGAATGTGATGGAATTTCATACTGCTGTTTTGAATTGTTAAGGTAATTCACAAAGTAAGGAGTTCTTCCAGCTGCACACAGCGCACTTTGGAAGGGATGCTGAGCTGGGCTGCTGTGTGCCACTGAGCATCTGTTAAATATCTGTTTAAATAAGGGACTGCAAAACTAAGGGATTTTCACAAACTTCCATACAAGTAACACTATGAACATTGGGTTAAGCCATCCCAGCAAGGAACAGCAGGTCAGATCCTGCTACAGGACAACTCAGTGAGTGCTGTCCCTGAAGCAAAGGCAGCCACGTCAATTCAAAGGGCAAGGAGATGCCTTGGGAGACCTGTGCTGGGCTGGAAAGCACATCTCCTGCTTGGAGATTGGTTGTCTTTCACCACAAAACGTCTGCTATGAAACTTTGTTCCCAGCTCAGCTCTATCAGAAGTGCAGTGTGGAGTCCCTGAGGTGCAGGTCAGGGACAAACAGGACCCTGAGTACTGACCTGCAGGTCATGGACTGCCTTCCATAAATATTTGTGTAGATGAATCCTGCTAATGGAAGATGAAGAACTGATGTGGATATTTACAGGACCAGAACATAAGGGTTAATTTTGTTGTAAACGTTTTAGAAAAGAAATGCATCCCACTAAGAAAACATCACAGGCACCATGTGCCAATTCAGTATTTCTTACCGAGCCCCACTCACGTGTAATGAATACAAACTTTGAAGTTGCTTAATTTCAGCAACTTTTTTTTCCTTGACCCAGATATAAACAAGCTTTTACTGTTGGGACATGAAATGTTCCCACAGCAGTACTCATTTCCCCATCATTTATTTCTGAGTTAGAATGGGGGAGGTTTTCTCCTTTCTTTCATTACCTGCACTGATAGTGTTCTGCATTACCTATAAGCTCAGAAGTTTTCTTCCATTCCTGGTCTGTTTCTCCATTAATTTAGGGTATAACTCTGGCTAAATCAAACTGAAGCTTTTAAAACATAAATGGTGGCTTAGGGTTGGCATTAGTAGACAAGAATAAATCCTCTTTTTATGACTTTTTTTTTTTTAATTAAAGGTAATTTAGTTTAAAGAAATAGAAAATGAAATTTAAAGAGTGATGTTGGAACATATGTTAATTTCAGGTAATTAATTTAATTGGAGGGACAGATGATGAGTGAGAAACAGCCCTGTCCGGAGTCCCAGACAAACACTTTGGGCTGGTTTTGTTAATTGATTCATTAGCATCTTTTCATTCTCTGCAGGGAAGAGAAATTAGGAAAAAAAAAAAAGGGGGTTTTAAAGAAAAGAGGAACCAGCGAAAGACAGGGAAAAACATGAAGTATATGAGGAAGAAAAGCATCCTGAGGTAGATATTTAATATAATTCCCTCAAATTGGAATTAAACTATTTTACCCACAAACTGAGTTTGCTCCCTGTTGATGCAAACTGGTTTCTTTACAAATTACTGGGCCTAAGCTTAACTTGAAATGATATTTCTTCAGGGCCACAGGGGAAGAACCAAAGATTCCCCTCCCAGTGAGGCTGATGGGGGTCCCTCGCTCGGTCTCCCCATGAACAGTGACCTCAAGCTCCCCAAAGCCAGCGCCCAGCATTCCTCTTTGCATCACTGAGGCAAAGCACAACAAAACCTCTTAGGTTTTTTTTTTTCGTGCATTTTCTTCTTAACTTTTCCATTCACACGCAGGTATTTCAGCAGTAAGTACGTTACATAAGGAAGTCCCACATCAACACTGGCAAGTGCTGCTGGTTGTGGGGGCGAGGCGTTAAGTGTGGCTGGGCTGATGCTGGCAGAAGGCTCACGGCTGTATGTGTGTGCATGGCCCCATGGCCAGAGGCAACCACCTGGTTACACGAGGTTTCTCTGTGCATCCATTTTATCAAGACATTCATTCCACACATGAATTCTGACTCAAACCCATAGATCATCAGCTTACCATCAGAGGAATGTTTTATAGTCGGCAAGATTAAGATGTGTTGAGCATTAAAGCTACATCCCTGGAAATCACAGTAACTGCTAACAATCTTTTTGAAATAGAGCAAATTACCTTTAGTTTTTACTGCCAGAGAGGAGAATGTCCATTTCCAAAATATGAATTTTTATTATCATTTTACCTCTCTCTGTTTTTATGAAGCAAAAGCTATGAAGTCATTTCAAACGTAAATTACTTGAAAGTTCTCCTTCCTAATTCCCACCAGAACTAAGCTCAGCTCCTCTAGATCAAAGTGTTTTGAAGTTCATTTTCCATGCCTACACCGAAACAATTATGATATTTTTCACATCTAAGGAACAGAGCCTGGAAATCTGAAGATCTGAACACTTTAGGACAACGGTCCCACCTTTACTGTGTCACATACTCTGCATTTTATGGATGAAATTCTCATTCAAGAGCTATAATTCCTTATTTAATTCATCTTTGCCTTCTCCTGAAATGTATACCTAGAAAAGCATTCACAGAAAGGTTGCAACCAACAGCGAAACCAACCACCCTAAAACCACCATCAGTTTGGGGCCCTTCCATCAGTTCCACTCCCATTGGAGCTCTGGGTGTTCAATGATTTCTCACTTTCATTCCCAATCTGCAAGTGCCCCAAATTCTCCCACATAACAAGCACTGGAAGCAATGCAGAGAGAGCTGCAAAGCTGCTGGATCTCTGTGAGAGGCAGGGAGCGTTTTGTCTAAAACGGACCTGTTCCAGTCAGCATACATCATGTGAATTGAGCTTTAAAACTCGAGCCGAGCTCGCAGCTCCCAGCTCCCAGCCCATCAGGCAGTACGTGGCGGGGCCATTCAGGGCCCCTGGGACCTGCGTTCACTTCCCAGCTTTCTGCAGCTTTCCTGGGTAGGGCCCTGGGGAGCAATCTTCTTCCTTCCCAGCACAGTTCATCTTCTGCACAGGAATAACATACCTGCTAATTCACACTGCTCTGGGAGACCAGGGCAGTAAAACTTGCAAACATATGAGAAATAGAAAAGCATGTAAATGTGATTCAAGCTCCATCTGAAGTTCCTAACTACAGTTTCTCTTCTTTCGCTTTCCCTGGCTAATGTTTCCCCAGAGCTGCTCTCCTGAGTTCCTTGTGCAGTCACCAAACTGCCCGCATTTCCAGGTCAGCAATCCCCACTTTACTTCCCTTATGGAGAAGAGGGGTTACACCGTTAAGATACAGTCTGTAGTTGTTTCATGTCCGTGACATGACTGAATGAGGAGCTGTACTGGAAAAGGTCTCTGGGATCAGGACAAAGCAACAGTCAGCATTTACAGAAGGCAGGAAAGTCTGTTTACAAAGGGCAACCAGAAGGTTTGAATGCTTTAGCAAAGTGACCACAGAGCAAACAAGCACAAATCAGTGCCGTGTTGCTGGGTTTGGGAACTCGGTGTTGTCTCCAGTCTTCTGTCCCCAGGGAACCACGAGGCTGCTGATAAAGGCTTGGTTGGTAAATGGCATCAGTGCTGCTTCTTAATGCCAAGGCAACATGAATTCACAGGAAACATTCTTTCAAACTGATGAGTTTCTTTTCATCAAGAAAATTGGCTGGTGAAGGTGGCAGTGCTGAGCACAGGCTTTCGTAGTTGCGTCCTGCGATGACTAAGAAGGTATCTGACAAATGAAGATACATTTCAGACAGCATACGATGCACAGCTGAGTTTTTGAAAGAGCCCACATCTCCCAGGTATCACAGACATGGCTTTTGGAGGAGCCACTCCCATGGGATGGGTGGGCTTGGTAGCAAGGCTGCTGGCATAATGGTGTCACGGTGCTGGTGCCCATAATGGTGTCACAACACTGATGCCCATAATGGTGTCACGACACTGATGCCCATAATGGTGTCACGGTGCTGATGCCCATAATGGTGTCATGGTGCTGATGCCCATAATGGTGTCATGACACTGATGCCCATAATGGTGTCACGACACTGATGCCCATAATGGTGTCATGGTGCTGATGCCCATAATGGTGTCACGACACTGATGCCCATAATGGTGTCATGGTGCTGATGCCCATAATGGTGTCTGTCACGATGCTGATGCCAGCTCTGTCACTGCTGCCTCGCTGCAAACAGGAGCAGCACACGAGCTCTTACCCACAGCTTAAACGCTGCATCTCATCCACGGTACATCAAACCCTGTGGAGGCCTCATTCACAACCAGACCTAATATTCAAAATTTAGAAACGCCATCTGGTAGAGACTTTGTTAAGTAAAAATATCTTATTACTGAACATAGATCTTGGAGAGAGCTCGCTTTCTTCCCTTATGCATCTGATCGTATTTAACTGGACAGCCACATTTCAGTACTTCTGGAATACCTCCAAAGGTTTCTGACATGGGGCACATTCCTAAGCTGTAGAAAAAGAATCAGCTGTATTATTAATGTGAAATTAGTAGTAACTCATGACATTTGAGTTATGTTGCTGCAAGGTGTCTTTTTACCAGCTTTGTTTCTCCTGGTAAACAGCAAGTCCTCTAATTGCAGATATAAATCTGTTGAGGTATGAATGCACGGTTGAAAGTGATGAAAATGTTTAATAAAGTCTGTCCCAGAAACAGAGAACATGACTAGGTTGAACACGTTGACCACAGGGCTTGGATATGGTGATAAAAGCTCACACCTCAGGGTGGCCACACTTACAACACAGATCAATGGAATGGGGAGCAAACACCAGGTCTGCTCAGTATAACTGTTCCAAGAGAGCCGATAAGGTGTAAAAATCCTTTTTAGCAGTACAACTTCTGATGGCCTCTTGTAACAGGGAAGAGCACAGATCACAGGCACCTTGCTTACAAACTGCAAACATCCAGTTTGGGGTTTTTCCAGTGAAGTTTTATGAAGTCATGGTTAACTTTCATGGTCTGAATTTCAACGATTCGAGCTCCTATGACAGACCCCTGTAAAACAGAAAACAGCTCAGAACAGTGGTTTGATTAGAAAAAAAAAAAGGGGAAATCACTGTTTTTAAAATTCTGTCTAGCTCAACTATTTGACAACAGCCATAGAAACTTTATCTGAAATGGTGTCTCTGTTTTGGTTTCAGTCTGATATAGCATTTACTTATTTATTACTTGTTTGTTGTTACTTTTGGCTGTGGATAAAGACAGATTCTTTTCATTAAGGTTGATTATTCTAATTGTGGACTCCCTGTATTTCACCAGCACGACTTCTCTAGTGTCACAGACCCCTTCAACTCACGGGCACCAATAAACAGGATGAGATAAAGACAGTAGAAGTACCTGAAGTCTGCATTTGTCCCTTCTGAGCATAGGTTGTGGAATGGGTAATGACATTTCTGGCCTTGGAATAAAATAGATGGTAGGCTCAGTATAGAGCACAGGCTGGATTTCAGGGCTCATAGTTATTAGGCACTACTGCATTTTGTCCCCATATCTCTGTCCCACCTGAAGATATTGCTTTCAGCTGGATCTGCAGCCAGTGCCTTTCCCAGTGCTACAGGCATTTAGTGATGGAGCATAACATGGAAACTGGTTCTCTTTAACGATAACAGAGGTGTTCCTGCCACACAAGTTTTCAATATGATCTCATCTCTTACTCAGCCTTGAAGAAAACAGAGGTAGATAGCTGTATCTATGGCAGCTAACATCAACCCCTCCTCACAGACCTCTGCTTAATCCTACATCAAACAAACCCCAACAGCAAGCATCAAAAAACAAGCAAGAAACAAAAATCAGGTGCAGGCATGGCAATTTTCATATCAGTTCCCTGGACCGAGTGCCACTGAAGATTAAACCAATAAAAAAGGGTTTTTATGAGGAAACTTGCACGTGAGAGGAGCAAATCGGCAGAAGAAGCCCGAGCTGGCGTGCGGTCCTGAATTAATAGCTTAATGTAATTCAGTTCTTGCTGGTTGCCTGGAAACTAACATGGAAAAAAAAGTGAAAGCACAAACCATAATGGGTGTAGAGGGCTTAATAAGGAATTATCGATGCCAATAAACTCTTGGACAGCCTGATGTATTTCTAACAAAATCACTCAAAACGCTCCTTTGTTATTATATGTTATTCTTAATAACAGGGTTCAAGGCCAAAGAAGAAGAAGCGCTCGGTGCTGGCAGTTTGGGCAGCTGCAGTGCTGATGCTGGGACTTGACCCTGAACTCACGGCAGGCCGGCCGCTCCTTTGAAGCATCAGCTAACTGAGGTTCTCTGCCAGTAAAAGCAATGAGGCACTTGTGCCTTCCTCACAGAGTCGGCTGTCTGGAATCAGCCCTGCAGCTCTGCTCAAACCTGGGGTCGAGTTTACGAATGCCAGCTTCCAATGAAACTGCTTTCTGAGGCAGGCCTGGCTGTTTGCCCACACTGCTTTTGGGAACGTTTCAGTGAATCCTCGTAGCCGCATCCATCGGCAGAACAATGACAGACCCCAACCAGCCTCTTGTCGTTCCGAAGATGGACAAGTCCTCTCCTGGGATGGAGAATCCCACTGGTGGCTGCAGAAGATGCTCTTGGAGTATCAGCCCAGTGCCACACTGGTTTCACAGTGTCCAACGCATCCCCTCAACACTGGCTTCCCATCTTGAAAGAGTTGCTTCAAGAAAGCAGTTTTTATCCTGATTATTTTTGACAGGTATCAGGTAGTTTAATTAGTTTGAAATTCAGATGAACGACCACCTCTCTCCTGTAATTCATCTTCAACACTGAAAGAGGAAAATGCCATTAATGAGCTCTGGCCCATCAGAGGCCATCCACAGCCACCCAAATAGACCAATTTTGTGCTGCAAAGACAAATCCTGGCTGGTTTTGGGGGGGTAAGGCTGATCATGCCAGGAACAGCTTTGGAAACAGATTTCTCTCTTCCTAATGTGCAAGAGATGCATAATGTGGATCGTGATATAGAAAATATTGTAAAATATAACAGTGTAAAACTAATTTTAAGTCTGCTACTGATTTATCTGTTATTTTGAGATATCCAATAGATAAGAGCATTTTAAATAGTCTCTAAATAAAGCGAATCATTACTTCTTACTAAAAAGGGAGCTTTTAAATGATCCAGTTACTGAAAAAACAACAAACTGTAATTTCTTCTGAAATTTCACAGTTCCCTCTCCCCTCTGTAAGCAATCTACAGTAATAAAGTATAAACACAGAGATCAAGTGTCACGACGAAAATGCTTAACAGCTTAAAAATGGTACATTAAACCCCTACAATCTCGGGTAAGACAAACAAAATCATAAGCTCTTTTTATTGCAATTCCTGACAAACTGTGGATATAAATAGAATTTAACACAACTAACTTATTTGCCAGTCTTACCCTGTTATTCAGAAATTCCCTTCTCCGTGTCTGTCTTTTTATGGCTTCTTAATCCAGCACGACAGGAAGGTGAGACCATTTCTGAGTCTTCGGTCAGCAGAGGTCTTCATGTGGATTCTGGGAAGGATGGAGGGGACGCTGTAGCTTTCAGGCTTAGAAGCTGGACAACTCCTTCAGAGCAGGCTGCTCTCTGAACTAGTCAATTCGGTGGCTGTACAGCAGAGTTCCCCAAATAGCCACCCAGCCCTGGAACACCCAGCTGTGTGATGAAGCGATGGCTGATGCAGCCTTTTTGCTGCCAGGTGCTGCGTTTGTGCTCCCGATGCACGGCTTAATGACCGTGTTGTAGCTGTCGGTGGAAGCACAGGTTGTAAATTCTCCCATAGGTATTTTTATTACAACAAGCACTACAGCTTAAGCCTATTGAGAAGGCATTTAATGAAAACACCCTTGCCTCCACGTGCTCCCTCAGGCCATGAAGCAGAAGAGTAAAGAAGCACACAGCTGCTCACTGATGGTAGGACCCGACCCCAAGCATGGAGCTCACAGGACTGTGGCCCACAGATATTCTGAAGAAGTTCCAGTATTCCAAAAACTCGTTAGCTAAAACAGCCATATGCTGGAAATTATTAGTCTCTGCCTTATTTGAAGTGGGTTTCACCAAATAAAGCAAGTACGGACAACCTTGACGTCTATCATAACTATTTGAAGTGTGTATGCGTGATTTCACTGTCAGGCTGGGCTGCTTGCAGATGGCGTGGTGAAGTCAGACAGCTAGGGAATGTCAGATTTTTTTTGTTCTGTTTCATAGCTGTTTTGTTGTGTGGTTTTTTTGTTACTATTATTCAGACGAAGGTGACGTGAGAAGCAGAAATAATTTGACTTGACGCTATTATCTGAAGCCCAGTTGAAAGTCTTGCAGTCACCAGACTCAGATGTGACCTCTGTGCTGGCCAAAACAGTCTGAGGAGTCCTTGAGGTGGAACGGCTGAGAACAAACATGGGCTCTCAGATGCTATTTTTGTACATTCATTTCCCTGACTTTAACCACACTGTAGCTACTGAAAATATATGTGATTAGCCTGAAGATGTTATGCCAGCAAACTACAGCTCAAGACAACTCTCATCAGAACGTTTTAATGTAAATTGCTGTCTCCTTATTGTTATCTAAGGAATTAAGCTGATTTATTAAAGTTCTGGAGCCCTCTCTTCATTTGTAAACCTTTTATGGTGGACGTAATGAGAAGGGCTCATGAGCCTTTTCTTCTGGAAGGAAGAGGATGTCCTCCTGAAGTTCAGAAATGTCAAAGTCTTTTTTTATTTTTATTTTTTATAGCTGCTGGAATAAGTCACTGCTTATTGCTATTCTGCATATTAATTCATAGGTTATATATACTGCTATTGATAGCCAGAGCAGGAAGTCCTAAAATCTAACATTTTTAATGGGAATGTTGGCAGGTCCTTTATTATATCAAAGGGAGAGGTGGTGTTAAAAATTCACATATCAAAAACTATCAACACATGATAAATAGATGGTGAACTGTTCGTGTCGCACCACTTATTAAGTTGGTACCATAAATTATTACACCATAAAAATCGATGTTTATTTCAGTCTTTCACTCTTTCCATATTGCTTCAGCTACTTTCCAGAGCTTGCTTAAAAACTACAAGAAGAAACAGAAAAGCAGAACTGCTGCCATGGCCCAGCACTGGCTGCGGGGCCATCGACGGAGCCTGCACACACTGTGCCTACATCCCTCCCAGTGAGTGCCATGCAGGGCTGTGTTCTCTCCTGCAGTCACAGCAGCAGCATTTAAGATATTCTCTGGGTTGGCTTTTTTTTGCATTCGTTATCTTGGTAATGGTTGTGCTACTGTAACTTATCACATTAGAGCACTCTGCCAACCTTTCCATTATTCGCCTAAACTTCAGCGTCGAGTCGTGAAGAATGACTGCATCGCTTTGTTTGCTATCTGTGTGCACAGCACCAGGGATTTGGGTGCTTTGAAATGCCTCCTCCATCCGGAGAGAAAGAATCCTTTTTCTGTGGCACTTCTCAGCCACGGCAGCAGCATCCATGGGCACAATGCGCCGCGATGGGCAGGAAGCTTGCTGACACAGCACAGATCCTCATTCAGAAGGAATTATGCTTCAGCCACACTTAGCTTCTCAAAACACTCTCTAGCTGTGAGTGCATTGCACAGTTAACTTCTTGCTGGAAAATCAGGAGCAGCGAAAGCAACAGCGGATTTCCAAGGGAAAACAGTGCTGCACCCCTGCGTGCATCACACCGTTATGTGTGTGATCAACAAACATCATCCTGCACCCATCTGTTGGGAAAGATATTGCACGCACATCGAGCACCAGCGTGACAGATTCCTTTAACAGTTAAACACAACAAGAGAAATAGGTTGGCTATGTTTTCATAGTTTTACACTCATCAGAGTGTAAAAAGACTTTCTACATGACTTGTTTCTGCCAGTTTGGTTCCAGCTCATGCTAAGCACGAGGCGCACACCGGTGTGATGTGATTTCCCTGCTTTGCTTTGCCTACAGCCTTCCTCACACTCAGGGCACTTGCCTCTCTGTCTTCCCCTGCACAGCTCATGGTGCCTTTCTGCATTCCCTGAAAGAGGAGGATCTACCAAATACCATGCTCAATATACAAGCTGGTTAAAAAAAGAACCTTCTTCCATAATGACCACAAGACCTGAATTTATTGCTGGAATGTCAGAGATCTCACAAACAGCAGCAGCAAAGAGTGCATTATCTTTACCTCTGTGTTTGAAGCATATCCACTCTTCTATGAAATTTTATGACAGATGCATTCAAAGGGAAAAAAGCAACAGGCCTCAGAAGCTTTTATGATTCTTCTTACCTCATCTGTATTTGCAAAACACTGCAAGCCGGACCATGTTCTGCCTGTTTTTATGCTTGTTTTTACAGCAGGGCACACAGTTTGCCATAAATAATAGAACTGAAGAGCAGAAAGTTATCAATAACCCTGATACGGCTAAAAGGCGTAAGAAGTGATTCCAGCATTCACAGTAAGCGAGTCGGCTGTTCTGATTCTGACAGGGCAGGCAGCAAATCCCAGTGGCCAGGGGGGAGGAGGCAGCTGGCTTCAGGTTTTAATTATGATGTGCGATGGATTTTCATGACGGCAAAACTATCTCCCATTCTCAGTCATTTTTCTTGCTCATAAAACACACATAAAATCCTTGCTGACCCAAGCAGGGAGCCCTGTGGGACCCTAACAGAACAGCAGGAGCTTTACGTAAGTACTGCGCTTTGAGGTAATAATGGGGTGCCACCTTTTGGATGGATAATTTCTTCATGAAAGAAATATTCCTGTGTGAAACTCCTTCATCCCCTAACAAACATAGTATAGAAAATATCTATAAACACAAAGCAATCCATTAAACATAAGCAACCCCCCAGCAAAGCAAAGCAGCACAAGTGCTGCTAATGGGCACTAGGTAGCCGTGCAAAACGTGGTGCCAAAAACCCCTCTTCCAAACACTGGCTGGAGTCAGCACACCAAACCTGATGTGTTACACTCCCATGTCCCAGCACATCGGTGTGCCCAGCTGCCTGTCCTGGCAGGGCACAGAGTCACTGAGGCTCTGGGCAGCAGATCAGAGCAGGCTGTGCCTTCCAATGCCGACCAGCTCGGGCATTTGCAGCACTTGGCCAATAGAATGATACTATTCTTCCTAGAGATGCTATCACATGTTTATTTAAAAACTAAAGCCTGTATTTTGGAAGAAGTCTGAAAGTTCAAACATTTAACTTCACCAACGTTTAAAAAAGAGTGAAGAAGAACACGTGTCTGCCTGTAGCTCTAACAACTTCATTTTAGACTATTTATACAGTGGGAAAAGAGGAAGTCTATTGTTGGTCTCCCAGGCAAGCGCCTCAGATCTCAGACAAATTCTCCTAGCCTATCCAGAAGAAAGGAACACTTCTGTAGGCTGCTTGTTAGCCGTGCTCCGAGGGATCACAGGGCCCAGAGGTCAAACACCTCCATGCTTTTCACTGTGCGACCATCGGAGCAGCTCTCCCAGCTGACATCCAGGGATCGTTTTGCAGAGGAGCCACAGACAGAAGCAGACTTGTTAGTCCAGCAGGAGGAAGGTGCTGAGTACGAAACAGGATCTTTCATTCCGCACTCTACCCTATTACCTCCAATTTATATCATCTTCCTTGCTTTACATAAGCAGCAGACTGCGGTGTAAATCAGACCCGCACAGCTACTTGCTATGGAGAATTGCTCTTCATTGCTGGGCTTTTGACATGAAAAAATATCTTTGCATTAAAATCAAAAGAACAATCTCCGAGGAGTGTCTTCTCAGCGCTCAGACTATCATAACAACAGGGCATGGTAATAAATGAAAAATCATGCAATTTCCTTCTCCATGCAGTTGGAAAGGTTTAACTAATTAAACCAATTATTCTACTATAATGAAACAAAATTAAAGGTGGTGGTTTTTTCTTCCCCCTCGAAATATACAAAATCAAAAACTGCAATCTAACCTAATCTTGCATTTAAATCTCTCTGAAGGATATGTGCCAGCGCTGCTCTAGGGCAGACATGTAATGAATCACTCAGACACCACATCCACTGCCTATGCCATTACTGCTTCGTCTATTCTTTCCATGCTTTGTTGGGGTTTGTTGCCCATCCCATGATGTTTACACAAAATAGTCCAATTTCTCACCCTCAGGAGCAAGTTTCCTGGCAGCCTGGGGTGGCAGTTGAGGTCTCCCAGGTGCTGAGGTCTGTCCCTGTGGCAGGGCCACCACTTGCAGCCCAGCCTGTGTCACAGCCCCAACCAGCCCTACCCTGACCTGCCAGGAACCGAGCTGGGTGTGCTTGGACCTGTTGGGGAAGATGGATGGGCTGAGGTGAGAAGAAGATGAGGCCCCAGGCTTTGTCCATCCCATTATGTTCAGTGAAGAGTGGAAGCGTAACACGACTTTCTCCCTTGGCCTGGATAAAGCATCCTTCAGAAACAGGCAGTGCAACAGTGCAAAGATAAACTCATGAAGTTTATCACTGTTTTAGAAATGCTCATTTTTGTTCATGTAATCTTCTTTCTACCAATCTTCATAAGAGATTTTAGTTGCATGAATGATGTCTCTAAGACTGTATATCTAGTCCCTCAGCTTAAGCTAATGCTGCATTTTGTGCTCTTAAGCAGCTGATATTGCTTGTACCAAAATCAAAGTTAAAAGAAGTTGAAAAGTTGCAGCCTCGGTGATGGCAGCTGGCAGGATAACAGCAGCATTACTGCTTCTGCTGTCAAAGGACAACCAAAAGTAATGCATACAGCTGTGCAAAAGCTCTCCCTGTGACCAAAGCTCAGCCTGCAAGCCCTGTGTGTGTGCATACATCACACTGCTTCACTGTGCGTGCCTTGGCACAACTGCAAGGCCCAAAAATCACTGCTGCAGGGGCAGCAAAGTGTGTGTGGACAAAAGAAGGGAAGAGGCAGAGCTCCTGGGCACCTCAAAATGGTTCCAAAGAATGTTCATCAATCAGGTGATAGGCGCTTTATATATATAAATATAAATATAAATATAAATATAAATATAAATATAAATATAAATATAAATACAAATATAAATATAAATATAAATATAAATATATAAAAATCATACCTTTTGAGGTGCTGGAGAAAATGAATGGCCAGTTTCACAAAGCAAAGCCCTTTTGCAGGTCGTTCCCAAACATACTCCAAATGTAACTTCCTTATAAAGTATGCTGTTGTTTTGGCAGGGTCCCTATAAGTTGATGCCTCAGGTAATTATTTCATATTACAGATATTATGTTACATTAAAAAAAAAAATTGCTTGAATGTATCTTATTTTAAATCTAATTTTTTTTTACATTTTCTGATTGTTTGACCTTCACATCTCAGCTCACAAAACTTTGCTAGCAAAGCCAATCATTTGCCCATGCTGCACAATGGCAAATCTGACTGCAAAACAGTGTTTGTGACATCTATTTATAGCAGATGCAAAATCCCCACAGGAAACTGGTAAATCCCCTCCTCTGTACTCAGATATCAGGGCCAGAGCACCATATTTACTATGAAGGAATAGGGCTTCATTACCTGATCCTGGTGATTGACGTGATTCCCATGTAATCTTTCAGATAAATGATTCCTCCACATCTCATTTACATAACTATTTTATAACAGTGTGAATTAGTTCTTCACACTTCTGCATGTCTCAAACATGATTTTTTTTTAACTGAGCAATAGAAACACCTATCAAATAAAAACGATCTCTGAACATCATAGGATACAACCAGTGTTAAGTATCTCCTAATAAGCCACATATTGATTCTCTTTAGGCAATTAGAAGCTTCCATTTTTCCCATCAATTCCTTCACAATGTAAATACAGACAAGAAAATCCAATCCGCACGCAAGAAGCGAGCAGAACACAGGGCACATCTCATAGGGCACCACAGAGAAAAGCAGCAGCTGGTGATGCAGGTGGAATACGATACAGATTAAAACCAGAATGCTCAAAAAACTTGCATTTTCAGCACCAACACTGGATTCCCAGAGCATCACCTTTTTTTGTTCCCCCCCATCAAACAGCTTCAGACTAAACTCAAAAAACAACTTTACGTGTAGACTTGGAAGAAATTGGAGGCAAGATAATCCATTACTTTCAAAGTAATCTGTTTTTCCTTAGATTACTTCCTTCAACTTTAATCTGAAGATGATTTGAAAACAGGCTTATGGCCATGAGTGTGCACTGTGGTGGTGCCAGAGCAAAGGATTGCATCTCGGGAGGATCAGCACCAGATGGCTTCATGCCTGTGACCACAGAAACACTTTTTCAGTAGGAAACAGCTGCTCAAGGGTCCAGCAAAATCTTGCTCTGGGTGAAGACTGCAATTGAGAACCTGGGAGGGTTTTGTTGGCATGAATGAATGCAATTAGCCACAAAGCTCTCACAGTTCACCTGCCGTAGAGATCTAAGGCTCTTCTGTCGCCAAAGGACTTCAGTTTCTCTGAAAGAAAAAGAAATACACTTATAGAGATAGGACAAGGGGGAATGGTTTTAAACTGAGACAGGGGAGGTGTAGGTTGGATATTAGGAGGAAGTTTTTCAGCCAGAGGGTGGTGAGGCACTGGCACAGGCTGCCCAAGGAGGCTGTGGATGCCCCATCCCTGCAGGCACTCAAGGCCAGGCTGGATGTGGCTCTGGGCAGCCTGGGCTGCTGGTTGGCGACCTGCACACAGCAGGGGGTTGGAACTGGATGAGCATTGTGGGCCTTTGCAACCCAGGCCATTCTGTGACTCTATGATAAAAATTCTATGATTAACTTTTCTTGAGGAACAAAATATGAAACCAGAGCAGAAGTTAAATATGCAAGATAATGATGCTTATTCAAATACAAGTATTCCAACCTTGTTTTCAGTTTAGAATCATTGCTGCTCAACAGGTTTTTGTGGCCACAGACTGTCCAACAGTGTGCCATATAAAAAGAATTTTAACTCGAAACTATTTTAATTTCAAAAGTGTTCATAAATCAGGCTTCAAATGAGCACTTCATGCTGCTATTTAGCTAGCACTTGCCAGCAGCAAAGTGTGGAGGAAAGAGCAGGGAGGTACAAAATCCATCAGAGAGAAGAAATCTCATTTGCTCTTAATTTTTCATTTTTCAGAGCTCTCTGCACAGCCCCATACCTGGGAGTTCCGGAGGGACACAGCCCCGTTCTGGGCTCTCAGGGCTCCCAGGGTTCACGTTCTCTATGAGAGCTGAGGTCTGGCCCAAAGATGTGTCAGTAACAGCCCCTCAGCACCTCGCACCCCTCCGACACATCACCTCATCATAGAACCATAGAATCACCAAGGTTGGAAAAGACCTAAGAGATCATCCAGTCCAACCGTTCACCTATTCCCAATAGCTCCCACTAAACCATGTCCCTCAGCACAACATCCAGCCTTTCCTTGAACACCCCCAGGCTCGGTGACTCCACCACCTCCCTGGGCATCCATTCCAGTGCCTGACCACCCTTTCTGAAAAGTAATACTTCCTAATGTCCAGCCTGAATCTCCCCTGCCGTAGCTTGAAGCAATAGTGGCTTCATCCCAGTGGCTCCCGGCTGCATGCGTGGCACTGTGGGTTGGCGGGGCCACGGCCGGGCTGCAGAAGGCATGGGGCAAGGAGCCTATGAAATAGCAATCCCTACCATTAACAGCAGCCAATTCCAGGTGTTTTTAAATATTTGATGATAATGGCGGACGGTAATAGGAGATTGTGTGTGATGATAAATGAGAAGCAGCCCTCCACGTGCAAGTTTTTGCTCTGCTCTTTAAAGACCGAAGCTCTGCCATTACTCACTGCCATCACCAGGAGTAGGGCATGGCCTCTCAGTGATGGGGAGTGCTGGTGGTCCCTCTGGGCTTCGAGTGGGGCTGCTACCAAGTTGGACACAGCACATCCCAGAAGTGAGGCCAACGATGCTCAGCTATTTCTGTACCAAGCCTCGCTCCGTTGCCATGGCAGCGCAGCACCCAGCCCCAGCTCTGCTGCCTGCATGCATGCAATCTGGAATTTCATCTTTTCCACACAAATGCGTGCACAATTACTTCCTTATCTGATAGAGAATACCAGCATTACTTCACACTCACCACACGTTGACTTATTTCAGCGTGATAGTGCTCTTCACGTGTACGCTGACAGCTGGGTGGTGTTTTGCATAATTCATATTTCTGTATACTATATGGAGTCTTACATAAAGGCATGACATTCACTGAAATGTAAAAATAAAAGAAAAAGCAAAAAGCACCACCAAAAATCAAATTAAAAAAAAAGATGTAACCACAGAATCATTAGCAGTATACAAAGGAGAGCCAGAAAGATGAAGAGTTCCCCAACGAGATGACTTTGCTCCCTGCAATAGCACAAAATTACAGAACTTGGTGTCAGCACCGCTGTAACTCTGTGAGTTCAGTGGGAATACATCTCCCCTAGACTTCTTGTTGCTGGCAAACAACACTGTGCATTAAGGATACGCTCATTTACATTTCTTTCAAGCTGATGCCAGTGTCCTCTTCACAACATTTTTTTTTAAAGACTTGGCGAAATTTGCATAAACTATGTAAAATTGTCACCTCTTACAAACCAAAGATTACGATGAATCCCAGCACTTTTCCCCTTCTCCTGGCACCTGCGACACACCTGGCCAGAGGTGGCTGGCATACCTTCAGCCCCAGTCTCTGAGGGCTCTTCCCATGCAGAAGGTGCTGCAGTGTGAGCCAGGGGCTGTTGGGGGAGCTGAGCCCAAGGCCCCACTGCAGGCTGTCCCCCGCACAGCTCTGAGCTCAGCCGCCCCGTCCCTGTGGGAGGAAGGACCTGGAGCTTCCATCACCATCCTCGTCATCACGAGGGATTTTCTTTCTTTGGATCAGCCTACGTGACACCGTGCCAAAACAAGCAGCCATCCTTAACTCCCATTTCTATCTTTTGAACAGCAGAAGAAAACATATGCAAAATATACTCAGATTATTCAGAAAGCTTAAAGTAGGCAGTTTCTGCTTTGGACATTGCAAAGAGAAAAATAACATTCTCTCTCCAAAAACAAAGTTGTTTTTCTGAGCAAAACCCACAAATGCTGTGCAAGGTGTTTCACTGCTTCCGTCCACAGATGGAACCCATGGGCAGCTCCATCAGCTGCGGGGGCTTGGGCTGCCCAGCCACAGCACAGCTCCAAGCAGCCACAGCAGAGAGTTTTTCCCTGGAGCCTGGTTGATCTAATTTACCCAGCTTTTATTTTTAATCCATACTTTGGAGTCGCAAGGACAATCTGGAGCTGCTTGCACAGGAGTTCAGGCAGCGGTGTTCAGGGCAGAAGCCTTTGCCTGATGACGGAAACCAACCCCCCCTGCTTCAAGGACCTGGGCTCCTCTGGAGCCACACAGGAGCATCTGCAGAGCAGGAGGGAGAACGTGCAGTTGGTTAACACCCACTGCACTCAGTACCCCTTTACATTTTAAGGCTTTATTTCCACCTCACACACGGTGGGATCTCCAGGAACACCTTGGCTCAAAACAGAGCAATTCCAGAAGAAAAACCCATCCCTGCCCTTGCATGAGAACACAACCAATGGTCAGACCCAAACTGGAGCCAGCCCCTCCTCTCCCATCCATCTGCAAAGCAGGAGGCAGCTCAGCAGTTCCTCCACCCCACAGGCTCTCTCAGCCTTCATGCAGAGCCAAGAACTCCCACAGAAACATTTTTATATCTCAAGGCTGCTTGACAAGAACCTAAACACTACACTTTCCTGCCAAACAGAATGCCTTCATGGAGGCTTTGGCTCAGCCTGAATATTGCCAGCCCTTCCATGGGCTGAGCCCCCCACACCTCCTGGCAGCAAGGGTGAGGGGCAGGTCCTGGTCTCTCAGTATGCACTTGGTCAGGAAAAAACTCAAAAAAAAAAAAACCCCCCCAAAAAAACCCAAAAAAAACCCAAAAAAACCAACAAAAACAGAGAGAGAGAGAGAAAGCAATGGAGATATTCCAGTACTGAGAGTAAATCAGAGAAGCAAAATTAGAAACAATCTGTGTTTCAAAATGTGGTCAACAGAATGCATCACGATGGCAGCTCTTGTTAGAAGCAATAAGGGATGCTTCCTGGCGGTGCCGAAGTGGTGCTGTTCAGTGCATCAAAATGCAATCTAGAGCACCAAATTGAAAACATCTGCTGTGGCATGTTTGTTAACTTTTATTCCTCAAATGGGAAAATTGTTTGAGAGGAGCGTTACCTGGTGCTGATCTCTGTGAAACTGCTGGCCCTGCTTTTAGCGAGAGAAAATCAGAGACATCCTTCGCATTTTCCTTAATGGTTACATTACAGACCAAGCTAAAATAAAGATCAAAGATTTATACCACGGACATAAAATGATATTGAATGAGATTCTCATATTAAAGCACACGGAGGTGGGCGCTAAATAATAGAAATGGTTCTTAAAAAGGATTAAAATACCAAAGCACTGAAAAATAAGAACATTAATTCCTTGTAAAGGTCATTAAGTGGCCAAAAATATGGAATGGGTGGCAGATGTCATAGCACAACAAGTACTTACCTGGTTTTGCACTGGGTTTCCCAGATGCTGCTCAGCAAATCAGAGCTCCAGCCCTATCCTGCGTGCTCCTTCCACCCCACATACCTGCAGCAGCAAAGATGAAGCCATATTAAGGATGGTTCCTTCAGATCAGCACATTCAGAAGATCAGAATTCACATCCCAGCAGTTCTTGCTGGTTTGTGGTATTAAAATCTGTGATATGTAAAATATGGATTGTTTTAATTTTGGACAGCTTGGAAACAATGGTGGTTCCCCTTGTCGGAGAGAGCCGAACTGGGGTGAGGTGAAGGGTCAGCAGGAGAGTGAGAAAACCAGAGCTTAGTGCAGCACACAGAGAGAGCCAGTAAGCCTACGATGTCATAAACAGAGCAACAATAACATAGATAATGACAGGAATTGGGACATGGGAACGCATTGGTGGCACTCACCTGGGAAAGGCATTGGAGGAGAAGGGTGTGTTGTGGATCTTGTTCTTTTGCAAAGCAGAGTCAGGCTGATCTCAGAGCCTCGTGACTATCCGTCATTTCAGCAAATTGTCTTCATTTTTTTTTGTTGCTAGAACTGATTCAATAACACATTTTGGTCAAAATATTTTTAATCGAATATTTCATTCTGAATGCTGTTCTATGTTAAAAAATAGCAAATTACTTAGCAACTAGAATGAAATATCTAGAATGAGGGTCAGACCTTTTTTTTTTTTTTTTTTTTGCAGATTCTAAGATGGAATTAGAGGGTTTCTTTATTTTAATCTTTTTGTTGTTGCTGTTATGTTTTAAACAAAGCTCTATTTGTTTCCCCAGGCAATTCAGATTTGCCAGGGAATAAAAGAAATATATTACCCACAGCACGGTACCATATAGGTAAATTATAATACAGAACACTGAGAAACTCCATTACATTCCCATTCCTTTGTCAAAGGCAGAACTGCCTGGTTAGAGTAGTCCTTGTATATCTAAATAATATCTAATTCTCAGAGAAAGCCTACTGGCGTGAAATCAAAGCTAGCTGTATACAAACAAGGCAATCCACTACTGTCAGAATCCAGAATATTCATTACCTAGGGAAAAGAAAAAAAACAAAGAAAGTGAAAAGAGAGAAGGGAAAATAGATACAGTATTGTAAATTCACAAGAAAATTATTCTTTCTTTAATGAGAGAGCATCCCTCCTCTTACAATAGCGAGGAGGGAAGGGGTCTGACTTCTCTTCAGCAATTCTGATCTTGTCAAGGAAAATCCACATGCTGTATACAAACATGCCTATCTGAACTAACACTGCAAATCCTTTCAAAAGTAGTTTTTCTAAAGGATTGCCTCCTGAAATCATAAAGCCTTTAATTAGAGCTGCAGCACAATACGTACGTGTGCGTAATTAAAACAACTCATCGTGGTGAGATGGGGATTATCTGATGCGTGCCAGACGTCTTTGTCATCCACTGTTTTGGGGAACAATGTTATTAAAAGAAAATCAAATTAAGGATGAAAAATAATTGCAAAATATATCAAAGCATAAAACAGATGTTAAGTGCGCGGAATAAATAGCTGAAGGGAAAAGCTCTAAAATATCCCAAGAACTTCAAAGAATAGCTCGTATGTCAAACATTTTTATCTGCTATTCTTCTCCCACACTTTCTGGTGTGGAAACAGGCTTAAAATTCAGAGATAAAAAAAGAAGTAGATGTTGTCTTTCATTTCCAAATATGAATCAAGAGTCTCTGGAAGTTGTAAATGAAAGATCCACCTCCAGAGCTCGCCTTATCAGAACACTTATATATAAAAGAGAAAGAAATGATATCATTCTCAGTGGCCTTTACTTCCATTTGGCACAGTTTGCTCCTCCTCCACAGAGGTGAGCGCCATGCAGCGGATGTCCCACCCTCAGCTCCAGGAGGAGGTGGCAGAGCCATGGGGCCAATGGGGAGCACAGAAAGATGAGGATAGTCCAAATTATCCTCACTGGACAGGAATCCAAGTGAAATCCAAACGGATGACAACTTTTACTTCCCGGTATTTATCTTCAATAGTCCTTTTTCGGAGTATTTTGCAAAGATATTCAGCCTTTTGACTGAGCACACGCATCAGACATCATAAAATGCAAGGAGTAACACTATTCAATAAAAGAGACCTTAGCTGCAGAGAGGTTTTAGCTTTTCTAAACCTCATTTGTAACCAAGGGTAAAATGGAAGAGTAAATGGAGGAACTTGATAGCTTCATGTCAGAAAAGACATGAACCGTGACACAGCAGTGTCAGCAGGACTAAAATGAGCTGTTAAAGTACCTGGAGTGAAACAACACAGAGTTTCTGAAGTGACAGATCAAAAAAAAACCCAAAAAACCAGACCCCACTGACAATGGGTCAAGAATGATGAAATCTGTGCCTCGTTGCTGCTCCGCACTGGGAGCTCTACTTTTAAATCTTCAGTCGGAACATATTAAATTGCCTCCAAATTAAAGTGTCAAGGTAAAACTCAACCGCTGTTGTTCAACAGCTCAGTAAAAGCCATTTGCAGCGAGGGAAACAAGAAAACAAACCTCATTCTAATTTTCCTGGTAGCACCTGAATGTGAAGAATGTGTCTTTAAACAGAGGCACTGCAACTGTGTAGATGCGACGAAACCGCGTCCCTTCCCCTGGTGTGTGACAGCTCTGAGTGCCTGCCAGGAAGCCTTAAATATGAGTTTTGAAGGGAAGGCATGATTTAGTTTTTCCAATATCGTATACAAGTAAAATCAAAAGCGGGTGAGTTTATTGACCTTTGAGAGAAAAATCTTCCTGCAGCTGCTGGCTGTTGAGGTGGCAGAGAACAAGGCGTCCCGGCCCCGCTGATTATTGAGCGAATGACTTTTCAACTGTTTTTCCGCTACTTCACGGACCATCTTGGCCTGGTTTAACAGTTTCCAGCTCGGTAACTAAAAAAGAAGAAAGTTCTTCATTTTTTTGAGGGTGAGGAAGGCAAACATTGCATGTGCCCTATCTGTGGGGCGACGGACACCCAGCCCTGTGTCCTCAGGAGCCATCAAACCGCCGCACGGTTGGCTTGGAAGCTACACTATTGTGCACCTCTGCCTCCACAGCAGGTAATAGGGCTGCTGGGGATCTCACCAATCTCGTGGGGGAAGCTCCTTGGATCACCGGCTCCGAGCGGAATCAGTAAGCTCTACCATTTCCTCATGCTGCCCTTTAGTCTGACCTCTGTCTTTTCCCTCCTCAGTTTACGTACCACAAAGCATCCTGGTGTGCTGAAGCATGCATGCTCGCGTTGCAGCGGCTGTCCTCCCATCGCCAGCCAGAGACCTTAAACTCCTTACTCGCTGAACTGGAAGTTAAATTTAAATTGAGTGACTGCTTGAAGCAATGGATAAGAAGGAAAACACCCCTTCTTTATGAACTGCTTCTAGCTGGTGTCAGCTATCAAGATTTTGTTATCTGCTTACATGGGCTGAGCTTAAAGGCGTATTTTCTCTGTTTTGACTGTTTTGAAAATTCCTTGGCGTTTCAATTGGCTTCATATTTCAATTCTTTTGTCAAAAAAGATTTGTTTAAAAAACACCACCTCACTTCTCCACAGATTCCTCCTTCTTCAGCCTCCTCAGGGCTGCTCACTCCCTGCAGAAGTTCACAGCTCTGCAGCTGCACTCATGGCAAAGCCTTCAATCTTGGTCTTGTATTCAGCATGAGAATCCCAGGAAAACCCACCTGTAACAACCTGCCTGTTATGTCTGCCCTGGATTCCAGACCAAGCTTTTTGTTTCTTCCATTCCAACTGAAGAGCTACAAAGAAAGAGCCAGGAAAAGCTCCAGCTGGCTGCAAAGCAGCAGAGCCACAATGGTGTCCTGTGCAGGCTACAGTTTGCAGCAGTGACTCCAGGTTCTGGTTCCTCCCGCTCAGCACTGCTGGGACTGCTCAGCCCGGGCTGCTCTCCCTTAGATTTGGGCTGCTTGGAGGCAAACTGCACTGCCAGGGGCTTCGTGCCCCCAGGGGCTGGGCTCGTGGCCGAGGGGCTGGGGATGGCTTGTGGCTGCCACCCCAAAGCCAGAGCAGCACCCACAGCTAGGGCTCCTGCTCTTTGGTTCCTGAGGATTTGAATAAAAGTGAGGTTTCTGCTGCATTTCACCTAGCATTGTATAACCAACAGTGAGCATTACTGTTTCATTCTGATATCTCAGCCAAGCTAGAAATATTCGGATCTGACAAAACTCACCTGGTTTCAGACATTACAAGAGAAAAGGGGAAATGCTGGTTTTTCTCCTGCTAGAGGATAACAGCTTGCTGCAGTAAGCTGTGGGTTAACGCTCTGCAGGAAGAAACAATGTGAATGGCCACTTCTAACTATGGCTCCATTTCAAGTCACTTGAAATCTGAAAAGAAGGTCAGCATGCCCAGCCAGGTTCCTCTGTGCTTTGCTTTTATTTAGCTCTGCTACCCAGAGTGCTCTTCATTTCCTCAGTCTCTGGTGTGAGAGCACAAATGGAGTTGCAACCATGACATTTTATGTTATAATATTCCTCTTCTTATTGCCTAAATTATGATACCATGAGTGAATTCAAACCACAAGTCTCTATTGATCTGTATCTCTGTAACTCACAATACTTTTTTCGAGCCCTTGCATGTTTACATCTGGCTGGAATTATTTGGAAGTCTGTTTACAAGCTGTCCAATATCACTGAAAAGGCTTTTTCATGTGCCTTGAGGTCACGTAGACATAAAGGTGAAACTCGCTGCAGGAGCCTGTTTGGAAAGGCTCAAGGACAGAGAGCAATTACTTGTAGCATTGGGACCAATAACAGGAAATCCACAGAGAACTCTAAAGACCTCAGAAATAATCTCAGCAGTGTACTAAGAATAGCAGGAGTCAGGAGAGAACTTAAAAAAAAAAGAAAAAGAAAAAAGTTAATGCAATTTGCTCAAATTGTGTGCTATTAGATTGAACAAAAATCAGGAATCTCATTCCCTGAGGGCTTCTTGTGTGCTCCCACTGCCATTGCCCCAACACGTGGGGCTCCACTCAGGGCCTGACCCACAGCCACCACCTGACAGTGAAAGTTCATTCTGTGTTCCCCACTGTGCAGGAATTCCAACCCATCACCTCAGCCTCAGCATTCATTAATTCAGGAAGATTGTCACCAAGCAGTGCTGAGAGCAGTGAATCTGGGCAGGTCAGGATGCAAAGCGTGGGGCAATTAACCAGATACCATCCTGCAACTGCATTAGTAATAAAGGAGGTCCAAAAAAGGAGTGGGAAAGCCATTAGCCAAGTAAGCTGAGTGTTTAATGAGATTTCCTTGCTTCCATCTTCATGAAAAAGGCCAACTGAGAGCAGATGGTCGGCACAATAATACTGTAACAAAGAGGGAAGATCGTAATCTCCCAAAAAGGGAACAGCAAGAGTGCCTGGCTAATTTAGATGTTTTCAAATTGGTTATGCTGATGAGCTTTATCTTCACATACTTAAGGAACTGTCTGAAGCCATATCAGAACCTTAATTATCATAGTGGGAATCCGAAGAGATGAGAAGAAGAGACGCTGCCTGGAAGGACGTGGAGGTGGGATTGCTCTGCGTGTCTGCTCGCTATCCGTCTATTCAGGGAGCTACAGAAGCACCACGACACCAAGGAACAGCAGCAGGAGCAGCCCTGTGGGATGGCCGTGGAGCAGCAGTGCCCAGCTGCAGCCCTCACCATTAGCACGGCGCTTGGTGGAGAGCAGGCAGGGCCTGCTAGGAGACCATTCATTTCCAGAAAATGGCTCTCTTTGAATGGAAAGGATGAATTGAGCACAGTTTCAGAGAGACCTGCCTTGAGCTCAGCATTATTAATTTTTTCATTAATGACTCGGATGACAGAGGAAGGAATACGCTTGTTAAATCTGCTGATAACGCCGTGCAGGGAGGGACTGCAAGCACACAAGAGGACAGAATTAAAACTCAGAAAGGTCTCGACAAATTGCAGAAATAATCTTCTTTAAAAAGTGTGTTACGAGGGACAGTGCGAGATCCTATGCTTGGGTAGAAATAATCAATTGCACAATTAAGGGCTGGGGAACCGTACAGGCTGCAGAGCGGGCTGGGAGAGCTGCTCAGTGAAAGGCTGTCACTCTGCAATGGGTAAATCGAAGAGTGCCCTTCAAGATGGGGAAAATAGTCTTTCTGTTATGTTCAGTCCTAATAAGGCCTCAGTGCCGAGATGTATTCTGCCTTACAACTGCATGTGAGTAGAGATGTGGACCAAAGGGAGCGATTTGAAAGGGGACAAGATCAGAATCTAGAAATCATCCCCCCAAGGTGAAGGGTTGAACAAAGCCAGGGAACTGAGCCTTAAAACAAACAGAGACTGAAGAGAGAACTTGAAAACTTCAAGTATACCGAGGATAGCCATGAAGAGGAGATGATCCATCCTCCAGGGCCTTACTCTGCCTGCTGTGAGCTGGGTGATGGAGCTCCAGGTAAGCGCTGGGGTGGGAAGAGAGCGCCAAGGAGCCTGGCCTTCTGGCACGCTGATCCCCAACGCATCTTTGGATATTAAATGAAAATTTCAGGAAGGTCAATTAAACCGTTCATGGATATTTAATAAAATGGAAGATGAGAAAAATAATCAAATAAATTACTTGTTAAAAATTATCACTCAATTTTACCTGCGGTTCATTACTGACTCAGATTAATGAATGCTGAAAAGATATTACCCTCCTATGAATATTCAGACTTTCCTGCCTGATTGCAAATTTTCAAATGAAAAATGCAGTATATCATCAATTCCTGATGAAATTTTTAATAGAGTCAAATGCCCTTCAAGTAGAATTCCCATTTAGACAGAGCATAGTGGTGCACGGTGCTATGGGCACCTTCCCTGCTGGGATCACAGGACACCACACCATTGAAGAATTAGCTTGGGAACTCAGAGCTGAGCCTGGCGTGGGGAAAGGCATCTGTTTCTCCACAGAGCTCACCATGCTTCAGATGCATTATGTTATAAATAGTGATAACTGTGAAAAGACCTAACCCTCTGCATTTTGTGGGCTTGTTTTATTCATTTTCACCTTCAGCGAAGGAAGCATTTGCCAGGGAAAATGCTTTTGTACCCTGCAAAAAAATAAAATCTGTGAATCACCAGGGAAGTCAGGTGGGAAAGGTCACCAACTGCCTTCTCTATAGCAGCAGACGTTTATTTTATAGTTGTAGAACCCGAACTCGTTCATGTGATCGTCCGCCTTTAGATTTTAATAGACAGGATTTGGTGAAGGTGAGAATCTTATGTTTCTTCAGGGAGAAGTAGAACGGAGGTGACAAATAGCGGCTGTTCCCTGTCAAACCGACTTACATGGCACTGCTAAGCGAGTCTGTTCCATGAGCTGAGCTCTGGATGCGGGCAAACATGGGGAGAGGCACTACAGAACAGCACAGCAGCCCACAGGGTCAGGTTGTGCTATGCTCCTCAGGGTGACCGAACCCAAGCACTGCTGGCGAGGAGCTGCCTCTGCTGTGGCCCCAGCACCCTGAACTGCTGCTTGGCAGAATGCATCTAAAACTCTTGGGGCCAAAAACACCCTGGTAGGAGAAGGGTCCCAAGCAGTGCAATCATTGGGAGAGAGGTCCTGAGAGATTTGAAGTTCATAAGGGAAATGGGAAGCACGATGCGAGTCAGAGCAGGACTGCAGATCACGCTGTGCTGGGAGAGGTCCTCCACCCTTTTGCATGAATTGCAGCATGCAATGGTGATACCTCCCCCATGCCCGAGATTTACATAGCTATGGGAAAATTATCTTTGCAAGCAGCGATAACAATCATTTACTTCTTGTGGAAAGCTAGGTAACTAATTTCCTCAGTTCCTTTGGAAATCCCATCCTGCTCAGCCAAGACAGCTGGCGTATTTATGGCTCTGCAAGAGCCACCCTGTCCTTCGCACCGCGCCTGCACAGCACTGCTGGCTGCTGTAAATAACGGCCCTCAGGAGCGACATAAACAGCAAAATTCCCTCCTTCAAAGCATTATCAAGAAAGAATAAACGAGTTACTTAAAGCCAAAGTTGGTGATTTAAGCTAACGCACTTCCCATGTAGAGCCAACAGGAACATGCCACAGCTATGACGGCAATCTTGGGAATGCAAAGACCTTCATAAAGCCATATCGACTTGCTTGCTGTGGGCTACGTGCTTGGATGGTGGATTCCTCAGGTGGACTGGCCCTAGGAAGACAAAGATTCAAAGGAAAAGTGCATGCAGCAATCCTGTTTTCCCTCCAGCACTTGAATTGTCTTCAGATTCTGCAAAGCCAGATTGCTCTGCTCTCTAAGGTTATTAGGAACTTCCATTTGTTTGTAAAATGCTGAGTTAAATGGCTAAGCTATTTAGTTCAATTCTTAACTCTGGAGAGTCATCTTAGATTCTTCTCAATCTTTTCAGAAATATGCAGCGTACTCAGGGATAATTACATGCAGAAACATCCATAACTTGCATGTGCGTATACACATGCACACATTATCTACTGAGCAATTACATCATGAAATCTGTGCAATAAATATTGTTTGCATCACATCCGATTACTCTGTGGCATTTGTTCACATGGGATTTTCCTGCTTTTCAACATCTGATACCAATCCTTCCTCCTAATGAGAAGAAGCTGGCTGGAGCCCATTTCGCACAGCTCTGGCATCAGGACTTAACCCACAAGAATACCTTCATTTGCTCCTTTGCCATTTTCACCAGCTTCCTCATGCAGATCAGTTCTGAGGAGGTAGCCTCCTTTCCCTTGCTATTCTTTGCTCTTATTTCACTCTTCATTCTTAACTCCTTCACCCACTAATATTTCTACCATGTAAGGTTGTTACTTCTCTCTCACCATTCTGGATGCTCCGAAGGTCCCAGCAGCCCCTGGAAGTTTCCTGTTGTTTCCTGTTGTCTCTGCAGGATGGGATGTGCATACATCTGTGGGTGAAAGGAAGGGCATGGAGCAGAACAGGGGCCAGCCGTGCCCCCACAGAACCTGTCAGTGGGGCATGCATCACAGCAGAGTGCCATTCAATTTACTGTGCCCACGTCCTCTCTTCTGCACCTCTCTCATTTTAGAGTATTGAATTGCTTCCCTCCTCAGAGAAAGCAATATATCCTTCTGGCATTTGACTTTTATTCCTCTTTTTTCAGACAGAGAGACTCCAGGTTCACTTTTTTTTTTTGGCCAGAATTACCTCTTTTGTCAACAAAGTACTGCCTTCTATCACCCAGAAACCAGGCACACCTCTCGCTCACTTCACCGTGTGCCGAGGTGTTTCCACCTCAGTCTTTAGACCACTGCTCTTCTTCATTCATGTAGAGTCAGTGCTGTAACAAGACTTTTCCATAAGCCTCACAATTAACGACACCCACATGAGGTATATTTCATGGTGCTCCCTGATGCCCAGATGTCCCCGCCTGCTGATTTCCTGACCAGATGCTGCTGCCAGACAGCTTTCAACGCCCAAGTTCTGCCTGTTCTGCTTGAGAACAGCTCTCTCCTTTTTTTTTTTTTTTTTTTTTTTTTTTTTCCCTGAGTGTTTTACTGTTTAATTATCTCTTTCTCTCCCACTGTAAAATCTGGGGACCAAAATAGCTTGAAAAAGGCTCAGCATTTCCAAGGATTTCACATAAACCTCATTTTCTTTAAAATCTAGGTCGAAATCAGTGCCAGGGTGGGGTATCTGTGGTTGCACAGGAAGGTGGGGGGCAGCTCCCTCATTAGGAAATGTAGGCGGGTGCGGAGCAGCTCTCACCTCAGAAAGCCTGAAAAAGAAACAGAGACACACAGCGAGTCACGCTGGTCCAAATGCAGATCTGGCCCAAAGAAGCGTGAATTCCCCAAATGGGAAAATTATATGCTAGCTCCTTACTGGGCAGGATGTGATACAGATCTGTGTGCCTGGAAAGGCAAACCTGCCAGCTTGCACCTCCCCGGCTCCGCTCCACACACAGCGATTCCAAGAAATTATATGTGATAAATGACTTGTTTTCTTTGTGCTGGTGTTCAGGTGTCACTGGAGTAGGAAAGAGGGGAATTACAGCCTGCACTGCTGCTGTTATTATTATTATTTGGCAGTAATTCCTCTAACTTTCTTCCCTGGAGGAAGACATGACTGGCTGCTCTCTTGCTCCCAAGGTCATCCCACCAGAAAATATTAGCTATTTGCTTCTATTAGTTTCAATTATTGAGGTGCAGCAAACCAAATAATAGTCAGTGTTCAGTATTTCATGGCTTACCTTCAGTGCAGGACCGGAGCCCTTACCCCAAAACAGGGCACTGCTAGACAAGAACCAGCACCAGCAGGCAGGCAGGGATCCCCCCTCCCATTGCATTCCCCATGCAGGCTTTGGTGGGGCTTTTGCTCTTCCATTCTTCTGTTTTTCTATAAAAAAGGGCATCTCGCTGTACTGAGGGGCTAAGCGGATTAATCCTAATACAATTATTGCTCTTTTGGCCTCCTTTGTAGTCCTTAGAAGGTGTGAAATAAGTCATTTTCCACAGTTTTATGGGCACAATATACATATGCCTGATAGCCGTGATGCATTCCTGTGCTGCTGCTCCCTTTCTGCTGCATTATTTAAATCCTTTCTGACTCGCTTTGTAATACAACATCTGTCCCCTTTGCCTAGTCATACAGTGGTGGGCGGTGTGTTATTTGTTTAAAAGACAAGGGAAATTTCATTTCAAAGTACAAGCGGTGACGACAAGACACATTTAGATAAATCATCCCCCCCACCACGACTTCCCAGCCCAAACAGCCACAGACACGGCAGGATCCTGGAGAACCAGGCTGGGGAGCAATCACCATATCCAACTGGCAGCCCCAACTTGGACGCGGCCCCAAGGAAGGGAACAGGAGGGCACAAATGGCCCCAGGTCTCCTGTCCTGGATGTGGCTGCCCATCACATCCATGTGTTACAACCAGCACAGAGGTCAGTCAAAAACTCAGGAATCATAGGAGTCACTAAAACATCCAAAGTTGCTAACGTAAACTAGTTCAGGAGGTCATTTTCTTTTCAGTTATGTTTTCACAACATTTAGCATTGCTGTTCCTGCTTTCACTGCTCATCTCAGCACTCCCTTCCCCAGAAACCTCAGCATGGAGACAGAAGAGTATTTTGCTTTTAGCAAATAGGTATTAAAAACCTAGCAGAAAAGTCCTAGCCGCATGAAAAGCACTGCTGCATCTTCAGCAAGCCATCCTTTAAAACAGCAGTGCACAAGCACTGTGAGAGCCACACATCCCCACAGAACACGGCCTTGAGCAACACCAATCGTTCTCAACAGATTAAATTAGACAGAGCATTCACAGAGGGGGACATCTGTCTGCCCTCACAAACCCAACACGAACATCAGGCAACTGGATGCTGGCGGGCACCAACCCTTTAGATGGAGGTCAGCAGAGGCAGCAGTGGTCGAGATGCTGATCTGTGCGAGAGCCACAGCGAGTGCCACCAAGGCATGGTGCTCACGATAAGCTGGCAGAGTTGCAAATGCCCCCAGAGCAGCAGCGTGCTGCCGAGGCTTCCCTGGGCTCTGCTGAAGGTTTTCACTGCTAAGTTCTGGTGTATCCATGGGCTGCAAGGTTCCTGGTGGGAATGAAGAAAGCAGTGGGGTGACATCTCCACGTGGCAGCATGCCTTCCTCCGAGCCATAACACAGAATTAAAAATAAACAAGTCGTTAACACTGCAGCTGCCATCAAAAATACCAAGATAATGTGGGTCAAAGGGAAGTGATGGCAAAGCATTTCATATGCTTTGTGGGGGTTCTCAGAATTAGACTCCTGAAAAATTAATCAGCTTGGTAATAACCACCAGGGAGCTTTGTTCCTGCAAGACAAAGGTTGAAGTCTTACAGGTGAGTCAGGTGTTTCCTGTCTGGACCACTTTGGCAATCACTTCTTTCAGATATAAAGAATCTGTCAAACCAAATTTGTGAGTTTGAGTTAATTATGCTAAACACGGGGACAAATAGCCATTAATTAAGAGACATTTATGCATGTCAGGAGAGGGCAGCTCTGCTGGGGAGAAGAGCATCATTCTGAGCCTGCCTGCTGGAAGGCCAGTGTTGTGGTGGGGCCTCGTAGGTCTCAAGATAAGGCAGCTGAGCAACTGTTACCATACAATGGGATTTTCCACTTCAGCACCAAAAAGTATTTTTGCTAGAAAAAAAATCATAAAAGTAGGCTTTTAGCCTCATTTTGCTTTATTTTCTTTGATACAAAACACTTACTAACCCTTCCAGGATCTGGAAACTTTCATGGCCATTTGCACATCTTACCTTTAGACAGAGGAGTCTGCAGTTGCAACAAAACTCTTTGGATAACACTGGTTCTCAGGCATTGTTGCCCACAGGATGTTTCCCAGTTGGCAGCAGAACTGTGCACTTGTGCTGTTGCTTTCCTACCCGTGCCACACTGCTCCTACTGCCACCATCATGGCGTTCATTATCCAGTCTGCAACAGCAAAACTGAGTTTCGACTGCTCCCACAATAAGTAATGGACAGGTAAAGCTTTGTAATACACCAAGAGTGCCACTGGGAGGTGGAGGTAAATTTAAGAGAGGAAACATTTACATTACATTTCTAGGCAAAAAGAACGTGCAGCTAGCAAGGCTTATTTGCCTGCCTGCAAATTACCAAATGAAGTGGGAAGCAGCCCTAACTCTCAGCAAATGGAGCATGTCCTATGTCCAAAGGAAAGGGACAGTCACCAGGAAGAAGTGACTGCCACTCTGCCACCTCATGAGCTCCCATGTGGCTTTTTTACTTTCTAAAATTGATAATTCTTGCTGTCTTTGCACAAGTGAAAAATATAACATCGGAAGGTATTCCTAATGTGATTTTTCTCAAATTGTTGTTCGAATTATCTGCAGTCTAAGGAGCACAATAGACATGAATTACAGCTCCTAGTATTAAAATACCAAAACAAATTATTAGCAGATAAAAATTGATGTGCTCTATTCAGACGTGTTACAGTGAAATATGATACAGAACACAGCACACCTGTCCTGAACCATAAAACTTGTCAAAGGCAGCACAAGTTTATAGCCTGGGCAGATCCCTGCAGCACTGCTGGAGTGGCTGAGTTGGACAGGAGCAGCCTGGCAGATTCCTGCAGGCATGCAAACACGTCCAAAGATTTATTGAACTATGAAAATAAGCAAGACAACAGAACAAGACTTTTCTCTCAATCAGGTGGGATAGAAATCCTTTCAAAACCGTCTTTTTCATTTTTGTCCTGTCACTGCAGACCTGTCCTTCCACATGACTTAGCATAGCAGTTATTTATCAACACAGCAAAGCACGCCTTCACAACGGTAAGGTCAAGCAATGTGTGCAGTATGCACAAATGATGCAATTGCATGGGTTTGTTCCACTGCCTGTGCAACACAAAGCTGCTGAAGCGTGGGATGGTTCCTGCTCATGGGATGGCTGTTGCAGCCCATGCCACCTCTGCTGGATGGGGCATCACTGTCCCCGGAGCTGCTGCCTGCCCCGCAGCATTGGCTAGCTGCAGCGTAATGAAAGCAAGCTCATTTTCTTTCATTAATTGTAGCACTGATTGAATTTTTGATGTTCGAATGAGGAAGGGCCTGAAGAAAATTACAATGAGGAAACTTGGTCGTACAACAAAAAATGTGAAACAGAGGAAAACAAGAGCAAAACAGACTAAGCCCTAATAACAAAGACGCTGGCTGTATGATTTCTGTGCACCATAATCATGGCTTGTGCTGTAGCAGCCTGGGAATTGCCTTCCTTTCTCATAACTTTCACCTAACTCTCAAACCAAAAATCAGATTGCTGTTCTAAAAACATACATTCCACACCATATTCTCTGGATGCATTAGTCTAGCTTTTCTCAGGCATAGCTATGTTTCCAAAGATGGCATATTTTACATGGGATGCATCCTGGAGTGCATTGCCTCTCCTGCAATGATTAAAAAGATTAACTTCAATTGCCAGTAACTGCAGAGAAAAGCACTGAAGGATCAACTCTTAATTACAAAGAGAAACTAAAATGTGGCAATTAACTTTATTCATGCTATCAGCAAAAACAAAAACAAAAACAAAAACAACCATGGCTGGAAGTAATAAACACATTCTGCGTTATTACTGAGAGAGAAAGGCTTTGGTATCCGCAGTGAGCTTTTCCATCAGTGCAAGCATGCCTAAGAAGAGGGTTGGTATACCATTGATTTTACTGCCACTTAAAAAGCCATTCAAATAAGCAGCGAGTTAGAAGCTGCAGAGCAGTTCTGAACTTGCTAATATCCTTGGTTTGTCTGCTTGAAGCGCGGCCATGGAGCGCAGGAGAGACAAAACGTCACTGCCAGTCTCAGCTGCAGCTCTCTGCCCTCGGAGCAGCGGAGATGTGAGCCTGGGCCTGGCCAGGATGCAGCTCCCAGCACATCGTCTCCTGTGCACCAGAGCTTGATGCAGATTGGGTCAGATTGGCCAGAGGAAATTGTCTTTCCCCCCCCCCCCCCATTTTGAAGGAGGTAAAATTCAGGCACAGTAACTTCAAGTGGTGAGTTAAAATACTGCTGGTGAGAGCATTCCATGGAAGCTGGCTTCCAAAAATAAATTAGGAATTATCAACACCTATTTCAGGCTGCAGAAGACACGAACTGGCACGGACAGCCTGGGGCAGCCTGTTGCCGGCAACAAAATACCAAATCCACGTGTAGGAGGACCAGAGAGAGATGTGAAGCTCACTTAAGGGCTTTCAGGGAGGTAAAGTGTGTAAAGGAGCAAAAATCTGCATCTGCTCCTTCCATCCAGAATCACAGAATTGCTCAGGTTGGAAAAAGCCTTAAAGATCATCAAGTCCAACTGCAACCTGACCATGCTTCCCTAACTCTAACAACCTTCTGCTAAGTCATGTCCCCGAGCACGATCCTCGTCAGGAGCAGCAACCATTGTTCCATAGCCTACATAGCTAAATAAGACTTTCAATTAGCAGAGGTCTGTATCACTGCTCAAAGTGGTATTGATATTTTTACATTAGAATTGTAAAGTGTGATACACCACCACAAAAGATACCCCTCTGAATACTGAACTGAACGAATCTCTGAACGGATATTGTTTTGACGTTCTTTTATAGCAACATTATGTTATTACAGAAAAATAGGACAGACCTCCTCTGGAAGACATTCACTACAGCACGAGAAGTACCTCGAAGGGATGGCAGATTTTCTGTCAGGCGGTCAGGTCCTCAGCTTTTATCACATGCCACAAAGCCACCGAGACTGCTGGAGACAACGGCAGCGGTGCCCAGTGCTGGGTCTGTCCCCTCCTGCTCCAGCCTGCGAGGAGCTGCCAAAGGAAACCAATAATTTCCACAAAGATCAAGGCGAGTTTAATCACAGAGCCTTGGTCTGGGGCCAGCTCTTGTTCTTTCAGGCAAAAACTTCAGCACCAAGCATATGGCAAATGCTATTTCCCTCTGGATCAATACATTACCCTCTCCTTTACCGGAGTGAAGTGTATCCAACCTGTCTCCTTGGTTGGTCACGGAATTTCTCTTTTCTCAGCTGCAGCACGCTGACAGACATCTGTGTCTCCATCCTGAAAACAACTCTTGCAGTAAAGCAACAAAAGTGCAGAATTGCAGTTCGTGACAGATTTCAAAGGGCTGTGTCAATCCACAAATGCACGAGCATTCCAAGAGCCACTGGGAAAACAATTAATGTCTGGCTGTAATGTAATTTCCTTTGGTCAGTCCTCTCTACTGAAAAAGACAGATTTCAGGAGCGCTTTAGTGCCAGTCAATGTTTCAGGGAGCTGCAGTGCAAGGAGATACATCGCTCTTCCTCACTCTTCCTTGGGGTCCTTCCCAAAGTCTCCAGGAATGCACAGGACCTCAGGACACTTTTTAAAAAAACTTATTTTTCAATTTAATTATATTGGTACATTATTATGCTTGTTATCAGATAAGAGGACTGCAGTGCTGTTCTGATCTCACATTGCTGTAGGGGGCCACAGCAGCACGTGTGCGTACTTACAGCAAGCTGTGGTTCACATCTTTATGGGTATGTTTCATACATGGGGCCATGACTGCATTCTTTAATATCTTGATGCTTGTGCTGCTCTAAGGACACGATTCTTCTCCTCAAAACAAGAAATTATTGATGCAGTTGAGCTTTCTAGATCAAAATCGACGACTTGAATTTCTTTGAGGTCATGAAGCATGCAATGTGCAGTGAAAACAGAGTAATTCAGTTACAACAGTAAGTACGTTTAGCATCATCTTGTCCCCTCTACCCTCTTCTATTCATCTTTGTGGCATTTCCTTGAGAAAACATAAATGTTCCTCTCGTTTTGCAGCTTAATCTCCATATGTTTATCAGCTGTAATTGCAGCTTGGCCACAGTAATTAAAATACATGACACCTACTTGTTAATGTAGGCAAGAAAAATAATTTCCCCTTTTCAAAACATTTGTTTAAATTGTAGCCACAAAGAATACACACGTTAATGCAGTAAGTGCCAAAAACCCCTCTGTGTGAGTCAAGAGGAGCCAGCGCCAGCTTCATCCAGCAGTGGATTTGGTGGATAAAGCAGAAACGTGTCATAATCAAAGCCAGTATTTGCTCTTTCTTAATACAGGGTGAACTGTGATATGATACCTGCTACCTTTTCCTTTACACCATCAGAGCATCCCTTCTGCCCTCAGGGACACACTGCAGCTCAGGTTCCTTAGTGCCACCCTGAGCCTTGGGCACTGTCTGCAGCACCAGCTCTGGTGTGCCCAAGGAAAGCCATGGCTGTAGGAAAGCCCCCAAACCAATATCCTTCCCAAGGAAGCCAAGGCCTTTGGAAAACAACAGGAACTTCTTGCCGTGTGTTTTTCCTACCCTTAAAACCACAAAGATAGCCCTGGACTGACGCTTCATGGAACACGAGTCAAAAGATGAGAAAGGCTTTAGAACATGTTAATGAAGCAATTATTATAAACCCTTCTCTGAATGAGGCAGGATAAAATCTAAGTAAGTCACAGCTTAAACGTACTCCCAAATTTGTTCACGTAGCACCAGAGCATATTTACCAGAGAGCACTGAGAATAAGGTCAGCATTAAAGCAAAGATTTAAGAAACAGAATAAAAGGATCTTTGTAATTTGGTTGTGCTCAGGAGGCTCTGCTTGTTGACACAGACGCAGCCCAGTTATTTCTCCACACACAACAGCCATTATTCATCCATTGGGTCACACTGCATTTCCCATTCTTTTAGGCAGAGCCTCGGAGTTATTGATCCCATGAATCAAAGTGGCGGGGCTGTGAGGGCCGCGTGCTGCAGTGGGGGGACGGAGACGGATGGGGCTGCTGGCGTGGGCTCCATGGGGAAGGAGGCACTGGAGATCACTGAATGCTAACTATTTTTCTAAATGGCTGTCAAGTCACTTCCAAGGTGCAAGCAATGAAGTCAGCACTCTCTATTTTTCTTTCCATTCATTTGGGAGGGTGGTGAACTGTTGAAAACACGTGACGGCTCAGTGAATGTTGTGGAGGTAAGAGCATTGCTTAAAATCCCGTTAGGAGGGAGCAGAAGTTTACCATTATCCAATGCAGCATCTCATCCTCCCTTCACCTCTGGACCCAAGCTGTGCTTATTTCAAGTAACAGTGCCATAAGACGAGGTGTAGAAATTAAACCTTCCAGGAATCACATATCCTGTGTCATCCACTCAATTGGCTTGTACAAATCTGCAGTACTTCATCTACATAAAATGATTTCTTCTTCTTTACTTCTTTAAACCTCCTTATGGAGGTTTAAGAACTGTGAACACACTCAAACCAAGTTACATGGCTGCTCTTTGGGAGAGAACAGGACACAGAGAGAACATGCAGACTGGAAACCCAAGAGGGGTGCAGCAGCATGCATTAGCTAACAGCTGTGATGACACCATCCTGTAGCCTGTGGCAGCAGAGCAGGAATCAGATGATCTTTAAGGCTCCTTAAACTCAAATCACTCTATGATTCTACGCTTAATTAGGTAATACAAACAGCATTTCCACCTGAATTCATCCTCACCAGCAAGAGAAGGAAAATCCCCATCTTGCAGTCTCTTCCTACCACCAAAGCGGCATCGAACCCTTCCACACACATTTATAAGTCCAGTGTCAGTTAATGGAAGTTCACGTGGGAAGGTGAAAGACCATCAATTTAGTGGGAAAGGCAGAGGTTATCACATAATTTCAGCCCCCTGCTGTGTGCAGGGTCACCAACCAGCAGCCCAGGCTGCCCACAGCCACATCCAGCCTGGCCTTGAATGCCTGCAGGGATGGGGCATCCACAGCCTCCTTGGGCAACCTGTTCCAGTGCTTCACCACCCTCTGGGTGAAAAACTTCCCCCTCATATCCAACCTAAACCTCCCCTGTCTCAGTTTAAAACCATTCCCCCTTGTCCTATCTCCATCCACCCTTGTAAACAGCCATTCTCCCTCCTGTTTATACGCTCCTTTCAAATTTCGGAAGGCCACCATGAGGTCTCCCCAGAGCCTTCTCTTCTCCAAACAATAAACAGAGTTCCTACCCCTTTCCACTGAGCAACGCTCCTTCCTTCTCTTCCCCCAGACACTGCAACAGTAAGTGTGGCTCGTGGGAAGATTTTCTTGCATTATTTTTACCGAGATGCGGATACTTTCCCTGCTTTGATTTAGGAACAGCCGCTGAAATTGCACAAGGCTGGGACTAATCTGCATGCACAGCTCCCCACGTGCAGCTCGATGCGTGCTGGCAATGAGCTCAAGCAACACAATATATTGTGACAGCTCTCGAAAACTTGTACCTTAAGGAGCTTACAGGAAATGGGCTGGCTGTTGCTTTGCAGCAGAAAACATGTTATCTGAGAAGATAAATCCCATTAGGCAATGAAATATGCTTCGTTTCAATAGCAAAAAAAAAGAAAAGATCTCCATATTTTTTTGTTCACTCTTTTCTTTTTATAGCATCTCCTTTACCTTCGTTCTTTGGATACTCCCAGGAAGGAAATAAATAAATCTGCATTTTCCCCAGTACGAAAGTTAAGCAGGCAAAGACATGGACCAAAGTAGAGGCATTGTGTGCTGCAAAGCAGCAGTGTGTCATGGAACAGGAATGTGCAGCAGCTGGGGATGGGGGAAAGACCTCTGGTCTGGCTGATCCCGCTATCTGTGGCTGAGGACTACAGGGATGTGATCAGGGATGTACTACCACCTACAATTAACAGAAGTAAAGTGGGTAAGTGCCTGCTGCTGTAAAATATTTGTTTGGAAATCAACCAAAGCCAGTTCCAATTAGGAACATTAAAAAAAAAAAAAGAAACAAAAAGTGGCTCTAGCTGTGCAGGGGCAGGCAGCAGTGGGTCCCCTACAGTGTGCAGCTGGCCCTGGGACAGGGCAGCTCCATGGGCTGCTGCTTGAGGGAGGCTCTGCTGCTCGCTCAGCCCAGTTAGCTTGCTTTTTTTCCCCAAGCAGACAGCAGGGCTTAATAACTGCACCCTGTGCTGTGCAAGTCTCACCAAAATGGACTCACACTTAGCAAAGCAGCTCCTCTGAAAAGGCTCAAAAGTGGGAATAAAACTGCCTGTGTGAGGAGGTGAGCACTCTGCAGAGAGGCTGTTGTCAGTGCTGTGCCCTGTGAGCACCTGGGCTGCGGATGGCACTGATAGCACTTGGGCTGAGGAGATGGAAATGGCCCTGCAATAAGAGCAATAGCAGCTGAGACTCATTTGGAGTCTTTGCTGGATACTTTCTTTTAATTTAAGAAGGAAATACCAATACTTAATACGCTAGTGTTATTGCTTCTTTCCACACATCAGCTGTTTGATATATTAACCCCTGAGGAGAAGTTTCTGAGTTGCTTTGGGGTCCATAACAAAGATGCATCCCCTACACAGACAGTGTCTGGTGGAGCCACACTAAGATCCATGGCTCTTTTGCCTACAAAACAGACTGTAGGCTGCAAATGCCTCTAGAAACATCATTATGCCACAGCGTGGTAGCTATTTCCACTGGGGACACACGAGTCTGGTTTTTGCTTCCACTTGTAATAAGATACAGTAGAGATTGCTAACAAGCACGAGATCTATGAGAGGCAGATCCTAAGGCTTATCAATGAGGTTATGTTATCTCAGGTTAACATCCCATTAAAAACACATAATTCATTCTTAACTCTTAAAGTCTAAAATGCTGTAGGAAAGCTGCACGGTGCATTTCTTGCTATTTCAGAATAAATTCAGGCCCTCGAACTCACTGTGCGACCTATTTTTCAATAAATAGAGTTTTCACGCTACACTAACACACAGCAGGGTCAGAAAAAATAACCCTCATTTATTTTACCAGGGGGAAAAAGACACAGACTGAAACTCACCCTAGCTCTATCATCATTATATGCATTTTAGCAAATGTATTTGAAATGCTATGCGAGTTCTTTGCTCAGGGAACAGCACGACCGTTTGCTACCATTGGCTGTGCAGCTCTCACTGATGGGCTGCAACACGACTCCTCCGGCTCCATCAGACTGAATCCCTCATCACTTTGCTACCAACTGGATTCAGATTGGAACCCACGTACTGCGTTTATTGTTTCTCTAAAAAGAAAAGAATTAGATGTCTTTGTTCGTGTCCCGGACATCAAGCACATGTGCATGTGCTGAGAGAGGGAGAGCAGCATCACCTCTTGCTCTCACAAAGAGAGCTGAGAACCAAACTGAAGCCGGGCGCCCTCAGCTTTAAGGAGTTGATCCATGCAACTACAAAAGCATTTTAATATGGGGATTCCTTCTCAATTTCCTGGCTGATAACAGGGGATGTGCAAAGAACGCTATCATTTGCAAAGCTGTGGGATTGGTGATGGCAGAAGGCAAACCCTGTGTCTCCTACTGGTGTGCCTGAACTGCTGTATCACTACGACACCTGTGAGAGCATCAGTTGTTGCCTGGACCTCAGCTGTCCAGGCAGCTGGACAGAAGGAGGGAGAGGCCCCAGCCTGCCTCTCCCCAGGGTGACCAGCAGCTGCTTCAAACACTCTGGAGACTGATGGAACAGGAAAAACTCCATTTCCTTTTGAAGAGAAAATGAAGCAAACCTGGCTCCTCCTTATTCCCACAGAATATTCCAGTTGACTTCATTTTTCCAGGAGCTAATGAGCACGGACATGTCCCTGCAGCTCTAAGGGGTCTTCCCCTGGAAATTTTCTTTCCTATCTGGAGCAATCTAGAGCTTTATTTGACCCTAATGCATGAACGACTTCCTAGTGACCGGTGCAGAATTTGCTCTCAGACATGCAGTTAGTTTCCAGGCAGTCCTATGCAGAGCCAGGACCCTGTGGGCCCCTTTCAACTCAGGGAATGCCATGACTCCACCATTCCACTGTTCCTCAAGTAACATTCACCTGGCTGAAGGCATTATTCAGGCCCCACAGTTATTTGCCTCAGCCACAACAGATCTGGTCACAACCAGCACCTGAGCACACTGATAGGAAGCACATAATTTTCCTCTCGTCTGATCCTCAAACTTAGCAATTTTCTCTTTTATAACATTTCACGAAGAGGAAGGAAGATGATGAGTAGGGGAAAAAGAATAGATAACAGAGAGGATAATGGTAAAAAGAGTCTGAGAAGAGGTGATACCTAATTTACTACAAACAACAGCAGCAGTACAAGAACTTCAGGTATTATATAGACAGAGCGTGAATAAAACCTATTCTCAGTCTGAACAATTTATTGCATTTTGTGTTCTTTTTTTTCCCCACTTATTCCAGAGTATATTTTTTATGGATTCATTTCAGTAAAAGAAAAATATCTTTCTTTATATGAGTACAGCGTGTAGCTCTGGGTAAAGTGATATTGCCTGGGCAGCTGATGGAAAAGTCCAACATTTTTTGGCAATACAAAAAGGCGCAACATGATAAAGAAATGAGACAAATAAGAAGCTATTAACAAAAGTATTCTTAATTGCTTTTCTGCACAGTGTGCTGTAGTTTGACATCTGTAGGAAATGACAGCACAAAAGGACTAATTATTGCTCGTTCCTGTAGGATCACCACCCAGACTGATACGATTATGTGAATTTCCTTTGTGGTCACGGTGTATCAGTAATAGGACTGCTAGTTGGTCTGCTCTTTATAGAGAGAAGTTTTGCTCAATACTGTAATTTTCAGCAGCTTCAGGCAGTTCTCAGGCAGGCGAGCACAGCTTTACCCAGAGACACTTTCCATCACTGGTCTATTTACAGCCACGGGGGAATTTGGGAGAGTTGGTATATTTTTTGGTAAAACATTTAGGCAGGAAAATAAATGCACTGATACATTTGCACTGATGTTACATGTTACTGATGATCACGTTGAAACATGAACATGATGTATCATGTTACTGATGATACAAATGCACTGATGTTTTGTCATCCTAAACACAACGCACTGATACATGTTTTGTCATCCTAAACACAACGAGGAACCAAAATACAAATTATATAGTAGACTTCGTCTTATTCCCAGAACGCTTTTCCTGTTCTTTCCTTATGAGTGCATGGATAAGGCTAATTTCCCTTACCTCATATAACTCGGTTAACTGATGTTTGTTGCAGCAGGAAGCGTCTCAGAGCTGAAGGTCCTGCAGAGGACAGCTTGCTGTTCCCCCAGCAACAAGGCTCCTGTGTCCTGCTCACAATGCTCACTGCGTGAATGAGGAAGAGAGGATGTCCTGTCAGCTTCACAGCTCCTAAAGGAGGTTTCACCCTCATTGATGCCCATCCCATCAGAATACCACTCAGAGTTGCCCAATTACAGACCTTACCCAAAACAACCCCAGCAGAATGCACTTCTTTTCACTGTGTTGGAACTGTAGTTTATGCTGTGAGGAAGGATTCCAGAGCAGGAGCCTACATTGCCTTCTCTACGTGGCTTTCCAGCAGCTCCTTCCAGCCCAAACTTACGAAGCTGAGCCCCCACTTTGCACCCAGAGCACGGTGTGACCAGGCCTGGAGCTCCTCCAACTGCTCAAAGTGCAGGAAATGAAATCTGAAGCTAAATCGACCTCCCACATGGTTATGCACACAATAGCTTGCTAAGAAGTGTAAATAATTACTAATATTCCGCTTACCATCTCTGCGTTCATTTCCAGACTGTGAAGACACCTAGCACGGCCTTTCCCTCCAAATAGCTGATCAGCAGATTAAAATACTTTCATTAGACTCCTTTTGTTTGATTGTGTGCGACTGTGGCGATCTCCCAGGATCTGCAGCTGAAGAATAATGTCACAAAGACCCACGTGGGTAATTGCTGTGCATGTGCAGCAGGACCATTTCCGACTTATCTGAATATTACTTCAATTTCCTTGCTAATAAAACAAAAGAAATAGAATGAAGAACATCTAACTGGTAAACTCATACGTGCTGACTGAGAAAGGAGAGGTGAAGTGGGGATGGGGAGAACTGTTTCACCTGGAGCACCATGACATCCCACTGGGATTTCGCAGTGCAAACTGGAAGTACGTCATTCCCTCTTTTTCTTCCCTTAGGTATTCTTGCTGCACTTGCAGGCAGGAGTACATTCAAAATGCAGATTCACAATGCCCAAAGTTTTGTTTTAGGCATCAGCTATACAACTTCAAGCCTCACTAAATCATACAGTCCTACAGTGAGCTTGGCAGGGAAGTGCTGGGGTGTTTCCATTTGTTCACAAAAAAAAAAAAAAAAAAGGGAATCTTTTGCATTGCTGCAAGTGATGGATGTCAGAAAACGCAAAAAGTACCACAAGTATTTCCCAGAGTGAGCAAACATCCGCTCTTCTTTAACACATGAAAAATTAACACAATCAAATTCCACTGTAAAACACGCTTCAGAATTTGCTTTACCAGCTTTATTACCTTGACGACTGGGATATGTTTTACTTTTCCCAAAGAAGAAGCACATATCTAAACGAGAGGAAAACTGATGATATACAGCTAGTGAGTGGTTATGAAAAATAAGGGCCCAAAATTTATCTGTGTCATTACTATACAATGATGCTCATGTGCCATAAGCAATACTGTAATGGAATAAATCAGAAACACTGGTAGCAATGATCATAATCCTTATTGTTTACTGTAGTGCCTAGCAATAAGGGTTCAGGATCCCACTTTTATTGGTGTTGTCAGAAGCGTAACGCATAAAGGGGCTTGGAGAGGCAGGCACAGAGGTGACAGAAAATGAATTTCCTCTTAATATCTAACCTGAATTGCTCCTCTTTTAGTTTTAAGCCATGCCCCCACATCCAGTCACTATCAGACCATGTATAAAGTCCCTCTCCTGTTTATAATCTCCCCCCAGGTACTGGAAGGCCACAGTGAGGTCTCCCTGAACCATCTCTTCCCCAGGCTGCAAAACCCAGCTCTCAGCCTTTCCTCGCAGCAGAGGTGCTCCAGCCCTCTGAGCATCTTTCTGGCCCTCCTCTAGACCTGCTCCAACGGTTCCATGGCTTCCCTGTGTTGCGTTGGCACTTTAAAACACAGATGGTCTGGATGAGGTCCAAAATAGCCTGGGAAAACAGAGGCGATGGACAGTCGAACCATGCAGGAAAGGTAGGAGTAAGGAGAAGTGCTGGGGGGGCACCTGGCACGTGGCTGCCATGACTCGGAGCAGAGCGGATGGATGAGTCAGGATGGGATGGCAGCCCTGGGGATGGGCAGGGCTGCAGCTGGGCAGCTCCACAGTGGCTGCAAAAGGGCATAGATAAGATAGCACTCGTGTGATGAAAAAGGCTGTGAGATAAATCTAGACCTCACTACACGCTGGAGAATTCACACAGGAAAAAATGCTCTCCTCCCCTGGCTCAGCCTCAGCTAAAAAAAAACTATTTACTTGTTAACTATTCACATTATGTATTTTATATATTTAAATTCATGGAAATGTTTACTTATATACTTATATTTCACGGACTATAAAACAATAATAACAAACTCCAAATTAGTCGTTTCCTCTCAGATAATAAAGTCGCAATGAGAAAAATTTGTTGCTTCCAATTGTTCCAACCAGTGTTGGAAATGACATGAAAATCTCTTTGGCAGTCATTACAGCCTAATTGTTTTGGAAAGCTGCAAGAGAATCATCATCGCTTTTTTGTTGCTGGTTGGTTTGCTAAAGAAAAGTTAGTTTCATTCAAAGCAATTCAATATTTCAATCTCTTTATTCTTAAAAACAAAACAGAGAAGTGAACTGGCAAATTCTTTCAAATACTCTGTGAAAATATTTTTCTATAAAATAGAAAGTACAGCTCTCTTTCTTTCTTTTTCTTAAACTGATGGGAAGCAACTTGGATTTGCCAAAATTCTTTGCTAATATATATTTTGTAGTAAGCTGGATATCTATCCTCAGTTTTGTATTCCCAGTTCAGTGCCGGGAGCTGTTAAACTCATGAATTATGCATTTCATTCTATAAACACAAAAGAAAAAACACTTACGCTGTAATTAGCTTATTTGCTGTTATCCAAGATCACAGTAGTTCATAGAACAATTAATAAAAAGAAGGCGTCTTTCTGATGTTACCTGGGGCAGCCCTAGAGGTGCTGGGGAAGGCAGACCGCTCTGACCACTTTAAGAAGATTGGATAGAGCAGAAAACCAAACATGAAGTGTTTGAGGTAGAGCATAAAGAAACCTGATGTTCAGGTACTCATGTGAGGCTCAGAGCATCTCATCCCTGCCTGCTACAACCTCCCTGTGGCAACCTGAAATGTGTGGGCAGCAGTGCCAATAAAAACAACACCTTGCCCTACAGTGGGGATCCTTCCAGCCTTCTCTTTACACCCTGTTTAACAAGTACATCCTCTATTTTCAAGTCTTTCCCTGACAAATTCCTATTCGACAAAACCTCTGTTTTTACCCTGGACACATCCAGATCCAACCTGAGATGAGCTCGTCAGAGAAGAGTTTTTCAAGTTTAGAAAATTAATTCTTATGCCTCATCTCAGGCTTAGCAGATGCTTGGGAATCTTTAATAGCTGTAATTACTTAGTTTATAGTTATTGCGTTGTCATATCTCTTATAGAAGCAGATCAAAGTTTATGAATACCTCTGTAATTAGAGGACATATATCAGGAACAAGATAACTCCAACTGCTGCTCATCACATCACTAATTTCACTGTGTCGCTTCTCGAAGCCCTTATCCTTATTCTTAATGGCCATGCTCAATAACCATCAACAGAGTCTGAGACAGCACCACATCTGGCTGCATATTTATTCTAGATTTCAAATTATACCAATCATTGTGTGCTGGATAAAGTCTAGGCTCGTTCTTTAAGTACCATAATCCTGTTTACAAGACAAAAATCCCAAGCCCCCTATGCGATGCACACAGCGCGCCCTCTGGCAGCTCAATCAGATTTTTCTCTAGCTCAGTCAATCTCTAGCTCATACAAATGGCTCAGTTCTCCTGGCATTCCCAAAACATATGAAAAAAGAAGGCATAACCAACACCTACCTGCTTCTAGCACATCTACAGTTAGCACTGAATCACAGAATGGCGAAGGTTGCAAGGGACCTCAAGGATCACGAATCTCCAACCCCCCTGCCGCATGCAGGGCCACCAACCTCCACATTTAACACCAGCCCAGGCTGCCCAGGGCCCCATCCAACCTGGCCTTGAACACCTCCAGACATGGACGGGGCATCACAGCCTCTCTGGGCAGCTGTTCCAGCACCTCACCGCTCTCTCTGTAAAGAACTTCCCCCTGACATCCTACCTAAATCTTCCCTCCCTCAACTTCAAACCATTTCCCCTTGTCCTGCAGTTATCTACCCTGTCAAAGAGTTGATTCCCCTCCTGTTTGTAGGCTCCCTTTAGGTATTGAAAGGCTGCAGTGAGGTCGCCCTGCAGCCTTCTTTTCTTCAGGCTGAACAAGCCCAGCTCCCTCGGCCTGTCTTCATAGGGGAGCCTGTCTTCATAGGGGCTTTCACTGAAGAAAGAAGTAAAGCAGATATATTTTATTATTTTTACCTTGGCAACGTTACCAATAGATGCCTTAGTGCTCACGTGGTACCATAGAAATCGCAAGGAGGTGATGCTCCCAGTGCTGCTGCTGCTTCTATGTGGAAAAATACTCCCTCACTTAAAGAACATTCCGACAAATACATTTGGTGTTTAGCCAACATCCTGGTCTCTGCTGGCATGTTTCAGCAGCAGCCAGCACCTAAGTCAGTATGATTCATTGGATCAATAATTCTAAGGTCTGTACCTAAAAGGTTGAAAAATGTGGAAAAACCTGGCAGAAGAGTAATGATGGTAATGTTCAGCAAAATGGTTAATGAGGCTTGGGAAAAGCAGGCTTTGGGAGGAGAGAAATATGTACAGGTTTAACCTTGCACACAAGCTTCCGCAGAACATTCTGTCTTCTGGGTTAACTATTAACGTCCCCACGCATTAAGAGACAGCTGTAGTCATTGACATGTTCACTCTTTCATGGATTGGCCCTTTCCCACTTCCACGCACCGGTTGCTGGAGGAGGATGTGGCTCTTTTCCAGGTCACCGTATCCCCAACCATTACTTGCTGAATGGCTGATGTTGGTGGCACAGTTACATAAAGGCACAGAAAATAAGTTTACTTTCTGCCTCCTTACCTGCACATTTTGGCTCATTACTGCTCCCTGACCCCTCCTTCAGCTGCCATCCTATCAGAAATAACTCAGTTCCTTCCCAGCCCGCTGCTTCCTCATCATTTCACTTCCCTCAGTAGGTGTAATAGCATCCTGTGCATAAGGTGCTGTGCCCAAAGGAAGCTCAATAGCAGTAATACCAGTAGCTAAGGCTAGTGATATCATACAGCATTTGATTACTTCAGGGAAAAAAGGACACTGCAGCTGCAATTACCTGTCATTCCTCCCCCTCTCATGGCTTTGGAAGAACCATCAGGTCTGTAAATGCATTTTGCCACAAGCTGGAACACACATCAGGTTGTATGCAATGGCACTGCTCTGTGCTTTACATGGGATGGGAAGATGGTATCCATAATCAGAGCAATAATTCTGAAATGAACTCAGATAAGGGACTCATAGCTAAGTGATCTGAACATCAAAGCCCCATCTTCCTCCTCAGCAAAGCAGCCACAACACATTATCACCCGTACATTTTTCTTTTTAAAATACAGTTTTGCATTAATTCATCCCTCATCCAAAAGCTGGACAAAAGCAACATGCTTTTTAATGGTTGTTAAATACTCTGCAATTTGTCTCCTATTTGTCAGCTGGCATTAGAAGAGATCTATAACTAATCTCAGTGCCACCAACGACACCGCCTGCTGCACACTCCCTCCATCCATAAAGCATCACATCCACAGTGAGGACAATTAGATGCCTCTGATCTCTTCTCTATAATTCACTTTCCTATCTAATCAACAATTATCCATAATGAACTTTGCATTGCTAGCTCAAGCTCAGCAGTTTCTCTTGCTTAGTGCAAGGCATAAAGGAAAAACCGGTGGCAAACGGCATAGCATGTTTTATGAAGTGATTTCTGAATAATCACACTTTAATTTTAAAGCTGTTTAACAGCCATAGCAAATGGCAGACAAAAGAGCTGAAGTGAGGAGTGTGACCTATGAAACTGATGAAAATTCATTTGGAAAAACCCTTTATTAGAAAAGGGTCTTCTTGTCACAGGCCTATAAATCACAGGTGAAAATGAACCTAAATGGTAGGAAGCAATTGGTTTTACAATTCCAGATCCTTGCAGTGATACGAGTGGTGTTAACAGTGTAAGGAAAAGGAAATACTGCTGTCCAGGCTCATGGTCAGGATGTTCCCCATGGCCAGGGGGCACTTGGGTGTTCAGAACCCTGCAAAGAACTCCTGTAGGATCTCTGCTGGGCACGGAAGGCAGCTGGCTGGCCAGGAACAAGCACTTCCCATCCTGGTTGGGCTTCCACACAAATGTACCCAGTCTCACCTCCAGAACTTCACAGCCTTTGGTTGCGATGCACCCCCTGCGAGCCCGATGCTCCTCCAGGCATGCAGATGGAGCTCACCATGTAACCAAGAGCCAGTCCTTACAAAGTACCCTGAGCCAAAGAGAAGTTTCCAGAAGCTTTGCTGTTGTGACTGAAGGAGAATAAAGAAAATAAATAAATCTGAGCAGAGGTGAAGATCTTCAAAGTAATGGAAGAAAAGGAGTTCTGAAGAGAACCCTTCCGAAGACCCCATGCATTGTAGTCTAATTCCTGTGAACACTAATCCATCAAAATGTACCACTGACATTAAAAATATTAAGTAGGGTTAAAAAAAAACCTTAAACTACTCCTTGTGTGTATTTGTCTCCTAACAGCAAACTGCGCTCTCAGCTCTGTCAGACAGGCTCAGACCTCTGGATTATCTGATCAATAGCAAACAAGAATGAGAGTATTTTCAGTTCACTGGATAAAAGTCAAGGAACAGAGAAATAATAATGGAAGCAGCGATTCAATCAGAAGGAGCTGTAGTAGGTGGCACAAAGCTATAGGACAAATGTCAAGCACACAAACAAATCGCACAGCTGAAGTGAAAAAGCATGAGTTATCAGAGTGTCTTTTAGAAGGGCTCCGTGGGTCAAATTCCTCCTCCGCCACTGGCATTGCTGGGAAAAAAATTATTGGTGGAAGTAAAATGATGCGAGGCCACAACGTTTGTCAAACCTGTGGTCCCAAAATTTGAGCCGTGGAGCCACACCTGTTCTGATCAACATTCATTTCAAGCCATTGTGACCAGAATTGCAAACAACACCCTGCATACACCAGTTAGCATAGCTGCACTGATATTCTGGTTTATATGCAACGATCAACTCAAATATTCAAATCATTCTCTGCCTCCATCATCTACCACTGTAATTTTCCAGTTATGGCAGAAATTTTTCATTTCTAAGTACCAAAGTGCACAAGCTTGTACTTTTTTTTTATTATTATTATTATTATTCATCTTATTTTCATTACTGCAGTCCTCCCAGTCCTCTCTCTCCTTCTGTACACCCAACCTCCTCTGCACCAGCAATACCTCCCTAGGCTGTGTCACTGGCAAATCCCAGTAACACACTGCCAACTTAAGTGCCAGTCTCAAACCTGTTTCTAATGAACTCTATTAATAACTCCACTCCTACAGGGTAGCTCTTCTTTTAGCACCTAATTAGTTTTTGCCGCTTTCCCACTCATCTTACAAGGTGCTAAATAGAAACGATTGAATCTAACAACTCGAAGGTTCTTTTCATTCTGGCACTGTTGGCGTTTTCCAACTCTCACCAAGTGGGGATGGGACTTTCTCTGTGTCCCTGGATGCTCACAGCACTGTGCAATGGCAGCATGATGAGCAGTTTGGGACACAAATTGCTCATCGTGTCCAGCACACAAAAATTGCATGGTGTTGGAACATGGAGAGTTTTCCACAGGGCACCTTCAGACATCACTTGGGATGCAACAAAGGACACCAAACGTGTACACCTACATGCAGCAGAAAGCAGGCTGTGCCTACAGCTCACAGCGTAAAAACAAACAGCAGAGTACCAGAAAGCCACAGCTGCTGGCTCTGATGCAATGTACTTTTTTTTTTTTTTTTTTTTAAACAAAGCCTTCAGCAAGTTCAAAGTTTAATATTCAACCAAACATTAGTTATAATTCAATGTGGAGCACTTAGTAATTCACTAAGTGAATTTGAGTGCTGTTCTTTGGGAAAAATTGCTTACTGTAACACATGCAATCTCCTTTCCTTTCCCCCACACCAGGAATATGGCTGACCAAAGCCCTCAGGAGTGCCCACTAAGCTGAAAGCCAATGTGTTTCCTCTCACACACTGAAAAGGCTCTTGTAGAACAGAATTTTTCTATGTGAAGAATTTCCTCTCTTCTGACAAGCGAATAAATGCCCAACTTGACGCTCAGTTTAGTGCTGGCAAGACAAAGAAGAAGGAGAAAAGGAGGGGAAGAATCTGCAACAGGTTTGCTGAATGTTAGTGATTCATCTCGTGAAACACCACGAGGATACTTTATAAACTAATCCTGCTTTACGGCGACTGCATTGCTGCCTTCGGTTGTGTGTTATTGGATAATTTGTCAGTTGTGGCACTTTGGCAAGTAATAAAATAAGGAACAACCATTGGAAGCATAAGGCAAATTATTGAGTCTGATTCTTCTTTCTCCTCATTGTATTCTAAACACGAGCTGATTTTAAACAAAAGAGTGTTGGCAGAAACAAAATTACTTCTGGTATTTCTGAAAGACGCAGCACTGAAAGGAGGCGGCTGTATTTAGGGCTTTTCTGATTTTGCTCTGGGTTCCTCTCCCATCAAAACAGAAAATGGAAAATGATTCCTGTTGAATGGTTTGAGCTGAACATGAGGAATCCTATTCCCTGCTCAGGTGAAGCTTCAGTTTGCGTAACTGGTGGCTCTGAAGAAAAAGAACATTACAGTGACTTCAGCTCAGATGTGGACCGCTGAGCGCAGCCACACGGATATGGCTGCACCTTTTTACAATGATTTTTCTGGGACCTACAATGAAAACCTTATTTAAAAATGCACCTGTCTGCCTCGTCTCATTGCAGTGCAACTCCCTGACGTGAAAGAGGCAGATGTTTTCAGTGCAAGGTGTACAGAAGAGAGCTCCTGTTCTCGATAGCAGACTACTCCACCCCAGAGATCCCATTCCTGCAGAGGAATCGGAGTCCAGGACATGTCCAGAGCATCCCTGAGACACTGAAATTGTCCACTGCTTCTGCTGCAAAAAATATATGTACACAGCATCCTGGTTCAGCGTGAGTTCATGGGCTGCCCATGAAACCAAACTGCAGTGCTTGGAGCATGAGTTTATTTTCCCTTACAAATCATCCTACAAAGGCAGTAGGTAATAATGCAGGACTTAACATATGAAATGACCATGAAAAATTAGGAATTAATTCCACTAGAACAAGAAAATCACCAAACAATACAAATTCCGTGCTGGCATTGGGTACCAATTTCAGTCCTCATGGCTGGAATGCACCTCCATCTGTTGCTGCTAACAACAAATGCAATGAGCAAATCCAGAACACAGACTTGGAGCACGTAGCTGCGTACTGCAGGTCCTTGATTAAGGAAACAAATCAGTAACCATCCAACATGCATGGAATTAACAAAGAAGCAGATGTTTAAATGTGCTAGCTTTAATTTCGTGCCAAATTAATGTATACGTTCTCCAGTACTCATCAATATTTCACCCTTTTAAGTCTGTCACTGGCAGCCGACAGCAGATAGGGATGTTTTTCATTAGTGCTTCTGAAACTGCAACTTTCTTTTTTATTTAATGATGTGCAGTTATTCAGAGAAATCAGTGCATGTTTTAAAAATTGAAAATGAGGTAACTGCAAGAACAAGGCAGAATATGACCCAGCTCTCATCAGTAAGCTGCCTGGTTGGTTTCATTTTGTTGTTTCATATATTCCAGTGACAATGAGTACTGAGCCTTGATTTTTCATGAAAAAGCCAGTGCAGAAGTTGGTAACGTAGCTACAATGCAGAACAGATCTTTTAGCACACGAAGGCTCTTTCATTACCTAAAGTCCAAAACTATAACCATGATTCTAAATGTTCTTCCCTTCGGGGAGCAGAGGAAGCCATCCTTTGGGTGGAAATAGACTTCAGACAAAAATCCCCCTTGTCCCAGCAGAGATCCCAGCTGATATGCAGCCTACAGCAGCAGCAGGACTTTGTTTAAGGCTATTTTTAGCCTCTTATTCCCTTCCTTTTCAGAAATAATAACCACTTACCTGCTTCTCTTGGAGATACGATCCGTGATGACAAAATTGAGGGTTTTAGTGCATTCTGAGGCCAGGGCTGTAGCTGTGCTGCCCAGCGGTCCTTGCTCTCTGATGAGCCACTCCACTTGCTCCAGGACATTTTCTGGTGTAACCCATTTTCCTCTCCATGCTATCCCAGCTGTGCTGGATGACATACTTAGCACACAGAGCCAGAGCTCTACCGACATATAATGATTTCCTACACACCTACACAGGAAAGGGATTAATGGCCAAATGGGCAGCTGCCCAGGCAGTAATGGCCAAAGCAGCAAGAGCAAAGAGCAGGGGAGGAGATCTTTAAAGTCCATTACTTCCCTGCATCATTTCATCCCCAGAGACATGATTTAGCTCAAAACCCCTGGCTGTGGCTTGAGATTTTACTTTCAGACATGGATTATGCAGTTTTGCCTTTTAGGGTTCTCTCGTATGTTAATGATTCCACATTTGCCACTAATTAATAAACTCCTCTTTGCCTGACAGTCAATTTAAAAAAAAAAAAAAATTAGATAGTGGATTTCATGTAAAATATTCCTGAGAGGAGCATATAAGTGCACAAAACCAGCAACAGTTGTGTGGTTCCAGAGTTCTGTACAGACAGATGGTTCATGGTTTGGTGGTCATTAAAAACTACTTGCTGAGAGGAGCAGGAAAGGACCATATAGCTGCGCAGGGACAGCCCAGAAGCCAATTACACACCCAGATACCATACATTGTCAGGAAATTATATTCCACAGCTTGGCACCGGTGCCTGCCAAGCAGTCTCTACGTGAGCATCGACCAAGAATGTCAAGGTCACTGCTGAGCTGTGTGGAGGTGGAAATGGAGTTGAATCACTGCGGCCAGAAATATGGCTGTGATCTGACAATTTAATAATAGGACTGCACAGAGATTATGACACTACTTTTTGTTTCCATTCAAATCCAGAATCGGGAGAAAAGTACCGTCAGGAAGGTGTGGCTAGTGCAGTAAGACAAAAATCACCACTTTAAACGCATTATAGAAAACTTCAGAAGATCCTGCTGTAATTCTATTCTGTTACTGCTTATTTTACTTCAGTTTGACAAGAATAGTAAGTAAAAATCTCAAAACTACCCAAATTTTCCTCAATGGGTGAGAGCAAAAAATGAATAATAACTTCCCTAACAAGTCTGAGTACTTACAATAAACAAACCATCCAAAGTCCAGCAAGTTCCACGTGAGCCAAGCCCTTCTCAGCCCATTACCATGAGATTGCCACTCAAAAGCTGCAGAAGAGCAGCATCAGAAGCTCATCCTCAAGAGCGGATGGATGGAACTCAGATCACCTGAGAGCCCTGGGATGGCCAAGCTGGCAACGCCTTTGGCTTCCCTCAGCCACACCTGCAGCCACTTCATTTCTATCCCGCTGCAGCTTCATGTTCCTGCTAATATTTTGCTAAATATCAATTGGAATTAAGACCTAATGGAGCAAAGTGATCTAATCAGAGAGCTAGGATATCTCAGTACGCCTCTCCAAACAGCTGACCAAACTGCAGCCATCCAAAGGCGCCTGGAGCAATTAAGCTGCTAATCAGTCATGATAACTACAAGAAAACATTTTTAATTTTTAATTGTGAAAAAGAAAAACCAACAATCTCCAGCACCTCAGTAAAAACAAAGTGACATTGTAAGTAAGTAAATTTGAGCACGAAATGACAAAACTGATTGGTGGTTTGTGACTGCAGAGGCTGCAGAAGAGCAGGAGGACCTGGCAGGCTGGGGAAGCCAAGCTCAGCGCTGCCACCAGCTGTGCTCCAGGTCCCAGTGTGAGGCTGAAGCAGGGGGCATCTGACATCAACTTCTGTCCCGAAAGAAATGGAAATGAATAGAAATGGAAATGAATACTGACCATCATAAGCTTTCATGAGAAATAAGAACGTTCTCATCCTCACGTCATCACCTTTACTGACCAAATGCTGATGAGAGCCTCACTGGAAGACTTGGTTTCCAGTATTCTCACTTCATCTTTTATCTTTCCATTTCTGTAACTGTACTTCTGTGCTGTATCATTTTCTTCTTTGTGCAAGGCACAAGCTGCTGATGCAGGGGAATTCTCTGCAGCGCCCTCAGAGCAGATGAGTGGAGCCAGGAGCAGCAGCACAGCCCCATCTCTGCTGGAGGTGGGCACCACCAGAGCACTGGTGAGACTGAGCCCAGGCACTGCCATTGTAAGCACCAGAGAGAGTGGTCCTTGGTTGCTCTTTTTGGCATCTTTTGCCCATGTTTGTTTAGCAAAAAGAGCAACTGTGCTTCAGCTAATTTCCTTTCTTCACAAAGATGAGAGCCTTGATTATTTTTAATGTTACACAGATGGTGGCTCTTGGTAAGAGTGCTAGAGACAAAGAGGGATGAAAAATAGGAACAGTTAAAATGAAATCCTTTCTTAACAATCTTTAGAAATGTTACCTATTTTTCATTCTTTTCCTGTATCTTAATATGACCTTTAAACAGCATTTTTAAGCACAACTATTGCATCCATTTCTGCCCCAAACCCTAAACAAAAGTACAGCGATTTCAGACACTTCTACTCAACTGCAGTTACTCCAATGCTGCTCCATGAGACTGCAGCTTTGAAAAGACATTTCCTGGTGTCCCCTTTGTGCCACCACTGGGATACTGAAGGAACGTACTAGTATTATATATTCATCCCGTTTTGCTTCACCTCAGTTTATTAGAGATGAAAAATCTACTTTTAGGAGAGGCACTGAAAGACAGCAGCTTTCTCAAGGTCATGCAAGACCCATTTTTGCAGTAATTATTGCAAGTCCAACCAACCAAACCCAAAGCAAGACATTCAGCTTACCTGGGCACCACTGGCTGCGCTGCCTCACCACCAATTACAGGGGAAGAAAGACACCTTGTTCCTGAAGCACTGACAAGATGGAGAGGGGTGATGGGATGCTGTCTCAGAGCTATTGAGTAAAAAAAGGCAACAAGCACCATTCCTCCAAACACACAGCAAATCCTCAGGCTCCGAATGCAGAAGTCTGGGATGGTGTGTTTACATACTTCTATCCCTGTTGGTCGTGTTGTGATCTAAATGCTGAATTCTTAAAACCATCATCACATTTTCTGTCAAAGCATGCAAGGGACTTCAAACAGAAAGCTACCTCATGCCTTGAACTCTACATGCCTCTACATCCCATCCTTTAAAAGGAGCTTTTTGGTCTATGGAAAAATTGGTCATTAGCTTCAATTTTTTAATAAAGGTAACGTGGATCTTAAAACTTTAATTTGAGCTGCAGCTTCAGCACAGTAACCATAGAAATAATCTAATCACCTCCTACTAAAATGTTGTTTGTCCTTGACCATTATTTTTCTTAATTGAAATACTTTAAATACTTTGAACGGAATTGCTTTGTAGCAGAATATATTGCATAAAAGTTGCTTCAGTTTGTAACCTGCTGGTACACTATGTCCTACATTTAAGCAGTTTTCTGGGAAGCTCCTTAAAGGCATCTTTAATTTTTAATAACTCCCTGGAAATCTGAAATGGAAGCAAAGGTAGGTCATACTTTTGGGCATCCCACTTTTGAGAGGGCTCTTTGAACTATGTAGTTGTGATTACGTATACGTTCTCTGTGACTTAGATTCCCATCTAATGAAATTTTAAAAGCAGCAAGTCTAATTCCAGGAGGAGTAACTGGTTATTTTAACATTTTCTTAATTATAGTAGCCTGCTTCTTTTGGATCTTCCTTTCATATTAGGGAGATAAGTACCACACCATGGCTCCTTGCAGCCCATATTCCTGCCTCAGAAACCTTCCTGCAGTGGGATTAGGGCCCACTCCATCTTCGATGGGTTGATTTACTCTTGAATCCACATTAGAAAAACTCTTGCAAATACATTCACCTGCATCTGAGATGCACAGCTTCTGGGGCTGCTACTGCAGAATAACCAACCACTGTGCACTCAAAGCTCCTTCCTTGTCCCCTTCCCTCCAGCTCGCTTTGCCCCCTGCATGCAGTGGCAGCAATCACACAGCTGCTCTGCAGCAATGCTTAATTTGTAAATTGAAGCAGCACGGAACTGTAGTCTAAGGGATGAAGTTCATTTCTGGCCCAAGACCCGATTAATGCTAATGGGATGTGTGACAACTGGATTGAATCTGCTGCAGCTCTAGGAGGGGTGATTAAGAAAAGAAACTGCTGAAGAAGAACGAACAGAATGAAAGCTGTGGCTGCATAAGGGCTGTGTGGGATTCTCAAATGCACGTTATATTAACAGACTTATAGCCCATTTATTTTAATAGGTTCAGTTTACTTATAGACAGCATTTGGAGGCAGCACATTTACTGTCAATTTCTAGCCCAAAGTCTTACTAATTTGCTAGCACAGATGAAGCTTTTTTCTAAGATTATCCTCTTGTCCTTCCTCTGCGTGTGATAAATTTCCTCCAAAGCAGCGTGTGCATTACCAACAGACACCGATAAACTCAGCAGACAAGAGGGCATAAAGCACTAATTTATCCCATTGGGGGTGGCCAGGCTGGTCCCTGTGCAGCATTTCTGCAGCAGCTAAAAGCCATCCATCCCTCCCAGCAGCATGGAAATGGAGCTCATGCAACTTGGGCACAGCACGTTTTCTTTCCCTGCCCGATCCACTAACTGGAAGGCATGTGCTGGGCTCAGCAGGCATTGCCCCAACACAGTTTGCACTAAGCAGGGGGAGATCTGAGTCCCAGCGTGTCAGTCAGTGTAATTGCTGTGTCTCAGGAGTCGCTTTACAACGGGTTTTGAGGAGCCCAGTGTGCCATGACATCAGCCTTCCAGCAGTGACAGGGCATATCACAAAGCCTCCTGCTATTGCCTTGAAAACCTGTCTTCATAAATGGTTACTGCAAGGGGATTTTTGTGTGTGTGGTTTTTTGGTTTTTTTTTGACAGCTTCCTAGCTCATTTACTTGGCATTTGATCACAGGTTTAGAGAAATTATAGAAGTCCTCTGAAGGCTGTGCTCCCCAGAGTGGCTAAAGAAGATTCACAGGCTTTCATCTCCAAAGGTGTCCTATGAAAAAGGGACGAGTACTTGAGAAAGTGCTCTGAGCACTGACAGTGTGCTCATCCACCAGAGCACAGGGATGTAGGACAGCCCTGCCCCAAGCCCCCTCTGCAGCACTCCTCACACCCACCACTTCCCCAGCACCAGCACCACCCCGTACCACCACGAGGAGAAATCTTTCCATGCCTGCATGGGGTGCATCACGGTTGAGATGCAGCGTCACTGGGCAAAACCATTTCTAAGGAACCATCCTGTGTTGGAAGGTGCTTTTCATTGATTGTCATCACGCTGCACAGAAGTGTGATCCTGCTCTTGGAAGTTAGATTCATGCTGACATCTTCGAAAAGAGAGCATGTTTGCATGACAAAACACTAGTAAGTGGTTGTATACTTCGGTGATGAGAGCATTAGATAACCTGTAAAGACAAAAAGTTGAAAAGTTATCTGTTTACTTAGATATTTACAAACCAAACATCAACGAATGAGGGCCCGAGGAGACCTGTGATCTGCCAGGTTGAAAGCAAGGCTTGGAAAAAAAAAAACTTGGAGTTATTCCCTGCTCTACTGCTTTCATGCAAAACATACCTTCAAACCCCTTCAAAGCCGTTCAGCCTCTCTCCCTCTGCCATTGTTTTCTTATCTGAAATGGAGATATTTGATCTTTTTTAGCCTGATGACATTCCAGCAGCATAAGATGGGTTTAATACTTACAGTCAATCATGAGAAATTTACATCTGCCACTGTGACACCTTTTGTGAAAAGAACACATTGGTTTCAGTAGGGAATTCTATGTATAAATTCATAATCTAAATGACATTCTCTGTTTTCTCTCTGTAAAACACGTGGAAGTCTACAAACCATACATGAAACAGAGATGAGTTCTTGTTCTCACCGCTCTTTCCCTGGTCTTCCTTTAATTATTTAAGCCCATTTATTCCCTTCTTGTCTCCCTCTGATATGTGCAAGAAAGTAACATTCACTGCTGAGCCCATCAGCACAGTGCAAACACTGGATGAATTACAAACTTTCAGACTAGATCTTCAGAGTGGCATGAATGGATGCAGTGCCAAAGTCACTGGGATGGCACAGGGTGAAGATCTGTTTTTTGCCACCACTGAAAGTCAGTGAGAGAGTTCCTTGTATTACAATTCTCTGACCACCAGCAAGCCATTGGGAGAACGCTGGAGATCCCAAAACACCCAGGGGTGGATAACAAGAGCCTCAGAGATTGCAGCAAGAAGTAGAGGAAAGAAAGATGTTTCCAAGGCCAAGGTGCTATTGATACAACAAGCAGTCACTGCTGTACAGCTGAAACAAAGCTGGAGGTGTCCTGAGCCATGTGTTTCACCACCAGCTTCTCTGACACAAAGGGAAGAGCTGCCAATAACTGCAGTTGTGTATTTACTGATGGCTTACAGACTTAATAAACAGAGAGAAATCCATTTGTTATATCCCAAGGCATACAGAGCTCAAGGCTGCAGCACGAAGCTATCACGCAACTAATTTATCTTAATTGCCTTTAAGGGGCATGCTTGTTAGCATCGCTCCTCAGGAGCCTTGCTCAGCCTTGTTTTCTCTGACAGAACTTCCCAGAACCACAGAAGAGCTTTCTGTTCCAGTCCGTTGGATGGAGCACAAGCAGTCTGAGCAAGCCTCCAGCTGTCAGAGCTGGAACAGCCACCATGGGATCAAGTGCACCCCAACATGCTGGGGTGGGATAAACCAGACCTGTGGTGAGTACATGGAAAATACCATTTTGGAAAGATTCTATCCAATTCTTTCAACGATAGTGTATTTGAGCCACGTCCCTAGGAAAAGAAAAAAGGACAAATACAACCTGAATTTTCAAGCTTGAGTTAAGCACACCTTGAAAAGGCAAAGCTAGAAACTCACATTTTCCACTTAGAAAGCTATCAGCAAACCGTGAAAATTAATCCTGCAATGACTGTGAAGCACACTTAAAGCAGCAGGGGTCTGGCCCCGATGAAACATTACTCAGCAACCAGGGCTCCTGTGACTGGGCAGAGGGAAAGGTCTGAGTCAGGGACGTGCTGTCCTTATAGCACAGGATGGGCAGCCCTCATGGACAGCCAAAGCCAGCTCTGGAACTGGAGCTGCACTGGCAAGAAAACCCAGACATCAGCCAATTGTTGACCAAAACTGGTGGGACTGCTTGTCCATGTTCAAGAAGAGTGGGTCAATATTTCCTCAAGGACTCACATCTGCAGCTCTGAACAAAAACTGTGTGTGACTGAAGTCATGGGGAAAGCCAAGTAAATAGCTAGGAAACGTTCCATGTTCTGGAAGAAGCTGTTACAAAAATAAGTGGAGGTACAGAATGGGCAAGAAATCATCATAAAAACTGAATGCTATGGGGACATGACAGGCATGGCCATTGCTGGTGCCATACTGCAAGGCAGTAGAGAGGACAGGTGAGTTTCTCCTTCAGTCTAACACTCATCTCCCCATACATGCACAGCAATCCTCCCAGCACTCACTGCATGCTGTCTGCACTATAGCTGTATGACAACCACATGCATCTGTGTGCAGTGTTTTACCTCTGCAGCTTCTTCACATTCGTCACTAAATTCACGAATGAGAGTGACAGCATACTGCAACTTCATACACCCAGTGCTTTTAATATTTTGAATATAGCAAGGCCCAGAATATAGCAGTATTTTCATACACTCAACAAGCAACGAGGGGAGCTTTATATCACTCAAAGTAGCAGCTTCCACAAGAGCAATCTTCAGCTGTTGAGTGAGAAGTGTATTGGCAAGGCTTGTCTAATATACTCAAAGTGATCTGCAGAAGATCCCAGTATCACTAGAGATGATACATGAATAACAGTGGATAATATGATGTAATTACAGGGATTATACCACCCCTGGGACAGCAAAAAGAAGTGAAATTTAAGCACTCTTTAATCTCACTGGGACAGAATGAACTCGATGATAACCATATTTTGTTCAAAAGAATTACTCATAGTAATTAAGAGACAAAGGTGGCAGTTCAGAATCTATTCCTGATTGTCATTTCAGATGTCACATCAATCTATTCCACTGAGAAAATAACAATCAAAACATTCTCTCAGTCCCAGCAAGCCAATTTGTACTACAAAATCACTTTTACACAGCTGATTATTATGGCTTTCTTTTAGGCACTCTGGTGAACCAAGACTGTCGACCACACTGAGCAAAGACAAACGTATTTATAAGGAAAAACTGTCTTTACATGAACTGTGTGTATCTGTTGGAGTCAGATGCACATTTTAATTTGCAATACAGTGTACAAGAGCCAGACTGGGGAACAGCAGCATGCATTTCAAAACTTTAAATATATGCTAAGCACAAACACAGGGCCACATACCCAAATCCTAAGACATACTCATCTGTACTCTCGGGCATCTCAATGCCTTTGTACATCTCTGACATATTCGAAGAAAAAAAACAAACAAACAAAAAACAAACACATACAAATGCATAAAAGGATAATACTTCTTCCACTGACCTTTGGCTGTATTGTTTCCATAGCAAGAAATGAAGCTGTGCTATCCAAGCAGCCTGTGGAAGCAGCTTGACACTTCACTGCAGCACGCATCCCCACCACTGACACGGCAGGGCTGTTGTGCCACGTCCTCACGCTCAGCTGGGCACAGCAAGAGCATGGTGCTGGAATGGCTTGGCTGAGAGCAACCCAACACGTGGTAGCTGTTTTCATCTGGAGCCACACACGCAGCGACCATTAACAATAATGATATTGATCCTGCTATTGCTATGAGCAGGGAATTCCAATCAGTCCCTGGATGAGCTCAGAGAGCTGCTGCAGTCCCCTGCTGACAGCACTTCTGAAGACGGGGTGTACAAATGTGTTTATCCAGTCATAACAACTCCTAGAATAAAAACCGAAAATGAGAACGATGCATAAATATTTATCCATATATATACAGTGCAAAAATGATACAGCAGTAACACCATATCGATATAATGAGTCCACTGCGAGCCAATGAGTGTGTATAATCAGCAGCATTTACTTTGTGTCTCCAGTTCTTCCATTACCTCTCTTTGCATCTGGCCTTAAATTCTCTTGCAAGACAATCTGGACTGTACACGTATAGTTCCTAGTGAAAGAAAAATTGCATGTCCTGTTTTGGCCTCTTGGCATTTCTGTGGAATAAGAATTTATGCCAGCTTGGGGAGGTGTGACATGCATTTCACATGGCTGATGTCCTTGTGTGCTTTAACTCAGGGACTGCATGAGAAAAATAGAATAAAATCCTATTACCAGGTAAAGCATCCTGGGGGAAGGCAGTGGTTGCAAGCCTAAGGAACAGATGCCTTTAAGCTCCTGCACTCTAACAAAGCCAGGCACATATAATTGAGTGAATAGCTCTGAATTACAAATAGGAATCATAAATTCTGCAAAAGGTTGTCTTTCAGGTTCATAACGCCCGGAGGAAATGGAGAGACAAAACTGTGTCCTTGTTAATTGTACTCATGGGGTTCAGGGACTGGATTCAATGATGGAGCTGCCATCCCTATCACACCGCTGGGCCAGGATGTTCAGAGAGGGGCAGGTTTTCCACCTGGACATTTTCTACAGCAGAGACAAGCAGGCATGAGCAGGCTGTGGGAGCTCAAGAACTTTCAAAGCTACATGAGCACAACCTGGGGAAACCTGACCCAAGGCTGAGTTCGTGTCCAGGTCCTCCCCAGGTCCTTTCCAACCAACTGCTGGTCCTGTAGCTCAAACTTCATCAAGTAATATCATGGTACCTATTAATAAAAGGCCTTAATGACTGGGTAACGTGATGAGATGTGAGCAGTGCATCAGGAAATGAAAGGGTGAAGTACAATAAAGGTCACAGTACTGGTAATCTCAGCACATTACAGTAGAGGACAGAAGGAAAACCCAAATTATAAGAGCAATATCCTTTTTTCTGTAGAAGTCAAAAAATATTAGGGATTTTATATTCACCAAGGGCTAATAAAAACATTAAATAACCTATGTGAATACGATCCATACCCAGTAGAATGGCAGACATGCTGGTTTTTTTTTTGTTTGTTTGTTTTTTACTAAGGGGAAAAGCATTGTCCAAAGTTTGGTTGCTTTTCTATAAAAAGAATTCATCCACCTTGATAGAGGCAATGGTAGTCCCATGAGAAGGCTCTGAGACATAAGCAAGTCTGGTGGAACATTGATCCTGACTTTGTCAAAAATCAGACAGACAAAATCCTCAAAGCTGCCAGGGAAAAAAAAGAAATCTCTTCCTATGAGCAAACTTGTCTGTCAGTGGCAGGGGGCCAGGCTGGATAGAGAACAGGGTTGGAAGTTTACTGACCAAGTACGTCCATGTTATCACCCCTTGAATGTCAAACTACCCAACTCCCAAAGGTGTCTTTTCTGGCAGCTGCTAAAAGAAAATAAAAGCAAAACAAAACAAATCCTAAAACCAAACCCTACAAACAACCAGAAAAATAAGGAAGAAACAGAAAAGAAAAACAAAAACACGCATAAGGGAAGGAGCAGCTGCTTCAGTTGTTACCAATCCATTTTCCCATTCCTTACTCAAATCTAAAACATTGCCATCTTTCCACACATCATCTTTCCCCCTCTTAAGTCACCATCAGAAGGACCAACAGGAGATTTGGGGGTTTTTTTGTTTTCCCTATCACATTACAGCAGCTTGGTTCTTCGTGCAGTTGTAAAGAAGCTCCCAAAAAAGCACAAAACCTATTTGCACTGAGTCAAAATAATTATTTTAATTACTGCAGACAGTTGAAATGTGTATGGATCGCCATGGAAGCTATGAGTCAAATAATACTAAATTAGTTATTATTTGAGTGAAATAATGATAACAAATAATGAATACGATTGCAGTTCAGTAGCATATGAGCGATCTTTCCTTCTCCTCAAATTCCTAGGGTCATATAAAGTTATCAAGTACATGATTTAGTAGACAGTATCGTATATAATTACGTACCCTGTAAAATAATGTCTGTGGTTTATGAGCAGTTAAATGCTACCATCCACTATTTCATTTCACAGTGGGGCTCAGGTTTGCTGTTCAAGTTGTGTGCAATGCTCCCTATAGCTTCATTGGTTAGAAAACAAACGCATATTTAGCTTTTTAACATTAATATTTGAGCTTAAATTTCAAATTCACTTTCCATAAATATTCTCTCCTGTTGCCTCCTGTGTCTACAAATACTCATCCTGACAAATTCATTGGCTCTGAAGAAGGCAATTTCATGAAAAGACAAAAAGCAAACTGTACTCTTCCTTGAGTAAATACCCACTCAGAACACTCACCTCAACTGAAGGATACTCCCATTCCATTCTGGTACTTTATGAGTTATAGTTGGCCTTGGGATGCACCGATTTCATGGTCTGGAAAATGTCCCGAGGTGATGAACATATAGAATGCAGTACTTAAGTGATTCTGTGTTCTAGTTCTAACACCTAACAGCAGTTACCAGATAACGTGGTCTTTAAAGCTGCTTGATCCTTAACACAACTTGTAAAACTTTCATTAAGTAGAACAATCACCTGAAATTAAACCTTTCTCTTCCAACAGGAACAAGTTGGGAATATTAGGCTCTAATCAACCTAACATGATTAATTAGAAAGAAGCAACCAATACTGATAACGTGGGCAGACTTTCCCAGTTTCTGGCACAAAAATTAACTCATAGAGTACAGATTGTTGTAAACCACACTGGTAAGAGCACTGGCCTAAGGGATGAGGAGCAGTGAGGACACCTCTGATGTGGACCAGGACATGGACAGGTGATGACTGCCACCATTCCTCCCTCTTCACCTCTCGTCCCCTCTGAACCAAGAAGTCACGATGCTGGATTCAGACACCATCCTCCCCTTTATTGCATCTTCAGCCTTTTATTTCACCTCTCCATCCTCTGTTAACATTGTGTTGTTTAATTTTGTTGCCCTAATTATCACTTTACTGGGCTGTGCAGCTCAAGCCATCAATTCCAGTTAGCATTTTGGTACACCTTCCCAATTTCTGTTCTCAATAACTTCTCCAGCAGAAGGCAGTGAAGCATTTCTGAGTTCGAACAAGTCCATCTGAATTCCAAGCAAGTCACAAAGTTCAACAAACAGGAGGATCTTAGGGAGGCATGCCCCAGTGTGTGTATAACAACTGCATTCTGGGATGCTCTCCAGCAAGGGATGCTGTCAGTCATGGGCTGCTCCTGTGAACTGCACCTTGATCAGAATGAACGGTTTGGAAGGAAATGCCCTGCACACGCTGGAGGCATAAAGAGAAAATAGAAAGGGAAAGAGGTGGTGAGGTCCCAGCACTGCTGCCAGAGGGGTGGTGCCCCATTGCTGGAAGAGTTCAAGGCCACGGATGGGGCCCTGGGCAGGCTGAGCTGGTTCCTGGCTGAGATGCCATAGCTAGGGATGTCAGCAGTCTGCTCCTCGCTGAGCTGCACTGGGCTTCTGCAGAGCCTTTGAACTAGAAAATTCCCTTGAAGGGAGGCCCATAGGGAAGAGTTACCTGACAGAAGAGCTCGATTAACGTCACTGCAGAAGCATACAGATGGCATTGATTTCGTGCATCTCCCCGCCACCTCCAAATAAATGATTTAAAGGGGAATTGCTTGAGATTGACAAAGGATCTGCACAGAGCTGCCTGCCCGGAGGTCCTCTCCTGAGTTTACCTCCATGGGAGAGAATGTTCTGCTCTGCTGCTGCTCTGCACAACCGGATAAATAAATGTCTACATGGGTCCTAATTAAGACCAAAACTTAAAAGGAAAATACCAGGTAGGTGAACGCTGCACAGATGTTGAGAACTATTTATGAAGGATTGCAGGAAGAACACCTGTCAGAACATTTGACAGAAATGGAACTAAAACCTCCCTGATCTAAAAGGCAAGGAAATATAAAAAGATAAATCTTACCCTCTTCTCTTCCCTCTGAGACCTGCATAACACTAACATAGGGCAGAGACAACACAGTGAAGCATTTCCAAAGAAAACAGCTGGCAGTCAGCGTGTTGCCTATTTAGGCAGCTAAAGTACACATTAACTCTTGTCTCCACGTTGTTAAATATGAACAATACCGTTTTGTTCTTGTGCAGGATCTGTTGGGATCATACCTCCTAAACAACTCTCCTTGAAATGTACAGTGGATGCTCAGAGGACTGATACAATCTACAGCGACAGATGGAAAGAGAAGATTCAGACTACTTAAAAATGAGTAATAATACTCCTCTATGCTTGTGTGTTTGCAAAATTGTTAAATCTCAGTATCTCTATTAAGAGAGTAAGGTTGACTCAGAAAAAAAACAATAGAGCAACCAGAATTTGATAGGGAAATGTGTGCGTAAAATAGTGATAGGAATCCACTAGAAAGATCAGAATACAGAATTTTAACCTGCAGACATAACCCAAATTGAAGACTGCAGCAACTGAGCATAAAACAAAGCACTCCAGTAGTGCATACAGAGATGGGATACATCTTTTTTTGTACTGACTTAATGCTGGTGCGTTAAAAAGTCTGTAGTAATGCCTCCCTGTATCTTGTTTTGTTCAACAGCTATTATTTCAAGTGGAAAATATTTATTGGTGCAAAACTACCACAGCTTTAATGCCATATTCCCTCAGTGAGTTAAGATTAATACCAAATTCTAAAAGTAACCGCAGTGCTGAAAGCACACACAGTTCTTTATTATTGAGCCTTTGCCTTTGACAGAACCTCACGAGGATTTTAATCAATTCCACTTAACATTTAAGCATGCCATGTATCTATAAACACGAGCTTAATTCAAAAGGTGGTGCTTATTAACAAGATTGTCGTATTCACTGCTTAAGTATAGTGGCTTGCTGGCGTTCAGCCCAGCCCAGACCTTGCTCTCACTTCTGTCTTCATAGAAGGATGGATCAGTTTCAACAAAAGCAGGTGATCAACCAATTAGGAAGAACTGCACCCAAGAACCCCGACCCTCCTCCAGCCCCTTACACGTGTGTGGAGGTGAAGTGGCCCTGCATAGGAACCAGGAATGGGAATTTCAAGAGGAAGATCCAGTGGTCACATGCCAAGTGCCATCGTCACACTTCCCACATGTTTTTAGGTACTGAAAGTGTTCACGGTTCAAAATAAAGCATTCAGTAACAGCACACCACGCTGCTGCTAAGTTTCAGTGTAACTCAAATATCCACTGAAGTGCAGTGTTGTTTTATAGAGGCAACACTTTCAAAAGGGCACATGGAGGATTTGACCCAGAAGTCAACTGACAACAGCATTCTAACATCTGTCAGTTACTGGGGAGTTCCCTAAAAAATGAAAGAAAGGCCAACTGTCTTGCATAGCTGTAACAACCTCCAAAGTTCAACTTTTCCCACTTCCTATGATTTTCACAAGGAGCTTTCTCCAGATAATTTCTACACACTGCATTGGAATTGTGCGTTACTTCCCTGGGCGACACTTGCAGTAAAAGCAGTCCTGAAGCAAATGTTCAAAATGCATCAGTACTTTCTAGGATTAACAGCCTGGTATTTTTATGCACAAAGTGGGATGGGAGGAGGAGGGAAGGAAATTTCACACATGTCAAGAGGAGTTGGTTTGCAAACATGTGAAAGCCCTTAAATGCTATTTCTGAAAGGGTTGGTAGCCAACATGCCAGCTGGGCAGAGCTCTGTCTCAAACGGTTATTTCTTAATGAATTTTTGAGTGAAAGCTCTGAAAGACTCAAAACTCATGAGGAGAGCAAAGGATTGGAGGCTTTAACCCATGCCCTTAGCAGCATATCTGCCCACATTCTTACAGTATGCCAGGAGTAGCACAGTTCAGTAGCTGGCTGTTGTTTTCCTACGCTTGGTATGGTTTCCATAACTAAAGAGGTCTTTGATCACTATACTCTTTAAAGGTATATTTCACTTATACTTTGTTAAATAAACATCCCCTTACATGCAAGAAAAAAAAAAATGGTTGATAGATTTCAGTAGATTTCAGTATTGAGCTTACTAGTTTGCATTATTCCCCATGGGAATGGCTCTGATTTGATGAACAGATGCAACATGGCATATAAATGAGTAAACCACATTGACCCAAAAAAGAAAAAAAGCCCAGAACTCCAGCCTCTTATTCTTCTTTCCTTTGCTGACTTGTAAGGCCATATTATTCTCTCAGAAAGAACACAAAAAAAAAAAGAAAAGCGAAAGCAATGTAACGTTTTTTTTGCATTATCTATTTTCATTTGCTACTCAGCTGCGTATTGATAAAGGCCCACAGAGTTTGAGGAAATTTGCCTTCCTGCCAGTTGTGAACGCTCAGAACCTCTGCTTTTGAAATGAATCTTCCTTTACCTTTTAAATAATGAACTCCTGTTGATCAAATGCATCCTTCAGTCTGGTCGGTAAAGGGGGGAAAAAGAAAAAAGTGCATTCATCCATCAAAAGAAAAACACTGCATTTTTTTCCTTGTAATTCACTGCGGTAATCGGAGTAACAGAGCAGGGCCATCGGACAAGGACAAATATCCTTGTACACACAGTGTGTTCTGACATGGATTAACATGAATTCCAGGTGTGAAATTGTTCTCACCCCCAAGGCTGGCCTGAATTTATCACCAGTCTGTAATAAGGACTGAAGAAAACCTCAGATTCAACTCCAGATGTTTCACAAGGGATCAGACCCTGCTGAAGAGAGATCTCAAGGGCACAAACAGCTCCATGAATCATTACTGGCTCCTCACCACCTGTAACCTTCTGATCTCAGACCATTACCACCAAGATGTATCTGCATAATAGAACATCTGATTTGCTCTGTCTTCCGTGAGGATGTCAATGTTTAACAGGTCCTTGGAATGTTAAGTAATTGTCTTTCTGGGTCAAGATCAAGGTGAACAAGGTGGGGAAATAAAGCCTGCCTGTGCTGTGCCTAAATGGAGCATTAAAAGGAAGATTGGAGGACTGGGAAATCCCAGAGCTGCAAATTGCTGAAGGCTGGAAAAGCCCATGACTGTGCAGGGACAGCCTTTTTCTTCTTGCAGTTAATGCCCTGAAGACCTCATCTCTATCTTCTTAGAGATAGAAGACTCTCCTTTTGCCTGTTCACATGGACTGACAGTCAGCACTTCCATACAAGCAAAGCCAAATGGTAACAAACTTGAAGAGCCAAGATAAGTCACATGTTTTTCTGTTGCAAAGCTTGTCACTAAGGGATCAGGACGACTGCATCGTCACAGGCACTGAACGCATTAAATGCTTGGACAGAAAGCATCCTGCTGGCAACATGGTGGCCATCGATAGGCTCTTGAGCTTTGCCTTTCCTAATTACTCAAAGGTGTATTATTTTCAGGGACACGGGCCTAACTAAATGCAAGTACACAGATACCCATACATACTTGGAAAGCCATGTATTTTTAATAAAATTGATTAACATTCTGATTTTAAAAATGACTGTATCTTATCACATGTATTAAAAAAAAAAATCAGATTGAGCTTAATTGACCTTGCACTTAAGGTTAAATAGTTGAATGTCTACTAGAACATGCCAAATTAATTATTGCACATTTACACCTCATATTCACCCCCACCAAAAAAAAAAAAAAAAAAAAAAGAGTTGTGGGGTACTAAAGCACAGTATTTGTAATACTCATAGCCTTGACCAATAAGTCATCTATGAGGAAGTAACTGAAATCCAACATGACTTGGAGTGAATCATACCTTTGCCCTGTTTGCTTCTGTGTGCCACTGGGGTCTGATTTCTGTAACATTGACTGAGTGCACACAGGAAAAGCCCTACCAACACTCTCCACAAGAACTCCTTACAAGAGACAACTGGCATCTGAAATCTCTCCCTGTGATGCCCACTCTCCATGCTGCTCTCTATGCTACAGGAGAGATACTGCCAGCCTTGCTTATTGCTAAACTCTGTTCAAAGACCAGGTAACAACACACAGCTCTTTGCCAGACTGAAAGCCAAGTCCTTCCCCACGCCCTCACAGCAGCCAGAGCATCCATTGCCCCACACACAGCCCAGCACTGATGTGGGTTGAGCCCATTCTCCACAGATGAATGGTTTAACACAAAGTTTGCTCTTGCCCAGTACCTGACCCTGTGTGAAGGATGTGGTACCCAGAATTTACAGATCACTTACTCAGTTCAGAACGATGTATCCTTATTCCACATAGGGTAATTCACAAAAAAATATTTCCCACAGTGATTTGCAGAATTGCATAATACAGTTATAAAGTTAAAATAACGGCAGAGGAAAAAAAGGAATTAGGGTCTATAACCACTGAAGAAGAAATACGTTTTCAAATGTGATTTGCAAATAGACGGTGAATCAATGAGGCAGGGAGACGAGAGGATGCTTCTATGGGAAAAATAGCCAGGAATGAAAAGTGGGGCATTTAACAAGGCACTGCACTCCTTTACTGCTGCTTGCATGGACTGTCTCCAACCATTAATCTGCAAATTATTCACTGCTGGATCCCCAGTAAGGTTATTAGCACCAGACTTTACTTCTGCTCTTTTTCACCTCACGAAAGGCACTGGGTGTGATGCACTCATGAGTCGGAGCAGTCGCTGGCTCATGTCCCACACTGATGGGATGCCACACAGTGACATGACTCCTGCCAGCAGCAGCACCCAGGAGCAGCAGGGCTCAAACACACCTCACCTGTAAGCTTAATGTTTCCAGCATGTGTTTCACACCGATGATTACTTGACGTTTTCTTCATGCACGGGAATGTGCTTTGAATACACCTGGACTTTTACTGTGCTACTTAATTCACAGTGGGGAATTTGAGAGGTACCCACTGGGTGTTAAAGACAACGAGAAACTCAAATACTGCAGTGAACAGAGCCCAAATAATGGCGATAAAGGGAGCGATATTGGTAGCAAGATTAATTTCAGTGGGCATAAGCTTGAGTTTGACCCTTGTGAAATAGACTGCAACAGACTTAAAATTGCTCAGAGGCCACATTTGGAAGTAAACATCATCATTTTAAGACAGACAGAGAAAACCCACCCCAAACCTGCAGGCTGATGGCTGGCAGGAGGCCCTGGAGCCCTCACTTGGGAAAGAGGTGCATGCTAGAGGAAAGCCATGCTGCCAAAGCTCCAGAAATCCAAGTCACTTCATTTACTGTACTTAAAGCTCCGTACGCCTTAACCTGCATTCAGTCCCCTTGGAGTCGGCTTGGTATGGAAAGGAAAGGAAAATGGAAGGCAGGGTAATCTCTGTCAGAAGCATACAGAACTTACCCTGTATCACTCAGACACTGAACTGTCAGTAGTCTAAAAAATAATAAAGGCTGATCTCAGTTTCTGTCAAATCAAACTGACACAAAAAACTTGGAAACTGATGTGAAAGAAAAAAAAAGAAAAATCGATGCCAATCCATTTCTTCACTCAAAAGCGACAATCCAACAAGACAATCAGAGCTGTAAGATTGAAAGTGATTTCTATACTTTCTATAAGTGGGTTCTGGTAGAAACAGAACCAGATAGATCCTGTACAGAAGTACCATTTCCTACCCGAGATTTCCATAATCCCACTGTTACATCCAAAGGCAGCGAGCATAGAACAGCAGTGAAGCCTGCAGCTGAAATCACTTTCTAACAAAGAAGAAAGTAAGAACAAAGTGCAACGGATGCAAGTTAGAAAGATCTCCTTGAAAGGCAGAATAACTTGTATGCCCATCTACAAATCCCAGCAGTATTCTCTCAAAGCTATATTCATTTAGAGCCCGCAGGAATCATTCATCACAGTGGTAGCTGCAGTAGCTTTGTGTGGCCAACGGAGAAAGACAGGCACCTCCAGAAGCTCTTGCCTTCGCTCATCAGCTCAGGCAAAGTTGGGCTCAGAAGAAGAAACCAGCCTGTAAACACTCAGCAAGGGCGCAGTGATGTGACTGCTGCTACAACAACGTTAAAAACAACAAATATTGTATGAGAAGCAGCAACAGAGAAGAGCAGTTTAACAGTGTAGTGAGTGTTAAGGACGTCGGGAAAAGCCTACTGATTCCCTGAGTTTTAGAGCAGCTCTCACTTCAGCAGAACTCAGGAGGCATTCAACAGTTGCATCTCCCCAAATCCTCATGCTTTCTGAGTTCAGACTGCTCACATGCTCATGGAACACACACACTGCCCATGCTGAGAGCCTCAGCCTCTCCTGAATGAACACACTGCTCTCAGCAGCTGCCATCCCTGAGCTCTGCTCAGCCCCTGCACCACCAGCTGAAAAATGGGCTCCTGAGCTCAGCTCCAGACATCCCATGGCACTTTTCCCAAAGGCTGCAGAGGGTTGCCCTAGCTTTTAACTATTTTCTGTGGAAGGAGAAACCATCAATTTCACCAATGGGCTTTTATGAGTGGTGAGACAGCAAAGCACCATCACACACAGCTGGACTAGCAGGCAAGGCTCCCATGGCACAGAAAAAAATCAGGCTGAATAATGCTGAAAAATGAAAAAGTAAGGAGGAGGGGAAGGGAGTATTATTGATTGGGCAAGCCAAGACCTTTAAAACAGGCATTTCTGTACTTACTGGTTAAAATTAGGTTGAGCTGCTGGGAGCGTACGCATCCTTGGGGCTGCCTCTCCAGCCATCCCGCAGTGGTTCAGTGTGAATCACTTCCATGCTGATTCACACAATAGCTCGCAGGCTGAGGTGGCCAATAATTCAATTAGCTGACTGAATTGGAAGTTGTATTTTATCTCAATAATGCAGCAGTTTGGACTATAGTAATTTCCTTTGACTGCTGAAAAGGAATTGGTACATAATGACACGATGAGTGGTCAAAATAGAAGCGATTTTTAAGTGTGCTACGGAAAAAGCCTCGCTCAGCCAGGACACCCGTGTTTGCTTTAGCCATGAAAGGGATGTAATGCAATTCAGCAGAGTCCCCTCAAAAGGACCACAGCGCTGAGTGATGGCATAGAACCTCATCTTGAGCCTGAGCCTCTGAAGCTGAGCACACAAGCTGTTTTATTGCTTGATTTGCAGGCAATAAAGTAACAAGTTGGAAACACCCAGTATCATCTGTGCGGCTGCATTCCAGTAGAAGAAATGGGAAATTCTGAAGCAACTGCTCACAGCCTTATACAGTATCACTCGGGCCTTTATAAACCATTTCCTACGCTGGCAACAGGCAAGGAGGAGGAGGAAACTGCAACAATGCCTTCCAGCTGGTCAAATAAGAGTCACCTCTAATTGCTTTGTTCATATATGGAGCAGAAAGCTCGGCAGCCCTCAGATTGAAGGCCCAGTGCTTTGAAGGTGAGCCCTGCTGCACACATCATGTCAGCTCAAATACAGATATAAAGAAAAAGCATGGAGAAGCATCCCGTCACTGCCTGCAATGTCAGATGTGCTTTGGGTGAGAAGCGGTTTGACCGCACCTCTCCGATGCTCACACAGCAATACCAACTCGTCTGATTATTTCATTTTCCAATGCGAACCCGACAGCCCGCAGCACAGGCGTTGCTTTGCCTGGCTGTACCAAAGTAGTTTTAATTGTGTCCTTTGACTGTGACAGGAATGGACTGCTTGTTTCCAGGTGGGTTACGGGAAATGTTAGAGGGTACATTCACAAAGCTCAAATCATTGAATTCAAAAGTTGTATTTGAAAAAGAAAGGGTCAAAATATTTGTTTTTATCTAAGCTGGTCACCTGAAAACGCTGTAAACACGCGTGTGTTTCAAGGGTTTTCATTAAGCTATTTTAATTTCTGCTTTAGAATCCAGTCAGTCCAACTGAAATCAAAACTTCAAACCACTTTCTTCATTCAGACCCAGACTCAACAAGGCATAGAAAAGCCTGTGCTGAAATAACTGCAAGCTCACATACTTCAGCTATTTCAAGTAAAATATACGTAGCTGGAAAGTTCCCCATCTGTGTTTTATGTTATGGGTATATGTAGACATCATGCTGAGCTGCAATCTAGCTTACAGTTCTTATTTGAATTGGCAAAAAATAATACTGAACAACTCATCCATTCTTGGAATTGGACTCCATGGTCCTTAGGGGTCCTTTCCAGCTCTGGCTATTCCATGACTCCGTGATGAGGTTTAAATGGAAAGGCAAATGCTTTCGAGTTGCTGTTCCCAGCCATACTGCTTCAACCAGCGACGAACTGCTCCAAGACCTCATCTCCCAGCTTTGTGATGTACAGCACTGGAGTCATGAATAAGCAAAACCTGCTGTGAGCACCCCCCCCCAGTAGGATATTGCAGACATATCACTCCTGACAGGGCTAAGCGATAGGTGATAGCGATAAGTGGGGTTGGAATAAAATATGATTAAACCAGTCTTTTCCATTCTGCCTTGATTTAGGAGTACAAAGTGCAAACTATTCATCTTCTGCCTAGAAGCAGTAAATCAACTGATAAAGAAAAGTGAGAAGTAAGTGCGGTGCCAGGAAAATCAAATCATCACGTGCTGGAAAACTGCTTATGGAAAGCAGGAAAACAGGATTCAATAACAACACAGAAACGTCAGAGTGATCAGAGCTTACACAAGGTTGGGACAGGCACAGAAAGCAACAGCAGCAGCCAAATGCCAAAGGAGGGGGAGACAACAATAAATATCAGCAGGGTCAAATGGGGAGCAGCTGAGGTGACCTCTGCTTGGGACTGCAGTCGTTCCCTGCTCTGTTCTGCGGGACAGGAGCACAGTGCATGGTCTGTATGGGCAGGTCGATGGGTTTTTACCCCAAATAAAAGACAGCTGAAAGTGTTCCCATCTTTATGAGGGGACACATCTAAGGCCCCTTCCAGACAAAGCTCACCCAGCACTGCAGGAGCTCAGTGCCTGGTGCACAAAGCAGGCCAGCCCCTCACAGTACTGCACAACACCTCTCACTTTGAGTGCAAACTGGTTGGGCTCACGCTGCACCACCTCCTGCAATTAAAGGGAAGGACTGTGCACAAGTAGCAGGAACCAGGCTGCCCAGCTGCCTGCTCTGCCCACACACTTGCTTCCAATTACCAGGTGGTTTGCTCACGCTCATTACAATGCCATCCAATGCTGCACCCAGCTGTCCTGTGCACAAAGCCTCTCCCATCTGACAAACACCGTGGCTTCTATTTTTCCAACAGAATGCCTCTTCCCTCTTCCTCAGAGAGTTTTTAAGGAGTGATTCAACTGAAAATGCTATGTACTGCAAGGTCTGACACCGTTATGTCCATCCTAAAAATAACGGTTCCATTTAGGCACATTGCTTTGTCCTGCAGTACTCCTGCTATCCCTCTGCCAACATTAGGATGTTGGATACAGACAGCAACGCAGTAAAACGAAACATGTTTTAAAGTCGTGGAATGGGAAAGTCTTAGTGTTTGAATGAAATAATTATCCTGAGGTTAGGCTGTAACACTGAACCACTGAGGGATACACTGCAGAGCCTTCCGAGGAGGGATCACAGCCTTAGCCAGGGAGGGATGGAATCATGAAATAGAACTGGCATTCTTTAGAGGAAACAGCGAGGCAAAATGAGCTAGAAACAAGCTGAATGGGTGAAACGAAGGGGATAATCCTGCATTTTTCACAAAAGCCTACAAGGAGATTAGTTGCCAGCACCAGCTATGTTCTTGCAGCTGTGGTTATAAGGAGTGCTTGATGAATAATTGGTAATTATTCATCCTTCCCTAATCTTGTAAATCAGTAATAATAACAAAAGTCCCCACACCACCACTACTGTATGATTAACAACACTTTTCACCTGTAAATTTTAATGACTTCACAAAATAAGTATTTGATTTCTTAATGGCAGCTGGACCTTCTGGGCTTGGTGGAACATGCCATGGGGCCAGGCAGTGGGGAGGGACACACTGGAGCTGGGCAGATCAGCCTGCATGGAGGCAGGAGTGGGACTGTCTTATCAAGGATGGAATATCTCAACCTGCAGCAGACCTCCTTACCACTGGAAGTAACAGGTTGTCATGGGGGCTCCCTATCCGTGGCCCTTCTTTCTGACAAGATACAAAAGGACTCTCAGCTGACAGAATTGGGCCATAAGAAGGAAAGCTGGAGACAGCTGGCCGTGGGCATTGCCATCCACCATGACTGACCTGCTGCTAGCATGGAGCATGGGACCTGACTGCCACGGAGACGTGTCCCATTGCTGCAGCTTCCCTGTGCTCCCTGCAGCATGAATATGAAAATAATTACACCAGCTCTTAGTTCAAAGGGGCTCTTTGTTCTCACAAAGCCAATTACAGCAAGCAGGGTAATCAGCTCCAAGGATGGGCCTTGCACACTGACACCCACCTGCACAGAGCGCGTGGATACAGCCAGCCCCAGAGCCAAGTGCTCACGTCTGCAGCGTGCTGCCTGCATGTGAGACAGAACAAAGTGATGGAATCGGGGTTTTGGAAGGCGAACAGAGCCGTATCGTTTTCCCTTTACACCTCCAGAAACTTCTGGTTGAATAATCCTATCCTAAAGCACCGTTTGCAGAGCGCTCGGCATTAATTTTGCAGGCACGTTGCCATGAGTATTCAATCAGAGCGTTCAACTGCACAGCAACGGAATGCTGACACCTACTGCCACACACTGCCACACAACCCGGCAGCGGCCTGGAGCATCCTGCTGGGATGGCACCGTGCTGGCAGCGGGGCCTGCAGCTCCCAGGGTGAGCAGCAGAGCTGCAGGACTCCAAAGATGCAGAGCTGCTGCTGTGCTGGCGAAGGAGTCACATATGTGTGCATCACAGCACACAGAGCATTACTCGCATTGATGAGGATTTGTAAGGCAGCTCCAGCTCTGGCTGGGAAACCTGAAGAAATGGGATGATTCAGCCATCAGAGTCATTCAGCATTTCACACGTGCTTTCGGGAAGAAAGAACAATTCTTCCATGATTTACATACACAAAGGACTTAAAATACAAATAACAAACATTAATCTTATTCCCTCTCGTTTGGATTGGAGAAAAACATCTGTTGATTTCAGTGCATAACCAGCAACTATGGAAAATCTTTTACTGAATCAAGTCGTAATAAATACTTGAAAATAACTGCATTTTTTCCTGATTTTACTGCATCTGAATTAGTTTCCTCTGTATTGTATCACAAAGAGAAGATCAGATTTATAAAAAAAGCACATAAAAACAAACTTTAAAAGAAGTTTTAGAATGAAAGTCAGATTCTCTGATGCCTGGAGATCTCCCACATTGGGTGTATCATTTATTTGCACACAGAGAAGCTGTGAGCCAACAGTCGGGCTAATGGCTCCATTCATCTGGAGGTAAATGGATGGGAAGTACGGGAGCAGTGCCACAGGGAACACTGGTACCTATGGGCTCCATTTCTTTACATCCAGCCACCTGAAGGAGAGGGGCAGAGCAGTGCAGGTAAGTTGAACCCTATTAACGGGGTGCCCTGACTGGGGTTATCTGAGAGCTGGAGCTGTGTGACACAAGCACGTGCATTGGAATCACCCAACAATTGCTTCTGGATTACCATCACTGGGCTGCTATGCAAAGGAAAGCAAAGCAGTAATGATGAGCTATTAGTGCAGGAGGGAGCATGGATTTGGCTGTTACCTCCATCCGTTTTGGCTGCAACAGAGATTTGCTTTGGGAGAAAAAAAAAAAAATTACTGTTGCATTAACACTGAAAAGAATAGACTGTAATAATTATTTCGTGTTTCTGTACAAGTGTATATGAGAACTCCTACAGCTGCTACATGGGGTTTTGCTATTATTTCTGTAAGCTGCACGCTCTGACTCTGAAACATGCACAAATTCCTTTTTTTTCCCCCCCCTCCCTCCTGTCTGGAAATAGAACATGGAAAAAGCCCTCCGTTCTCTCACACCTCCTTAGCAGATGGCGCTGAAGCTGCACACCTCCCACAGCCAGCTGGAAGGGGTGCAGGAGGAAGGCTTCCCAGGCCCAGGTGGGTGGAGGAACCCCATGGGGATGGCACCGCTCACCCCCACACCATCCTGCCCAGGACAGCCCCCAACCCACTGCACAGCTCCACAGCTCTGCTTCTCCTTCCTCTGTGCCTGAACACCCTCTGGTCCTACTAAAGCTCACTCTTCTCTCACCAGGGGCGTGCTTGCATCTTTCCAAAGCGACATCAAAGCAACGCCTGCTGGCTCTGACCTCTGTACAACTGAGAGAAGACCACATTCAAGCCTTTTCTGAACCATTTTTCTCTGAGAACATTGCACATTCCATAAAGCATAAAGGTTTTTAAACAGGTTATCTCACTTGCCCTTGGTAACATCTATCCACAAATACAAATTATCAGCTATGTGCTGTTACTATGCAAAAGCAACTCTGATATAACCAATAATTAGAAATCAATTACAGGGCTTGAGTGCAACAGAATTCTCTTGTGACTTGGGTGCCTCTATGCGTCTATTTGCAGCATTTGTAAGTGTGGCAATCTCTCCTAATAATTCTTCATATGAGTAGAAAGTGCCTAAGGCCTTACTCAATTCCCATTTATGCCCAAGGAAACCTGCCTGTTTAAATTGTACACGTCTCATTCCTCCCATATTGCACTTTGATGCAACTTCTTACAAACACACAGAATCACAGAATCACAGAATTGTAGGGGTTGGAAGGGACCTCCTGAGATCATCGAGTCCAACCCCCCTGCCAAAGCAGGTTCCCTACAGCAGGTCACACAGGTAGGCATCCAGGCAGGTCTTGAACATCTCCAGAGAAGGAGACTCCACCACCTCCCTGGGCAGCCTGTTCCAGTGCTCTGTCACCCTAACTGTAAAGAAGTTCTTGCGCATGTTTGTGCGGAACTTCCTATGCTGCAGTTTTCAGCCGTTTCCCCTTGTCCTGTCTCCACTCACCACTGAAAACAGTCTGGCCTCGCCATTCTGCCCCCCACACCTTAGATATTTATGGACCTGGATCAGGTCCCCTCTCAGTCTTCTCTTCCCAAGGCTGAACAGACCCAGTTCACTCAGCCTTTCCTCATAGCAGAGATGCTCCAGGCCCTTCACCATCTTCGTGGCCCTCCGCTGGACTCTTTCCAAGAGATCCCTGTCTTTTTTTGTACTGGGGAGCCCAGAACTGGACGCAGTGCTCCAGATGAGGCCTCACCAGGGCAGAGTAGAGGGGGAGGATCACCTCCCTCGACCTGCTGGACACGCTCTTTTTAATGCACCCCAGGATGCCATTGGCCCTCTTGGCCACAAGGGCACACTGCTGGCTCATGGCCAACCTGTCATCCACCAGGACACCCAGGTCCCTTTCCGCAGAGCTCCCCTCCAGCAGCTCATCCCCCAACCTGTACTGGTGCATGCAATTATTCCTCCCCAGATGCAAGACTCTACACTTGCTTTTGTTAAACCTCATCCGGTTTTTTTCTGCCCAGCTCTCCAGCCTATCCAGGTCTTGCTGAATGGCAACACAGCCTTCAGGCGTGTCAGCCAATCCTCCCAACTTCGTATCATCAGCAAACTTGCTGAGGGTGGCCATTATCCCCTCATCAAGGTCATTGATGAAGATGTTGAACAAGACCGGACCCAGCACAGACCCCTGAGGAACACCGCTGGTTACAGGCCTCCAACCGGACTCTGCACCACCAACAACGACCCTCTGCGCTCTGCCAGTCAGCCAGTTCTCAACCCACCTCACTGTCCACTCATCTATCCCACACTTCCTCAGCTTTGTTATAAGGATGTCGTGGGGGAAACACGTTAGCCATAAAACCATTCCGGCTTTGAAGCAGGTAACCTAGTAATGCTGCGGATTGATTCTGGCCCCGACACAAATTCTGTTTTTATTTTCCCCCCCCAAGGTGCAGTTCATGATTTTTCCTTTCCTTACTGAAGAACTCCAAGGAATGAGGGCTGGACTGGCAGGCCCCTTCCTTAAAGCTGCCGTGGGTCTGCGGTGATGGCTGCTGCAGTGGCAGCCCCATATCCCAGCCTTGCACTCAGCAAGGGACTGCTGACCCGTTCTCACTACTGAGAACATTTTCTCAGTTCCATGCAATGCTTCATTCTTAGTTTCTCATTTGAGAAATTTGACTGGATGGGGAATGCTGGAGGACTGAGCAACGTTTGGTAGCAGAGATGCTTTTTCCTCCTTTAGCTGAAAGCCAGGTGTGAGCAGAGCTCCCTGCTGCTTGAGGCACCTCACCAGACCTCACCCTGGTGCTGATGCTCTCTGCCTCACTTTGTCACTGCTGTGGGCTATGTTACAGAAAACCAGGGCTGCTTCTCACATTCAGTTCAGTCATATTCACAACTGATACACAGATCTTTACCACACGGCGATTCTACGACGTTACAGTTACAGCTAAGTGCTCCTCAGACTCCTATAAACAACAACAGAGCGCTCAGGCTTGCTTGTCAGAACTACGGACTGTTGCCAGAGAGGATGCTTTGAATCCAAGAGCAATGCAACTTCTGAAGAAAAGTGTCTCAGGACCTAATTGAAAAACAGCTGAAGTGATACCAAGCCAGTTGAATTTCCTCCTCCCACCAACCCAATCAGTCACGTAGCAAAGCTGAAGCACACAAACGGCGCTGCTGCCACTAAAAAACAAGACTGCATCACCAATAACCACACGTGGAAGGTGTGCACACGTTTCAACGAGAGCAGGTCAGGAGCTAACAAAACCTTTGCCAATGCCACCAGGTTGGCTGAAGCGATTGTCCCACGCCCTGTAGCAGTGCCTGAGAGGTGCAGGGCTGCTGGGAGCACGGACTGCGTGCTGGGAGCAGGGCCAAGAGCCCAGAGCAGCCACAGTTTGACAAGAAGAAACAAAAACAAGCAAAGATTCACCACTGACTGCTGCCTGCCTTGCAGCTGCTGCAGGGAAAGGGAAAACAGTGGAACACAAAGTATCAAGGAACACCCACATATGTTGGTGCGCAGGCTTCGTGTGCCTCGGCAGTGAGGTTTCATTCAGCACAGTCAGAAATTCAGCTGTCCCATTGCTAAGTCAACTCTATTTGACATATCTGAATGATATTAAGAAAAAATAAATAAATAAACCAAACCAGCAACTTCACTTGTACCACAGACAGAAGCAAACAGCCATCCCACCCTGCAGAAGCATCCTCTCATCATCTGCTGGGGCTGACTTGCATCAAAACCCTCCTTTATTTCTACTTTGGAGCAGACAAATAACACTGAGCAAATTATTTCCTTGAATTATTCCAAGACATCTTTAATTTCTTTTTAGCTTCTTTTTCTTATATAAGGTGCTGGAAGTGAAAACATCTACCAGGCCTGCTGTCTTCCTTAAATCTCTTTGCACTTCCTCAGCCACCTTTCCTTATCTGTATTGTTTCTGGGGAAAAACTCTGCATTTACAGACATCTGGAACTGGGATAAAGGGGGATTGAAAGCTCGGTGTGTCAGGTAGAGAGCTGTTATCACAGCTTGATTTTGAACTTGGAGTTATGCTGTATAATGTCCTCTCCAAACAACAACCTTTAATGTGAATCCAAGGATGGTCTTCGCTAGAAGTGAGGATAAAACCTGCAGTAACAGGGAAAAAGTATATGAGCTGATGGATGGCCTTAGCACTGATGAGGATTAGACACATTGATGCTGTTCTGGGAGTTCCAGAGCAATCCCTTCACAGTGATCAAGTGTCATAGATGAACGTCTTCAGTTTTCAAATAATTTTTCCTTTTTCCCATCCAGTTTCAAACCAGGGGAACTGAACTGATCAAGACTGGAAGCACGTTAATATTTTCCATATAATTGCCTGTGGGAGAAGCCACTGGATGGTATTTCTCAGAGCAGCAGCATCTTCTAACCCCACCCATGCTCAAACCCTAAGAAAACCTGACACCATGCAATAGAAAGAGCCATCCATGGATGTTATATGGTGATACCAATATTGCATGATGCCAGCTGTAAATTCATGCTTCGTTATTTCCCTCAAATCAGTATCGAGAATGGAACGGATTTGAAAGTTGTTCAATAATGTAACCAAATGCAAGGCAGCATCCAACTCTGCACCGTGCTTAAACAATCCTTGCTGTCACAAGAGCTTCAGGATGGTTGGGTTTTTGTTGTTGTTTTGTTGTTGTTGTTGTTGTTGTTTTCTACCCTCAGTTTCTTCATCATCCTGAGCTTTTTGTTTTGTTTCCACTTTTATGTCCAATGCTCCCACTATGATATTATGCACAAGCAAGCAGGTGATAAATATAAGTAACGATCTGATGCACTTAATTATCAATTAAAGTTTCCCTTCAGTGCAGGGAATAATTTGTCAATGGCTAAATCAAAATTAAAAAAGAAGAAAAAGGAAAAAAAGATCAGTTTCAGACTTTTCTTCCAAATTAATTCATGCGAGATTGGTTGGCACTTCATCTTTGTTAACCCCTAAAATAATACTTCCATTACGTTTTACTGATTTCAACCCTCGCGTACAAAAATGAATAATACCTGCGGGTGCCTCTCAAAGTAATTTAACCTAACATATGATCAAATAAATACATGTTTTCAATACTTCAGAGTGCAATCTCTTATGCTAAACATAAGCTGGTCAGGAACAAGCTGCCATGAGCCACATCTTACCCTGCCTTTCCCCAGCTGTGGGGTGCAGGCAGCCAGCACACAAATCGAGGATGCTCCACAGGACTTAAACACACAGGTCTGTATGTGTAGTCATAGCTGTCACCATCTAAAAGTCAAACCAGCAGCCTGGTGGCCCACCGTGCCTCACAAAACTCAGGAGAGCATCGTCACTAAAACAGCTAATTCAAAATGCCAAGCGGAAGAGGAATCGAGCAATTATGCCCATGTAGTACAAAGGGAAAACAAACATATTTTATCTTCTGCAAGTAATGGAAAACTACAATTCTTCTCCGTGCTCCTTCCTCTGATGACTCAGCCATCAAATCATCTGTGCCAATCCCATAAATTGATACAACATCTCCGCTGGAAGTAAAGAGAAAGCCGGAGCGCATTTTTAAAAGGTAAAAATACGATTCCTTAATGACAGTAGTTGTTTTACTACCTCATTAATAACTCAGCACCACACAAGAACACAGCAATGTACGGAGAAGTTGCACTTTTGCAGCTGTGACAGCACAAAGGTGCACTGAGAGGCAAGGCAGCGCGTTCCATCAGAACAGCTGACGCAGTCAGAACAGGGAGGCATCCAAACCTCCTGGGCTTCACTTGGCTTTTTGTTTTCTTTTCCCCTTATCTAGGCTACTAAGATGTACTACTCTCCCTTTCTGCTTTGCTTAAGAATATATCCACAAAGGGCTGAAAGCCTTTGGGAGATCACTTGAGATTTTCCTAACCGCAGCTTTGGGTGCAAATCCTCAGTGCCCCAGAAGCCCTTTTCTCATCTGCCCATTCTGTCTCTGTTTCCCCATCAGTAAAACAAGGCAAATTTTTCCACCTTCCCTTGCAAGGTACTATGAGTACGCTTACAATGCTGCAGATACATTAGCAAATTACTTTCTTAATGAGATGCTGAGATATGACATTAATAAAATCTGACATCAGATGGGAAAAAACAGTGATGATTCAGAATTTTAAGGAGAAGGTGGTGAAATCCTGAGCAAACTCCTGATTCCCACAACAGCTCAGCTGCCCCTCTCCAACAGCATCTCCAGGAGCTGGGACCTCTGGGCACAGGTTGACCTGCTGCTCTTTGGGAGCGCGGATCAGTATGCATAACCCCAGGAACACAGGGCTGGAGGGGTACCTGGAGGTCATTGTGGATGCCCCATCCCTGGAGGCATTCAAGGCCAGGCTGGATGTGGTTCTGGACTGGTGGTTGGCAACCCTGCACGTAGCAGGGGGTTGGAACTGGATGGTCGTTGTGGTCCTTTTCAACCCAGGCCACTCTATGATTCTGTGATGTCCTCGGTACACCAGTGAGAAATGAGCCATCCTGAAACTCAGCAGGGAAAGAGATCTCAGAGCTTCTACTCAACTAAGAACTACAATCTTGGAACGACATGAACTCAGAACTTCTGTGAAGTTTTCCTAAGGCCCCAAGCATAATTTATCATCACAAACAGTATTTTAGGAGTATTTGACAACTGGAGAGTATTTACATTAATACACAAGAGAATAACGAGTTCACACAAGTGGTCATAGTTGACTGAACAAAATAACCTCAGTCAGGTACGTAATGAATCCTTTTATTACTCTGATGAATCAGCTGCTCTTACCTGAAACAAAAACACCTTTCCTCATTATTTTGTGCTGCAGAGCAGACCGTACTATTTGGATGGCAAATCCAAATGGAGATCAAGTATGCTCAACTATGGTTTAGAAGTTACATCCAAATAACTCAAGCACTTTTTTCCACCTAAGTAGAATGTCATAAAGTAAAGCCTGCGAAACATAAATGTTTGGAGCAAGCAAATAGAAAGCAGAGGACAAACTGCATTCTAACCCGTGCATTTCCAACACATGAGCCATTCTCCAAAATTTTTCTTGCTAAGGAATAGTCAAGAACTCCATGGATTTAGGCAAAAATACAGGAGGAGACCATCAAGCAGTTTTACAGATGGCTAAAACAAAACACAAGGAAAACCTTTTCTTGGACTACTGGTGAGACTAAGAAGTTATCAGATGCAGGAAAGGGACAAGAATCACACCACAGTGAAAATTTCCCTAGGCAATTTTTCTAGGAGTAGAAGCATAGAATGGCCTGGGTTGAGAAGGAGCACAATGCTCACCGAGTTTCAACCCCCCTGCTGTGTGCAGGGCCACCAACCACCAGACCAGGCTGCCCAAAGCCACATCCAGCCTCGCCTCAAGTAGCCACAGCAAACCTCATTCTGTTGCCTAAAAACCCCCAGGCCAGCCAGGCTGATATTGCAGATCTCCCGCAGGCACACTATCAGTCCAGAGGTTTCTTCCTCTTTCCTTCCTTTAATCCTTTTAAAGAGCTCTTTCATGAAGAATAGACATCTGCATTTATAGTAAGCCCGTGTAAAAAAAAAAAAAAAAAACAACAATGGAATAAGAGAATAAAACGCTTTGCAGTTGGTCCATCTCTGGCTTGGGCAGATGTCCACAAACATGTGGCACCACTGAGCATTTTCTCCAGAATTTCTACCAAGCCTCATCAGCAGCACAGCAGGCAGCCCTGTTGTGGGGACAGCTGCACGCAGATGGAGTGGCTGGAGCACCGAGTCTTGACATGTTTTATGAGTTAATTTGGTGTTATTTAGTGTGCTGCACAGCAGCACTAAATCTTCACATCCTTTTTAGTGCTGTAAGTAATGCTTTAACTTCTTGGTAACCGTACAAGCTGGTGTTAATCCCCTTATATTTATTTGTTTAATACCCAGGGGAGCTGCAGAGCACATCATTGTAAAGGATGTGCTGCAACCACAAGAAGGCTATGCAAACTTACTAAGCTCTATTTTTCTTTTAAGGCACATTTCCCATTCAAGCAAAGATGAGACAACAAGAAATAAGGGAAAAGGACCCCCCCCCCCCCCCCCCCCCCAAATCCTTTAAGTGTTTTTGTTTTAATGATGCCTGCTTTGTTTGACAACCAAAATAACAGCAGGCAGCATCCCTACACACCCGAAGTCCGCATGTGCTGAAGGGGAGGCAGATCACTGCTGGAGCTTCCCCTGATCTCAAAGCATCAGGACCACCTTCCCTGCAACTCCCTAACCTGAAATAACATCTCTTTTAAGACATGAGCTGGTAAATGATGATCAGTAAAAGCATGATAGGCGTAGGTTCAGACCTTCTGCTCAGAACGCTCTCAAGTGGTACAGCTACACAGGGCGAGGATGTAACTCATTAAGCCACACTCTTAATAAATAATACAAACCAAGATCACATCTGATGAATCACAGAAATGTTCTTAAATGTGAACCAGCAAAATCTATAAATACTACAAAATATCTCTGGCATTTAATGATGCTGTTTGAAGCTTCAAGTCTGAAGCGTTCCCTAAGCCAGGGAACGTTGGATAGATGGACCAACAGATGGACAGAGAGGTCCATCATGTACATTATCAGCTGCCATCCCGTGAATGGCAGGCAGCTAATGTAGCACTCAAGGGAATTTTCCACCCATCTGCTCTTAATAAAGCTACATGATGGTGTTCTGAATCCAGTCTTTAGTTCCAGTGTTCAGGGGTAAGGCTGGAAAACTTATCCTGAAAAAAGCATGGTTTACAGGCTGTGAGAAACACAGTCCTGCTATTTGTTGATGAGACAACCCCCATCATCCACTTCTCCAATTTATTACCAGGAGTTGTTACACCGGAACATCCTTAATAGAACTATTTCCTTCTCATACTTCCAGCAGCAAAACTCCATCCTTGGTGTTCGGTGGCACTGGTCTTATACTGGAGAAAGCACTGATGTTACTTCATCCAAGAGACCACAGGCATCTCCATCACATACATAACTGCACACTGAGTGTGGCTTTTTGCAGTTTTTTGAGGGGCTGCTTCCCCCCCCCAACTGCATACCACGTTATCTTAATTAGACAACTGCTCTCCTGATGTGGCATTAAAGTCTCTGAATAAAGGATACATGCTGTGCTACCTCACTGCACCACTAAGAGCATTTCCTCACTTGAATGTGAGGAGATACTTACCTAAATCAGGGTCATTCACACCACAAAAACCCATGCATTTTTGAGAGCAGTGTCAGGGTTGCAATAGCCACATGCTTTCATTAAGGAAAAAGACACTGAAGCATCTTTTAATCAAACAGGTAATTATTTTCTTCTTCTTAATAGACAGTGCAAAACTTAAACATCCTTGTCAAAGTACTATCGATAAAGAAGAAACTTTTTGCCTGCTTTTTTAACATTCATACTCCATAATTACTCTTTTTGTACTTCAAGACCGGACAGAATAATGCCATTAAGTCCTGGCTGAGGTTGAACCGCAGGAGAAATGGGAGCAATGCAGTTTCCCCTGGTAACTGCAAGGAAGTATGAGAGTGGGATTTAATTGGGTCAGAGCAGGAGTTAAACTTCACGGAGCTTAATTCACAGCTTCACCTAACCGCGTTTCTGGTGTTATTTTTGGCAGAGCAAATATCTGTTTTCATTTCCATCCCATATCTTCACTGCTCTCCTGACTCCCACTCTGCTTACAGCCATTTCCCCTGGCTGCCGTCTGGGCTCAGAAGGGCTGCAGCAGAGGAAGCAGCCAACCTCAGGGTTCGGAGCCCTCTGCCCACACCTGGGCTCCCTCTGCCCACAGACCTTCAAGCACAGCACCCTGCGGATCCAGAGCAAATCAGCCCCAGGGCTGTGGGGATGCTCGCTTTCAGGAGGCGATGAGCTCAGCCTAATTATAACAAAACCACGTCACAAGAGGCAAATACAAAAACAGGCGCCTTGAGGAGCTGAGAGGTAAGCAGCAATATGCAGGAACAGCAATAAAACCCTTCACCAAGTTGGGCAGGTGCCTTATTTGCTTCATGGCCTTAAGTCAACACGGAGAAAAGATTGCTTTCCTCCCAACCCCTCTGAGAGCGACCCAGACAAAGTTAAAACGAGCTGTCCACTTGGTTGTTTGCTTTTTTTTTTTTCCTTTAAGTCTGCATTAGTTGCAAGCTGAAAAGCATGCATATAAAGATGTGATCTTACGAAGGCGACGAAAATGTTGAGAGGTAACTACATGATTAAAGAGTGATTACAAATGGGTTTTAACTAGAAATCTGCAGTAAATTTCCATGGATTAAGTTGGAAGTTATGCAATTCCTAGGGTGGGAAAGAAGGGGGGAAAAGAAAAAAAAAAAAAAAAAAAAAAAAGGTGTTTTCCTCTGTACTCATTTTCCTCTCTCATCAGCGAAGGCATCCAATCAAAGGCTCTTTTCCTAGTTTGCCTACCTCTCAGCGAGGAGACACCTCCCAGTTGAGAGCATGCAGCAAAAGCAATGGTGTGCCACGTGCTGCAATCAGGAGATGGGAAGCTGAATAACATAAGAGAGGAAAACTTGTATCCATTCCTAGTATAAAACCCAAAGAGATGCTATGCTGGCAAACACCCCTATAGCAACACTTACTTATTTCCAATGACTGACAAGGCCCGGTGTTCACAGAGCTGAACCTGTCCTCAGGAATTTAAAACATTGGTTGTTACACTTGCAGACCTGGAGAGAATAAGGACTAAGGCTCAATGATGCATGAAAACAAAGTCTTAAAGCAGCATGGGCTTGGATATTGCACGCAAAGCTTTTAGATGTGCTATCCAAGGATAGAGATGGGACAGCACAGGCTGAAGACCAACCTTCCCCATATAGCTGTATTTATGAGCTCATACCGTCCTTCAGGGGCCCAGAAATCCCACTGAGGAAACATCCCAAAACTTCTATGCACAGACTGAGGTGTAGCTTCACAAAAATTAAAGCCACATGCAAACAAGGCTGGGTGCCAAAAGCAGCCTGAAGCCATGCCCACCATCACCAAATGAATAAGGCACAAACCTACCAGCAGTGAACTCTGCAAGGCTACATCGTGGTCCTGAGATCAGCAGCTCTAACACCAGGAGGTTACAGCTGACACATAGCAAACCCTAAGCCATGGTGTGTGGAAGCATACAGAGGTCATGCTTTGGAGAAGGAGCCGAGTGCCTACATCCAGAGTGAAAACAACAGCATGGGGGGGAATTACTGTGCTGGGTTTTGGATTTTTTTTTTTTATTTTAAATGCTATTTGTTTGATTTGGGGTATCGACACATAGTGGGAGAGACAGGGCGAAAGGAGCAGAGAAACAAAAGAAGAGATGAAGAAGGAGAAAGCAGAATGGAGGATTCATCTACATCAGCATTTCACTTCAGGCTTGAAGATCAATTCTGGAGGTAATTTCTAAAGGCAATTTCTGGCCATCCCCATTGACCACGCATTGGCTTGGTGAAGAAGCAGGCTGCCTTTGGGCAAAGCAAGCTGGCAAGCACTGGGAGTGCAGCCCACATGTAAGATCAAGTGGCTTTGAAGGAAGAGGAAGCAGGTGAAATTGAGCTTTCACACTGATTAAGCTTTTTTTCTTTAGTTTATTAGTACATAACACCTAGAGTAAATGATGAATACTGCACTGGTGTGCTATGGAAAACTCATCATGCGACGATGGCAAACATGTGTCTTTGGTAGGGATATGGGCACCACACAGAAATCAAAAATGTTAGAAAAAAGTGTTAATTGAGTGGAAATTAAAGGTTACTCTCCTGCCTGCTGCACCACCCACCAACAGAGAATTGAGTCACTTGAGCAGAAAACGGTACATAATTTACCCAAATTCCAAGGTAGTTTCAAGGAAGGTTTCAAGCACCTGCAGATTGAAACCTCCGCATGAGCACTGGTTCTGTGCCAGAGGAGCACTGACTCCGTGCCAGGCCTTTCATTGCAATCAGCAGCATAAAATTATCTTCATCTGGGAGAAGGTAATTGAACATGAAAACATTATCTTAAAATCTAAACAAGGTGCAATGTATTCCTGTTGGGCAGGAGGCACTCAGGGTGCTTCTCTGACACACACAGGCTTAGCGCTGGCATCAGTGCTCCTTCAACACGTGTTGTCTGAGTTCCTCTCCAGGAAGTTTGCAAGGATATAAGTTCTATAAGTTCTATTAACGTGTTAAAACACAGAAAACAAAGAATCCTCAGGAAAGCGGGACTCTAAGAAGTATTTATAAAGTCTTAAGGGAGAGCTGCTGGACAATTGTTTTGTGTCAGAGAGGATTCTGACCTTTTCCCTGTATTTTACAATGTATATACTTAGGTAACTCTAAATATTTTCCTAATTACTATTTGCAACAGGAATTTTATGATTAGCTGGATAATTGCTTTAAAACACGCAATTAAATTTTCATAATGTATTCATTACTCTCTTAAAATAGTATTCCTGAAACATCATTTCCCATTGAGAACTTATTTCTATATTAATTTCCATAAGACTGTTTTAAAAACCTGAATTAATATACTTCATACGTACTATATTAAAATAAAAATCCCCATTAAGTCAGGAGGAGTAATTAGCAATGAATAACTCATTGGTTTAGGTGGTTGACTTCTTCCTTTTTCCCTTTACATCCAGCCACGCCTTGGAACCATCCTTACATGGTAACAACATATTCTGGTTCATCACTCAAATTAATTCAAATCTCACCTGCAAGTCTTGAAAGTTATGTTTTGAGGGGTTGAAAGTATGCAGTGTGGTTTGTGAGGGCCTGGGTGGCACCGAGCTGCCTGCCCATGGCAGCGTTGTGAGCGCACACATCACCAGCACATCTGGCACAACTGCAGGAGATGGGAGAGGAGCCACCGAGGCAGCAGTAAAAGTGACCAGGAATTGATGTGTGGTCCTGTCCTCCTTATTTTGTTTCTGAGATAGGAAGTGGGGAACGTTCAAGGCCAGGTTGGATGGGGTCCTGGGCAGCCTGGTCTTGTATTGGATGTGGAGGTTGGCAGCTCTGCCTGCAGCACTGGGGTTTGAGTTTGATGATCCTCGAGGTCGCTTCCAACCCAAGCCATTCTATGAGTTAATTCATTAACGCCTCAACATTCTCTGCTTCTCCTTCAGCAGTTAAAAATAATCCTGCACACTGGGGATCCTCAAATCTGATTGTAAGGGATTTTCAGTGGGAAGTAGAAAATGAATACTTGGTATAAGAACAACTCAAAAAAATGCCAATTTCTCATGAAAATATGCATTGGAAATAACATGTTGCTCTACCTCACTGTACTGAATGCTTCAAGCACCATTGCTCTCCCAGTAATAGGCTGCAGCCCCTGCAGCAGGGAGCTTCTCTGCCTTTCGCTCCATGATCTGGCCAATATACACTGGGAAAATTGTCACAGCATTGCCCGAAGCTGGGTCAAGATTTAATATACCATCCAGAGGATAGTTCTAAGACCTGCATAATGCCTGCAACTGTAAACTGCACCCAGTCCAAACAAGCCCGGAGGCAGAGAATGTGCTCTACAGCATAAGCACCAGACTCCATCCACTTTTATCATCTACTCTGTCATTTCAACATACATCTAATTTAGACAGTGTCGTCAATCTGCAAACAGAAGCCACATAAAAAGGAGCCAAGCAAAACAATCGCCACATTCCTAGGTGATAAAAGTCAATATTCATTTAGAAATCTCCAGAAGGTTATACTGGAAAGATGATTTTAAAAGTTACATATAAATATATAGCACACCCATATATGTGTATATACATTGGCTTTTGCTCATTAGTTGCAACTCTGCCACTGAATGGAGTTAGCCATGCTGGCTTCACGTGCCTACAAACAGATAAGCATTGTAACAGTTGCACAATAAACCATTGCCGGATGTTTCCATTTATCAAACCTGCACTTTTATCATTGGAACAATATGATAATGTGCATCTCTGATTCTTTTTAGGTTCCTGCATTAAACCTGGAGTGCCATCTCTACCTTAGATAAGGTGACGTGTCTTGGCTCAGCACTGAGACTCTCTTGCTGTGGCTGAGATGATGTTGGACCTGAACTTTAACTTGGCAAAAGATGCCCTATGCGTGATGAAGCCTATTGGAGAAGAATACATACATGTGATCAAGGCGCACACTTATGTCATTGGACATTAATTTCCGGTGTGATTTTGCTTATTTAGAGGCTAAGATCTGAAAAAGATCAATTCTGTGCTTCTCAGCTCTCCTTTCCCTTTCTAACAGATCTCCCACTCAGTTTTTATTTGTTCTTAAAGCCTAGTAGAGCCATTATTACAGACACTTGAGGCAGCCACGGCTTCTCCCAGTCTGCATGTCCCAATTACATCCAAGCAATTAACTGGCCTTTGTCCCTCAGGTCAGCTACCTGCACAACCTGAGAGGAGGCACAGGAGTGGAAATATGAAGAGACACAACAAAGTGATTCTCCATACCCCCATCAATACTGCAGACACTTTTAACAGCACACAAAGACAGAACATTTGGACGAGGTGCTCTGATAAGGAACTCAGGGAAAGCCCAGACAAACCTCACGTGCTCTGCCAGCACCAGAGGATGGAGCGGGATGGAGGGAGGGGAAGAAAGGCAGAAGGATGCATCTGCTCCACCCTCCCCAGCCACCAGCACCCCAGGAGCACTGCCTACTGCTGCATCAGAGCTACGGGGTCTGAGCGTGGGATCTGCTCCCCTGGAGCCTCTCCAGTGCTCTGTATTTTAGCACAGTCAGTACTGCAGAGCTGCAAATGACATTTTGCACAGGCTACACGATTTGCCACATAAACGTGGAATGGTGCGCATGTAGTTCTGTGATAGCAACCTTTGTCTTTTTAGTCAGATCAGTTGCTTTAAGCATCACATAACTGGCCAAAAATTTACGGCAATCACCACCAGGAAAACATTTCTCCCTTGCCGTTTCTTAAAGCACAAAATGCCTGCTCCAAAGCTGAGAAGAAAAGAAAAAAAAAGTTATCCTTTGCCACCTTCCATTTTCTATATCCATGCTTTTTAGATAATTCAGGAAAACCTCTTTGCAAGTAACTTCTGTTTTCCAAAGCGTGGTACTTGCGTGCTACTTGTAAGCTACAGTGATCTGCAACACAAAAATATAGTAAGTACTTTCCATATCTCACAGTAAATTGATCTGGATTTTTCAAACTGTTCAGATTTACACTTCTTATGACACAGGGACTAAAGAAAATCCATATCCTTCCCTGTTTAGCAGCCCTATTACATCATTCATCCTCAGAAGCAGCACATAGCTGAACCAAGACATGCCAGATCCTGTGATTTATTCGCTGTAAGTGCGTGAAGGAATGGAACGATGAGCTGTTAGCTTCAGTGTAATGCATTACTGGAAACATTAAGAGAGCCTCTTAATTTTGAAGACTTACTTTGCAGAGTCACAGAAGTTACTGATGAATGTTTGTAAGGCGTAATCACAAGATGACTAAATGTGTAAAGCCTCAAAATCCAAATATCAAGTCACTCTATGGAGCAGATTTCCAAAGAGCTCAGCACCTGCCCAATTCTGGTGGAGTCAAGAGAAGGATATTCAACGCTTTCAATGCTCTCTCAAAACTATTCTCAATTTTAAGATTTTAATATTAATTATACCTAACCCAAGCAATTTACCACAACTTCAGTAAGATACTTCTAAAAACACCTGGGCTTTTTTTTTTTTCCTACATCTCTTCCATTCAACTTTTCATGCATCCATGATTGCTACAGGCTGAGCTCATTTTTCTTAGTGTGAAGAGCAAACAGAGGCTGCCTTTGTTGCAACATAAACAAATCTCCCTTTTTGTTTTCCAGCTGACACATGTTGCCCACTAGCAAGTCAAAACAGGTTGTATTAGTGATCCAAGTAAGAAAGATAACACAGTAATGCTGGCTGACGCAGCACAGTGTGAAGTGGTCTCATGGGTTGGACTCGATAGCATTAACTTGATGAGCAGCAGTAATCACTGCAAGAACCATGAAGGAAGTAGAAGGGGAAAAAAACTAGAAGGCAGCCATTACTTGCAGATATAATACAGGAGCTGCTCAACCTGCCTAATCTTGCAAGCCTTCCTCCCCTTTCCCCACTGCAAAGGCACCAAAGCACACACTTCCTCACTGATCTCCACTTACTTCTGTAACGCACAGAGCTCCTCACTGATGTATGGCAATCAAACATAAGAGATCTCTGTTTAGGAATGCTGAAATAGAGACAATATGTACCTTTAGAAAAGCAGAAGGTGAAGGAGAGAATGAGCTTAGCTTACTAAGCTGTTTAAATTGCTATTGAAGTTAAATACTTAAAGTACGCTGCATCTGCCTTTTTCAGAGAAGGCACTTGAGTGATACCCCATGAAGGCAGGCAGCAAGGCTAAAGAGGCTCAGAAGGCACTTTGCAGAGCAAGCCAAAGCCTGAGCAGTGTGAATCCAGAAGTGTTAATTTACTCAGTAATGGAGCTGTGCTCCAAGGAGGTACTAAGGAAATAACTACCACTGACAGCAACTTAAATAGGCTGATACAAACAAAAAATCTGTATCTGTTACAGATAAAGGGTCTGTCCAAGAGATAGTTAACTCATTTACAAGTTCATATGGAAGGTGTGAATATCAGAGTGAGCTGATGATGTAAATCCCAAAATACAGGTCATGATATGAGTCACATTCTCCATGGTGGTATCATATGATCACTATGATCTAGTGACAGACCCCACTTGGTTTTAGCATACAGCAGCTGCTTAGAGAATCCATGCACATAAAATCAGCTTTGATGCAGAACTGCTTCTGTTTGGGAGTTCTGAAAGGTGCAACCTTAAAAATAACCTTACAGTACTGCACCAAAAGCACGTCACTGTTATTTCTGGCTATAAGCACAATTAAGTCAAATCAGTAAAACCATTTTGTGACTCCTGTAAATGCTTCCTCTGATCTGGAGATAAAGCTTGGCTTTGCTGCCTTTTCCCACTGCGTTCAGTCAGTTTAAGCATGGAATGGATATTCAAGCATTATCTGTATGCTCGGTTTGTTGTACCATGGGCTGCTTGTGGTGCTTTGGAGCCAACACAGCCTGCCTCCTTTCAGAGACTGGCCAGGAGTTTTGGCTTGGACCAGAACACCTGCAGGTCTGTGTCATTTATTCAAGGCTTGAAAGGAATTGTAGGTATTATAATGAACTATGCATTGAATAAGTGGTAGAAAACAACTATGCTGATACAAACCTCATGTTTTAATGCTTCCAGGGAGAAAAATAGAACCACTTCCCAATGCACAAAGTAATACCAAGGACTAAATTCTCAAGATTATTTCTGTATGGGAAGAATCAGTACGAAATGCCATTTATTAAGGCAATAATTGAAACTAGGAGGGTAAACAGATTATTTGTAAAAATAAGTAAATTAATAACTTAAGTTACTTTCTTTTATTATTATTTTGGGAAAGTCTTTTAAGAATGGAACCAAATTAAGGAGAAATTTTCATGCCTTCATATCAGTTACAGAACACCTGTTCTTGGAGCAAGCAAGTAGAAATACTGCACAGATCATTACTTTGGCTTTCTCCAGTACTTGGTGAGTTTCTCAATTCCTGAACTGCACAATCAGCATATATGATATTTTACTTTATTTTCCCCTTCAGGAAAGCATGCTGTCTAAAGCTCAGTTATGTTTTCAGTATTCTGCCATAGTAACTGATGTTTAAGACAGCTATCAAACGAGGGGACTCAACGCATTGAGCCCCTTCTGCTTTTGAGCAGGGTTGGGGCACCCAGGGACAGCATCACCTGCTGCAGCTTCCTGACTTGGTTGTCACAGGGGCACAGCACTCCAAAGGATGTTTAACAAAACACATCTATGTTGGCTGACTTGTGAGATAATGTGTTCAAAAATGGATTAAAAAGAAAAAAAGTTGACAGCTTGAACGCAAAAAAGGGTTCTAAAAGACAGAGGTATTTGTGTGGATCTCAGAACTCAGAGAGATTTATAATTTAAGTCAAGAATGTGATGGAGCAAACTATGCTGAACATAATTTATTCAGTGCACATTAAAGAGGCTTCTGGAACTAAGGGAAATAACAGAAGAGTTCACCTCAGAGGAGCAGAATTTTACCAAATAAGCTTAGAATCTTCCTACGTGTCTTGTAAGGCAGTCAGTCTCCAGATATATTTGATCACCTGGGTTTTATTTACATTGGAAAACACATCTCTTTAATGTTGTAAGTACATTAGGACTGGGTCTCCTTTTCCTTCTAAAGCATTCAAAACTGACATCTGACCTTACTTAAAATACAATGGATGTTTTCTTCAACCAGACATTTATTTTGGAGGTTCTGTAAATAGCTAAAAACACAAAAAAAAATCCTGAGGGTTCTACAGAATAGTCTTTTTGGGCTTAAGAGGCTGAGAATTTCATCATCTAACTAGAAAGATGGTCAAGGTAGTTGATACGCCAAAATACATTTTGATTTGAGCTGTCACCTGTTTTTAAAGATGTGGAGAAAGTAAAGAAATTAAGAGGAAAAAGTTCAAAATTTAGAACAGGCATGAACTGGAGGAGTAAAATCCTTGCTCTGATGGAAGCTTGTGTTAAAGATGTATTTACCTTTAAACATTAAAAACTGATGTTGAGATGACAAAAAAGAGCTATTGGTTCATACATATGTGCAAAAGTGAGTTTTCAATAAATGACATTTAGGCTGGGGTAACATCTGAAGTCAACAGCGCTGTTTCTAAAGATACAACGACAGGACAAGAAAAGGGTAAGAGAATGCATTGCAAATCCCAAGGCAGAGAAGTCAAACTCTTTGAGATACCTACAAGTCTCCTAAGCAGCCCTCTGCAGCTCAGCTCGTCCTGCACCCGTTTTGAAAGCCCTTGGTGTTGACCACACAGCCCTCCCGCCCAACCTGCCAAATACCAGGAGATCTGGAGTTCCCATAATCATCACCCTCAGTAGTTTAAGTCAGCATGAAAGGGAAGGGCTGGCAGCTGCAAAACAAGGACTTCCTCACATCAGCATCTCCCTCTCCCAATCTCTTTGTAAGTCAAGAATACTGGGTTCGATGCTGGTTGAGCTCACGTGGACTAAAGCTCCTGGAGACAAATTATCCAAATGTCAGTGCCCCTGTCAATCCTTATTATCTCCTCTAGGCAGGGCAGCGGCGTCTCTCGCACAAGAATTGGTTACGTTTCCATATCTCTGGTTATTTATGCAATAAACAGAAATGTTTGCCAAAAGCAAGCCAAGATAAAGAACAACATATTTGGGTACATGAACAGGGCACGCAGGAATGAGCAAATCCAAAAGGAAAAAAAAAAAAAGAACAAAATGAATTCACTCACTGGAAATCAAAAGCGCACGGCTCTTCTCTGAAGGAGCTGAGATCACCATTAGCAAAGAAAATTGCCACTCTAAAAATAAGATTTATACTTTTTCTGTTTCGCAAACAAGCAGAAGGCAAAACCAGAACTGGCCAAAAAAATTGCAAGTTTCAGAAGTATCCTCCTGATTGTCAGCCCTTGGATTCATCATAGCTGCGGCACACAGTGAGCATTTTAAGTGACACCACCTAAACAGTGCTTCACACCCAGCCAGCAACCTGTGAGCAGAGCCAGAGACTCTTCTGCAGCTACATCAAGCAATTAATAACACGGCCACATATGCAAGTCACATGGCTGGAGACGGTCAAAACCAGATGTTAATTCATTATTTATCATTTCCTTCTAAAGTGACACGTCAGATAGAGAGCTTAGCTCAGGCTTCTGCAGCTTTATGGAGAAGCTTCTGGGCTGAGAACCTGGAGTATCAGTGATGCAAACTGCAGCTCCAGCATTTCACCTTACCACTTGTAGTAAAAAATAAATATTCCTTCCAAGAACAGTGCTTCCCTCCTCATGGGAATGAAGCTGGATCCTCAGAGCCAGTTCCACCACCAGCCCTGATGTGCAAGTACAAAACCATTCAGGCAGCATTCAGGTTCAAAACACAGCAAGAAATCTGTGGTAGATGAAAGCTTCGACTCATCTGGAGGGCCTTGCACAGCCTTGTGCTCAATGTAACAGTTCAAACCCAAGCTGACCGGGTTTACATGCATTAACAGGATGCGATGATGTGGCCAACCAATTAACCATGAAATCAGAAGCATTCAGCATGAGCAGTCTCAGGAGGTCAGGCATCTCCAGGAGGACCACGCGGATGCCAGAGCACTGCTGGAAGCACTGATTGCCCATAGGTAGCATTAAACCTGCCAAATGCTGCACCAGAGACATCACAGGCTTCCAGTGGCTTAAAATTAAACGTAAGACCTGTAATTAATGTCTAAGCTAAGCTGGCTGAAGTTATACTGACTGTCATTTGCATCAATAAAGCTTTCTACAGGCTCTGATTTTCCTGTTCCCTTTGTGTGGTTTTTTTAAACCAGTATGTTGCTTTCATGTACAGACTCCATAGCCCTCACCAATACATCTTAATTATTGAGACTCTTTTATTATATTAAACTACATGCACCTTCCGTGGAGAAAAAAAGCCTTATTGCCATTGAAAGAAAGGATGGCTGGCAGAGCATGATTTACAGTAATTAGCAAGATTAAGAACCGCTATTAACTGCAATTAGCCAACAGAATATTAAAGGGCAAAAATTACCATGCAGCATGTCAGTAAATAAGTACCTGGATGATGCAGTTTGCTACAGATGAAGTAAAGCAGATCTGGTCAGGCTGAGTTGCAGCCAGAGAGCTCTTCCCTACCAACAGGAGCAGCATCTGGCAGCACGGTGCTCAGGGCTGCTGTAACACAGCCACAGCCATATCCCCCCCATTTTGCCAGCATGACAAGAAGCTGGTGGAAGAGATATTTTTCGCCACTTTGACAAAAGCTAGAAGATCTTTTCTGAAGCTGATATTAGGGACAAACCCGTGCAGTCTGCAGGTTGAGCCCCAGGCCAGCCAACCACGTCAATGGCCTTGGTCTACATGGCAAATAGAGCAGTCACCAAGCTGTGCTCAGATTTAGGGCAGAGCTGCACAAAGGCAGCTGTGACTTTGTGAAACATCCCTTATTTAGCTTTCACAAGAGCCTGTGTAAGGCAAGTCTGTCTGCTGACAAGTTAGAAAATCAAACAAAGAACAAAAAGCTGTTCTTCTTCTGGTCACTGCCTACACAAGGTATAAGGCACTGCTTTGCAGAGCTAAGAATTTCTGTTAAACATCAGGAATTCATCACTTAGAAATAAGATATCCAAGCGTGTTTTGTGTAGAATAGTTATTTGCAAATAAAAGTTAAATCATATTACACATCATTTTTCCAATAGGCAAAGCTGCATTATATTCAGTATAGAGGTATAGGATAATGTATAGCAGTATTTCAGAGAGCTGCCTGGATGATCAAGAAGTGGGAACAGAGCATAAAACTGAAACAAATCTGCTTACTTAGCCTCACAAATTAGCTAGATTTTGTGCCAGTAAATAAACAGGAGAAGAAGCAGTTATGCTGTAAGACAAACTTAAAGAAAGAAAACATATTCAGTTAAAAACCAAGGTTTGGAAAAAATAAATAAATCACAGATTTCACAAATCAGGAAAGTTAGGCTCTGGAATAACCTTGCATCTCTCCCAAGGAGGGAAGAACTGAACCAGCTGCATGAGCAGGCTTCAGTGTTCCTTGAAAAGAACCATAATCCTGTGTCAGGTCCAGGGAGCAGCAGCATCCCACAGCACTGAGCAGTGTGAGCTGGGGGCAGCCCCTGGGGGGCAACGCACCCTGGAAGCGTTCAGGTGTAGAACAGAGCATTCCTTCCCCACTTTGCTTAGATGCAAGCTATTTTCATACATGAAATATCAGTTTGTAAAGCACTTGATACTGGCGAAGAAAGAAGAAATAGAAAATACAGCATAACTACATATCAAAGTGGAGGAGAGATGGAGATTCTAGAGCTACAGACCAAGCAAAACACTGGAGTTTTCTTGATGTTAAACCAAGAAATAATGGCTATATTGTACCTTTAGTGACAATTCCCTGTCACGGGAGCCATTTCTGGGCTGATAGATGAAGTTTCTCACCAACTATTTCCCTCAATCATACGGAATATATCATTCTAAAACAAACATGCAATCACCTACAAAAGGCTGTTTTCTCAAAGCAAACAGGTTGTGCTCAATTACCTGTATTTCTGTTCTGATGTATGCCATCATAAAAGATTTTTCAGTAACACTCAAGAAGGCAGTCCTGCCTTTTTCAATTCCTTGGTTTTATCCTCTTCCACAAATGGAGTACCTCATTCATCTCAATACCATTGCATGTACTTTCAGTTACAGGTCAGTAAATTACAGCCTTGCAGAGAGGGGAGCACAGCTGATAGGAGCAGGGTGTGGGCAAGAGCTGCTTGATGCCAGTGCCCAACGCACGTAGGAGTTGCTGTGCAGCAGCCTGCTTTCCTTCCCTGCTAGAGCATCCCCTCAAGTGTGAGCAAGGTGCTCCTTAAGGTGGGGAAACCAATTTTTCTACCCTGGGCTAATTAATAAAAACTCGCTGTGGAGGGATTCAGTGTCAGCGGGAGCAGACAGCCAGAACTTCCTATAAAGACATCAGAAAGTTTCCAAGCTTTTATGTCAGATCAGAAAACAAGAACAGTGTTACTCCCAATAGGCTCTCTACGTGCAAAAAATGCAGGGGGGGAAAAAAAAAGAGCATTAAAAAAAAAAAAATTACCTCTTTCAGCCCTTCATTTCACTCCCCTCTCAGCAACCTCCAGAGCCCCATGAAGTCCCAGAGCCTCTCCTCGTATCTCTGCTCAGAGCCAGGCTCCAGCCTGGCAGCACAGGGCTGCTCTGCCATTAACCTGAGGAGCACCATTCCCAGGTGCCCTGAAGCACTGGGGCTACAAATGATGCTGAGCTCCCAGGAGGTGCTACCAATCTGCAGTGCTCCTGGAGACGTCCCAGCTGACACCTTGAAAAATGATGATGATGTGCTACAACCCAGCTTAATTAATTGAACTGTTCTGCCCCTCTCCTCCCCCACATTAACTCACCTGATGTGCAGAATCACTAATCACAGTAATTGCAGCTGTGGAAGCAGGGATGCTGAGGGAGAATGCATGAAAACACACAGGATCAAACTTAAAAAACCTAAATGAGGGACCTGTAGGTGAGAGCTTTGGGTGAAGTTTAACTTGCTAACTCTGTATTTGCTGTTTCTAATACACACATGGTGAGGGTGTGCAGGCAGCTCACAGCACCCTGCTCTGGTGGTCTGACAGTTCTTGGGGCCAGGCCAGAGACAATGCACCATTTTTCAAAAGGATTTTCGTAACTAGTTTAATTTTTGCTGTGAAGGTTATGCTTTTGATTTTTTCTTCTCTGATATGATACAAATAAGATTCATTTGAAAAATCAATCAATCAATAAAATGTAGAAGGCACCGCAGCGTTATCCCCAAGTCTTTTCCACAGAAATTCCCACAGGAATTTCTTCCAGGTAACTTCATGTTTCAAATATCATACTATCTCACGGCTGGAATATCGCATCTCCTAGAAAGCTTGTTTCAGATAAATAAAAAGCAGCGGCAGTGAATAATTGGTGGGAAAGCGATCAGTATTGACAAGAAGGGACTCCTCACAGGGGTTTTTAGGTGCTGAGCTAGTCCCGGTGATGTAAGCCCCTCGAGTTTTACTTACTGCTGGGTTCACCTGCTTGGTACTCACCTGGCTGCTTCTCTTCTACCGTGAGAGGAGGAGGAGGGAGCACCAAAGCATATGCAGCTCATGGGAGAGTCTTTCCTCGAGCTTCTCCTTGGCAGCCTAGAAGCTCAGGATCAAGAGGAAGAAGCTTGGTGTACAATATGTAACTCAGTCTCTTTCAGTTCAATACAGAACTGTTTGCTACTAGCAATGGGAAAAGCAAAATGTTTTCTTAATGCTGACAGCCTTTTGGCAGAGAGCACAGCTGGAACATCTGGCAGTGCATGGCTGTGTTTGTCAGACAGCGTCTCCTAAACCCAGAGCTGCTCATCCTGGTCCCACTCACAGATGCAAGCCTTGGTTTGTCACACAGAGCTCTATGCAGCAGAAATGCATAATGCCAGCTGTGGACCTGTCCTACAGCAGACTGAGCTGCATGAGCAGGGCTGCCTTGAACACTGCCCTCCTTATGGAGCTGCACCAGAGATTTGTGCAGAAGTGTTTCTTCCCCAGACAGGATGATGCTGCATTAGGAGCCGGGCTAATAAACGTAGCATTCAGCAAAAGTGCAAGCACAGATCTCATTACTAACTTGGGATCACAGGGCTTTATGCTCCTCACAACATTTTCCAGTTTATAAAGTCCAAATTGATGTTTCAGTATTTAAAAGCTTGAAATTGAAACTCGAAACAGTTTGGAGTCATCGTAAGCATCCCACTTTTAATTAAACACCTTTCTCTGCAGCTGGGCTTGCTGCAGCGATGGTTTAGCTTCTTAATTATGTTGTGCAAGGAGCACCATGCTGCACTCCTGGTGAATGATTTATGAACTTCAGCAATAGAAAACCTGCATAGCACTGGCACACCAAAGACAAAAGAGGTAATTAGTGTGCCCAGAGCACTTTAACTTTATTTGTTCTCTGCACACTGTGAGCACAATCAGCGCCCTAAACCACAGTGTTGATATTCAGTCCTCTGCAACCCTTGTACTGGGAGATGTTTTCCATAATCCACTGCTTACAGCCACTTTGGGGCAAAATCTGATGTCACAGAATACATCTGCAAAGCAGACCTACTACATGTTGATGAACTTGCTGTTACAGAATTCGTCACCATTCTGGGCTCCAGCAGCATTTCTGGATGACTGAATGTCATCTCTTTCTGTGATTATAGGAGATGATATGAGATAAAGTAAACAGCGTTAAGAACTTTCTTCCATACTGTGTATAATTAACAATCAATGTTCCTAATCTACCTTTATTTAAATGGATGTGTCTCGTTTTCCCCTGTCCTTGGCACCTTCCAGGCACCTTTCCCAAACCAACAGAGAGAACACTCTTATGCCTTGGGACAAAGGCCTCCACAGCTGTGTGTGTGACCTGCCCACGAAGGAACCTGTTTGTGCTGGGTGGATGTGCATTAGCTTGTCTGTAGGACGTATCTCTTCAAACCTGATACAAAAAGACAAAATTGAAAGACCAAAAAGAAAAGTGGAAGTTGTAATTTTAAGCTGAAGCACAAACATTGTCGAAAGCATTGAGCAGGAGGAGTTTGACTGCTTCTTCCCAGCGCCTCTCCTCTATATAACACAGACACAAACCTGAGGGGAGCAGAGCATGAAAGATGAACACCAAGATGAGTCCATTCCCTGCGTTGGAGCTTTGAGCCTAAGCCCAAAGTCAATTTGAATGCACGTGGTGGTTGCTGGCTCAGCAGTTTTCCTTGTTATTCCTTACTTATCTGACCTTACACAGGCTCACCCTCCTGTGTTTGACTTACACGGATGGATGTGGATCTGAAAGAGCAGCTCCATGCTCAGTGCTGCTTCCTGCAGTGCACAGGGTGTTCCTGAGCAGGCAGCCCTCTGCCTTACTCCTGCAGGGTTTCTCTGTCGCCATTTCTCAGTGTTTTCAGACTGTCCCCTAAAACTAAACTCTGGTTCAGCATTATCCGGGTTTCTTGGAGGTGGAAAAATGAACATGCGTTTTTCTAAGATTGTGCATTTGAAAATACCAGGGCTATTTTAATGGTCTGCAGATAAGCAAAATGAGCATTCGACAGCTGACACGTTGTCTACCCGGGCAGCACATGCATTAAGATACACTGTTTACCATCACCTCGGCCAACCCTCTTTGTTTATTCCCCAATAGCAGTCATCTGGGAGAGCTTCATTCTGGCACGGCTCTGCCCTGGACTTGACAGGTTACTTTCCCACAATGTCGAACATGCTGTAGTGAAGTTAATTAGACATAAGTAGCATATTCTTTTTATAGAGGATGTAATTGTTTGCTTGGCAAGCTGTGTACATCGTTCCAGATCTAATAAACAGCCGGAGAGGTGTTGAAATCTGCTAGAATGGAGGAAATAAGTGTAAACCAGAGGGGAAAAGACAGCAAGATTCCTGAGACTGGAAGATAGACGGCTTCCAACAATAAAGCTGAACAGTACTTTTCACTCAAATTAAGCAAAATTAAAATTTATCCTGGGAAAAAACATCTGTGACAGCTCTTTAAATACTGTAGAACAGCTACACTTTGTACCAGCTGATGATCTGGTCCAGACACGTCATGCTAGGAAAGGACTTAAAGGCAGTATGCTGCTCTGGAAATTGTATCTGTACTTCTATTGTGTTTTGCTGGCCATTAATTTATTTTCCAATGTGTACCAGGCACAAGAAGCTACGCTACAATGTTACTTGGGAGCAGCAAATTGCTTCTATTAATTTAATTTTCTATAGCTATTTTGAACTTGAGATCATAAGGACTGATTGTATCAGTATAGGTCACCTCGACCTAATCAATACCAACCATCTATTGGGCTCTCTGAGAGCAGAATGCCTTGCTGCTCTGCCTTATCCACGTCCTGTTCTCTTGGCCTGCATGCACCTTTTGTTTTTCAATAGGGCAAGAATCTGAAAAAAACACCACAGAGAATTTGTAGCTATATATTTATGTTAAATTTAAACACATCTAGTTCAAAATGGGAGAAAATAATGGGCTGTATCAGCTAAGGCAGCTCTATAATTAGTTTATCATTTGACAGATGATGTTAAAGGTTGTATTAATGAGAAGCAGAACTTCTGTTACCTTGATATTGCATTTATCAAGCAAAGCTGTCTGTATAATTACATTTTTCCTCCTCGTCAAACTCCAATCTGTTGGTCTTGTGTTTTTTCCCCTTCATTATTTATATTTGGGTCTAAAAAAAATGTCAAGGTGATGGTTTACAAATACTGTGCAGTGGATGCAATAGCAAGTAAAGTACTTCAAAAGTACATTCTGTCCTGCGAGTTCTTGTGGCTGGTGTTTACTGTTCAAGGCCTTTGTCCATTCAAACACTCAAAAAATAAAATTCCTCAGTGCCCTTCCAAAATTTTCCTCTCTGGCTTTCTCTCATTTAAGCAGTTTTAATGTCTGTACACCTCTGCAGATACTGCCCACTTAATTATGCTGCATTTGGGATGACAGGTCCCTGGCACCCTGACAAAGGATTATTAATAATGCTCTCCAGGAAAGCAGAACCAAGAGAAAACAAATGGGAAAAGAAAAAAATGGCTGATTCCCTTCTTCTTGTCTTCCTTTCTCTCCTACATGGGAACTGGTAAGCCTTTTAACAGAATGCAGAATCACAGGACCATTAGGATGGAAAAGGCCACTGAGATCATCAGATCAACCATCAGCCCACCCTCACCATGCTCATCCAGTTCCAACCCCCTGCTGTGTGCAGGTCGCCAACCAGCAGCCCAGGCTGCCCACAGCCACATCCAGCCTGGCCTTGAATGCCTGCAGGGATGGGGCATCCACAGCCTCCTTGGGCAACCTGTGCCAGTGCCTCACCACCCTGTGGGTAAAAAACTTCCTCCTCATATCCAACCCAAACCTCCCCTGTCTCACTTCAAAACCATTCCCCTTGTCCCATCACCATCCACCCTCACAAACAGCCGTTCCCCCTCCTGTTTATATGCTCACTTCAAGCACTGGAAGGCCACCATGAGGTCTCCCCAGAGCCTTCTCTTCTCCAAGATAAACAAGTCCTTTCTTCACAGGAGAGGTGCTCCAGCCCTCATGTAAAAAAGAAATGATCCTTCATTGTTTCTGTTGCTCGCTGGCAGACACATCGAGACGCACATTACTTGCAAGGGCTCAGAGGATATACTGGGAAACCAGGAAGCTCCACTCCTGCCAACAGCTTGTCCCATGCATCTCACTGGAGGGCGATGGCTGTAAAGGGCTGCAGGCACTGATGGAGGGATAAATGCACGGCCTCTGGGTTTTGGGTGAGGTAAGGTGCCAAAGAAGTTCTTTGCTCTGACATTCATGCAGAAACGGGCTCTCTGCTCTGAATATTTTATACCTATATGAAAAATAAAAAACACGTTCATTTTTTATGGACTTCTTAAGAACAAAAAGTATAGAAACTCTTCCGGCTGCTTAAAGCTGAAACCAACTCCAAACTTTGGTTCCCTGCCCCCTTGGATTATGGCAATTCAGGTCTTATGAAGGAAGAACTGCTGTTATCCCCTAATTGCTCATCTCCTCTACACTCTATTCCAAATTGCAATATATTGCGGCAAGTTCTGCCCTCATCAGTGCTGTGTTGTGCTGATGCCTCCTGTCCCTGATGGAGTACTTCCTTAGATGAGAGGGAAGCAATATGTTTAATAAAAGAGTCTGAGGCAGGGGCTGAGTTTTTACTGTTTGCACTGAGGCTCCAGGTGTTGCTGTTTGCTCAGTCCAGCACAACACTTCAGTCTGGTCCCTGTGCTGTTCCAGCAAAACATGGAGCAGGGATGGTTGGGTTTCATTTGTAAACCTGCAGGATGTGCAACAAGCTGAAACACGCAGCAAACTCACTCACCCGTCCATAACAAATAGGATTTCTGGTACATTTTATATTTACCTGCCGTTAAAAATTAGGATGCACCTCGCCTGTATTTAAATGGTAGAAGAGAATTTGTCTCTGAAACACCAATATCAGAGCTGTGATTTCAGTATGCTGTTTCATTAAATATACAATAGGAAACAAAACACAAGGGGTACTGTGCTGCCTCAAACACTGGAGACAAGCAGCTAAGACAAGTCTGAGCATCATTTCCTCTCTCAAAGTGGCTCAGCTGGTGTGAGATGAAAGACAGGAGAACCTGGAACAGGAGAAAAGGGAAAAAACAGAGGTGTGGAGAAAAATTGAAACTACTTTTAGGGATAAAAATGAAAAGGTGTGAATTCATGGGAAAAAGGCCCCACAGCTGTGGACACTCTGGGCCCTTCCTTCAGCAGCCCATAGTGAGAAGGAAAGGAAATGGTTATTCCACACAGCAGGGGAAGGTTAAGCACAGAAACCACTGCAGTGTTTTCAACCAAGTATTTTCATTGCAGACCATGATGCCCAAATGCCTACTGTTTCTGTGCAAAGCCTGGCATAAAAATATGGCCAAAGCAATGAGACCAGGAGCCTGAATAATGCTTTTCATTTTGAAATAAAAGGTTAAGATTCCAAGCAGGTACGATTTGAAGCCCTTGGACTTGTCCAGCAAATGCGACCTGTTGCTTTAAGAAAAGCAACATTAAAGAAAACCCTGCCCACCTAACTCTGGGTGAAAGGTTATAAAAAAACAAATTCCCCATGGCAACAAGTTTGTCAGAAATAAGTCTGAGGCCAAAATGTTCTTGCAGGAAGGACAGGCAGGTTGGTCAGCAGGAAGCCCAAAAGAGGGTGGGATATTGACCTTGCTTACATCAGCCTTTAGTGGGCTGTCACTGAGACGGCCTTGCTGCACAGATGTTGGAGATACACTCAGCCCATCCCAGTCAGAACATGCTTTTTGTTGGTCCATTATGGGCACCTGAAATATTGTGCAGGACAGGAAAATGACTTCATTCACAGGTTCCTGAGGAAACCAGAAGGAAACCAGAGATTCAACTTATAAAAGCAAGAAAAGAACCCATTGTGATATTACCTTTGGCTATGAAAGATATAAATGAAAGTAAGTCCAGGAAGACAACAATGGCATTCAAGCATTCTTCCCCATTTTATGGCTGACATGTAAAGTGGTTCATTATGCTCCCCTGCCACGCAAAGCCTTCTGTGCCAGGAATGAATAGAAGTTAAATGCCTAGGTACAAAATAGGCAGTGTGGAATATGAAGCTCTATGGTAAATTAAAGTCCTGGTGGACTGCAATGCTCACAGCAAATGACATAGGCACTGTAAGGTGGACAAACATGCAGCAGCTGATGTTCCAATAGAAGAGTTGGGAGTAGAAAGTGCCTCAATTTAGTACCAGTTTGTACTATGTGTGTTCACATCAAAGTACTGAAAAGGGGATGGGAGATTTTGCTATTGTTACTCAGGGGGTGAAGCAAATGTCCATACAGGCAAAGAGAGCTATCACAGTGTTCTGGGACACAGAGCTGCCAAAGGGCTGAGAGGGGAGGACTGCACAAAGCCAGAAGGATGCGTGCAAGATGCCAGCACCTCCTCCTGGAATACTTCAAATATTTTAATGGCGTTGAATTTTGGAAGTTTTGGAAGTATCTTAGCAGAGAATGGGTCTGGGTATTTGCACAGTGGAAGTAACGTCACACCTTGCTAACCCAATTCAGTTGCATGCATCCAGGCATCCCTCAAAGCAGTGCCAGCCTTCGTGAAGTTGGGAAGGTCCTTCCAGTGCTGTGTTGCTTGTCTGACCTCACCCAGGAGGATGGACTTTCCTCTGCTCCCCTCCAGTACTCACCCAAACAAACACCCCATGGCTGATCTCCTTGTGACCCAGTGTGCTCTCACACCAGCAGGAATGTTCTGTCATGTAAATTATCCTCTTGACTCTGGCCTGGTGATTTTGCTTGGCTTGCTAGCTCGTTTTGCTTCGTCCTCATTTTGTGCTATCTATTAAATCAGTATGCAAGTAACATTTTCTGTCATACTAAAAGATTAGCTGTAAGAAATAGAGAAACAGAAAAGTTCCTTACTGCTGTACAGATTTATCATGTTCTGGGAGCACATTTGGCATTATAAAGGAGATCATATACATTCAGAAAAATGGTAATGAAATACAGCTTGGAAATGCTATAAAGGATCTAGTTTTACCACAGCAAAAATGTAAGCAGGAGGAAAAAATAATAGCTGATGGAATGACCACTGCAGCTTCTGAGAATTATGCATGGTAAAGCAGGATCAGGCTCGAACAAATAACACATACCAGAAGGAGAACAGAAGATTAGAAATATGGCCATTTATCCATTTGCTGGCTTTTTTTCCATGAGATGGCTTTAATAATGCTGCCAGTACCCAGCACTTACGGAGACCAGGAGCAGAAATTCCATCCTCCTGCTGCCAAGAGCCCTGGGAAGCATAAGAAGCCCTGTCCTGGAACAGCCCATGGGACAGCTGACCCAGACCCAGCACATCTCAGTGCACGGGATGCTGCTGCCCCTGCAGCTTTGGGGAAGAACACAGGTGGAGGCAAATTCAATCTGTGTGAGCTGGGTTTGAGTGAAGGTTGGGGAGACCTACATTTGAGTAACCCAAACAACGTGTGAGCCTGATATATTCTGCACTGGTATTAGAATAATGAATAAAACATCCTAAAAATGTGAAAGTTTTGTGAAAAATATTTCAGAGGGTGCAACTCAGGTAACAACAAAGGCAAATGACATGCATATGTTTGCCTATTTCCACCTTAAGTAACCAAAACAAATAGCTATTTAAAAGAAATTTAGGAAAGAACGTCACTTTTGCCCACACATGACTTGAATTCTTTGAATGAATCTGTCTATTCTGGCATGCACAAAGCAATAAGGCTTACATAAATGCCCTACATCATCCAAGTAGTCACTTTCTGATCTTCAAAATCCAACAGAATTATTTATAACTTTGTATGAAATATTCATGGAAAAGTGTCCATTGCCTGGAATTTCTGCTAAAGAGTAATTTAACTTGGTTTTTTTTTGCATTTCTTACTACCATAATGATTTAGGTCAGGCAAGAGCTAACAATATCATTTGTTTGACAAAAAATTACCTGCAACGGTCGTTACAATGACTTCAGACTTTTAGTGAGCTTTTTGTACAGAGCGTGATGTCAGAGGGGCCCAATCCAAGCCGGCTGAGGCCAACAGCAATATTTCCACCTGTTTTAATCTGGATGAAGCCTTACAAGCTATTTAATTGCACCAGCCACATCAGTTCTTCAGCCCATACCCAAAGCTGTTGCTGAAGGACATCACACTGTGCAATAGCATGTACGCATTTCCTATGGCTGCTAATAAAGCAAAAAAATCTTGCCACATCTCCATCCCACTGCGTGCAGCCTGCAGAGAGATTCCCTCTGGTTTGAAGCCCTCGGGATAATGAAGAAACACAGAGGTATGGGAGAAACACAGCTGGCACTCTTGGGCTGAATGCTGTAAGTGATAACATGAAATAATCTCAAGTGGGCGGAATTAAGGAATCTTCATGTGAAAATATTTTACACTAGCTTCCATTTCACCTCCTGGCTGAATAAAGAATACTTTTTTCCCCATCTATAAAATTTTATAGCAGGTTTTTTTTTGTGTGTTTTTTTTTCTTCTGAATATCGTCATCCCTAACTCCATATAGTAAATATCAAAAGACCAGAAGCGACAAATGTTGGGGAATATCCAAATCCAAAATAACACATAGATATGCATATAAAATTTGTACACATAAGGTGCAAATACATACGTATATCTTACAAGGAAGAACTTTCTCCAGGAGGTTTCCCATTGCCATTTCCATTTTCAGTGGCTGTGAATTTATGACCAGCAGATGTCATAAAAACATCTCCATTCTCACTAGCTGGAGCTGCCCTCGTTCCCATTCTCCACGCAAGCGCTGATTTGCAGCTGCTTTTTCTTTCTGCAGAGGGACATCTCTGGAGTTAATTGGATGTCATTAGTCTGGTGAGATGTCTGTGAGGAAGGAAGGGAACCAAAATGTACCAGGGAACGTTACCATACCCCTTCATTTGCAGGACTTACCCCCGCATAGAAAAGCACAGCAGTTTCAAGGCTCAGATTTCCAGTTCCTGCTCCCTCATTGCTCGAGTCAACTTTATCTTTTTGCATATTTTATACGTATTTATAATTAAAAGGCAGCATTTGCTGCACAGAATATCCTGAGAGCTTTTGCTGATTGTATAGCGCATGGACGTAAAACTTGAAGAATAGTTCATGTTTACTTCACCTGGTGAAAGCCATTTGCACATGATTCAATGGAGCAACCTACCCTAATGTCAAGCAGGGGAACACGAAGAATAAAAAGTCACCTATTTTTCACATCGGGTTGTCATTACTGTTTTAAATAATGCATCTCCAAAAGAATTCTTATGGATAATTGAAAGGAAGAAATGTACTCAGCAAGCAGGTGTCTTCCCATTGCTACCAAATAATTCAGGATGGCACGTAATATTTTGACAGCAAATATATGCATGTGGCTGTGTGTGCATATGTCAGCCAGAAATGTTCCTCGAAGACAAGGGCTCTCTGCAATGTGCAGTATGGAACATCAAAGGCTCCGAGCCCCGAGGAAATCTCACTGAGACCAAAAATGGGAAACTAAGAATCACACGGAAATTTCATCTTTGTTGCTTAACGAAATGGGGGAAATTAGCTGTGAATTCCAACTCTGACGTCTCAGCTTCAACAAAACGTACTTAATGCAAATGCCTGGCAGCTGAAATCGTCTTATGGACAAGGCACTGAGGTTTAGGTTGCCAGAAGCCACATGTTCTGCATGTTTGAAAGCCCCTGGAGTCTGAGTCACCCTTCAGCTGCTCTGCGAGGACGCCAGCTAGGAACCTGGGATTCCTGACATCAAGTGCAAAACAAGGTCAGTGTATGCAGGTAATAATTCTGAAAGGATGAGTCAAAAGTTAGCAGGGAAACTCCTATCAGTGTGAGATCACCGAGTCAGACCTTCAGCAGGAGCGCACCGACTGCCCTCACGTTGTATCTCTGGCTCAGCCTCCAGGCTGTTCCCTTGGGCTTGGTCTCCACCACAGCCATTCAGCACTGCTCACCTTCCTTCCAAACACAGCAGGAGTTTTTGCAGTTCCCTCCCGCGGGCAGGAAAATGCTTTGATAGCACCAGCATTCAGGCGATGTTAATTACACTGAAGTTGCATTCCCGATATTCTGATTCTCTTCTTTCTGCCTTCTATCCCCTTTCATCACCCAGAAACTCAAAACCACTCTCTCCAGTTACATGGAAACGTAAACTCACTTTCTTGTGAATTTTTATGACAATTTTTAACAGGACACTGATGCATAAAATCTATGGCTCTGCCAAGTAACTTTACCTGTCCATATTCCACTAAAAGCCCAATTCAAAATCGTGAGCCAATGGGTGGTAAAGGGGCAGATCAAAATTGGGATATTCTCCTACCTGATGGAGAGGAAAAGAAGGAGAACAGCTCTGTTTTGACAAACTGTGACGAGTTTGCAATTATTCAGTATGAGAAACTGTGTCATAAGAGAAATATATTACAACTCCTTATGGAAACAAGTTTCTACCCATTCTCCCATCACCTTTTTCTTTTTTTTTTTTTTTTTTTTTTTTTCGCATGAGAGTACACAGCCTCAGCGTTAAACTGTTCAAAGAAAGAAAAAGTTACCATTAAATAAGCAAAGGCTTTCCAATATATAAGAATAGTGCTCATGGTGATATCATGAATGCAGGAAAACAATTTCTAATTCAACAGCTCTACTCTCAGATGACCTCTGCGATGCATGCTCACACTGCTTTGAAATACAAGAAAGGGGTATCTACCTGTTTGACAAACCAGACTGAAGGAATCGCAGCTGCCCCTCGCTGGAATGCTAAATGGGGAGTCAAAGAGATCAGAACCTCAGGAGACACAATTAAAACAAACAGGAAAATTCTTAGGTGGAGCACAGCAGCCTTTTCCTTCTCTTTTCAGCATTCTGCTCCCCTTCCACTGTATGCTCTGCATTCTTTGTGATGGATGGGAGTCTCTTTTTTTTTAATTATTTTCTTCCAATAGCACAGACGATGCAGTATTTCTTTAGCAAAGCAGAACAAAAATCTGGATTTTGAGCTTAAAAAGTCAGAAAAATTGGAAGTTGAGGTTTCTGCATAGAAGCAGTTGTGTGCAGCCCTGTGCTGATAGAAACCAATGCAGCTTTCTGGGAAGAAACAATGCACCAGGCTGGAGCATTAATTGAAGCATAGGAGACTGAACCTCCATAGAAAAACATCACTGTGCTCCAAAACTCCTCCAACCCACTCTGCCAAAGTACACAGTGTGCTGAAAATGGTCATTTATAAAACCAGAAGAGAGAAGAGAGAGGCTTCAGGGGAAAAGACACAGGTCACAGCATCAGAGCTGTGCGGTGGGGAGCAGAGAGCACAGGGGATATACAACAGCTGCTCAGGTTTCTGTGAGTTTGGCCCCTTGGCTTTAAACGTACAGGTTGGGCTGGAGAGATCAGAGCACAAGTTTCAAAATGCACACGTTATTTCACGGCCCCTATACACTCTAAAATTCCTTTGTTTGCAGGATAAAAGGTGTATCTGAATGCCCCTCAGACCAAAGCATCTCTTTGCAGTACAGCATCCCTGCAAGCCCGAGATAAGATTTAGCTTTCCTTACCCATCAGAGGTGCTGGGCCAGAGCAGCACACCAGGTGTCTCCGTGCTCCAGCCTGCCCACCTTCCCTATGGAGTACCAGGGAAGAGCTGATGAGGTGCCAAGCAGGTAGGAGTCAGGAGGTTGATGCTGAAAATAAGAAAAGAACGGGTTGTCAGCCCCGTCTGACACTGCACTGCCCTCCATTTACCTCTGCTGAGTGAGGGAACCGCTACTGAGGCAGAGCTGTGAGCCCCATCACTGAGCCAGAACCGAAGCAGCACATGTGGCATCCCATGGCATGGGGTCCAGCAGTGCACGAGACACCCTGCATACACACCTCAAGGTGACGCCTTCTGAGAGCACCCACAGCACCAGGATGCTCAGCTCATGATGATCAGGATGATCAGCTCATCCTGGGGCCAGCATCACACTTTGGAGGTTCTCCTTCTCAGGTGCCCTTCCTGAAATCTCCTGGCGCCATCAGCTCAACTTTCTGTCCCCGTCTCCACTTACAGAAGGCAAAAATCAACAGAATGAGCATCCCAAAGGGCTGAGCAGAGTGTGGGAGGAGAGAGCAGCGAGCCCCAGCTCCTGGCACATCAACATCGTGTGGGAGAGGAGACAGCAAGTCTGTGCCTCAGCCTGGGTCAGGTCTGGAACTGCAAGGGCAGCAAAATGCAGCTTTGTCTCCAAGAAATAGAGGGCACAGAATAGACACAAAGAACAGAACCAGTATATCCAAAAAAAAAAAAAAAAAAAAAAAAAATCTCATTAAGCCAAGAGGAGAGAAAGCCAGTGACAAATGCACTAGGCTGCAAAGGAGATAATGGAAAATGTAAAGAGAATGTACATTACACGCAGGACTTTGTAATTCTTTACACCACTGAGTTTGCACTGTTTGGGTGAAACAAACAGTATGCTTTATCTGCATGGCACGGGGAGAAGGCAGCCTTGTGAGCACAGTCTTCAGGCTCTGAGACTCCCAACTACATCAAACGCAAAGGGAAAGGAAAAGAAAAGGGGATTAGGCTGCAAAATATGACACTATTAAGCAAGATTATGATACTTCATAGTGTAAAAAACTAAAAAGCAAAATCATTGGGATGTGAGAGTTCTTTCTGCAGATAAAATACCAGCTATGGCATTACCTGGTCCAGGGAGAGAAAGCTCTTGCTTGGATAGTTTTTCCAATTTACTTAATTCCTCCCAGTGAGACTTTGGTTTAAAAGAGGTGGGAGCTGCCATAGTACCACACTGAGAATCTGATCTGTTCTCCCAGGATATGGAAAAGATGCACCGCAGAACGGGGATGGATTGCGATAAATCACCTAAGACATCCCACGAAATGAGTGAAAGATCCTCAGCCAAACAAAAATCATAATCACAGACACGTTTTGAGGAGCCCAAATCTCTGGGAATCTCCTGGAATTCACTGTGAATAACCCCTGTAGATCCAACACCCACCTGAACAAAAGTGAATCGAAACAAAGAGATAAAATGTCTTCCTAACAGCTTTTGAAATTCATTTGAAGAAGGTCCCAGCTAAAGTGAAACATTCTTAAAGGGAAGTGGAAGACTAGAATGCTTTATACTGGAACAGTCTAGGCATGAGGGAATGACACAGCAGCTCATTAGGGACGGTTCGCAGAACAATCTTATCAGCGAAAAAGATTTTCTCCCTATATTTTAAGAAAGCATCCATTTAATGGGAAAATTAATTCAGAGTGTTGGCTAAATGAAGCCTGGAGACTTGGCAGAGCTACAGCAAACTTATAATCGGGTTCTCAAGTCCCAGTTTCTGCCCCAGATGAATCTGACATGACTCAGGGGAAACGTGACCCTGCAGCTCTCTCCTATCAGCCCAGCACGGTGTAGGGCTGCCCAAAGCACCAGGGGCTGATGTCTGCCAGAGTCCCCACTGGGCATCCCTTCCAGATTTACAGGTTGCTAAATGGAGCGATGGTGCACGATGCGCTCAGCCTCAGCACCCAACACACAGCCGTGCTGCTGGACAATGGAAACAGAGACTTCACATCTTCACTGGTACTGCCGCCACTTCATCCCAGAGAAGTGTGGATGGTTTCTGTTTGAGTAACACGTGGAATTTTGCTGTAAGTCCTCTTTTTGGGCAGCGCAGCAATTTTTAATAATCTGCCATCTGATTTTTTTTTTTTTTTTTTTTAGAACTGAAATAACTGCATTCGTTTGAAATTGAAAGCTGAAACATTTCATTTTCTATCTTAAATATGGGCTTTTGTGCTGGTGATGGGAAAGGCTCCAAAGGGTTTGCAAGGCAGGTTTTCATTTAGATAAGCTTGCCTTGGCCAGAGTAGTTATTTCAGCTTATCCACAGCATCACAAGGGTCTCTGCTCAGCTGCCCAGGGCTGGAATCCTCCTGAGGAGGGCTCTTCTCATGGGTGTCAGCACGTCTGAAACATGTGACACGTACAATGAGATCGTCCTTTCTACACAGAAATGCACAAAGGCACTGTAAAATTCTTCTTTCTCAATACTTATCAACCCCATTTTAATCCAAAATTGCTTTGACAATAATATTTCCAACTTCTCCTTTTGTGAAAGCTGCTATTTTTAACCAACACAGCAGAATCTGATCCAAAGTTAATTAAAGTGATAGGAAACAGCATAATTTGTTCACTATAATTTATGACAACCCGTAAAGGAGCCGAAGTCTGTATCTGTGTTTGCATTAGCATCAAGAAGAGGAGCCATCCACTCACTGCACTGATTTTCTATTTAGCACTTCCTTCAGGAGCTTACCCAGCTCTTGCATGTGTTCCATATGTCCATATGTCTGCCTTCACAGTTGACTTCTGCAGGAGAAATGATGTACTGACTACGCCTGTAAATTTTGTTGTAGGCCACTGCTAACCCTGGTTTGTGAGGGGAGATCAAGTTGTTAGCCCAAAAAAAGACAGAAGTTAGGAAGAAAACAGACCAAGCAAAACCAAAGAAATAAACAAAACCCAAAGCAGAGGATCTCCAATTCCTTCTGCCTATTCCTGGATTTGCTCGTGTTGGCAACCTGGGTCCCCCAGATCCCTGTGTTTCAAATAACATACAAAGCGTGCAGCCTTGTAGCATGAAGATCCATGATTTAATTATGCTTCGTTAAGCAAAGTTCAATGCTCAGAGATGGAAGCTACAAATAAATATGCAGTCCCCTGGATAGAAACTGGTGAGGCATACAATAAACACATAATAAATCCCAAAGCTGTTTGACAAGCTAGAAGAAAGTCAGTTAATGTGGTGTAAAAGGTACACATTTAGTCCTGGATTATCATCAGCCTTCTGGATCACGGCTCAAAGATTACAGAGTATAAATGGATGTGATTTGGGCACATGTTTTGCATGGCACTTCCATTATCTGACCATGGTGGTCTTTGCTGGCCACCAAACACAGCTGCTGTAGGGAAAGCACTGCAACTCACAACTTCATGATACTGTTACCACTTACTTGAAAAAAGATGAAATATGTGAGGAATTGGAGGAAATTAAGCTCCTTAAAAGCCATCCTATTTTTGCATTTGCATGTAAAAACACCTACTTGTAAAGACCTTCTTAAAAATAAAAATTACTTCTGCAAGATTTTTTCACAGATCGCGCTGCTTTCTGCGCCCATTTTTATTTTAAAATCTTTATCATTATTATTCCAACATGAAAGGAAGGGTTGTTTTGTATTTAAGTGCTTTTATTGCTAAATCTCTCGTTTTAGGAAATCATATGTTTTCTGCCTGCAGCTGAGGGCTTGTTTTGTTTCACAGTGCGCTTTGGAGAAACCTTTGGCTCCAGACCAAACTATACATATCAACATTTATATAAATCCTACGTATTATCCACTAAATCAATGAAAGCCCTTCTGCAATGGTTTATGGATAAGCTCTTTTGATCAAGAAACTTTCAAAAACTGCACATTTATATTCATCCAGTGCATTTACAACAGCTCTGTATTATTCATGCAACACCCATTGCAAAGTAGGTTTCCACCAGCACTAGCTCTCCATGTAGCAGTTGTAGGGAAAGTAAAAACCAAAAAAGCAGCTCTGGCCCACATAACTTTATGGTCAACCATAAGGAAGCATTGTGTGCACTTCTCAGTGGACATTTCAGCTCATAAGAATGGAAGAGGAGATGGGGGCACAGGGCAACACTCACTGCTGCTTTCCTTCTGTGTCTGGTCCCACCTCCAGACCCCCAGGGCTGAGCCTTCTGCATTCAGTTCAGTGGGACAAATTGTCATCTTCGTGCCACATTGGGGTTTTCTGCAAACACAGCCTGGAAAGAAGCCAGGAAGCTTGCTGTGGAACTGGAGTGGTCATAAAAGGAGACAGTTCAAATAAATTTCCCCAAAATCTTCTTGCATAGGTACCGATTCTAGCGGGTCAGCTGGGATTACATTATCTTAATTGCTCATTGCTGACCTTTTTGAAAGTCTCTAGTGATGCTGCTCGGCTTCGATACTGTTTGAGTTATAAGAGGTCATTGATCGTTTATGGAAATGGCTTCTGTAGTCAAATCACATAAATGCTTTCAATTCCTGCTAATACCAGAGTTTGCAAGATACATTTTTCTCCCCCAGACTACAAAGGCAATCCAACTCCCTTCACATCCCATGGTTCTGAATTCTTTTGATTCACATCTAGTTTATTACATACATTGCTGGCAGAAAAAAATAGAACAACTTTGAGATAAATAAAAATAGTCTTTAATTAACATGGAGACACTATTGAACTTGCAGCATGATGAATGATGATGTGAACACAGTGCCATGCTCCAGCATAGAGGCAACAACATAACAGTAATTACAAGAGCACTTCCAATGGATCTGTACCTTCAAAGAATTTCTCAGGTAGGACATTTTCCAAAGTAACCTGCCTGGATTCTGAAGCCAGTGAAATTGAATTTGTCTCCAAGAATTAACGTAGAGGCAAATTTTCAGTAGTACAGACAGCATTTATTTCTCCCTTCTCCGCCCAACTTATCTGTGCTTTTTCACTTCCATCTTGTTACTGCCACGTGTTGACATGGAAGAAATCTCCAAGCCAGCCTTTCATTGTAATTAAAGGGCATCAGCAACGGCTTTTTGTCGCAGAGCTGGAGTTCCTTTGGTGAAAGAGAATTCTGCACAGCAAAGACAAAACGTGAGTAAACGTGACTCATTCCCAGCCTATTGATTTTGGTGCACTGAGAATAGCCAAGCACTCACGTTAGGGCTGAACACGGAGTGCTGAGGCCGTATGACACGTGAGTGCAGATGGCACTTAGGAGCTGGTGAAAGAATTCATTGCTTTGGCAGCAGTGTCAGTGTTTGGCTCCGTCCTTGGTGGCATGGGGCAGCTGAGAGGCTCAGGAGAAATGCTGAAAATAGGATGTTCCCTTCGCAGACATTGGTACATCCAAGATATTCCCATCAAGTGTTCCTAGAGGAAATGATCCCAGCCCTGTAGTTGCATGGAAGGGGCAAGGAAGGTAAAGGGTGAAGTGTTGGATGTGCACTTTTAATCTCCAATTCCATTTGAAGCAATTACACCCTGACAATAAGCAAGTGCAGTAACCCTGTTTTGCAGGAAGCTAAGGAGAAAACATCCATAAAGGATTGGGACTTCCCTGAAATGAGCTCCTGCTTTTTCCTCCATGTTCAAAACCACGTTTCTGTCTTACAGGAGGTCTCATTTCTCAGCAAAATCAGAGCAATTACAGCCCACTCTTTGATACAGATTTCTGTTTTTATTGGCTGGCGCCAGTCATTATTTAAGAGCAGTTCTGGTTCACATCACCAGAAGTAATGGAAAGTTACCTTTAGTGCCATCATTTACCATTTGTTCCTATTGTAATGGAAAGTCTGCTTGCTGACTTTTCTTGCAAGGTTAATGGTCACTGCAAAAAAAAAAAAAAAAAGATAAATGCAAGACAGAGGGCAAGAAAATCCTCTCTTCATTCCTTTTAATTAAATGTTACAGAAATTAGAGGCAGCCACATCTCGTGGGCTGTCAGAGTGAAGCCCACAATCCTAAAGATCAAACAGATGTATTAATTTAAACAAAAGCTGACTGTGTTTCATGCAATGAGAGTCAGTAGCCTTTGCAGGGAAAAAGGAATGCCTGTATTTCTGCTGCCTTCCCCCTGGCCTTTGGAGCCACACAGCACTGTGCAGGACCGTGTCAATTGCTCATTGCTCTTCCAGCTCCTCCCGGACGATCCTCTTGGAAATAGCCTCTCTGAAAACAACCTCTTTCAGCAAAAGCTCAAACGAAGATGCAGGGAGGAGGTTGTTCTTAAATCTATTGTGAAAGAGATTTCAAAGTATTGATTTTTCATATTTCTGCTCTTCCCAGACTTTTTGTCACGAACATCAAACGGAATGGCTCGACGCTTTGCTCATTTTAGCTGTGGTCTGGCCAGATTTCTGTAATCTTCTGAAAGCTTAAGAGCGTGAAAGGAACATCAGAATAAAAATTTACCCCAGAAACTTGTGCCCTGAATTTGCAAACAGTGTCCTATACGGTCAATATGACTACATAGTGCTGTAAGTGTTAATTTAAGAGTATTTGTAAGTGATTACAGTGCAGAGAATAACTTCAAGTTCTTAATCAGCATAAACAGTTGTGGAAGTAACTAAAAAAACTTTGCAGATGCCTACGAGTTTTTCTGTTGGTTCCCTGAAGCCAACCAAGCATGCACTCATCTATTCCAAAGCCAGGTCCTCGGAATGCAAAGCCCGCAGGTCTCTGCTCCACTTTTACACTTGCAATAAAATCTGAAATGGAAAGATGCAAAGGAGTGCAAAAACCTCAACTTACGACTTGTTTATGTGTTTATGTGATGTGCTACAGAATTCCAACATTTCTTTTCTACTTCAGCCATTTAGTTTTGCTTGTGCAGGCTTTACCTTGCTTCCAAGACCAAATGCAGAACAGAGAAGAAGTAAATAAATATAACAAAAAAGAAAAGGAACACGGCAGAATTTCAGCATAGAGACTTCAGCAAGTCCATCTGGCTGCCAGTGCCACAAGCTGTCCTTCATCAGTTCAGCAAAAAGATGCTACTGTGTGGCCAGCAATTGCTGGAAAGGCTGGCATAACACACACAAAGCACCCTGGATCAATCCAAACTGCCATAGATGAGGATACCTGCCATAAAGCCCCAGTCTGATGGAAGTGATGCAGAACTGGACTTCAATCAGAGCAGATTCATGACTTCACCAAGGAAATTGCCCAGAGCTGAGCTGATGATATTCTTCAACCTGCAGTGCCCAGAGGATGCATTACTCCCCCAGACAAAACTCCAACTTGGAAGCTCACGCAGCCTGAAGAAGAGCAAAGCAATCCTAGAAATTCAGTTTAAACAAGCTAAAATCTGTCCTGTTTGCAGTGCCAATTTCTACTTAAACACTCCTATTTTTCACAAAGGCAATAAGACCAAAGTCTGGACCCAGAATTGCCAGCAGGTCTTTGAATGCTAATGTAAGCTTTTAAAACATCCAAGTATATCTACAAGCAAAGCTCAGATTTGAAAAATAACCAGACTTGCGTTAATATTTCTGCACTCTGAGCCCTAGCCCTCCCCCAGGCAGACCTCAGGGGCCTCCATCTGGCCAAAGCTCCAGCACTGGAGGAATCCCTCTTTGTCAGTAGCGCTGGGGCCTCATGCAGGGCATGATGGCCTCAATCTCAAAGATGGGATGCAGTACCTGAACTCAGGAGAAGTTTGGCCAACTTTTTTTTTTTCTGCTACACAACCAAGTTTTTGCCACATAAAGCAAGTTTTTGGAGATTTTACAGAACAAGTAACAGAGCCAGAATCTTCAGTAATGTGTTTACAGTGTTGGCACAACCGAATGGGAAATCCAGTGACCAGCAAGTTGAAGCACTGCAGACAGTGAGATCAGCACACAGCAGCCAGCTTCAACAAATTGTGCTGTTATAGCCATGCTCTGCCGCAGTGAGATGTCAGAATTCCTACAGCATCATACGAGCTATTTAATACTGACTACTGTCTCATAGCTTGCTTTGGGTATATTATGGGACTTTACAAGGTAAGTAGCAAGACAAGCCGCCTATGAGCAAGGCTAGCACCTGTGCTGCACATCCTTGGGCAGAATGTGGTTAGTGCAAACGGATTAAGGACAGCCAGAACTGGAATGCATTTGGACCAGATGCCCTTGATGTTGCAGCTGTTGACATCTCAGACATTGCCCCTGGTCACTCAGTCATGGAAAGCAATCCTACTGCCGGAGCTGCAGTCAATCCCACAATTCATCTGCTGGCAGATATGTATTTTTGCAACTCGTGTGTGACACGCGGAACAGAGGATCACACTGAAATGTTTTGCCCAGCTGAAATCTACGCGGTGCCCTTCACAGCAAAACGGTTTAAAATTCTATGGGACATTTGGGAAAGACTAATTTTACAGAGGTGACTGCTTCAAAAGAAGAGTTTGTCTTGCAGCTTTCTAATTGTTTTTGTTATGTACGGGTCTTATCTCCTAGCACTTTGTATTAGCAGTTATTTTAATTAAGCTTCCCAAAAAACTAATTTCAGGATTTTCATTTCATTCCCTTCATTCACTGAAGGAGTGCCAGATGATGCTTTTTAAAGATTTATGAGCACTTCTTCAAGATTGGTGCAACAGCATGAGTTGTGGAGCTACCTTAGCTAGTTCAGACTTAATATAAACACTGACAAAAATTTAGGACCTTATTACAGCAACAAAAATCTCCAGGAATTCTATTATACAGGACAGTAACCTGCCTGGCAATTAACCAGTAATTAATTACTTCAAGAGACTCGATTGCTCGAGAATGGGATGGCTGCTCCTTTAGCATGTCAAGCAAAGACCAAGGCTTTGAAGCAGAGCAAGGCAACCTCACAAACCTTTGCAAACAGTTCCTATGGCTGCAGGTTTGGGCCCTCAGCTCCAGCACCAATGGGCACGTGGCCATTTCCACTACTTACTGGAAAGATCTCTGTTATCACTTCACTGTGGTGGTGCTTGAGAATATTGCTCTTGCATAGCAGTCCCCATGTGCAGCACGCTTCACAAATAAAATACAAGCCCTGCATTACTATTTTGCAAAGTAAATTACAGGATTCACATTTCCAGACAGGCTTTCACAGGGAGGAATTAACCTTCTGTATTTTGTTTTGTGTCAGCGGTTTTGCACATATAATCATTTATGAATGAAAAAGCATCGACTTTAACATTAAGATAAATTTGAGTGGACTGTTCGAAGGCTTTGGTAAGCAGGCAAGATATACATAGAACAAATATGTCATTGTATCTTGCTATTACTGAGCTTTTCTCCCTACTTATTTTGCATTTAATTCTCTCAAGTGAAACAAATAGGGCCAGAACGTTCAATCTCTGGAAGTAAACCAATGTCCTTTTTATCAAGTAGAAAAAATAAGCTTTTAGATGAGCTATTCTCTGTAGAATAGTTCCTTCACGGGCAAATAAAATCAGAAGGAAAGGTGTGTTATTGAATCATCTTCATGGATGCAATATTCTTCCTTTTATATCTTCTATCTTAAAATATTTCAAAGTAATTCTAGAAATATACAGCGGATTTTTAAAATGATGAGTTAGATACTGACATTTCTATTTAGATTCTGACATTTATATCTATTTTATTAACTCCGAGCATTTAAACTCCGTGTCCTCACCTTATCTCCTTTTGTTAAATAACATAAAAGGGAATTTTCTAGGGTTTAAGAGAAAACATTCGGTGGCAACAGGAGCATCATATTTGCACTGACGGGTTGTACAGACTAACAGAATGTCTGCATCTATACTGGAAACTAGAAATTGCTGTTAAAACCCAGGAAAAACGCGTCAAAAGTAATTTTACCTGTGACAAACCAAGGTTAAATTATTAAATAGGTACATTTAACTCTACCTTTTACACATGCAGACACATTACTCTTTTTTGTGTTTAATACAAGTCACTGTTGGCCATCAGATTCTGGTGTCTCGCTGTGCTGTGGGACAACATGGGCAATAAAGACACATTCTGTCTTCCTGTTAGCCAAAAAATGGCTCAATCCTGGCTCTTTGCCTTTTGGTCTGAAGAAAAGGACTAACACTACTCTGCTGGTCAGGAGCTGAGGGATGTGGTCACGACAGCATCAGTAAAACCCCTTGGGTCCCTCTCTGGCTTCCTTGGTAAAAGCTCTGCCTCTCCAAAACACACACCCCTGCTTTAGTACTGTTTCCAGCCACATTCTCTCTGACGCTGCTACCTGTGTATTCTCATGGTGCACTCAGCTGTGCTGCTGTTTGAAGGCAGGGGATGCTTTGAGCCACGAACACCAGGATTAGCAACTTCCTGTCAGCCAACATAAGCTCTGGGATGATGCCTGTACTTGCTACGTTTGCAGACCTGTCAGAGAGTAAATTTGAATTTTGTTTTTTTTGGTTTTTTTTTTAAGGTATCTGAATATTCGGTGTTACTACAACAGTCTTCTGCAGCTCTGGATGCTTTGGACTAAATTCAGTTTAGTCCAGTGCTTCTGGCCGGCTCTCCACCCCCTCTCCCTCCTTACACACTCCAAGCCTTGGTCCTGGAGGTACCCAAGGACACACTGAGGACTGTTCCTTGTGCAAATTTCACCCTTTGAAGTCTCACCAATGTGAACACTGGCACATGCATCACTGTGCAATAGCCCCACTGCACTGAGTGGATACTAAAAACATTTTAAGTGACTGCTTTGCCTTTGTGCTCAATTACACAGCCTCAGCAGCAATAGCAACCAGCGACCAGAGCAAACGGAAAGCAGAAATCAGAGGTGTGCTACTTGCAATTGTAGCAGAGATGGGAAACTGAGCCCAAGTGTCTCTCACCCTTCCCTTTCCTTCTCCTCCAACTCAGACACTGCCATTGCAGCAGTGCAGGAGCCCCACAGGAGCAGCACACGGCTCTCCCTGCCCTTGACCACATGGTGCTGGCTCTGCCCATGGCCACAGCAGCACTAAATTCTCTTTTCAGGCTACTTGGCAGAACTAATCTCTTTTAATCTGCCCTCTTTATGGCATGTCTTTGGCCTGACAAAACTCCAATTTATTGACTGTCAGGAAAGACCACAAGGCCTATATCTTTCTTCAGCATTTCACTTTCTTCAGCAGTGTTGAGTGGCGAGGGAATGAAAGGTAAAGGAAGCATTTTCCCCCCTTCAGCCTCATAGGATTAGATAGCATTATGTCAACACTTAACATTAAAACAATAAGATATTTACATCTACCTGAAAAATTAAGGGCTGTTTCCTTCAAGCAACGTTCATCTTGATATAATCAAAAGAGAGAGTGGCACGAAAGAGAAGAGCTGTAAATAAATAACTTTTATACCAGAATCAACAGCTGCTTGTCTGCCTGCACCAGTATGGCCCAGGTTGGGCTGGGCATGGTTCTGTTTTGCCTTATTTTCTATAACACTTATTAGAGTCATCAGGATTTGAGTAGGTTTAGCACCCCCCGTGTTTTTCAGGGAGAAAAGACAGAGACATCACATCAGGGCTGCATGACAGCTCCCTGGATTAGTCCCAGGGCTGTGGCTGTATTGATTCCCTCCCCAACACGATCTCTTGTGAAGAAGAGGCTGGATGGAGAGATCGAAAGGAAGAGGGACCTGAGAATTCAGAGGATAGAAATAATTACCCTGCGGCCTGAAAATCTATTTCTTGTTTGGTGTTTGGTTTTGATTTTATCTTTATTTTTTTTTACCAAATCTGGCAAGACTACACAACTAATTACCATAAAAGCAAATAAGATTAATTCTTAAAGGTCTTCAGTAAGACGTGCACGGGCATAATAGTGTGAAGGGCAACAGATAAATATTAACAGCTTTGGCACAAACAGATGAGAAAATGAAGGCGACTGTTGCTGACCCAGCGATTCGCTGAAGGTCACAGCCTGCAGCAGGAGCACAAAGGGGCCCTCAATGCTTTCAGCACCGATTTGGAGCTTTAACCTGCTCATCTTTTCTCCCCTAATTCCCTGAACCAATTCTACCACTCATCACAGGATAGAAGCTGGAATTTAAATGCAGTTACATACCATGTTTAACATCTCACCCTGAAGGATTGAATGGAATTAACCCAAATAAAGTTACTCAAGTATTGCAGAGCTGGTACCTGAATGAGCAGCGTTTGAAGGCGCACACCCTGCAATGGGGAGATCTCTGGACCACTTCTGTCTGCTCTGTGTTTCTGTTGCATCCATAAATCGTAAACACGAGGCAAAACTGCTGCAAAGCCTCGATGAGGCTGGGAGTTGAAAACGATCTGTTTTGGTCTGCTGGTTTGAAAATGGTTTTCTTGATGAAACTCATGAGTCCACCGGAGACTGAGACACAGATGGATGAGCCGAGCATATGATAAACCTGCTGCAAGAGTTTGTAGTTAATTGCCCATCATCTTTTTTGTCTCACCATAAAAAATTTCACGCCCACCTTGCACAGTAAAGGTAACCGGAGTGTCATAAACCATTTGTCTCCTGTGCTTTCTTTTCTGCATTATCCGATCGGTCTTGTAGTTAGAATGCTGTTGAGACAAGACAAATTTGCTGAGCCTTTTTACTGATGAAGAGCACTGCACCCTTTATCAAATGATCTCCATTCTCTAATGAGAAGAAACACCTTCCAGAGTCATTTGCATACTAATATCTTTATTTCTAAAACAATAAGCTGGCTGCAGCTCAGAGCCCTCTGTCAGAATAAAATGATTTCATTTGCATGAACAAAGCGTGGAGAGCTCACAAGGAAAACATGCCCCTTGCCAGGGAAATGGAGGGCACCCTATGCTCAGCAGAAGTAGCAGCTGAGGGTCCAAGGCAGTGTGGGAGCACCCAGCACAGAGGGATGAGGATCCCACCTAGAGGGACACCTGGTGGGCAAGCTGTGGGACAAGAGGCCTTAGAAAGGGGATCTGATGCCATAGATGCCATCTGTGCTGCTAAAATGCATTTATCACTGCCTACATTTCTCCCTCTCTCTTCGGTTTTATTGCTTGGGCAGAAAATATTGCAGAAACAGGTCATTGCAGGGCAGAGCAGCAGTCCTACTCTGAGCAGTAAGAAAGACAAAAGGGTATCTAACAACAGCACTTCCAAACCTGCGTTCAAAAGCCAACGTTTTCACTTGGATGCCAAAAAGGCTGCACTTTCCTGCAGCACACAAACAGTGTCGGGGTCTCCTCCTGCCTGCCAGCATTGCTGTGCACCCACAAATGGAAGAGAAAAATTACTTTCCCTGTACCACATCCATCCAAAGAAAGTGGAAACCCTCTCTGGATTCCAGCACTGTTTGCCAGCCAGCTGTATAGAAGCTCCCAGAAGATCTGGTGATGGCAAAGCTCCCCAGAAACCAGCTTTTCTTCAGCAACCAGACAATTTAAGGAGAAACAAGCCAAGTCTAATGAGCAGCTAAAGGAATTAGCCCACATTTCCCAGAGATGGTTTAGAGTTTACCATTTAAATCTTTGGCAAATAGGTTTTGCCTGCTGCTCTCTCTGCATTGATGCACATATCCTCCACAGCAGCAGCCAACAGAGGGGAGCACGGAGCACAGTGCCCGTCATTCCTCTGCTGGCAGGGGCACTGCAGAGTGCTGGGCATTGGAGGTGGCTGAATGGGAGCAGAATAGGAGAGGAGCAAGCTCTTCTGGCAGCCTCCATGCAGCCCATCCTCATGCACCAGCACTGGCGATCAAAGCAGGGCCTGTATTATTCATCCAAGACCGTGCCTATTTTAAGCACTTGGGAATGACTAAAAATAGTCAACTGTTGAAGTAAGGCCTAGGCTTGAAATAATGCTGTTAGCATTCTTTTACATCCATCTCTTACTGGTTCCTGTGAAAGTGAATTACAGATTGCTGGTTTTCCCCATCAAAATAAGAGGAGCCATTCCACATTGTGCATGTTTTCCTCTGGTTGTATTAAAACAAGCATTAAATTGAAGGTTTTTTTCTCCCATATCTTTCAAAAGGCTGCCACCATATGGGGATTGGTTTTAATACAAGGATCATCTCTGGGTTTATTGCAAATAGATCTTATTGCAGCATCCTCTCCTTGTATTAAATGGGACAGGACAGCAGGCCAGAGAAGGAGCCATGATACCATGCAAGGAGTAATTACGCACAAATTGTTCCAGGCCATGAAGATCTTAGGGCTGTAATTACCTTCTTTAAAAATACCTATTTACTACAAACACGTGATATTTTCATTTGAGCTATAAGCAGTTCGCTGTGCATTTGGAACAGTGTAATTTGAACTCTTCTGCACCTTGACTAAAACCACCAACACTCCACCTCCATTCTTTAAGAGACTTCTGTCACCAATCTACATTTTCTCATTTTGCCCCTTTACAAACTTCAGTATCCATAATGCAGTAGCACCTGCTGCACCTGCACACAATGGGTAAGCAGAGAATGCCCATGTGATGCCGCTCTTCAGCTTCCTTCTCCTTACTCAGACTCAAAGGACTGACAGAAACAAAGCTGTGCCCTGCCTGGATGACCAGAACCAGAGTGGTCCCTCCTGCTCCGCTCACTGCCCTGCATGTGGGTGCTGCCCCACTGAGTAACCTGCAGCTCTGTAGATTTCTCTCCAGTTAAAAACTTCTCCTTTACCTGAGCACTCGTTTTACCATTTGCATGGCTTCAAGATGGCATCCACCTCATCTGCATGAATTTGAAATTCAGAAAGGGCAATTAGAACGTATACAGGATGAGAAAACAAAGCAAGGAGAGGGAGCTCCTGCCACAGCCCTGGAGTGGGTGGGCAGCTAGGCAGGCAGGAGGCTGTGGCTGGACCTGCCAGGATGCTGCCAGTGAGCTCCTGTGCACCGGGCAGCCCTGGAACCACACTGTGCTGAGAGCAAGGCCAAGAGCACGGCTCCTGTCAGCAGATGCACCATTGCTCCAAATGGGACATGGAAGAGCCTGTCCTCATCCAGATGGTGGCAGAGCATTGCTGAAAGCCAACCGAGAGGCGCCCACCTGGCACAGCTCAGCACCAGCAAACATCCCTGCCTGGGCTCTGTGCACCTCTGCTGTTTGCACAGCACTGCTTCAAAGTACGACTTGCCAGCCTGCATCACGCCAAAAACCCAGATAATCCAGCTACTGGCAGCATCCCAGTGCTAATACATTTTCAAAGCAGAAACTCGTAGAGTTGTTTGATACAGAAACCACCCTGTGTACACAGCAATTTATGAGGAAGCACAGTTTTTGGGAAACAGATTTCCCCTTTTCTTTTAAATGCAGTCCCAACAGAGTCCCAGTAACTTTCCTATAATTAGGAAGATGCCGTTTGAACCAAGAACAAGGCTTTAGATCTGAGGAAAAAAAGTAGCCTCTCCACCTCCTTGGAGCAATCATGTTATCTACAGTGGTCAGAGCACCAAGTGGTCAGAGCACCAGAAGAATCAAAATGATGGCTTACTCTGACAGGTGAATTTCTGATGCCATGAACTTATGAATGGGAAAGCGTTGGTTTTTTTTCTCAGAATGTTGTTGGGAATAAGATACTTCTAATCTTACCAAGTATCCTTCTAGCTTAAGTATTTTAAATGAATATAGGAGCAGGTATTTACTTGATAAATATAAAAAAGTACATTCTCTACGCTTCAGTGAATCTATATTGATCCTTGCTGCTGAGAATCTGGCCTATAGATTTTAAGTTAGTCTTCCTCTGGCCCAAGGGATACTTTAAATTCTTTTATCCTAATAAGCCTTTTAGAAGGACTTGACTTTTACACCCTCCAGCTTTTCCATATGTAAGGAAATTTATACTTCTACCCTTTACTGCCTGCAGTCAAAGGGAAGCAATAGTGTTGGTATGAGGGTCATTTTTTTAAACGTTTCACACATTAATAGTTGAGGACTTGAACAGAAACCCGCAGGGCTGCAATCATTGTGTGAATGGCCAGATTTAGTCCCCAGGGTGGAACGTGACCCCAACACTGAATTTACAGCTAGGGTTGGTAGGATGCTATTTGGAGCATGGAGTAAATCTTGGTGACATCTTTGCACAGAGAACAGAACTGGTCTGACCAAGGAGAAAGAAAAGCCACCAGTATCAGAATAAAATAACATTTTTTGTAGTTAACAGCAAATAATTTCTTAGTACAGGTATGGTATGTAATTAAATGATAAATCAAATTTTCACCAGAACGTGGTGGCCAGGTTCAACTGCATTACGTAGAGCACACATGCACATAGCTATGCCCACACAAACACCTTGGCAGAACTAAACAAAAGGATGCTGTTAGGCCTGGGGGGAATGATTTTAAGCTCAGACATGGGAGGTTTAGGTTGGATATGAGGAGGAAGTTTTTCAGCCAGAGGGTGGTAAGGCACTGGAGCAGGCTGCCCAAGGAGGCTTTGGATGCCCCATCCCTGCAGGCATTCAAGGCCAGGCTGGATGTGGCTCTGGGCAGCCTGGGCTGCTGGTGGGCGACCTGCACAAAGCAGGGGGTTGGAGCTGGATGAGCACTGTGGGCCTTTGCAGCTCGGGCCATTCTATGATTACCTGATGCTCTGGGGGTTGTGCACACTGTCCCAGCTCAGCACACAACCCCACTGCACCATGGCAATTCCCTCCTTCCTGCAGCTGTCCCTATCTGCAGCAGAGATTCTCCCTGCAGCATGCTGCAACCTGCCGGCCCTTCAGGTGTCCCCACCCAGCTCCAAGACCAGATCTCGTGCTCTATTTCCACATTCTGATCTGAGATTTTACTTGCCTCATCAATTCTGAGACTCCTTGATAAGCTGACGTGGAGCTTTAGATCGCTCCAGCTCTAGAATGGCAGAAGTCAATAAAAGTAATAAATTAAATATATCTGTACCACTGTTTTGGTCTGGTCCCACCAGCTCCCCAGAAAGCTTTGATGGCACCATCAAAGCACACAGCTAGTGTCCTATGCCAGACGCTGAGGGAGAGGAGAGAAAGGAGCTGAAGGAGGAATTAAGAAGCACTGATATCTCACCTGGGTGCAGGCAGCTCCATTGCACTGCCCTGCAGCTGGCAGTCAGAACACTGCTGTTCTGTGGCTGCAAAGTGTCACAGCACTCAATGACTCTTGCACTCCACCTGTCCGCAGGCCATGCGTCTCCATCCCAAGAAAACTGGAAAGAGGTAAAGAAGGTGGAGGAAAAAAAAGATCATTACAACTAAAATTCTGTTATTAGCAACAACAGGTTTAAAAAACACACTGAGCAATTGCTCGGCGTGTTCCCTTCGGGAGCGTGCAAAGCACTCTGTACCCTGATTGCTGCCAAACAACTGGAGCTTAAATGAGGTTTCACCTTTAGCAGAGGGTTCTTTTTCTGCCCATAAAATAAACCGCAGCTAAGAAATAATGTTTTCTCAGCCCTGAATATAATAGTGAACTGATTATTTTTATTGCTTACCTTGTAAAAAATCTACTCTGCGATGAGGTGACAGCATTGTTATCAAATAAGTAAGCAGGTAGGATGCTGCATGGAACTCTGAGGTGCAATACACTCATACAGTTACGTGCCCAAACAACATCAGAATGCACTGTAACTGCTCACAGAAGTTTTATAATGTGAGAATCATCTCATATTTGCATGTGCAATTACTACAGTTGCATAAGTAATTACATAAATTATGCAATTATAACAACTGTTTTCTGAATCAGCTAAAAGAAGAAAAAAAAAAGCAACAAAACACATTTCTCCTTGCTGTAATAGAAAAGCTATTTGCATACAGAGAAAAATAAGATTTCTGTTTCCTGGGATATGCAATTCAATTACCGTGGGGTACTTGGCTTTCTGTTCCTGAATGGACTACAAGAGATTCTGTGGTATGAAAAAATAATGCTTGGGACAGTTTTACAGCTTTGCACTTAGCAGTAATATTTCCTCTTGGCCCAGTGCAATTACTGCACGGTTCTTCCACTGCCATCAGAGTAATTAGTTGGCGTTTACAAATAAGAGGACGCAGTCTTGGGGCACCGGGTTGTTTAATGGCATTCTTTTCCTGCATAAGCACTTGGGTCACAAGGCATTGCATTGACTTCATTTCTCAGAGGACTGAAACATGAAAAGGAATGAAGAATCCCATTCTAGAATTATATTTCTGGAATTTACCAACATCTGCTCCTCTTAACAGAACAACAGGTGGGAGGAAATCCCTCCATCTACTCATCAGCAATTTAAACTTGTGAAGTGATAACATCCGAATGTGCTGCAATAACCGGAAAAAAGACACAAACATGGCAGGAAATCAGACTCAAAAAAACTCCTCAGACAAAATCATCCCATCCAGAGAGTAAATGAGGCTTAGAAATCTGAATATACGGGACCAAAGCTGCAGAGGGTTTCTACTGACCAGGCAGCACGCCATGCTGGCAGATGGAAGCCTGCATGTTCACATGTAACCGAGATGCCACCTGTATGCAGCCCAATATAGTGGGGCATCTGGAGCTCCCACTGGGGAACACTGGAGTCCCCATCAGAGCTGTGCTCCCACAGCTGCACATAGCCAGCATTCTGTCTCCGAGCCGCTATTAAATCCCATATGTTAAAAAAGAAAAGGACTTCTACCTGCTGTGAGAGGGGAGAATGTCTATGATGGAGCAATCCAAGCCCAACCCCCTGCAGCTCTGAGCAGCACAGCAGTGCAGCACCCACTGAGCCATCCCCTCCCTCGGGAGCAGATGGAGGAGGGATGCTGTGTGAGGAAGGGCTCACTGTGGATGGAATCTGTATGCCAGTTAAACTCAGGCTCCTATTGGATTATGGTGGCCTGCCAACAGAAGATGCACTCTCTCTGTCATTTACACTCCAATTTAAGAAGTAAAAAGGGCTTTTGCACCTTCTGGAGGAATAAACAGAGAAGATACACATGCAACCTCTCATCTGGAGGCAGCACGTATTCAAACCATCAAAGGTTTCAGCCAGATCAAAGGCTTTCCTTTTTTTAAAAGACCTTCTGTTCTACTGTGGGAGAATTAAATCACTGTGACCGCACACTGCGGCCTCCTCCATAGCTGGTCTATGGCTGGTGGAGGTTCCAAGCACCTCAAGGAGGGAACATTTGCAGTTCTGGCCAAGAGCTGTCAGAGGAGCAGTTTGCTTATGGTGAGAGCCTTCTTGTGCCCTCTTCAGAATGGGGCTCAAGCACCAGCCCATGGTTGAAGCAGTGCCCACAGTGCTTGAAGATGTATTTAGTGATTCTTGGGACAACTGCTACAGGCAGAATGGACTCCTTTGGCTGCAGGCTCCTTTGTCAGGGAAAGTTTTGCTGTAATGTCACTGTGAGCAATAGGATGTCACAGCATGGATTCTTAGCACAGTGCTTGTTGCAGAGCTCCTCACAAGCTGCTCAGGACATATCACCTTACCTGTGAAATATCTTTTGCATGCAAAGAGGGTAAAAAAGAGAAGAGAGCACTGAATCCTCCCTGGAGCAGGATGAGAACAAATCTGCACTCAGCAAAGTGCAATGGGAATTAAATACACAACTGCACATGGGCTGCACAGCCAAAGCAATTGGGATTATCCGAGGTTTGCTTGGGAGCAGCCGGTCGTGTGGGGCAGATAAGTGCAGGCAAACCTCTCACAGTGCCAGCAGCCCACGAGTATAAGCACTTAAACACCTGAAAGGCATGAAAGCTTAAGGCACAAATCGGCTTCCCTCGTGTTCAGAAGGAGCTGGGTTTTCCAGGTACTTCTTCAGGTGCCTGAACACTTCCAAAGTCAGACCTATAGGAAGCCAAGCAAGGGAATACAGCAAGGGGAACTCAGCACTCTCCACCAGCATTTAAATCCTCCTTTCCTTCAGATCTCAGCTGCTCTCAGCCAGGCTTCATGTCCCACCCCATTCAAACACATCGATTAATGATGTTATAATTGGTTCCCCAGTGTCACAACACTTAGAAGATAGAGGCTCTAGAAACCATTCAGAGCTCTGGGACAAAATTAAAGTTACCTTTTTTTAAGTTTTGAATTCGCTTTACATATAGAAATACAGGAGAGATATTTAATTAAATAACAGAGGTTCTCCAGAACTTAGACTTTTTGCTTTGAGCAAATTTATGGGATAAAGTTATTACTGAAACGTCCTGCAACGTATTACTGGAGCCTTGCACTGCCCACGGAGCAGCTACAAGTTCATAGCTCAGTGGACTCAAACAGCATGACCATTTGACACCCAACCTACCTCCCTCCTATTTTGAACACTTGGCTCCTAAAACAACTGTCCATATTTTTTCCCTTTGCAGGTGCTTATCTTCATGGCCCTGATTCAAGGGATGCTCTTTTTTCCAATGAAGTTTGCATTATTCACCAAAATTTCAAAGTCAGTTCGTGCACAACTCATCCAACATTGACCATCCATTCAAAGGCACAAGACAACAGATATGTACATCTACACATTCAATACATTTTCCTCCTATTTTATTATTAAAGTTAACCAAAAATTAAAAATAAATGAAAACAAAGAAACAAACAAACAAACAAGAACAGCGCATGCAATTAAAGCACATCTTTCTGATTCAAAATCTAGAAAGAAAGAATTCAATTCACAAAAACTGCAGCACAAACTATGCCGCTCATTCAGAGGTTGTGCTACAGACTGGGACATCTCTTTGTCAACTATTTTCTGCAGGGGGGCTGAAGACATCTGCAGCCATAACATTTTTTGCTGCAGAAAGCGAAGGCAAAAAAATTCTATTCCATGAAAAAGCAGAAAGAACTTAAAAATCCATCCATGACATTTCCAAAGGAAAAAAGGTTACGTGGGATTGAATGTGATACAAGTATCCTATGCAGAGGCTTGCTCTCGTGAGCAAGTTCAGAACTGATAAAAGCAATAGAAGACTTCTGCATTCAAATGCTGAGGATTACTGATTTGGGAAACTGCACGAAATAACTCATTCCTACCCCATATTGTGATACCTACGGAACAGCAGGAGTCCAGCAAGGCTCCAACAGCATCTGCTTCTGCAGTGGCAGACACAAATACAAAGTTTGCTGCTAATGGATTCTTTCTCCATCACTTCATTGCCGTTGATCTGGAAAAGAAACAGTGCTTTAAAATCCACATGGCTCCAATGCTTCGTTTCAACTTTGAGATTCTGGGAAGAACCAAGTTTTAAATACACTCTGGAGACACTGACAGTGCTACTGTCATCATAAAAGAGTTCATGTAGCATGGATCATGCAGAAGATTCCCAGTGAGAAATTACATTCATATTTGCTAAAACAAAGCACTCCAGAAGTTCCCATCATGCTGACAAATACCTGTGATTACTGCATTGAGTACAACTGCAAACCACGGCGTGGAGCCACGGAAGGGGCAGGCAGAGCAAGGGCTGCTTCCCATTCCTGTTCCATGATCCCCTGGAGGGCTGGGTGACACCTCCATCCCCAGCCAGGGAGCTGGAGGAGATGCTGCACACAGCTGTGGGTTTTCACAAACCTGTGTCCCCATGACAACTCTCCTGCTTCCTTGCAATGTATTTTTAATGGCAATCCCTCATCCTCTTCCTCCCAAGCAGTCTGCAGCTCAGCTGCTGGCAGAGCTGGAAGAAACACATGCACTTCTCACTTGACATATGTGATTTCTTACAGCATTTTCTTGCTTGGTTATAAAACCCTCCATGAGATGTCCTTCCTTAACTTGCTTTTATCTGCAGAGTTACAGCGTGTAACCCTCTGTGTGTTTATAAAACCCTACTAAGCCAAGGACTTTATTTTCCTTCTTTATTTCTTGATGAAAGATTACATGGATGCCCACACTGTTAATAACTGCTCTGCGTTCCCCATTCTAGCCCAAGGTCAATCTGACATGCAGCACTTCACAGAAAGTGCAAATATGACAAGGGAGCAATGGGATTTTTTTCCTTTGTACCCTTTGCATTAAAACCAAAATTGTGCTCTCTTCTCGCTAGCAACATTATTCTTCAATAAATTCTTCAAGCAAGAAAAGTGTGCACCACATGTGAGTTAAATGCTTTCAGCAACTTATAGAAATCTAACGTAAGTAACTGAAAGGAACGGGTAAACCTTGCTCAGAAATAAGCTGGGAAATAAGAGGTCAGGGTGAAGCTTAGAAGGTCGGACGGCACTGGAGAGCTCTGATTCAAAGGCAGAACAGTCGGATCATTTCTGACTACACGCACAGCATCTTTGAGGATGCGACCGACAGATTTGCTCTCAGCAGAACTGAATGTTACCTCAGTTTGTTATTTGTAAAGAAGAACCCATTTTAAATGCTATGCATTAAGAAATTACACTGACCGTTTCTTTTTTATTGTTCTCTGCCTTTTGAGCCCTCTTATGGGAAAAAAAAAAAACACCCGAACAGATCTCCTTTAATAAAACCAATTTATTTCATTCTGCCTGTTGAGAAGGAGAAAAGCTTTGTGCAGTTCCCATCTGTGGCTTTGAGATACAGCCACGTCCTCCTTCTCCTCCCCACTTCTTGGCAATTTTCCCTTTATTAACATGTCTGTTCTCTCAACTTTTCCAGGTCAAATTATCTCGGTTTAACATCCCTCACAGGGATGCATTTGGGTACTTTGTGAAAGTAATGCACTGCTGGGCACGCTGCAATGGCAAACGCAAGTCATCTCCATTTCACCACATGGCAGTTTTTTATCCTCCTAATTGCTTTCAGCCATCCTTGGGCTAAGTGCTCATTGTCAAAAAGATCATCAGGAAAACTGAAGGGACACCCAGGTGAGTCTCATGGGTCCACTGAAAGGAAGAAAAGAAGTCCAACTCTCACACCCCACGTGAGGCTGATTATTTCTTCTATGCAGAAGAACTGCAATGAAGCAGTGCCCTGTTGTTTGTGGAGCAGTTGGCTTTGCACTGCTGCTAGCCCAGACAAATAGGACTCAGCCCATCTTCTTCCCTTTATCATCCACCACATATTAATTCTCTCAGCAAATCCCAACAAAAATGATGAAAACTTCATAACATAAAGCAAATCCAAAGTCCAGGTTGTCCCATTCAACAGTCTCTAACCACACACCTGACTGTTCCAAATGCTAAAACTGGCACTAGGTCTTGAAAGAAGAGGGAAAGGAAAAACCATCAGTTTTCTTATGCCAGATCTTTTTTTTTTTTGGCTTCCAACAGTAACTGCAGCCAACAAGAAAAAGGCACACTGCCTCAGCCCAGGCCAAAACAATCATTTGCAATAAGAAATGAAGAGACAGAACAAAGCTTTATAATAGATTGTAATGGGAACTAGCCCAAGTGAAATATCTGCTCACATCTTCTGTCTGACAGTCCTGCGTTGTGTATAAGTGCAAAATACAACATGCACAGAATGTGAGACAAAATCCTACTAACTTATTTTTCAGTTGCAGCTGAAGAACAAATAAAAAACAAAAACAGGACACCTAACAAGTGGGGTTATCAGCGAGCCCAATCTACAGTTAGGATCTCCAAATTGGTGTCCATGCAGATTAATGTTAACTTAGCACTCAGTCCTCTCCAGAACACTGCCTGAATGTTTCACTGCTATTGCAGAACTTCAGCAGGGCAGGAGGGAGGCACCCATGCTTTGTGATGGCTCTTTATGGGTTGGTGGGTGTGCTGAGCCACACTCAGTCCTGCTCCGAAGGACAAACCCAGTGGCTCAAGCCATGTCTGGGGCAGCAATCTCTCTCTGGAAGTTTCTTGCAAACAACAGAGAGAACAGAAAACACTCAGAGATGTTCATTTGCCTTTTTATTCTGCGTGCTGCTGCTTTTTTCTCCCCTTAAAATTAGTGCTTTAGCTACTACAGTCCATGTACTCAAGCAGCACTGCTCAATTTAACTAAGCATACAGAAACTCTTCTTGGTTCACTGTGATTTGCAATTTAACAATATGTATGCAAATGAAATTAGTGCTGGCAAAAATAATTACAGTTGCTCTTGGGAGGATTAATAACTAAAGTCTGCCCTGCTTATGGTAAGGTTTAATTTAATTCTGTTGCATATATTAAATGAAGAAACAAATTCTGCGTTCAATATTGTGTTTGGCAGTTAATATGTGCTCACATGAATGCTCGTGCATTTAGATGGAGTGAAAAGGACCATGCTCACAGATACGCTCATGTCATATAGAGAGAGGCAGACAGTGATAATTACTGGTGGTAATCACAGGGCCTTCTCCTGGAGATGCAGGGATCCTGCCATCCATCGCCGGGAAGCGGCTGGGGCTGACGTATGTCTATGAGGTGTAATAACCTTGCATAAGCTGTCCCCTGCAGCTATGAGTCTTTAATAACAGCACAACCACTGCTCTACACAACATTCATATCAACAAATCAGATTTCGAGCATGGCTATAAATACCTCCCACCTTTTTGGCCCAGCACAGCATGGAAGTGCTGGACAGAAGGGTGACACCCCACACTGTGATCACCTTGCCGCAGGAAATCCCTCCTACGCTGCAGTGGAACTGTCTGGCTTTTTACAAGGCTTTCATGGGCTAGATTAACTTTACTGAAGCCAGTGGGCGTAACAGCTGCCTCACATTTGGATTAGCATCCAAATCAATCAACACCCCCTATAGTGCCAGAAGCTGAATTCGTAAGAATCCCAACGAAAGCAGCAGACATCTGAAAAATGGGAGAGCTCTATGGAGCTGGGGGGTGAGAATGAGGGCTGGACATCATCTGCTGGGGGTGGGTCCGTATCCGTTTGATATCTGCACTTTTGCTATTTAGTACAATTAATCTGTGGATCTCGAAGACCAAAGTAATGTCATCTAATTAACTTGTAAATACTGTTTTAAAAATGGGGTTCACTTTTAAACACTTAAAGCTTTCCTGTGTTCGACCTGAGAGGATCACACATTTCCAACAGAGTTCTACTGCTGCTGCTGGAGATCATATGAATACTTCCACCAAAACTCTTCTTCCTGTTTACCACACGAAAATGCCCTGAATTCAACACTTGGCCCAAACTGGCCAAATCCAGAATTTACTCATTTCACTGGATAAATACGCCTCTCAGAGACACGTTATCATGCATACATACATCCATATAACCACATAATATACGTTCTACACTGGCACATAGGCAGCTGTAGATGTTTAGTATATATCAGCACATACAGGAACATCTGCAGCATGTCTCTGTCATTTGCAGTTCTGCTCCTAAAGTTCTCATTGTCAGAGTGGATGTTTAGAAATCAGATATGATTTAATGGTGTCATTTAACTGCAATGAGGCTACTTGCTTAAAACATGAAAAAGTAGGTTTAATGAGGATGTTAAAGTAAACTGTAGTATGGATATAATTGAGGACTGTTACTAAGAAAACCTTTAGTGTCGGAGGATTATGGTATTTTTTAGTACCTTATTAAAACATTCAGAATGAATATGAACATTTTTAGGGATGTCTTGCCACATAAATAATTGGACCATTACTTTCATACACTGTACACTGTATAAAATGTTAATAAGCTGTCGAAAATAGCACTACATTATATGAACAGATTTTATATTCCATTAAATAGTTGGATCAAAGTTATCCACCATATTTTCAGTATTTTCTGTCCTTAAACCTTACATAAGAAGAAAGAGACAGGGAACCATTGTTACGCATGTTGTGTTTCTGAAGAATCACCCAATGCACTTTTTCTTAGGATTTCCATTAATGCCACAAAAGACCAGCTATTCTTGTTCTGCAATGCTCTGAACACACGCAGATCCCATCTTCCATTGCTGATTCTTCTGGAACATTGTCTCATATAGTCTGCAAATCTCTACCACACAACCAACTTTCTCCACCTAACCTCAGAAACACAAGCTGCCCAACCACTCAAGAATGGCTATAAGCTGATAACTAAATTCAAGGCCTCACATTTCATCATAGGCGAGGAAATACCTGGGATCCATTTCAAGGACCTGAATTCCTAGTGGCGATGGAAGTGCTCCCATGGACAGCAGCACATTTTAGATGATGATTCTCATGCAGAGGACAAAAGAGTTGCAGCTGTACACCACAAAGGACATCACAACCACAAAGCAGTACGAGTAAATGCTAATAGCAACTCGTTGTTCACAGACAATGGCCAACTTCATCAATACAAATCAAATCAAAATGGTGAGCAACCCAATGGTACTGAAAGCTGTGCTGCCTATAGCAGTGGCTCACAAGTTGGCTCAGCCCAAAATTTTCAACAGAAGAGAATTTGTTCAAGATCCTTGTTTCGCAACAGTGTTTATCAGATAAGAGGCATGAGACATAGGCAGGTTTAAAAATGTTTGCCATCATCATCAGAAGTACGTAAAAAGCAAAACAATTCAAAGTTTGGGATCTCTCTTGTTTGAAAGAGCAAATGAAAGTCGTTGCACTTATCTGACTCTCCAGAGAGGGTAAATAAATCAGATATAAAGCCCTACAGTAAGAGTTAAGTGTTTCCTCCCTACGATGCTATAATTTACAGAAACCTTTCAAGGCTGTGTAAGTCACTGGGGTTTGATTTAGGAGGATCCATAACCTGTTGAAACCAATGAAAAACTACAGATGATCTCAGCAACCTTTGGAATAATCTGTGCTAAACTGATGGAAAGTAAACTTTGTGATTTCCAACAGCACGCGGAACAAAGTCCAAACAACATTTTTTTCTTCAGAGACATTCCCACAGGACCAAAGAACACATATGTGGGCCACTGACAAGAAGCCCACATTCCTATTACCACGGACTTGCAGTGCATTTATCAATTACCAGCAGTACCCTCTGAATACCATAGATAACGTGCCATGTGCTGGGCTGCTGAACAGGTTGGAGGCAGATAAAGTTCTTTAGAGATACAAATGATTATCACAGAATTATGTATTGATCTATTAATAAGGGAAGGTAGGAATAGCAAGGAGAAAAATCATATAACGCTATTAGAACACAACTCCAACCAACATAAGCATAACATACTTCCCTAAATTGCAAGGAGACTGTGAACAGACTCTGTGTGGCTCCATAAAGAGAAAGTTTGTACCAGGTACTTACTCACTGGGTGCTGTAGATCAGCAGTTCTTCATTCCCACAGCCACATTCTGGAGAAGAATGGTTCACTAAGGTACACACTCAGCTGTGAAGTCATCATACAAAGAAATGCTTTAGAAAAGAAAGAAATCTCTGGTTTGTTTTCTTTTCCCTGAAAAATGGAGAACATCAACAAACTCATAGCCATAAAGGGAGCTGATTTCACCATTGAAGTTGTCCCATTCTGTATCTGCTAGTGGACAGTAATAAATTAAGATGTAACATCATGAATAAATATTAACATGTGAATATGGTGCATAGAGAGGGCACAGTGAAAGAGAGCAGTGAATCTGTTGGCTGCAGTGTTGTTCAACACAATATTCACTTCCTGCCAGACTGTGGTTGAAGACAAGCACAGGCTTCAATGAGAAAACAGCATCAGGACAAACCCCAAATGTTGTTTTCAAAGTAGGAAATAGCCTGTAATAGCATTCCATTAAATTGTCCGTTTATTTTCTAGCTCACATTTGATGGAGACGTGATTGCTCACACTCAGTGGCCACAGACCTAAGCAGCAAACACATGCAGTGCCTGTTGCTGATGGGGTGCAGGTGAGATCTAAGGTAGCTTTCCACCAGGCAGGAGGTGTGAAGTGAAGGTGGATGTCCCTTTAGTGAACAGAAATGCAGCCTTCTCTTCTGTTCTTACCTGTGATAGATTTGGAAAGCCTTTTGTATCCAGAAGAGTCTTAGCCCATTTTTTGAAGATCAAGAATGCTTTTGCTTTAAATCTCTCCAGCAGCAAAAGAGAGCATCTTGCCTGGGTCTGGGAGCACACCCAGGAGACGGGCACTGAAGGCATTTCTGCTGTTATTGTACACCCCCAAACTTGTTGGCTGAGGTTCCGCATTACAGAAGGCAATAAAAACCAAACAGCTAATGACTATACTGTCCTGAAAACACTAGGTTGAATTAAGATGAAAGATCCCTTTATGTGTACCACATTTGCATTCTCCTACCAGGCAACTCAAAAGACGGAAGGCTGAAGAAACAATATCTAACCTTTGCTTTACGAGAGGACTAATCAGAGCGCTGAGAAAAATTGTCTGGTACACAATTTTGTTTAAGGACCGGGAGAGAATAAATGTATTTTTGATAGGATATTTAAGAGGGTGGAAATGAGGTTTTTAGACACGAAAAAAAGCATTACACAATTAGTGCACCATGAAAAGCTTATCTATGTAGCCAAGTTCAAATAATAAATTTAATTAAAGTTTAAAAGCTGAGGTAAAATCCATTAAACACTCGTAGCTTAATAAAATGTTACTTTTAGCCTAAGTACAGCATTAACATTAACGGCAACATGGGAAACATCACCTGAAATGCTCAGACTTTAAGAGCATTCATCACATCTTCGGATCGATCAGACCACGTGGTCACAGCAGCACGGTCCTCTGCAGATCAGCCCTCAGAATTCACTACTAGTGGGACTATTGCCTGGGGAGAGAAGAATTCAGGAAATGGGAACTGGTATTTGTTTCCATAAGAAATGACTTAGCTAATAGATCCTGACCACAGACTGTCATAATCTTGAATCAGCAGGCAGCCCATGGGTTGAAGGCTCCACTTCACTACTTCAAGCACATGTAACTCACAGAGCAGCAGCCAGGCTCACACTTCTGCATCATGCAGGCACGGGGCTTCTTCCCAGCAGTGAGTGGCAGATTTATTGCACGTCCTGCAGAAGTTAAACAAACGTGGAAACACCACGCGGCCTTACAAACAGCTTCCCTTTCTGAGTTCATCTCTCCAGGCTCCTCGTGGCATTGCAGGGACGTCAGAAGCAGCAATTAGCAGCAGCAGCAACACCCAGGGACAGAGGCAACGGCTCTGGGTTGGGCCTCGGGATGAACAAAGCACTACAGCTCCCAGGGAAGCAATGGTACCAATGAGAAGCATCTGAAAGTTGGCCTGGTAAAATAAAGCTCCTTCACATTCAGATGTCAGGGCATTGGTGAAGGGCAGCACTGCTGGAAATTCATCTTATGAAAGAAGAACGCTGTCAGACATTCAGAATGGTTTAGAACACCCAGCATGCACCCACAGCACTGTATGAACGGCGGAGGTGTGAGAAAGTAGCTCACAAACATATGCACGACAGAGGAGCTGAGGTGTCCTACAGACATGCTGAGACTCCTGGAGCCCCTTCCCTTGCCTTGCAGCTGGCATTGACCTGATGGAGCAGAATGGCCTCCAGTGCAGGAGCAGCTGCCTCTGCAGCCACCTCCACCCTCCTCTAATTTGAGTCCTTTTGCACGCTTTGAAGGGCAAATAGCATGCTGTGTCTGTCAGAGATACAGGTTGACAACCTGTTACCAGCTAACAAGTCCCTGATTTTCCACCCTGAGCAAATTTTACTTAGCAGCTCTGTATAACTACATGTCAGTAATGAAAAGCTTTTCCCAAAATGTATTTCTGCCAATGCAGAATGGCCATATTACCGAAATAAAATGCAATTTCTGTGAACAGTTACTAATTGTGATATCATTGTCAGGAATAATGAGACCTTCTAAATATAACAACTTCCCTAGAACACACATGCTGCTTGCTCAGAAATAAATACTCCGGTGTTATACAAGAGCTAATACTCACAACTGTGGAGCTTGCAAATCCCAAACCTGAAGGAAGGCAACAAACTGTGCTCCTTTTTCGTGCTTGAACAGGGAAAAGTCATCATCTAAACTTAATATTCTGTGAAATACTCTATGCTACTCAGCATACGTATGTCTGCATGCAGTCCCTCCCCATACCATTGTGTGGGGCAAAAGGATGGCAGTGCACTGACAAAATGAATCTACAGATAAACGTAGCAGATATGCAGATTTATCACAAAGCCTCTTTGCCATAACACAGAAATTCCCAAGTGACTGACTGAAAACCAGCAAGTAAAATAGGAAAGTTATTCGTGAGAAACATATTAGAATTTAACTTCTTGAAATCATTACTCCTCTTCATTCTGGAAATTGCTCTAAATGTGTCTGTGAATTAAGCATCTTGTGCCTTAATTGTTCTCTCTACTCACTAACCACTTAATATATTTTATTGATTACATTTTTGTAATTATAAAGCGTTACAAACCAGGGTAGTGAGAGGCCTTTTACATGAGTATTTACTCAGAGAAACGCACTGGGACAGGATTATGGAGCATCACAGTATAAGGCCTTCGCCCTTCAAATTACTTTTTCATGCAGTGCACTGCTGAGGGTTTTCTGATTTGTTCATCTGAAATATGTTTTGACACTACATCAGAGCAGAGCTTCCCAGTGATCTGTGAAAATCAGTCAGCATATTTTAAACAGAGAGGTCCAACAGTTTTGAAACTTATACTCTGGGTCAAACTGAATTTACAGCTGCGCTCGCAGTGCTGCATCGCTGGAAAAGTGGGGTTTGCCTTTTGAATTCTAAACGAAACATCCCTAACATAAAGACTATACATAAAGATCAAAAACTGCTTTAAATCTCCCTTTCCACACTTAGATTTCCCTTTTCAAAATCACGTATGTATTGGAGCGATAAAGGTCCACCCGGTCCCAACACTTCAGTACCTGCAGAGCCACCCAGCTGCCACAGCGCGGCATGGAGGAGCAAGGAGCCACGCTGAGGTGGAAGGCACTTCTGAAAGAGAGGCACACAGCCTTCTGAGATTGATATCATGGCACCCAGACACGGCTGGGGTGGGACTAGGTGATCTTTGAAGTCCCTTCCATCCCACCATTTTATGATGCTATGACTGTCCTGAGGGGCCACACAAGTCACGGAGGCTGGGCTCTCTCTTTTCCTGCCACCCCTTCATGTGACCATGCCATGCTTTTCCCAGCAGGAGCCAACTCCCATGCTCAGCACTCCGCCATGCCAGTCTGTGGGCTGCCCACCCCTTGGAGGACTCAGCCAGGCCAATGCCAGCTGCCAGGACCTCCCCACCACCACCAGGGCTGTCAAAAGAAGCGATGATGGCAACACTTTAGTAGTGGGATGCTAATAGCTGCCTCCTCCAAGAGACAGAAATGAGATCTACGAGAGCCTTTAGTCCTTTCTGCCACATCCTCCTCCATCCCTGCCTTCCAAGGCACAAGGACACGATTCAGCTTTTCTGCCTCCCGTTCTGTGTTTAGCTGAGACAGAGAAGCACAACAGGAGACACTCACTGCTTCCCTAATTGCCCTCATAGTGAGAGCAGGCTGAAGCCCATTTGCTCTTCCGTTCCATTTCTTCTAACGACACCCTCTGCGCATTTAATGTTGCCCTGAACAAACGCAGTAAGAAACGAAGACTTCCCTTCAGAGAGCTGAGATAAATAAATAAACAAATAAACACATTCTGAAGGGAAGGAGAGCAAAGCAAACATGAAAACAGGTATTTTTTTTTAGAGAAGTTTGTTAACCATGGGAAATTTTGGGCTTTGTAACACTGCCAAGGTCAGAGGCAGAAGCTGACACTGGATAATAAATGTTTTTTCTACCTGGAGGTCTCAAAATGACACCGTTTAGATACTCTGCACAAACATTTATATAACAGAACGCTTTATTGCCTTTGTCTCTGTTTTCTTTTTCCTTTGCCCTCTTGGATGTATGCAATACTTTCCAAACCATTAAGTATAATACATTTATCTCGATGTTTACCGCATTCCTAAAGGGAGAAAGCTTACATAATCCATACCCTAAATGAGAGAAATACCTTCTGCAACAAATTCCATTTATTCAATCTGATATTTAAATCGTATAAGTGTGAATAGCACTAAAACCTATATTGTTTTCTCCTCTAAAATCTCTATTTGCTCTGTGACCACCTACTGCTTTCTATTTTCCCCACACAGAGATGACTCAAAGGCAAGCTAGAAGGAACTTCAGCCTGACAGCAGTGGAAATGCAGAGAAGTGTGCTGCAGGAAGCACTGTGCCCCCAGTACAATCCCTGCAGCAGCTCAGCTGCGTGTTGTACCCCACATCAACTGCCATCATTCACATGAGACACCCACCTTCGTCCTTCCAGAAATCTGTGGACACCAGGGGGGCGATGTTCATGGGACATGATGCCAGTTGGTGGCATGCAAATATGAGAAAAACAGTCAAGAGATCACAGAATGGCCAGGGTTGGAAGGGACATCAAGGATCACAAATCTCCAACCCCCCTGTCACATACAGGGCCACCAACCTCCACGTTTAACACCAGGCCAATGAGATGAAGAGCATCCTTTTATTCCAATGCATTTTTAATCCCTATGAAATTGCTTCAAGGATATAAAGGTTGAATGGGGTCTTTAGCCATTGCAGCCAGGAGAACTTTGATCCATTACCTGTACTTGATAAGACACAATAAGAGGAACATCAGAAAGAAGAGCATCCATGCTGGTTGTGGCTCTGGGCAGCCAGGTCTGTTGGTTGGTGACCCTGCACATATCAGGGGGTTGAAATTAGGTGATCATTGCGGTCCTTTCCAACCCAGGCCACTCTATGATTCAGTGATAAGAACACAAAGGAATTATTTTACAACATTTCAAAGCCAATTTGAGACCAGATTAATGAATATCCAGAACAGTAAACACGTGGGCACTGGCAACCACATCTGCAATGCCTGCTTTGCAGTCAGTGAGCACAGAGCAATTCATTATCAGCATCTTGCTTTTGCAGCACTCTGCATTCCACCACGTGATTGAAGGGTCGGGTAAAAGAAAAAGCTGTCTGACTTCAATAGCTTTATGATGCAGCTTTTCTATGGGACAAGTGTTTGAAGTCAACAAGCATAAATCACAGAAATCAGAAATCCAAATGACCTGGCACAAACTGCTGCTACATCCTTTGCATATCTCAAGTCTCCAAAGGAGCATGCAAGTAAAGGCTTTTTGTATGCAGGAGGCGTTTCAGATGTGTTAAAGAGAAACCCAAACATGTCAGTCCTCCACAGCCATTATCATTTTGATTATGAATGCCAACTATCATGAGAGAAGTGCCAAACCAGGCATCAGGAACTCCAGTCCTCCAGTGATTGGGGCACTTAAGGAGTACAATGCATATGATTGCTAGGAAACAAAACAAGAATTTAGCGTGTAAAGGAAGGGGAACTGTATTTTTGAACATTAGTTCATCACTTACACAACCTTCTTTATCTTTTATAGTAATATTCTCAAAGATGTTCCACCTCTAAAAGCACAAATGTTGGTACTTATCCACATTCAATATTAATTCACTTGCAATCAGAGACTTCACAGCTTTCAGAACAAAATCCGATTCTGAGGTGTGTAACAACCTCAGCAGCACAGCCACAACAAAGCAGATAGAACACCTACTGTAGATGTACCATTACTATGCGCCACTTCTGCTCTCCCTGTTTGACTCAGCAGCCTTCCATTGCTGCTGTACCTTGCTGCAGCCAGCACTCCTCCTTTTTCCTCGTGGTGCATTGACTAAATTCAGAGGCAATCTCTCATAATCCTCCTCCCCTGGCTGACGTGCAGCAGCCCAGGACAGCCCTGCTGCGCTCGGTTTCCCACATCAGCATCCCCAGCACAGTGCAGTGCCGGCCCCTCTTGGTGCTGGTGGCTGCTTTGGTAGGCGCTCAGCAGCGAGGAGAACATGGACAAAGCCGGGAGCAACACCTTCTGCTGATCTGTTTGCAAAGTGCTACAGAACTGGCTGCGGAAGCTGGGAAAGCACGGGTCTGAAGGCAGCGGAGACTTTGTATCTTGAGGTGCTTGGGGTTAGAAAGAACGAAAAGGGCAATGAAAGGGCACGGAGCCAAAGAAGGGTTTCCTTTAATTGTTCAAAAAGGGCTGGTTCAGGAGCTGGGCTCAATGCTCCCTGTGAGTCTCTTCCAACTCAGGATATTCTGTGATTTGCTCTGAAGTCAGACAGCTTCAGGAGAGCATTGATGGGCATGTTTAAGCAGATGTCCTTAACTTAAAATGAGAACAACAAAATCTTCTCTTTAGCTCTTTGCTCAGTCTGTGCCTTCAGAGCCTGAAACCATCTGACCGGGCCCTGCTGCTTTTAGCAGAACACAGCACACCTTGCTCACTTCTACTCCATTGTGGTTTTCTTTGAAAAAGAAAATCAAACAAATGAAAACAGAAACAGAAAGGAAAGAAAGAAAAAGAAAGAAACACAAAAATGAACAAATGAGTAGAAAACCACCAGCCTTCCTTCATAAGAGGTTGTGCTTCTTCCCTTCTTCTCTGGTGCTTCCCTTTTTCTTTTCCTAAGCAGAGGTCAAATTCATTCTGTTAAGTGAGCTCCTCCCAGCTTAGCCTCAGCCCCCAACACCTCTGGAGTGACCCAGCAGCCTGGAGAAGGGTCCTTCTGCCTGCACAGAGCCCAGTACTTCCCAGAAATGCATCCTATTCACAGCTACCACTGCATTGAAGAGCACTGAACTCTCAGTGACTTTAGAAAGTCCTCCTACGCTAAATTGTGCATACGTTTTTGCACAGCAATATTCATCCTACAGTAGATCTCGATGAAAACACTGCCATCAATACCATGGGGGAAGCACACCACGAAGGGGCTGTGTTGGGTCAGCACCGCACATGGCTGCCCTCACATCCAAACATGAACTGCGTTCTGCCCAGCAGCGTCTTCCCTCACAGCCTGTCCCATGGAAAGCACAGAGGCCTCAGAACCTTAGGATGAACTGCTGGTGCTCTGCTTAACTGCGGATATTTCTGTTCCTCCAAACAGCGTCTGTCAACTTCATTAAGAATCTTTATATACTCAAAAGCCTCCTCTGCATGCCGCCTCATTGGGCTGTGCCAAACACCAAAGAGCCATCGTACAGCCCTGAAACACCCGTTTCTTTGCCTTATTCTGTCCTCTTATGCAGAGCAATTTTTAAACTAAATTACTCAGCGGTTAGAGCAGTAAATATTGTCTCCTGGGAGTAAAAAGGAAAAGAAAGGAGAGGAGAGAGAGGGGGGAAAGTCTGGGTCACCGCACGCCAAATTTCTTCTTGGAATAAATCCTTGCAATGGATCGTGTTGAAATGCCGACAGACTTTTAATTGGCATTCTACAGAGCCCACACACAGTCATGCAGCAATAATTTGGAAATGCCTTGTTTAAAATACATTTAGGCCACTCAAAACAGATATTGATATTCACTTGTAGCGTGAGAGCGCCAGCAACACCTTGAAGGCATCTCTCAGCCACAGAATCTCTTTCAGAGGCAGGTGGGATGGTGACAAATGGGATGGAAGGCAGCACATACGAATAAACTATATAATACCCTATTTGTTTCCTCAACTTGGCTGCTCGCTTTGTTACTTTTCATAAGCTGGTAGTACAAAAGCAGCCAAAGCAAAAACCCATTCCCACACCTCAGTCTTTCTGAAGATTGGATGAAATTTTGTCTCAGTGTTCTATCCCCAGGAAAGCAGAATGTGTCTGTGGGGACCCCATGAGAAAGCAGCACTGCTTTGAGCAGTAAGCACTGACGAATGAAATTACAGCCCTATTTCAGCCCAGATTTGCAGGAGAGGAGAGGGTGGGACGGTATTAATGATGATACAATTGTAGTTTCAGAGGGAAGAAGGCTGCAAGCTGGGGGCTGCCTGGAAGCAATCTCATAGCCCTCCCCAGTGAGCACAGTGTGTGTAAAGCACAGCCTCCCGCTGCACCTGGACCTGCACCACTCTTATGGCAGATCAGAATGCTTCCTGCAAGGATTGCTTCAAAGTGTGCCATGTGTACATGCATCCAGTGAAGGCTGAAGTTAGATTTCTTTCTAAAGCAGAGAGGTGCAGTAGCAAACTGAAAAACACCTGTGTTTCCAAAACTTGCCATTTACAAAACAGGTACTTTGATAGACAAATCTCTTTTGCGAGGCTTGCAAAAGTGATCTGAAACATCAAGCAGCATCTAACTAGGTGTACGAGCTCTGTGCAGAGACCCAACCCTGCACAGCTCAGCCTGGGTGGGCGCCGTGCCAGTCCCCATGTTGGCCTCGCTCCTGGCTGGGCAGCGCAGCAGCCCTTGTTCATCGTTTGTCATTGTGCTGCCTTATCTCATGTTGCTTCAACTCCGGAATGAGACAATAAATATTTACCTCTCTCCCACAGATGAGGGAAGGCTTAATTAGCTAACGCCTCTCACCGCCGTGGGAGCTGAGCGCTGTCGGTGCGCTGCAAGCTGTGAGTGCAGAGCCCACCATGGGGAAACTGCCCACCTCGGTGACCTTGGGCAGGGGCTGAGGCCGTGGCTGTGTGCTATGCCAAGGGGTTCAGCATCTATCAAAAAACAAAAATGAGCTTATCACATTGTATACACTCGGACAGGTACATAAACTCAAATATACGTCACCTTGGACATCGCATGTCCTTGGAGGTAAGGTAAGCCCTATTTTCTCTTCAGTTCAGAAAAACCTAAAGAAATTAAAGCCTGTCTGCTCCTCAGCAGCCCACTGCACTGCTTTGGGCCCATGAGCACACTTCCAACCCCACCACCAATGGCCTCTCACCCTCTGGGCAGAAGTTAATACGCATTAACTTCTCTGCCTGCGCTGTCCTGGGATATGGGGCTCTTCTGGGATGAGGCCTGAGCTCTTGGGCTGTGCAGCCCTTCTGGATTCACTCCTACCACCCCTACGTAGCTGAAGGTTGAGCTCAGCAAAAACCTTCCTAATGGTGGGAAAGATCATTCAGGGATGTTGATTTAAACTTTGGATACCGCTGTGTCCAGCAGAAAAAGGTCAGCAGATTTGCCTGACTTCCACAATATCCTTTAAGCGTCCTCTTAAAGGAGATGAGGCTTATTAATAATCACTTCATCATTAGAGAGGAGATCAATTGATAATAGAGCTTATTTAATCTCAAGGTATTGAGGTTTGTGCCTTATGCAAATGAAAATAATGAAGGGACTGGAGCTGAGGAACTACAGCAGCCTTTGCAGATGCAACTAGATCAGAATTACAGCATTTTACCTTTCTTCTGAATTTTCCTTTTCCATTTTTTCTGCAATCTGTCTACGCCGTCTTGCTACCCCATATCCCTCCTACCCAAGCACAGAGTGCACTTTCTCATATAGGCTATCAATGCAGGGAAGCCTCCTGGGGATTCACTCGGCAAGACTTAATGAATAGCATTTCTTTCAGCTCCCAGAGGAAATGTTCATATTCTCAGATTTTTTTTCAGGGTTGGGGAGAAACAATAGGGGGAGCATTGGCATCCTAACCATTTTTATAGGTGCACTGAAAAAAAAAAAAAAAATTAAGCTGCAATGAAAATTAAGCATTTTTATGCATTTCCAAAAAAAGAGATTATAAATAATGCTCTTTGAATTCCAAGATGAAAAGTGACTGAACACAAGCAGCAGCATTCTCCTGTCAAGCTGATCTTTTCACGAGTAGGAAGGGAAGCAGGGAGCATCCATCCTCACTGTGGTGAATGCGCTGAACACCTCATCTTTAAGGAAAACATGGATATATTTTCATCCTCTCAAAACATATTAAAGTGGAAAGATCCTCGATACCCTCAACAATCTTCATCAAAAAGCAGGCAGCTGACAGAAAGGAAATCCTCAGTGATTCACCACACTGTTGGGTACCCACAGCCTCCAGCCCTCCTGAAACTGTTTAACGACGAAGTGCATCACTATTAATTCCACTTCCAGAGTAATTAAACAGGAATTTATGACTCAAATGTCCAAAAAAGCTATTTCACAGATGATTTGCAACCATGCTTAAGCATAGGCATTCATAACACTCACCAATCCTTTGTATTTAGCATTCTGCAGTAGAACAGACACAAAATCCAGATTAATGCATTAACGTGCATTTAATCTCCCCATTACTGAGACGTTCCATTTATATCTTTAAGGGTTAAAATATCTACAACCATTACATACGCTGGAAAAAATATCACACTTGCAGACCAAATATTAATTCTGCCTAAGAGTCGACATCACCTATGTTGCCTTTGGCCATTATAGCTTTTAAGTGTCACTATAAGCATTTTATTACACTGCTCTATGTACATATGAAGTTCAATATAACCTACGTCTTCTGGAAGCAAAATCACATTCTAGTGTGGTTGCTACACATACAAAGTGTTCTTTCTTGTTGCTGTGATAGAACGACTACTTACCAGAGTGAATTCTGCCTGTGATGGGAGAAAGGATGGATTCCTCCCAGAAGACAGCATGCCCTTATGAAGAGTTCAGCTAACCTGCTGCCCGTGTATTCACGGCCAACTTTGCAGAAACATTTTGTACTTTGCAGGATAATGCAGTCCTTTGCAGTAACAGCCATGGACATAAATGACAAATACAACACAATCAAGTGAAAATCTATTTTGAATAGAAGACAAATTGCCCCAGACCTTGGTAATTATCTCTCTGGGATCCTTACTCAACTTTAAATTAGTAATTGGTTTAATATCTCCTCTTTGAAATTTTCAATAATTAAATAAGTCTCTTAAAAATCACATGCTTAAGCACAATTCAGAATCATTATTTAATAGAAACAAAGTTAGGTGAGCTGTGACTGGAAAAAAAGAGAAAGCACACGTATTGATCCCAAGAAGGCTTTCACAGCACAGCATCATCTCTGACAGGAGAAGTTCCTCGAGTGGTGTCACAAATGGCCTTTTGGTGCATAAGATCCATCAAGAGGGGAAGAGATGTGAGGAGCACAAAGCTGAGCACCAGGAACCAGGTTGTTCCCTTCATGAAATAGCTCACCTCTCAACCAAAATGATGTGAAGTGTTCTGGCTTCACATAGCCCTGAAAGCCCTTCTTGCTCCTCTTGCATGGAAAGCTTCCATGCTGTTCTGGGGAGATTGCAAGCTCAAGTCTAGCATTTCTCATTACCAGGGTGTTGCAAAAGGTATGTGGGGAGGCAGGGGAGGGTGTTAAGTCACAATAAAAGTCTCATACTAGCAAAAAGTAATTGCAAATCTCAAAAGCTGAGGTATCAATACCGTGCTGAAACATGACTTGCAGGACTGATTTATCCCCCTCCTCAGCTCTGCAAAATCAGCACAGAAAAACGTATCATATATGAGATTGATTGTACAATATTTGCCTATTCTCAATCCAGAAACCAATTACCAGGAATTATATTTTAAAAACAAGATAAAATAATTCAGCTCTTTGCCTTCCAGGATTTCTAGGTAGCTTTAAACCTATCTTCTTGTCCATAACCTTTGTTCAATAAAACAAAGCTTTTCTCTGAGGGAAGCAGAGGGAAGGTAGCTCTTGTACCTCACCATACCCCTACAGACTCAGAGCCCTCATCCTCCAGCTTATCTTCTGCTTACCCCATTATTCTCCTTCCTTCAAGTTTAATGTTTTATTTAAAGAGCCAATCCAAACCTACCCAGGGCATTTGCACCACCTCCTTGATTATGACAGGTGAAACAGACAGCACGTGCCCAACTCCAACAGAAGCCTACAGCCCCAACTCGCCACGTGCTGCCCTGAGCACCACAGCTGAGCTGCTCATAGTCATTTTAACCAGTACTTTTTTCTTCCCTCTTTTTCCAGTATATTTGCTTTCTTTCTGTATTCCCTTCCCTTACACTGAAGGCCAGCCTCACAAGACAGAGAGCATGATGTACTCCTCACCCAGCTGCTCCCTTTCCCTCCCAGCCCAACACCGATCTTCGTTTTCCCCACGGTGACTCAGAAGCATCTTCAGAGTTTTCCTGGGTCATCTCCTACTTTCCTTTACAAGAGGAAAAGAGCAGGGAGCAAATCTACTGCCAGCATTAACAGAATCACCACGTTACTCAGTGCCACCAGGTTGTGCATGAGGGGAACTCACCACACTGTGCTGCTGGGCACCGCAAGGAAAGGCCTTGGCTGAACCACATATTCCATTTTGGAGGGCCAAATTCTGCTGCCTTCATCCTTACCAGTGCCATCCAGTGCCATTCCACATCACTCAGTTCAGTCCTGGCTCGCTCTGCTCCACATTATCCAACCCATCACATCACTCCCCTGTAAAACTGCACATCAGCTATTGCTGTTTCTAAGTCTTCTTTAAGCTCTGCTTTCCTGCTGAGGGTTTTATACTGAGCAGTACTCACTTTGTCCAGTATATCTATTCATATTTTAGGATTATTCATGGCACCGGTTGCTTTTTTGTATTTTTTCCTCATTGTGTTATTTTTCCTCCTCACACACTTCAACAGTCTCTGAAGGGAGAAGAAGTAGAGAAGAAAGGTGAAAATGGGTTTTTTTAGACCTATAGTAATCAATAAAAGCAATGTTACAGAAGCTGGAGTGTTCCCTACTGCATTGCTTTGCCTTGAAATATTGATACTGCTGTGGCGGAATTTTTCCCCCTCCTGCTTTCTGAAAATAGAGATAATATAAATGTTCCCATTACTAAGAAATATGTCACATCAAAATTAATGATATTCAGCCAATAACAATGCTGCTCCCCAGCTGTCAATTTAACTCTATTTCAGATTAGCAGAGCAATGCTTCCATTCATGCTCCATTCAGAGGCAGAGATGAATTAAGGCAATTCTTGCAGGTTATGCACCAATGAAGATGTGTGCCCCAGATCTGAACAATTACCTGTGAGCCCATTCCTTGCTCACTGCCTTCATACTCCAGTGCTGGGCAGGATCCTGATCCCAGGAGCAGTTCCGCAGGTGTGCTGCAGCTCACTGTTCCAGGGCACATCTGCAGAAAGAGGAGTGAAGCACTTTCCTCTTCTTGCTCATCAGAAGGGATGAGAATCCACTGCATCACTGCTTGATCATGAAATCTTGCTTTGCTACATTTTATGTCTTAAAATGAAAGCAGTATCTCCAAAACAACCTTTGACTCCAGTATGAAAAGCTCCTTTTATTGAAATATTCAACAGCAAGTGAAGTACTTGAGACAACTCTGATAAGAGATTTTTTTGCTGGCTTTCCTTCTTTAAGAAGTGCTACCAAAGATCAGAACACATTAGCAGGTCTGCTACACTGAAACAAGGCCAAAATGCAGGTGTCTGTTACTAACTGCAAAGATGACATTAATCCTTTATCACAAAACTAAGATTATAGAGAGACCAATGTTCAAGGGTGATTAATTGACTGAGTAATGTCAATTTATGAGTAATTTATGTAATTTACCTTTCACTGAGCAGCAATGGATAAAGGGAATATGAAATCAGGCTGAAAGCTGAAGTGCCCATAGTGGCGCTGGCATGAATCATACGTACTCGAGTGTACCAAGAACATGACTGTGCTCAGAAGTGATCACTGTCAGCTGCACTTGTCATACTGAGATTCAACAGTAATGCTCATAAAACTCAGCTATCCGACCAGTGCAAGTGTTCCATAAAGCACCCAGTGGTATTTGGGGGAGTGCCCAGGCACTTTGCTCCTTCAGCAAACACTTCTGCAAATTAAACTAGGTGCAAACGTACTGTTAAATAGAAGTTTCAGTGTACCAGGCCAACTGAGAATTTAGCCAATTCAGTAGCTTTTAGTTCAATCTAAACCTCCTCCCAGAATAAGTTTCTCCCCACTAAGGTTTTTCTGGTTTAAGTGTTACTGTCCAAATTCATTCCCGAATTTCAACTAAAAATAATAAAAAATTCCCCTTTTTAAGAAAGAGGTTCTCTCTTCCAGTTTCTACTCTACAGTTACCCTGCCTTAAATTTGGTCATTATTTCCTCCAGGCCTCTAGATGCGATGGGAATTCCTGATGATCCCTTTGACATTTCTTTTAAAAGCATAGCTTATGTATCTTTGGAGCACTGTGAAGTAAAGAGGTTTTCTCAGGTTTACCAGCAGACTTTCCATCACCTACCAAGCAGGGTGCATAGGCTGAGTACGCCAATTAAAGCCTCAGGAAGGAGGCAGACAGACAGAGCAAATACATTCGATAATTACATTACATTTACTTTGTCACAGATACATTTGACTGAAAATCGTTTAAATTTTGGCTGGTTTAAAAGCGGTATTGATATGGAGAGGTGTAAAAATATCTTCTGTTTACCGTGACTCATTGCTGTAACCTACATGGTACTGCAGGTACGTGGCAAAGATCTTGGCTGCCTTCTCACCTTTGTTGGAACTTCAGAGCAGTTGCAATTCTGTGTTAAGAGGGCGAAGGCCTGCAGCAACTCCCTTAAATCAGTACCATCACTCCAGATTTAGACAGCATGAATGAAACCAGCACCTGTGCGCACAGCAGCCATCTCCTGGTCACAACAAAACCAAAAAGCTGGCCAGCCTTCCCACCTGGTGTTCTGCAAGCACAGCCTTTACCAAGGTACTTCAGAGGAAAAATATTCTCCTTGCAAGGTTGTTATGAGAACGTTGGGCATGATGTATCCAAAACGGAATAGAAAACAGCAAACAGATCTGAAAGATAGGCTTCACAGAAATATGTATAGAGATGGTATGGCTTATCTGTATATCACAGTCTAATATTGGAAAGGGTGGCATTCCATTGGTACTCTACCATGACAATGCCTTGTTACCTCACTTGGCGAGGAGGAAGTAACGTATGTCATATCCAGACCTAAATTCAGCAAGCAGCTTATTTAGGAGTCTCACTGCCTACACACACAAATGGGAATTACAAGTTTGCTGATGACTGAGTGGAGAATGTGGTGTGACTTGCTTGATAGCTGCTAAGTGATTGACCAGAGATCCACATACAGACAGGAAAGCAAAAGCACTGAAACCAACATGAATTTTGCCTGACTTCTCTCCTCTGCTATGCAGCTCATCCCTATTCATTGCTCACAAAACCAAAACGTTTAATAAACGAAAGCAAGGCAGGGAACGTGGTGAGTCTGCGGACTTACCCAACTTACTGCTTTTTTTTCCTGTAGATTGAAAAGATGAAGTGCAGAGGGAAAATTAAAGAAAGAGCCTCAAAGCAGAGGAAAGCTCCTAGTTCTGAAAAGCGTTTAATTGAATGCTGTTAAAAAGTCTTGCAGATGCTAATGCTGTAAGTATAGAGCCACATTAAGGCAGTCTTTGTGCAGACAAAGGCCAAAGTCTGCCAGAAGAAACATCCCTGGCCCTGGTCACCAGCTGAGGTCCCACCTGTGCCCTGTCTCTGTTCCCAGAGCCCATCAGGCTCCCCAGAGCTTGGCGATCACTCACGTCTAACTTTATAAAAGAAACTTGGCTTGGCAAGAACTTCAGAGTGTAGAACAAGGGCAGGCAATAATGGTAAAGACCACAGCCTGCCTCCATGAAACCATTCTCCTTGGCAACTAATGGCTTTAGAGAGGACAAACTACTGACTCCAAAGACCTCAGAGTAATCACAGGTTACCCAAAGGGCCAGTTGAGCAGGAAGATTTGTGATCCACCACTACAAAAAAATCAGCATCCCTCCAATGGAAAACCACATTAATAAGTAATACGATAAATTAATAAAACAGAACCTGAGCATCGTGTGCTCAAAGCAAAGCATCTCTTCTAGACGTCCCCTGATCCCTCTCATCTTCAGTGAACTGCTTACCTGAAAGGCTCTCGGGATACATTAGGAGTTGTGTCTCCAAGTTGTACGTGCCAGGAGGCAGCCCCAGTGAGTGAAGCTAGCTCTTGAGATCAGAACTTTCCCTACAGCTTCCCTTTGACATGCACCACATTGCAGACAATTCAGCTATTATTTAAGAGAAAATTGCTCCACCGCCTTGCAAGTGAAAGTAAAATATTGGGGAAATAAGCAGCAACCTGTGATGAGGCAACAGAATTAGATACAGAATATCACTGTAGTCTTAACAATCTGACAGCTACCGCTGGAGAGTGATCTGAGATAACGGAAATACCGGAACGTGCAGAGTTTGGGTTTTGCTGGAGTTCTGCATTATGTCCCCAGCAGGAAATATTTTTTCTTCCTTCTCCCCTCTTCCTCCTCCTCTCTTCTTTTAGTTCAAACATGCTCCATTCAGAGACTGACAGTGGAATCAGAAACAGATTGGAACAGATCTAAATAATAACACGCTCCAGTAAAACAATGCCAGAAGTCAATAGGCTCTGTGAGAGCTGTGAACGTAAACCAAAGAGCTGTTAGTTTTACACCTATAGCATTGCACAAAGAAAGTCTAAGGGAAATAAAATTATAATTCCATCCTTGTCAAGCCAGTGGGGATCTACACTTATTTTTCTACAAAGAAAATAGAATGGACATTTGTTTTATGGACCATAGAACAAGGAAGAACAACTGCTTTATACTACAGCCCGAGATTAAAATGGTCAGTTATATGCAGATCTTTCTTACCATGATTTTGTTACTGAACCATAATTACTTTTTTAGTAATTATTCACCATTTGTGACCTACTGGATTGCTGACGTATGACTCCACACTATTAAGCATAAGCTGAAAATCACACTAAGACATCAGTGGGGCTGCTCTTGGAGCTGCTCGATGGCTCAGATCAGAACCCTTTGCATCAGAACATGAGTGATAACAGGCATCCAAGCAGCACCTGCAGGGACTCACTGACTGAGCCAGACATGGCAGGGGGTGGCAACCATGAGATCCTCAAGGCTCCTTCCGACCCAAACCATTCCACAGTTCTGATTAATTCTGATTCTGTGCATTACAGCAGCAGGAAAACGAAGTTGATGCAGTGTAACGGCACAGAATGTCCCAAATTAGCACCAGATCTGGGTGTAGAGTCACAATAATTCCTTTTGATTTAAAAAAAACGTATGAAAGAGTGATAAATTGGTACTTAGAGAAGACACACTGGCATTCCAGGAAGGGCCATATGTATCCACTTCCAGTCCTATTTACGCTCACGCACAGGGGCCAACATCCTCAGAACACTCAGCTGGCAGGAAGTTCCTCCCAAGCTACCCATTCTAAAGGTTCTCATTCTATGATTCCATGTATTTTCGGGTGAAATATTCACAAGCCAAGAAGGAATGTTTGTTTTGCTCAAAACTGGATGACCTTGGGAACATCCTCTAATTTCAAAGCAAAAATCAGAGTGAGATTTACTGGAAAAACATTACATTAACTACAGATCTTGAAGCCTTTGAAACAGCTTTGAAAGAGAAGCAGAGGGTTGTCAGAGGGATCTGAATTACACACATTTCTGAACAAATTCATTTCTCTAGTTAAACGTTAGTATAAGAGACTGATAAATCTCCCTTAGTTTAATACATCTTTTATTTCAATTAAAGCCTAAGTACATTCTATTACTATGGTGACCATTTCAAACCTTTCTCCATTTCCTGCAGTCCCACAGCTTTAATGCTCATTACATCTGGATACAGCTGCTGGCTGATGGCCAGCTCACTGCACTTCATTTCCAGCCCCAGCACTAACGTTAACAGCTTACTGCTTTCACATGAGCTGAAGCAGCATCAGAAATCTACATTTCTTTTTGTATTAGAAGGAAATATGTGACAACACCAGTCCAGAGGGGCAGAAAACGCTTTAAGCTCCGCTGCACACCAAAATGGCATAATTAGATGTAGGCAAAATAAAAGTACAGAAGTATTTAGTGTCAAAAAACCCACCTTCCCCTTGTTGTGTTGTATCAGCTATAATTTCCTTCTTGCAGGCCTGACCAGGGATGCATAGAATACAGGCAGCCCTTGGTTTATTCCTCTTCCCAGGGAATCACTGGGACACAGGTGGCTTTGGGCTTCTGTATTTACTGAGAAGCAAAACAGTTACCTGAGCACATCTCTGTATTTTACACAAGCTGTACTACATCCCAATCTTTCATCAAGAGCACTTTGTCTAACACTGCCTCTCTAGGCTCGGTTTTCATACAGTTTGGTGGATGCTATGGGGAAAATTGAAAACATCAGGTTCAAAACAACAAGGTGGAAGACAAACAAGTATGCTTATGGGGGAAACTGTTCCAACGCATATTGCTGCTTCCAGTGAGCAGCCTGTATGTGCTGTGTAACTGAGCTTCTGCCTGCATGTGAAATGGCCACGATCCCACAGCCAGGGAAAATCCCACAGCCTCAGCAGTTTCACAACACAGGTGATCCCATGGAAGACAAAGGACTGCCTTCAGCATTACATCAGGCATTCAGATTGAGTCTACAGCCCCTAAATAACTTCCCTGGGAACTGCTTCAAACATCCAGAGCAGCAACTTTGCTGGAAGCAGCCAAACCCTAAGTGACGCAAGGCACAGCTCACCAGCATTCCAGAACCTTTGGCAACTTCACTGGGGCCAGTGCTGGACTCAACTGTAAGTTTGTCACTTTTTCCACTAAGTGGAACACTTCAAATGGGATAAAAGATCCCTTGGCTCTTGCTGAGCTTCGTGAGGGTGAGTTTTAATGCTTTTATGCACTGCTTCTCTCCGCTTCATCTTAAGCGCATCTTTTATCCTGGAGGCATTCAGCAGCAGGCATGGAGCTTAAAGCAAAGACAGAAGGCTAACACCGATTTCATTCCTATCATGAAGGATTCCTTTTTTAAGGGTAAGCAGCTTACACTGCCTTTCTCTTGGTGAATTCTCTGCAGCACAGCTCTCCAAAGAGCGCAGCAAAGCTGTTGGGCTCTGTGTGCACCTGGTGGGCAGCACGATGAGGGGCACTGAGGAGTCCTACTGCACTGCTCCTGCTGCCCATGGACACTGCTTCTGGCTGACAGCAGTACAAACAGCTTAATGAGCACAAGGGAAACGAGCCTACCGTGTTGCCTACAGATCCGCAGTGCTGCAGTCCTATCCCATTCCATTGGGATTTCTCTCCCTTTATTCTCCTGGTTCTTTTGTTGTGTTGCAAGATAGAAAAAGCAATGGCCATTCATAATTCAGAGCTGCTGAAAAGACAGCAAGCATCTTAAGGGCTGCACGGCACAGGCAGACAACAAAGCTTCAGCAGTTCATTCCTCCTCTCACAGCTGTGTGTAAAGACCCACACGTTTTCAGCTCCTACCTTTGCACTGGAATCGCTTTGACCCTACATTCACACCTTTTGCTCAACTTCTGGCAGTTTTTCCATAATCACTCCCATCTCAGGAGCGAGACAAGGTTCCACATCATCTCAGGGCAGTACTGCAACATTCTGAAATGCCAAACTCCAACAGCAGAGAGGCGGCCAGCCCCACAGCACAGCAGCAGTCCCACCACCCAGCAGTTGCTCTCCCACAGCCTGGGGAGCCCAGATTCCAGACAAACAGCCAGGGGTGCAGGACTGTGGCTATCAGCCATGTGACACTGAAGGTGAGCAGCCAGGATTTGGTACAGCTGCAGGTTTGGCTGACCTTAGCTCTCCAAAGATGCTTTTCCAAAAAAAAAAAAAAAAAAAAATTCTGAGCTAAACTGAAAAGATATTTTCACTCCTGACTGAGAAAGTTTACAGAGAAGGTTGTGCTTCTATAACTATATCAGCTGCAATTTACGTTGTAAGGATATACCAAAAATATTTCCTGAACAAACCAGGTTTTAGTGCAGCTCATAAACGGCTGAAATACAGTGGATATTACAGGAATGGAAGGAGGTCTATAAACGCCCACAGCAATTGATAGGTCCATTTTTCCGTGATACACACAAGCTGCTGAAATAAAGCACAAAGTACAGGCATGGGGGAATGCCAAGCAACTGGACGGTTCTCTCCATACAAGCTACAGGCATGATCTTCTCCCCCACCTCCCAGCAGCAGCGATTCACTCCTGAGCTTTAAAAGAATTACCCTATCCAGGGAAAGCATTGGTGTGTTCACCACCAGCATTTTTATTTGTGCTGAACAGCATGGGAGTACTTCAGAAGAGCCCCCTCCAAACACTGGGGCTGGGCAGCACGCATAGGATCATAGAAATCTCCAGTTGGAAGGGGGCCAGAAGGAGCATGGAGTCCAACCTGGGGCAAAGGAACTTCTTCTGTCTGATCCTTTCCACCTGGACCATCATCGTAGCCATGGTGGGCTTGAAAGGGCTGGGCTTTCGGGTACCTCTTGAAGCATTTTTTTTTTAACCCATTATTATTACAGTGCATGTTATTAATGCAAGTTTGCTAAAGAAAATGTTTTGTCTGAAACAAAGACTCGCAAATTCAACAAACACAAATAAAACTTCAAAAACAATCTTGGCAAAAAGTCATAAAGTATGGTTGGAACAGTTCTGATTTCCAATAAAAGTAACGTTTTCAATCCCAGAACTCTTCTATGATTTTTTGATCATCCAACATTTAGATTCTAAACATTTCCTGCAGGAATCACTATGAGAAGCATGTTGTTCATTTCAGCTCTTCATCTCATCATAAAAGATGGAGAATGACTTGGAAATGCAAGCCTTTTTATTTCTAAACCTTTGGAAATTCAGTGAGAGCCGTTTAAAACATTATCAAGATAACCCAGTGATAATCCATCATAGGCACCACCCAAGGAGACCATTTCAATGGGAAAGGAATCTCATTGGAGTGCTGGCCGATAGCAACTTGCAAAGCACTGGGGCACAGTATTTCTCCTCTGCCATATTTTCAGTCAGTTATATTGATTTTTTTCTCTCCACAATATCTTTTATTTATCATTTTTAATCATGTTCTAGTGACCTCCACTGCCTGCAATCGAAGGGCCAGCACAAACACGATTCAAGAACAAGAAAAATAGTAATAAATAAAAACGGGAAGAAAAAGAGAATCTATATTCAGAAACCTGAGTTTGGAAGGATTCAGAATGGAAGCATGGAAGGATTCAGAATATCCTGAAGTGCATTTTCTCATGGGAATCCAGGACTATGAGAGCAGTTATCTTTTATATTAGGAGACATCATGGGGTACTCATTAATATCCACAGGGAGCCATATATGTGTCAGCCTTGGTTTGGAAGCAGGTGGGGCCAGAAGAGCTCCCAGCCTCTCTGCTGTGCTCCAACCAATATCCCAAGAAATGCCACAGCAGCTCAAGGGTCTCAAGCTAACCTCAGCTAACCCAGCTGTCAGCTCCACACTTTTGTCGCTGTTGTGCTAAGAGGCACCAGACTGACTCCAATAAGCCTGAGCTCACCTCTGGTCTTTATCCCATCCACGAAGCGACTGGCACTGATTTGTTCCCACGCAGGAGGCTTGGCCCCATATTCCCCACGGTGCCATCAGAGCCTCACACTCGACCTTGAGATGTCAATTCTGAAGCAGCAGTGGTAAAGGATGAGCAGTAGTGATATAAATTGGACAGGAAAATAGAAGTGAGTGAATGGTGGCAGAGCCCAGCGAGTTGCAAGGAAGGCCAAGTTTCACATTCATTTGTTTCCAAGACAAAAACCAAAGGAGAAGAGAACTGCAAATGGGATTCTTAATATACATACTTCTTAAAATAAAACATATTCCTATCAGCTGCTATCCTGCTATGAGCCACACTACCATGCTAAAGCTGCTAGGTGTATTACAAGTTGCAGAAACCATTAAACTGCATATATAACTCTTTAATTTATCACTGCCTGACAGCTTCGTTCTACCAGGCCATTTGCTTGATGTATACCTGACGTCACTATAAATGAACTGTTCGAAATGGAAATGCAACATAAATGAAGTGAACGTTTTTCTATAGAACACTTTCCAAAGTTGGCCTGTGAAATAAGCCAGCTGCAGACGTTGCCTCCTCCACAGCTGCACGCTGCCATTCCCAAGCAGCACCTGCTCTGCAGTTCCAAAGCTCCCTTCTGTACAGTCTTTGTTTCATGCAAATGCCTTATCGTAGGCATAGGTGGGCACAGTGCCTTTATTGGGCATGTGGACCATGTGCTGCACTCCTAAATCAAACACCCTTGTGAGCATGGGGTAGAGACCACCCTCAGCTCTTGCCACCAAGAGCTGCTATGCCACAGTAGCTGCACAGGACACCAAGAAGCACCAGCAGAAACCATATGGGATGTAGATGAGGAGGCCTGCGAGTTCAACTTCAAAGACTGGTGGGGGATTCCCAACTATCTTACATCTCCAGAGCTCTTCCCATGCAGTGCCATTTATTGTGCACCAGCATTTCCAAAGCAAATAGCAAAGGACAGTTTGGTGCTCTTGGTGTGAGCACATTACAGGAACTGCACAGCACCACAATGCACATAATCACATGCTTCTAAATGCAGAGGCAAGTGACGTGCAAAAAAACTGAGGATGTGGAACACAAATCTGTAAATCACCTTAAAAATCCACTCCTTGGAAATTCATTGCACCCTTGGAGTGAAGAAAAGCACCTCGTATAAGGCTCTTAAATGAGCAGCCCAGAAACAGCCTCAGAAACTCAGGATAAATATATGTTTGTGCTGGCCAGGGGAGATTCAAGAGATTCTCACTGAGATTCACTTCGGAAACTGATAAAAACAACATAAAAGGTGATAGAAAAATGAAGGCTTGTACTGGTCCAGTTCCTGCTGGCCCCAGCTTTTCAGAGCACTTCAGCACACATGTAATTTTCATCAGACAAATAATTTCACTGTACACAGAATTATAGTAGCTGATAAGATCCAGGCCAGAATACCAAAGGTGTAGGTTCTTACAAAGGCTTAAAGCACAAAGAAGGCTCCAAAAGCACTTATTAGGATAACATCTGGGAGCAGCTGACCTTGAGCCTCTCCTTGCTTAAAGGTGAAGGCTTTGGTCAAAGCATACATCAATGCCACAACAAGAACAGAAATATCTGTCCCATCCCATCTGAAAGCAAGAAGTCCTTACAGAGATCAGCTGTTACTCTGCACATTTGTACTGTCCACATCTCCCACCCATATGGGATGGATGCATGTATGCGGTGTCCTGCTCCCTGGCTCTGCTCGGGAGCAGGGCTGGCAGGATGACCATCCCCGGTGTTCCAGGAGGGATTGTGGCACTGAGGGACATGGGCAGTGGGAATGGTGAGGATGGGGTGGGTTGTGCTGGGGGATCTTGGGGTCTTTTCTGACCTGAATGATGGTTCTGTGGTCTATCGATGACAGAGACACGAGTTGGATTCCAACCAACCGCAGAGATGGTCCCTCCTGCCTTCATACTCTGTGACACCAGGCAAGATGAAGCTTGTTAAGAAGCTTGTTAAGGCAGACAGACATAAAGAACAACATCCCTGGATATCCTTTGACATGGGAGCTGGGAACTTTCACCAAATACAATCAGTTAACAAGCAAATTCCTCATGGAAACCCACAAAGGAATGGTTTTCTACATCCAAAAAACCATCAGCCACATTTGCAGTGCCATGAGGTTTGCAAATCAGCAGCAGAGCAGAGCTGCACCCCACACCGTTGTCCTCCCTCCCAGCAGCACTGCAGGGCACAGCTCTTCCCCATGCCTCTGCACAAGGAGCAGCAGCTCTGGCTGACCCCTGTGCAGGTGATTAAGTTGTGCATACCTTATGGGAAGGACAGTCTGCCTGTTCTTTACTTGTGGAAAATGTCATTCAAAGTAATGATTTCCCTGAAAGCAGTAGACCACAAACAAACAAGCAAGTGAAACAACAAGCAGCAAAACAAACAAAAAAAAACCCTACAGGCAAGCAAAAACAACACTACCATCAACTCACAAAACAAACCCCCAAAAAAGCAGGGTTAGCATTAAGGCTCAGAGAGCACTACTGCAATGCACCCTGCTGGAAGAAAGAAAGAAATCCTGCAAGTGGGAAGAAAGGGAGCCACCAGTGGTGGCTGAGTGGGCACGAGGAACAGCTCTGCTCTGCACCTATCTGGGAGCCCTGCCTGGCTGCAGCCCATTTGGCTTTGTTCCTTCAGCCCAAAGCAACACATCAAGCACTGCTCTAACAATTGCATCGAGCCACACCACACATACCTGAAACATCACTCGCTGAACCGTGGGATCTGCTGGAACATTTGAGTGGAGGTGAGAAACAGAAGATAGATACAAACGTACAAAGCAGTTTCGTAGCCGGTGTGCAGATGGCAGCACCAAGGTTGGCACAGCGAGGTTTGTCTCCGTGTCAGCTCCCAGCCCTGCCAGGTTTCAGGAAAAATGCAGAGAAATTAAAAACAATAATAAAAGGAAAGATCACAGTTGAAATCTTGCAAACTAAAAGGTTAATCAATATTTGCAGAGAACCCTAGAAACGCGTGGCTTAGCAAAAAGCAAAAACCTGAACTATCCACTGATCCATCCGAAAGAAAAGCATGGACATGTATCGACCGCAGGCATCAGGTAGCGTGATGCTGCTCTCAGCTCACACCATGCACCAGTCATTGATGGTGGTGAATGCAGAGAAAAGGAGAAAATCCTGTGATAGTCAAACAGAGCAAGTGAGCAACTGATGAGGAGAAGAGAAAGCTGTGGACTGGACACTTGGAGCAGCACAAGCCAGGGAAATGCATCTGAAATCTGCAGCAGAGGAGGCTCAGGGGAGATCTGGTTGCTCCATAGCACTCCTTGGATTGAGGCTGTGGTGGGTGAGGGTCTCTGCTCCCAGGTAACAGCAATAGGATGAGAGGTGGTGGCCTCACATCGTGCCAGTGCTCGGGGAACATCCTGATAACACTCCTGCTGTCATTCCTGGCTGACGCAGCTGACTGAGCTGGCAGTCTGCAAATCACAACACTACGTCTGGTTCTCCATGTTAGTTTTCTTGAGGGTTTTCTTCCTCCTGGTTTAAAAATTCCAAATAAGTTCTTTTCTGAACTCAAACCACAGTGCTCAGCTTGCCCAGTTAGAAGTTATTCACTTGTTTTGTTTTTAATTGATATCCAACCCTGCCAGCAAAACACTTCTCCTTTCAATTAGGGACTTCTGCCAAGGACACACAGCACCCTGACTTTCAGAGCAGAAGAACCAGAGAAGATTACTCCATAGGACACGCAGTGGTGATTTACTGCCTTCCCTGTGAGCCGGGGTCAGGCAACCCACGACCATCAATCACAGCCAGCTTTGACCTGGGGCCACTGCCTCCTACTGCTGCCTCTCACCCCAGGACACCTGCAGTACGTGGTGCTTGACAAGAGCCTTTATAAAGCACTCCATCCCTGATTTCAAACAGGACTAGATGAAACTCCAGAGGATGAAAAGGTGGTTCTGCAGGGTTCACAACATCTGACAGCTTTGTGGATTTTTGAGAGCACCCACAGCTTCACAGCAACGAATCAAACCCAGCCTGCTATGGAATACTTCAGGCAGAAGCTGCCCATCTGAAGGGGTGTTCTTGTTTGCAGCAGGGTTGGCTGGGAACCTCCAGATTCCTCTGCCCCATAAGGCTGCTCTCCACATAGCCACCATGGGCATAGAGGGACTGCAATGCTGAGCACAGCCAAAGCCACAGAGCAGCCATAAATAAAAATAGTGATGATAATAGGGAAATCATGTTACTGATAATAAGGAATAAAGAACGTTTTCACTGCCCAAGGTGCCACCCAACAGAAACCATCCCTGGCATCACCTTAATACCCAATTGTCCCAGATGCTCCCTGGAAATGTTTGAGGGACACATTTGGATCCTGAAAACGGTGCTGTGCACTGTGACTGCCCCAAGTCTGCACTACAATCATAGAATCACCAAGGTTGGAAAAGACCTAAAAGATCATCCAGTCCAACCGTTCATCTACTACCAACAGCTCCCACTAAACCATGTCCCTCAACACAACATCCAGTCTTTCCTTGAACACCCCCAGGCTCAGTGACTCCACCACCTCCCTGGGCATCCATTCCAGTGCCTGACCACCCTTTCTGAAAAGTAATACTTCCTAATGTCCAGCCTGAGTCTCCCCTGCCGTAGCTTGAAAAATTCCAGGAGGAACCAGCAAGTTGGAAACAGAGAAAAGCTACTGCAGTGTTATCATACTGAAACAAGAGCTGAATGCAGGTCATTGCCTGAGATGCACCACAGGAGGCACAGCCATGGCATCCACTCCTCGCATGCAGCCACGAGTTTCAAAGGGAGATCTGAACCAATCACAAGCAGGTGAGAAACTCCATAAATAAACTCACTTAGCAATCACTACAGCAAATCACCATGTTGTCAAATTTCAGAACTTCCAGTTTGCCCATTGAGGAATAATTTATTATTATTTTTTTTTACCTGAAATGTCCAGGACTGTAGTGTGAAACTTGGACTTTTGTTTCCTAACTGTGAAAAATAACCCTCTTAATAATCAGATATGATTATTTCCTATTGAATAAATAACATTTTCCCTGGCAGATATTTTTCTTCTAGATACTACATCATGAACTGTTTATTCATGAAACTATATATTTAATAATTATATTCAATACTTAATCAGACCCAAATAAATTTGCATTAGCACTGACACCTACATGAGATATGAACCTTCCACTGTTGTATTTCCCAGTTAGTTTTAGCTCCATTTATGTCTGTACAGAAAAGGCCAGTAAAATCTGGCACTGTGCATGATGTCAGGTTATTGCTATGTATATATATAGCATGATAATATTTGTGTTAGCAGCGGCTGTTGGGAATGAATAAGGTTTGTAAGGGGAAGGTCTGCCTTGCCCTTATTCCTTAACACTGCTAAGCCCAACACTAAGGTATACAATGCTCCAGAGGAAGAGGACACTCAAATACTAGAAAGTCTCCAAGTAAGCAGATGCTCTTACAGTGTGATCTTCAAACTACAGGTCAGATTGCTCTTCTCCCTATTGCTGGAGCTATTTCAGACTGGGGAAAAGCTTTTGGAAGCTTTTAAAGCAGGTGTTTCCTAAAGTAACCCCCTATTGGCACTAGGGAAGGTTGCTCTCCTGAGGCCACGCATGCATGAAAGGTGGGAGCTGAGCTCTCAAGGAGGAACTGAACATAGCAGGTACTCTCCCATCCATAACCCATCAGTGAAAGCACAAAACATCAGAATTTGAACACTAATTATTTCACACAGTGCTTACTTAAGCAATGCCACGATGCCCCGCATACCAATTTCACACTAATGAAACAGCACCTCCTAACTAAGATAAGGTAAACAAATGAAAATATTGCTTCATGTCTTGTGAAGATAAGCCTCTTAAAATACCCCGTTATTTTCCAGTTCCAGTGCTGGGAAGGCAGTTGAAGTGCTCAGAGTTTACAGCTAAGCGCATTGACACGGCAGTTTCGCAGCGCTCGGGGCGACGGTGGAGCTGGGAACCACAGTCTTTGGGCACGTTCTGCTTGAGCAGATGGCTTGCGTTTAAACTTAATGGAGCTCAGGCAATTTCACCTCGCTGCCTGTCCAGATGAGGGAGATATCACAAATAGACAAACCTCGGGACCGAACGAGCCTTCATCCTCCGCGTGCAGGAGATTGCTCTATTTCAAATAGGAACGATGGGGACGTTTCCTGCTGGTGAGGAGCAATTCCCAATGATCACTGCTGCAGTTTGCAGAAAAACGTCTTCAGTTTTCACAGACAGAACGTACCAAACCATTCTGCCAATTTATGCCCCTCTTTGTCAAATTTGTCATTTATTTCTCTCCACTGGCAGAACACAGACGGTGCTGCCAGCACAGCGCATCTGCAATGGCGATCCCTTCATCTTCAGGCCTGGCTGGATGACTTCTCCTTGGGGAAGGTGCAGAGGCAGGAGCTGAGCACCCACCTTCCCCTCCCCTATCAGCCTCAATGCTGCACTCTAAGGCTTCAGCAGGGCAATGAAAGCTTCCAGAAAGCGACAAGCGCTGCCATAAGGGTTGGTTACTCAGCTTGAGTAAATGCTCAGCATAATTCAGGATTTCTCTGTTCCTGACAGATTAGATAATGTGGTCAGTGAATTTGAAAAGAATAAATGCAGAACTCATTTGCATCAGTGCTTTCAATTTGCTCAGAATATTTTCTCATTTAATTATTAGCCCACGGTAAACTAGTTATCAATTAATTGCTAGAAAATTGAAGTATGTATGTGTGTGTTATTGCTTAGATCTCTAATTGGCTATACCGTTGCTTTCTTGTTAAATGCTAATTAAAGTTTCAAAAAGGCCAAACATTAGTTAACTTTAAATGGTTTAACAAGATACACTAATGTATAAACACATTTATATTGCACATTACTTTTATGCCAGGTTATGGTAAGCCTGCAATAAAGATTGCAGACATTTCCCCCCATATTTATACGATGTTCTAAAGATAGGTCTTAACTAAATGAACAAGATCTCTTCCTTCCTTCCATTAATTTGTCAAATATCTATTTGATACTGAAGATAATGTGCATGAGTCAAGGCAGACCAGCCTGCAAAGTCTTTTCTAGTGCCAGTAATTCTGGTTGCAGCTCACCCAAGGTTTCCTGGAAGACAATGAAGGCTCACAGTAGCAGCCAGTGCTCTAACCAAGGGGCTCAGCCCGCAAACAGCGTGGCCCTGCCTTCCTTCTCTGCTATTCTGCTTCATCTCCAGGAAACAAAGCTCCATCTGCCACCATGCTCTGCTCACGCTCAGCTGTTCTGGGCTCTGCATACCAAGTGAATTGCAGAAGACCTTTTCCATCACTGTTTGCAATTATTTCTCTTTCCTGCTTTATGATAGAATGAATCATAGAATGGCTTGGGTTGGAAGAGACCTTAAGGACCATCTGCCTCAAAGCTTTCTTGTTTTAAGAACCATGAAAAGCAGCTGAGCAGTGCTTCCCTGCTTGGACACACCAGCTGCAGAGCATGAAGCCCTGCTTACCAGGTGGCAGACTTTGCCCATTATTCCCTCTTCTCAGAGGAATGGGGATTTTTGCAGGTGGTTATCATCTCACCTCATCTTTATCAGCAGCCATTTGGATGGAAGAACATCACTGAAGGCTTCCACGGATGTTCTAAACCAAAGGAGTGACTGAAAAATATTCTCAAAAGGAAAAATATCAAACTATGTATTAATGCTGAGTTTGTGAAACTCATTAGAAATTAAAGCTATAGGCAAGAAGGCAGCTGTAACAACCCCAAATCTTATTGTTAGGATGGCATTTGAGACTTCAGATCGAGTTCAGTTCCTGGAACTGGAAACGTGACACATTAACCTCAGCTTCTCCCTTATGCATTGCACTCAGTCAAAAGGTACAGGAAACAAAACCCCAGAAGGGCACCATCGTCATCTCAGAGCAATTCTCTACAAAAGAGGGGTAGAGTTTGTGTAAAAAACATGAGATGCAAATGCAAGCAGTTGGTAGCAATCACAAGTACAAACACTGCAACTTCTAATTCTCCTAATTTGAAAGTAATCATTTCATTATAAATCCAGATCTCAATGAAAAAACACCAGCATTCATTTTTCAGTTGGAGTACATCTGTAATCTTCATATTTAATTAGACACCGGATACAACAGGCAAACGCTCATTCATTTGGATCCTGTAGATCAAACAGGGAATGCTTGACAAAGGGGAATGCTGGAATAGCAGGAGGCTTCATCTCTACTCAGTGCTTTTTGGCAGGTGTTTCAAAGATTTAATCCACACATGTCAGCCCTGGTTCTAAGTGTCCTCAGCACTTACCATCATTAAGAGAGGAGATTGAGAAGATTTCATCCAAGTGATATCCAGCAGTAAAGCCCAGGCAAAGCTGCTAAGCACTTCTGGAAACGAGACAGTAATGAGGAATGCTAAGGATGGGATTTCTGAAGGTGTTTCAGTCATTAGAAGTGGGGAAGCCCCACGGATGCCCAGTGGAATGTCATCTCCCAGGATGGCTGAAGACCCCACTCCAGACTTCAGGCAGAGAAGAGATGCTGGGACTGCCGCTGAGTGGAATCATGTGTGGCCTTCCAACACCTTCAGGGCCTTTCTGGAATTCCAGCTCCTGGATGGGCAAACTTAAAAATGCTAGAAATAGATGCAGGCAGGTTCATTAACCTATCCACAGGAGACTCAGCAGGCACAGATCACACAGATGATGCTCCTGATCCCCGTGCTCCAGGGCTGAGCGGCTGCCCAGAGCTCTTGTCCAGACTGCCCACGTGTGCTGAGGACAGGACCCACATTCCAGTTTCCCTGCCTAACAAAGAGGATTTTCATGGTTCATTTAGAAAGCCAGTCCCCAAGGCTAAATTTTCTAAGAGTTCAGACACACATACGAGTAAGTTATTATGCAAGAACAACTCCTCATAAAGCAGCTGGGTTTCCGTGCTTATGCAGAAGTGCAGCCTGGAGCTAATTGCAAGGTAACTCTGGTGAATTTAGAACCCCTTTTGTTGTGCTAATACAGGGTAACAAATTAAAACTTGAATTATCTGCACATCTAAGATGGAAGAAGACACAGAGAATAAAAAGAGGCAGAGAAGCGAACTGTTGAGCGAAGTGGTAACGCTTTCTGGTGCTAATTGATTTCCTAATTCCAGCTGACTTCCATGGCAGCTTGGCACTTCCGCTTGAACCTCCAGCTACATATGGATCTTTAAGGACCCGGTTCAGAAGGAATCCTTGGAGCAAATACCACAGCAGGCTACGTGCAGAACGGCTGTTCAATAAAAATAAAGTGTTGTGCAAGATCACATCCTCCTGGTGAGACCGAGCACCTCTGCTAAATGTGACCTGGCAGCACAGACACCTCCATGGGGAGAAGGCATCTCTGGAATCTTATTTTAATGAGCTGGTGGGACTTGGAGAAGAGTCGTTTGTTTATACAATCAATTTACTCATTTATGCCTAAGTTAATTACATTAATTGCAGAAAGGAAATATATGCTTTTAAAGACGCACCCAGCTGTTCTTTGACCCAAGAGCAGCTCCTGCACAGCACCTACAGTTCCAACAGTGTGAGCCAAGCAGGGGCGCCTGCTGGGAGAAAACTGATGGGAAAGCACTGCATAAAACAAGAAGGGTTAAGATAAATAAATAAATGATAAATAAAAAGCCTGAAGAAAGAGCTGCCACCCAGGAATATTGCATTGAGCTCGAGAAAAGGCTGCATCTGATCAAAAGCTTATAACACCAAGGCCTGCACTAGAAATTTAATAAGTCAGAGCTCTGTTTCTCTTATTTGTGTACACACTGGCACACATTTTACTGGAACAGGTGGATTGATGGTCTGAATACATGTCTTCTGAGAGACAAAGAGAAGTCTCCTGGCAGCCAGGTTAATTAGAAACGAAACTTTGCTGAAGATGCTCAGTGGTAATCAACCGTCACATAGAATGCAGTCAACCATCGCTCACGTGAAACAAAAACCTTCTGAACTCTTCCCACGGACGCTAAATAAGGATCAAAGCCCCGGGGGAATACCTTCACTGAGGCTGCACCGACGGTGGAAGCGCAGAGCTCAGCCCCAGAGCTGCTCCTCCTGCAGGGAAGCACCGGGCGCATCCACGCACCCACCGTGTGGGGACAGCATGGAAGTGCAGCCTGGAGCTGCTTCGGAGGGCAGCTGTGAGACAGGAGAGCAGTGGCAAACACGCGGTGGATGTTTTGGTATGCCAAAGCAGAAAAACAAACACTGGGTGCTACAATAGATATCCCACGTAGCCAGAAGGCAGGCGTGCAGCAGCTTCTCCAAGGGAGGATGGTTAAGAGCTCAAAGTTTCCTGAAGTACATGATAACATGTGAGTAATGCTTACATGGATACAATTCCGAATTTAAAAGCCCAGCCTCCCCCGCACACTGAGATGAGGTTCCCAGTTTGCACTCACATTCTCCTTGGCCACCATCACCCCAAGACAAGACAAACCCAGCTGTGAAAGCAGCACAAGGAGGTCGCTGATGTTGTTGTGCTAGCATATATATTTTCCAGATAAAAACAAGTTCCTGAGAATAACGAGGGATTTTTCCCCTTGCTGAGAAGTGAAACACAGCAATCACACTGCATCACAGCATAACTATAAAGCACGTACATCTGTTTGTGTCTTAAAAGCTTGCAGAAGCACCATGTAGAACAGCCACAGGGCAGCACAGAGTACATACACATCACGTTCCAATATACAGACCTAATTTAAATCAACAAAACCGAGTACGATTTCATCTAGTCTATGTATAAACATTCAAAGTGAGAGGGTGGCACCCTCCAATGAAAAAAATGTATTAAAAAAAAACCACCAAAAACAAAACAAAGCCACAACATTGCCACATGCTCCACCCAACAGCTCTACATTGGAGCAGGGATGCTGCTCCCAGCCCGCCCTCCAGAAAGTCCATTTCCCGTGTGTGCACAGATCCTCTCCTGCAGCCACATAACTGGGCAGTTATCGAGTGATTTGCAGCTCAAGTCCCGCACCGTGGCTTCATTATGCAGTAAACGTCACAGCCGCAGAAGGAAAAATACGCTTCCTGTTCTGAAAAAGCAAAAAAAAAAAAAAACAGGAAAGTTCAGATGACAGCCAGGAGAAAGGTAAGCCTGAGGAAATACAGGGCTGTGCTGGCTGGGATACCTGAGCCCGCACTGATTTTGGGACAGCACTTCGGGCAGGCTGGGATGCCTGCTGCAAGCCAGGATTTACCAAGCTGCTGATCGTTAGCAAAGGAATGCTTTTATCCTGCATTCCCTCCTCAAATACTACTCAGTAGGTTGGCTTGCTTGCTTTCTCTCTTGACTTCCAGTTCTTCTCCTTGTGCTGATTTCAGAAGAGATTCCTGATATGTGCCAGGGTGAGAGCTGAAGTACAGCTGTCAGTATATGAAATACATGACTGATTCCTGGGTGCGCTCAGTAACACAGCCCCACACTGCAGCACAATTGTCTTCATTGCTTACGTGTGCTTTAGTAATGGGAATATAATTGTTAGTGCTTGTAAGACATATAGCCTCATTACTGCCAGCCCTGTTGGCATACTTTAGCCTCAGCCTGTATATTCTACTTCACCTCTCATGGAAATAGATGAACTTTTCCTTCTGTTTTCATCTCTCCAGGAGTAACTCCTGCCTCTGCCCATTGCTGCGGCTCACCATGGAAGGCACAACGGCCTCAACTCCCTAGTATTGAATTCACCAGTCGCAAAACACAACCAGAAAGGAAAAGGTTCAAGGACACCCTGCAATTATCCATGGTGTTGCTGACACTGGGAATAAGGGCATGAAGGTAGAAGGCACTCAGTGGGCAAATGCTGCCTGGAGTCTGCCAGTGGTCCCCAACATGGGTGGGTGGCACCTGAGCCCACCAGGCTCTTCCTGGCCTATGGATGCACGTGCTTTCTTTTAAACATTAGTCATACTGATGATTTTTAAAGGTATATTCTTATTAATTTTGAAAGCTGGAGCAGCTTTTGGAAGAAGCTGTGAAAGTTCAGTGAGTGAATCCATTTCTATACAAAGATCATTTCTTGCTAGTCAGACTGAATCACCCTGAGCTGCTGCTGCCTGCCATCTCAATCCCACCATCCCACTTCAGCCTTCAACTTCTCTATTTAAAACAGAATGTTAAGAAGTTAAAAAACAACAGAAGAACTCTTCAGGGGACTCTTGTTGAAAAATGCCTGTGCACGTTCAAACATCGGATACTCACCGAGCTGCCAGCAATCACTGCACCTTCCCCATGGAGATTTCATAGGTAGAAATCGTTCAGTTTAAGGTAGTGTAACTTCATTTTTATAAATCATAAAACTTCTCAAATTCTGCCTCAAGTGAAGGCAAGCCATAAACAAAATGGCATTTTAATGAGTCATTAAAACAAAATGACAAATTCCCCTAAAATTAAACTTATTGTGCATAAAATGTCAAGCTAAGAATATTTACCAATGAAGGAAAAAACCTGAGAAAGTGCAGGAATTCAAAGATGATTCCTATCCATGACAGAATTCCCACCCACCTCACCAGCAAGAAGCCACTGCAAGCGGGATCTCAAGGCGACCAGAATGACCCCAAGTGTTCCAAGACAAACGATGGATAACGGTGACCACTGATGTTAGTCAGAATTATGCTCTTCTTCATCATGAATAATCCAACGCTTCTGACTAATATCCCTATTAATGGAGTAAATATTGAGTATCATTTTTTCCTATGACTCCTGATGTGGATGCACTGCAAAAACAAATAACCAAAAGAACAGGTTTATGACAAATGTGAGATAACTCAATATTTCTTTTAGTATTTAGACTAAATTCACATGGTGTCATAACATTTACCCTACAACTGTACATAAAATGATGTACTCAGGTAATGTATATTCTGTTGGAAATAAAAAAAAAATTGAATTATGGTATTTTTAATACAAAAACTCATTTTCATGTGCATTTTTGCACATCTTGAACAGATTGAACCTTAGGTGGTTAGATCTAATTCATTAGCTACATTATTCATTGATATTGCAGAATAATCTTCCTGTTAGGCTGGCTGCCTTCTTGCAGCACTCCTAGAGGTACTTTGAAATCCAATTTTCCTGTTGAATATAAATCAGTCAACATTGAGTTGGCCAACAGTGCACTAAATGGAAAACGTGAAGCTCCTCTTGTGCTGTAAGGCATCAGCCTGCAGTGAGGGCTGCCCACTGGGATGGGCTCTGTTTCTCCAGCATCCCAATAAGCTCTCACACGTAGTGCCCCACTTTTCCTGGATGTTCTTCTCACGTTCTCAAAAGAACAAAAGCCCTTATGAAGAGATGTTCCCAGACTTTCCCAAGGGCAGATCCTGAGCACAACGGGCTGCCTGGGGGGTGGTGGGTCCTGGGAGGTGTCCCAGAGCCACGGGGACGTGGCATGGAGGGACGCAGGCAGTGGGCACGGTGGGGGTGGTTTGGGGATCTCAGAGGTCTTTCCCAACAATCTTTTCATTAACAATTCTATGATCTTACAACTCTGTGAAGGGACTTGCCCAAAGCCATGGAGGAAAACTACTCAAAGACCTGTCCTCTCTATATGGGGCTGCCCTCCACGGCTCATTCTCCTGGCACAGAGGCAGTAGGGCCACAGGGGTTCCCACAAACAAACCCTTGCAGTGAAGCCGGGCCTGAGCAAGGAGCTGAGCCTTCCTGCTGCACATGGACAACCCGCCAGGTCTCTGTGAGAGGCACAGCTTCATTTCATTCCTAACGGTATTTCCAACAAACGAGAACTTTCAGAGGAAATGTATCCTTGGTACAAAAAAAGAAAAAGTTATTTCATAAGCTATTTCATAAGATTCAGAAGATTAACTTTCCGACACATTATTTCAATGCATATTACTACAATCAAAAGACAATTTTGGTTTTATGACAGTTACGATATTTCTAAGTCAAAAACAAAAATAATTAGGTATGCCATATCACTTTAATTTCCTCCTATTCATAAATCAGATCCCTGCATTTTGCAATACGACTTCCAAACCATTTCAATGTGCTCTGAATCTGCAAACCCTTCAGGACACACACACCTTTGGACACAACGTGATAACAATGCTTGGCATTTCACCCCACATTTTCTTAAGCCTAGAGATGAGCACAGCGTTAGTTTTCACCTTTTCATCACAGATTAATGACAAATGCTCAGTGTATCTCTGCTAACAATGATTCTAGAAGGGAATGATGTGTTCTTCCTGTAAAAATCTTACCTAAATTTAAAATGGCTCTTTAGCCCATGAACTAAAATATTGTTTCCTCATTTCAGATGCATTCACCCAAAGTCTCAGAAGCTGCTGTCACTTTCAAAAATATCTCCTATTGTTTTGTTGTAATGAATGGATTTAGAATCAAGTTTTGTCTGAAGTCCTCCCCTCACTCTATAGCCTGAATGGGATGCATCAGTTGGGCTTTGTGTGCTTGGAGAGGAAAAGATGAACCTCCCCATGAGTTACTCAACCCTACATGCATTTGCACTGCATTCTTTATCACGGACCGTAGTTTCTCACTGGAAGTCACTATTAAAGAATAGTCAGTATTCTTTCCAAACACTTCTATAAATATTTTAGGGCTGAAATATCACCTCTGGCTTACTAGGTTTGGGAAACATTGCTGGTAAGTAATTATTGCTCAAATTGTCAGTCCCAGCTCTGCCCTTTGTGTACACAGCATCTGATCGCTGCAGTGGCACTTATTTCAATATCCACATGGAATTTGGAAGAGGCACTTCTGTGTGGAGCTGAGGCTGAAGAACGACAAGATCTCTGTTGTGGAAAAGCTCCTGTGTCACATATCTCACTAGAACACTGTGAATGCTGCTGAATGGCATTCCAAGAAGTGTACAGTACCTTTAGAGAGGTTCTGAAATACTGAATAGAGATTGCATTCCCCTAAATAAGCAGCATGAGGATAGGTGTGTCCTGGAACTGGGGACAGAGCACTGTGAGCCTCAGCAGTGCTCCAAAGTGCAGAGAGTGAGAAAAGTATCAGAGTCACAACTGACAAATGAGTCTCTGAAAGATTGGGGAAGGAATAATGAAGGCAGACACTGAACCACAAAGCTGTTGTCACCACACACAGCATTTCAAAGCAACCAGCAACAAACTGAAGTTTTTTCTGCCAATCCCCAACTAATATTTGCGCATTGCTGCAGCCTCTCCCACAAAATATTTCTAACCTGGCACTGCTGCAGTTGAGATGAGAAGACCACACAACTCCTAAGAGGAAAAAGAATCCCAGCTTTGAAGCCAGTTTAGAGTAAAGCACATTTCTGCAGCACTTTTCAAAGCAGAGCTGGAGCTGGTGAGCTCTCCTGAGGGGGTCTAGGAGGGGTACAAGGGTCTGACAGTCAGCTCAGTAAGTCCTTGAGCTGGAGGAGGAAACACCCACTGCTCCCTATGCTGCAACCAGCACAGCAGCCAAAAACTGGCAGTGCTAAGCAGCAATTGCCATCCCTATCTCAGGTCACACTGCCAAGTGGAATCCAGTTTTATTAAGAGTGCTGATCATGATTTATTTGTGTTTGGGAGAGATTGCAGCTCCTGCCCCACTTGGCATTGTATGATCACTCTATATATGCTGATGTTTCAGAAATGATCGATTGGATTTTCAGCAGTGACTCATTAAGGGATCCTTTCACACCGCTATCTCAGAAAGCACTCTTTGAGTCCTTTAATAAAACAAAGAACATGCTTCAGCAGCTTACATCAAGTAAATGCGACTGCAATAAAATGCAAGTTCACCCCCAACCTTCATATCGTTCAGATGTAAGACAGAACATAAAATATGGAACTTGGTTCAGTTTTTTCACAGGCCATCAGGATCCCCAAAATGGCACTGAGAGGAATGAGCCCTGCAGTCCATTTCACCCTGCAGCACGTCAGTCAGGGTTGCTGTCCCTGCTACCTGGCTCCAGGACCAGTGAATCTCACACAGTACTGCAGAGCACACCACTGAACCCCACCAGGAGCTCTCCATAAATGGACCATACCTGCCACACCGCTGCAGAACGCACATACAGAAGAGATCTTCTAAGGCTGAGGAGCCACTGAACTGAATGCTAGCAGAGATTTATTCATATAACTGCATGTTATGTATTATTGATGCTGAAGTTGCTATACCCTCGAGCAACAGCCAAATCATTGCACTGCTATCTTGACCCAAAACGCAATTATTTCTTCTCTTTCACTCTTTCAGTTGATCTCAAAGGAAGCCATCAAGTGTGACATAGCACGTGTGTTCTGCAGCCTAAGTGACAATTCAAATCATGTATTATGTACAATATAAATCCCAAATAGAAAAATAATGCTGGATTTTATAGTAACCATTTACTGAAGATGCAAATGTTATAGTTTTAGATGCAAAAAGCAGTAACTATCGTTTAGAATAAAGCTGTGGGTTTACAGTAATGCATGTGATAATCTCTCAACAACTTGGGAAAAAAAGCCGTAATAAAAAGGTTTGAATCAGCTCCATCCGAGCATTTAGTAATTATGAGAAGATGAAGATAGAGTAGACACTTTTGTCTGTTAATTAATCACTTAACAGCGTGACAGAAATGGTAACACCTTGAAATGATCCAAAATTTGCTTCAGAAGAAAAGCACATTTGCAGCCAACCAAGGTCTACCTGCCTCCCATCGGGTTGAAGCAGCACTCCTCAGCACATCGGGATTGGGCCACTGCTGGGGTTAGCTGTGGGTTCCTCTTCTTTCAGATCTAACTGTTGGTGGATGATAGCATTGAATGAAGAGAGACATCACAGGTACTTCTAAGAAAGTTAGAGGTTTCACTTCTAATCAACTCTTTGTTCACCTTCAAATTAGACATTAGATCATCATCTGTGCGGTAGATCAGAGAGAATTTCAGGTGTGAGATGTTCTATGCAGATCTTAGAGGAGTTAAAGCTCTTCTAACAGAAAGCCAAGCAGCCTTGCTATCTCAGATGCGCCCATGCCTTGTTTAGTGATAGGAGGAGGGCTGCTGGCATCTCACCTTGCTGGTGGTTAACCTTCAAGGCCAGGGGCAGCTGGTCACATCCTATGGCATCACTACAGCCATTGTGGGGCCTTTTTGGTTCTTATACCTTAGAGTAAAATATGGATATCAATATGCTTGATGTCTCCAGGGGAGACAAGCACAGTCTGGGAAGGAGTCAGGTATTTGGTTGTTTGTCATAGAAGCCAGAAGACAATAACTGCATTTAAAATCTAAAATTAAATCTCATCTGACTGTATTCATTCATCTTCCAAGGAAAACATCCATCTTTTTAATGATAATCAGCCGCAATATAAAGCAAAATATAAAGTGAAATAAAGAAGGAGGATAACCCAGCGGGCTCTGACGTGGCAGCTTCAGAGGCAGTGCCAGCACAACTCTGGCTTTGACGAGCTGCTCTCAATTAGAGCCCCTGGGACGAGCAACGTGCACCACATCCATCAGCCCAAAACAAAGCAGTACCTGCGCCGTGCACAATAAAAGAATAACTTGTATGATGCCAGAGAATTTAATGAGCTATGACTCCAAATCCCCGGCAGGGAATAACTCTGCTTTATTGTTTATCCTCGGCGCTGCGTGAGCCTCTTTCCTCAGCCCCACTGCCTGGTGCCACAGCCGTGCAAACCACAAATATTTGCCCTGCACCGGGCTTTGTGCAAGCAAGTTATCAGCGCCTCGATGCACTTGACTTTATGCAATTAAGCTTCCCTTGAATACCTACTTTTTGTAAAAGCTAATTACCATACTTACTGCTACTTGAGATTAGAAGGGGAATGTAGAGAGAAGTTTAACGCTGCTGTATCTCTATCACTGAAACAGCTCCGGAAATAAATTAGCAGCACACAGTTTCTAGCTCATTAAATATAGTCATCGTTTTTGTGCCCACAAATACCTCTATTATTCAGTTTGAAGGATCTCACCATCATTTTCCTGTTATTTGTGCCACAGCAGCGAGCTGTAGGCCAGCCTTGGGCTGCTGTACTAAGAGAACAAAGCGAGAGCTGTAACCTTTGCAACGGGACAGGTTATCTCTCTGAAAAGCTGTATTCATGGAGGGTTTTGTTAAATCCCCTTTAGCCCGCACGCGTGGATATTTTGCTGCCATAAGTAGCATTAGTTCAGATGAAAAGCTCCAGCATCATTTGTCCCATTGCCCCCAGGCACTGATCATTCTGGTTTATAAGTTTTAATTCATTTTCTAAATGTCACCTCAGTCCAGGATACAAAGTTCGCATCTCAGCAGTCCGTTCCGTCTTTAGCAGAGAAGAGTTTGCAGATTTCCAGGAGGTCGAGGTGCCCGGAGGAGGGGAACATCGAGACCCCGGAGGAGCCCTACACCCCCAACCCCCCCACCCCGGCCCTCCCTGCCCCATCCCAGCAGCAGCAGCAGCAGCACGGAGCTCAAATCCCATTGCTGTCCGCTCCGCCCGCTTCTCTGTTCACTCCCCTTTCGCCATGCAAACAGCATTTCAGCTTACAGATCATCTCCGTGAAGAAGAAACTCCAGAGGGTAAAGGTTCTAAGAAATAATTTTACGAGGCACGCGGTAACGAGCTGTAAAAGGGATCTTTCCTTTTTATCTTAATGCGGAGTATTTTTGGAAAAGCATCTATGTTATCAATCGGGGGAGCTGCGATTTCTGTGATTTCCCTGAAGAAGGAAGAGCAGGTGCTAATCTAACTATGAATGTCGTGCTAAGCCATGAGAATTCACAGCCATCCCTGGGTTTGCATAGGGCAACTGTGACTATTGGTGAATAACAATGAGAACAACTGCTTTTAAGCAGCACGATGGGTTCAGTGCTGTCTCAGCAGGCAGGAGCCTCATCTATCCTGTAGCACAGCTAATTTGAAGCTATGCGAACGGCATTAAACCATATTTAGTAATTATGCATGAAACGAAATCATAATTGAATTTAGCTTCCAGCAGCGTGCTAAACCTCTGGCACATCAGTTCAAGATTAAATAATGCCAAGTTACTGTTGGCCTTACTTTCATGCAACATAACTCACACCCACCCCAGCTGCACCTTTGCTGCAGTTCCACCCCAAGGATTGGAGCCTTTGGCTCCGGATTGCCATCCCCATCTCCAGGCACATCAACAACCAGGTGATGCCAGTTTATGACAAGAGAACTGGAGAACTTGAAAAGTTTCAGAACAACATGAGTTATGTTCCTCAGACTTATACAGCGCACCAGGAATTTTATAGGCATGTGTCTCAAATGAGCTAGTGGGGGACAGCCATAAAGACAGCAAGCACAGTTTCACTGACACATCAGATACAAGGGAGAATTAACAAGTCATTGTAAGCTCCACCTATGACACCTATGGAACCATCGCTTCCTCACTGCAATTACCTTTCCAACAGAATCATTCATAAGAAATGCAATTAGTGAATTTGCAACTTATGCAAGATTTGCTCCTCTCAAATTCATTTATAATTAAAAGGTTTCTGTGTCAAAAGCCAAGACGCCCTTTGTTCTTTCACAAGGAATTTGATCAGCGATGGCAATAAATCAGTGCAAAGGGTCGATGCAAACACAGGGAGAGAAGGCAAAGCTGAGTGTAGGAAGCAGCAGTGAGCTGTAAAACTCAGGCACTGAGCTGTTTGTCAGGCACACCTCACCTGAAAACAGCAGTTACCATTAAACACATCTCCCACCTCTCCAGAGCCTGGTGAAAGTCAGAGCCCTCGGCTCACTTCAGAAACGGTTCCCAAACACAAACAGTATTTCTGCTCTAAGATCCCAGTCCAAGCCCACAACACAAGTTCACATGCAAGAAAGAAACCTGCTGCAGTATTACAGTAGAAGATTTGTCTGCTGTCCTTCTGAGACCACAACTGGAACCAAGGAACCATTGTTGGAGACATCAGAGGTGTGTCCATATTACCAAGGAGAGGGGGAAAATAACTCAATAACAAAAAACCCACTACTTTACAGACCTTACAACTTAAAAATAGAAATAAAGAAAGCAGCAGGATCCACTTCACTGAGTCTAAGGAGGGGAGCACCGCGATATGTGGCAGAACAGCTCCAAGTGCTCCCCTATCCTTCAACCCACAGGTTTCACTGTGCATTTCATTGGGTAGTAATTAAGCTAAACACAGTCTCCCAGCCCCCTTTCAATGCAATTTTCCACTGTAACCATGAGAAGAGATTAAATCCAGTCTACAGAGAGCTGAGCACATTGCACCCTCTCCACCAGCCCTGTGTTTCTTCAGAGCACACAGCCACCTCATTTGCTTCAGCAGCCTCGCATTCTCCTAACAACTTTTGAAAACCTCCAGCAAACCAGCAAGTAAAGCAGACAGTGCTTGGAACAACCCACCAGTGCTGGCACAGGGGCGGGCTGGGAGCTGACGCACCGCACGCCACACAGCTGCAAGTGAGATGCACAGTGACTGCACCCACTGCAAGATCTCACTTTGCCATGCTCTGCATTCCCAGGTGTCCCCGTCCCTGGAGGTGCCCTGGGCAGCCTGGTCTAGTATTAGATATGGAAGTTGGTGGCTCTGTCTGTGGCAGGGGGGTTGGAGCTTTATGATCCTTGGGGTCCCTTCCAATGCAAGCGATTCTGTGTCAGAGGAAAACCTGTGGGCTGGTTTCATCCATGTGCCATCCACAAATCCCACTGGAACAGCACATCTGGCTGACCACAAGATCTAAAGAGCTGAAGGAAATCCATTTAATAAACATCAGAAGGAGCTGTTATTTGCCAAAGATGTTTGGCATCACATTAACTACTTTGTTAGCCTCTTAAATGATCATTTCAACAGAAAACAAATTTCTCCTTGAAGGCAATCCAGGGGCTGCTGTATGAGTTTGTTTTGATCTGCTTGCAAATACAGAAGCCGGTGAAATTCATAAGAGCTGTGAGAATCTATTGCTGCAGAAAGCCATGTAAATGAGCACACTCCTGTGCATATATACAGTACTTAAATTATTTTCCTCACCATCTGTGACAATGATTTTACGAAGGCGCATTTTAAACAGGTACAGATTTATATGGGCTTTCTCGTTAACATTTCAGAGATATTCTCTAAACGCAGAGTTTTCTTTCTCTGGTGACAGCAATGCCACGTTGCTCACACGGGGCTTTGCTCTTAACATTTATCACTTTTCATGTTCCTTGATGTAAATGAGAAAGAGCTGGCAAGGATGATAGAAGGCGGTAACAGGACGATGCCTTCATGTGTGAAGAAGGTCACCATCTGTCCCCAAACAGCTGAAAAAGGTGCAACGGGCTCAGAAGGTGGAAATCTGCAGTAAGATATTTAATTTAAATTTGGGAGCAGAATGACGGACCAGACTTTGTACATCCTTTAATTCAGGGTGCAGTTTGACTCTATATCTGAAAGAATTTCAAAGACATTTGATCTCCTGGAAAGAAAAAAAAAAAAAAAAGCTGTAATTGCTTCCATTTGAAGAAAATTAAAAATCATTTGGGGAAGGGGATGAGTCGCATCGCCATCAATCTCAGTAACACTCAAATGGCAGCAATGAGCCCCATGTGTGCTTCCCAGAGCCCTTCATAAGCAGCAGCCGGGGCCTCCACTGGGTGCAGTTTGTCCTCCCAGCATCAATGGGACCTCCATGCTTCTGAGCTTCTCAAGGAGAAGCTTCTGGAAATCCTTCTGGAAGGCCCAGAGATCTGAATATGGTTTCCCTGATGCCACTGACTGAACTGTATGCATGGCAAAACCACTTCACTTTCATGCATGTGCCTTTCTAGGCACATCGGGGAGTGAAAGTTTCCTTTTTTCCCCTTACAAATTAAGTCCAGAGGCAACAGTACTCAATGATCCCTATGAGACCCTTCCAACTCAGGGTATTCTGCGATTCCCTCATAGGACACCTGGCCCTGTGATCCATATTTCAGAAGTAATGAGAAGTTCTATTGATCTGGCCAAAGAAATATTTTTCTAATTGAAGCGGTCACTGTTATTATTAAAAGCGTTTTTGCTGTAGCTGTTTCAACACATCCATGTTTACAGAAAGACACCCAAGGAACGCAGAAACACTTGGCATTGCTGCCCCTGCACCCTCACCTCATGCATCCCATTTATTTGCATGTCTTCAATTGCACCATCAGCATTTTGCATGTGCTCCTACCTCCTCGCACACAGGATGTGCACTTCATTTTGGCTGAGGGCATATTCAGTATTTCCAGTATGTCAGAGGCCTTATCTCCTGCCTGCTGCCCAAACACTGCTCTGAATGAAGGATTTTTCATTTCCTTCGGGCTCTTCTCTGTTGTTTGTCACTACCTGAGCACTTCATGGCATTAATTATGCTGACAAGTCAAGGCAGCAGCATTATCTCCACTTCACACATAGGGAACTGAGGCAGGGAAGGTAAAGTCAGAACCGAAGCTGGCCAGGAACTTCAGAGGAGCATTTTAGTCCCAGTAAAAACCAAATAAAAAAAACAAAAGCAAGAAAAACAGAAAGCATCACCTCTGAGTAAGAACACGTGAAGAACTGAAAAGAATGCACAGAATCAGAGGGAAGAGCTGGCTGTTCCAGGCATGGGAAATACCACGTTCCTGTTTAGCAAAGAAATGCAACGTGACTAAAGATGATCAGGGGGATGGAACATCTCCCTACAAAGGCAGGCTGAGGGAGCTGGGCTTGTTCAGCCTGGAGAAAAGGCAGCTGCAGGGTGACCTCATTGCAGCCTTTCAATATCTAAAGGGAGCCTACAAACAGGAGGGGAATCAACTCTTTGACAGGGTAGATAACTGCAGGACAAGGGGAAATGGTTTGAAGTTGAGGGAGGGGAGATTGAGGTTGGTTGTCAGGGGGAAGTTCTTTACAGAGAGAGTGGTGAGGTGCTGGAACAGCTGCCCAGAGAGGCTGTGATGCCCCGTCCATGCCTGGAGGTGTTCAAGGCCAGGTTGGATGGAGCTCTGGGCAGCCTGGGCTGCTGTGAAATGTGGAGGTTGGTGGCCCTGCCTGTGGCAGGAGGTTGGAGCTTCGTGATCCTTGAGGTCCTTTGCAACACAAGCCATTCTATGAGTATATGATAAAGGGAGTTTGGGTTGGGTTCGATTTTCCCCCATGTTTTTTCAGCTGCTCAATGTTAATACAAACCATCTCAGCCCATTACCAAGTACGATTCTGTCCCTTCTCGGCTCAGTGAGCGTACACTCAAAAAGTTCTCAAAACAAATGAATTTCATAGAGGAAAAAAAAAAAAAAAGCATCACCCAAATGATGGGTAAATGTAGGTGGCTACATGTCTGCACAGGCAACAGAGGTATTTCTGGATGCTCTGCTGGCTGCATGCTTTCTTGACAGGGCAGCAGTCCTCCACTTTGTCCAGGTAAGTATCTGGGTCTGATCTTTCGGAAATACAGACTCTAAGGGCAATTTATAGACTTAATTATGACAAAATATAAAGGCAAAAGCCTTTAAGAACGCTCACAGAAAATGATGGTTTAAGAACTCAAATTGCCAAAGCTATCATAACAAGTTTTCTGTAAATACTTCCATCATTTCATCCTTAACCTTATTCTTTCCCGGCTATAAACCACGATTAAAAAGTAGCAAGTTACTGATTACAAAAATAAGTCTCAACTAAATCCCTTCACAGCCTGTCAAGTGTGCAAATATTTTAACAGCTAATGGCAAATTCCACAGCAATACAAATATATGTATTAATTTCAATCATTCAGGGCAGGGAGGTATGAGTAAGGGCGCTATCATCCGGGGCCGTAATTAATCATCGTGGACATTTCATTGCCAGCGAACATAAATCAAGAAGCAAGAATTCCTCCTATCTGAGTGATATGTAACCAGCATTAACGCAGTGACAAAATCTAATGCTTGTCAGGAGCCGGTACATATTTTATCTACCTTTGACACCTGAGATGCAGGACTGTTTCACATGAGCGCCCTCCATCACCGCATTTATTTTCTGGATGTGGAGCACATCCTTTAGAAGTATTACCAGAATACAACAGCAAGGCTCAGAAAAGAGGATGCCAAACCTGGGATATAAAGTTTCTAGAAGTAGAAGGGGAAAAAATAATAATCTTATAGGGCAACATGATTCAGACATGATAGATAAATAAGATAGGACAGTTGCAGGACAGTGCAAGGCAATTCCCAAATCGTCAAGCAGTAGCTGAAGTCCATGTGTACCTCTGTTAAACAGTCAATAAGAGAAGCAAGCTGACTTGATGTCCCAAACCTTAAATGCCACAGAATGACGGGGACTGGAAGCTTTGAGTCTGAGCCCTGCTGGGGAGGAGCACAGCTCTTAGCCTCACCCTTCAGCTGTGAGCATTTCTGGAGAGGTCTCTGGCTGGGATCAGACACTCCATCCAGAGGCAGAGAGCTGATTTCTACCAGAAAACCACATACTCTAACACTTCCTTAAGTCCTTCTGCCTAAGCCCTTGTTTCTGATTAAGGACATCTTCAAAAGGATGGCAAACCATCCATTGGGTTGAAGAGTTGGGAAGATTCGTGCCCCGAAATGCTGGAGGGGCACAGCTCTGCCTGGAGCCACGCGGTGGGCATTTGGGTCGCTCTCATGGCAGCCCACCTCCAGCCTGCTGCAAGCACAGTCATGTGGGAAAATGGAATAGAAGCTATGCAAACTTCAAAACTCTTCTCCTTCACAACCTTAGTTAAGGTCCATCTGTTCTTAATATTTGCTCAAAGCTACCACAGCCAGACTAGAACACATCTGCTCCAGGTGTCCATGCACAACCAAGCTCATGAGAGACCTGCATCTGAAGAGACATAAGCCTCACAGCTTTTCTGAAACTCGTTCAGAAGCTTAATTACTTGGAAAAAAGTCTCTGAAAATGACGGCCATGTCATGATTTTTGGGACAGCTCTTTGCCTTGGCAGGCATGGTGGGGATCTGAAGGGGTTGGACTTGATCTTAGAGGTCCTCTCCAACATTAGTGGTTCAGTGACCTCCAGCTAAGACAGCACACTTTATCACCTACTACCACCAATACCATTTTTATCAGCACACAAACAATTCAGGTATTACTCTGACCCACATTGGGAGCTGGACCAGGCGTAATAAGGCTGCCACTTCAGGCAGAACACCAACAGGCAGCCCTATGGACAGAAGCAGGCATCCCAATACAAGTCAGATGTGTGAGCTTTCTGAAGGACCACGCTGAGCACAGCCAAACCTCTCTGCTCTCAACTTGTAAAACACAGCCCTGAGCACTGCTCATCACCTGAGATCAAGAACTGCTCGGGATTGCTGAAGACAGCACTAATCCTTCAGCCTCAGAGCACTGCAGATCTCTCAGCACTTCAGTGCTGCTGATAACAGCTCAGACCGTAACAGCCCTTCACCCACTGGTTCTCCAACTATTTCTCATTTTTTCATCTGAACTCAAAACTAAATACATTAATCACGATCTCTTGCAGGAAAATATGTATATATGTACTTCATATTTAATCACTCCATTATATCAACAACATGTAGAGCAGAAAAATATACAAACAGCTGTGTGACTAACAGGAACGTAAGCCCCAAGGTAGAATTTAGCCCATCTGCAGGAACTACAAACCCAGGTCTGAGCTAATCCATTTGCAAAACACTCAGCACACAACACATGCTCTCAGCTTTCCATGGAAGCATTCTACTCCGAAGCACAATTTACATTTTAATTCGTTTTGTAGAGTCAAATACGAAAAATAAGCATCAAGGTTTTTCTTTGCTGAATTGTTTCTTAATTAGATCTAAGCGTTCAGTCGAACCATTTCAAATTCTCATTGCTTTCTGAAAACAACGAAGAAGAAATCCTTAATTATTCATGGGATCCATTCACTGGAAGTGCCTTGGATTGCTTCCGTTAAGGAAACAGCTACAGATTGCTGACACCCATCCACTGGGATGCAGGGGCTGCACAGGAGCACACACAGCTACCAGACGGCTGCAACAACACCGGGCACAAACACGCTGCATTCTGGATGCCACCTCAGTGCAGATGAAGCAGGACCCCCATCAGGGCACCCCAACACAGGGATGGAAGAGGCCCACAGCTGCCTTCCACTGCTTCCATCAACCCTGCAGCCGTGGGGATCACAGGCTACTCAGGGACAGCAGAGCTGCTCCTCAAGGAGCCAGGCAGTGCTCACAGCCTGGTCTGGTGTTGGTGACCTTGCTCACAACAAGGGGGTTGAAACTAGATGATCTTTGAGGTCCTTTTCAACCCAGGCTATTCTATGATTCCATCATTCCTTGGGGAGCTGCTCCTCGTACCAGCCACCAGGACCTTCTTGCAGGGTGGGTTGGGAGCAGGTGTCTTTATTATCCTTTCTCACCACAGTCTGTTGCATACACATCTTGAACAAGTAAATATTTTAAGCAGTACAGAACACCTTTCAATCTCGAGCACTGCCTTGCTTTAGCAAAGGGCAGAGGAGGAACAATGTTAGGTAACTAACTTCATCACAGCAGATGTAAAAATACAGTTAAGCAATAAGATTTCATTCAGGAGCCACACATCCCCCAACAGCTTCACTTGGAAACTGCTAACATGAACAAAGCAGCACAACTCTAATTCCTTGGTCCCCATCCCAGCAATAGCACTGCAGATGAATACGAACAAAGCGTTGCACTCACCTGGCTCAGGCACAGCTCCAAACGATTGCAAACCAGGCATGCTAAGATCTCCCACACAAATCAGGTTAATTTTTAATTCAGAAAAAACACCTCCCTGCACCTGGCTTTTATATCCTGTTATGTTTGTGGAAGAATTTAAGACCACATAGCTTTAGCCAACCTGACCTGAGAAGCACAGGCTGCTATAATCCCATTCCAGCTGATACCAATATACAGAGAAATTTGACTCATCACATCTTGTTACAGTTAAATGTGCTGCTAATTTGTGAGATATTTTGCCTGACCTGTCAAATCAACTGAATTCCATGTTCTTTCTTCTTTTTAGCATAACTAATTCAAAATCATTTATTCCACTTCATTAAAACTAAAAGTTGATCTGAAAAACAGTAGCTGGTGTTAGATCGAGCATCACCTTCCCACCAAAGCAGCCAGTGCCAAATCAGAGTGACATTCATTTCTAAATAATCATCACCTTCATACGGGAGCATTTTCCAGCTGGTTTGCACACATCCTTTTCTTGTCCTCATTTCTCATCTGGAAATGCTTCTCTGAATTAAATGCTTACATTCAGCCTGGGTCAGATAAAAGTACCCCATTGGGTATGAGCTGGGTATGTGCACCTTCAGCAGTCACCTCTGAAAACCCACAAGGGTTTTTTTCACCTATGCAAGGAAAACACAAGGCACTGCTTAGAAAGAACAGGGCCCACAGGCAGTGAAATGCAGCATATTGGCTCTGGGACATTACATAGCAGCCACTCAGCCTCTGCTCTGCCTCCATGGGAACATCCAGCTAAGGAGCCTCCAGCTAAAACAAAGCATGAGCTGCACCTGATGTGAGTTGGTTAAGAAGAAATTCCATCAGGCCCACCTGCCTTCATCCTGCAGCCAGGCACTGGGATGAGGGGACAGGGAAAGGATGGAGGCTTTGATTCTGTGCTGTGTGCCATTGCTGTGGGTGAGGGCAGAGCCCCATCCTCGGGATGCACACACAGCAGTAACGAGCAGCTCACTGCCAGCACCACCAAAACGAGCCCACCAGGTTTGCACGGCACCTGGTACTGCTCCAAATTTTCACTGGCGATTTGGTTGAAGGGATAGAGCACACATTAAATTTCCTGTTGGCAGCAATCTAAGAGAAACTACAAATATGCTGAAAGACAAGATCAGAATTCAAAGTGACCTTGCCAAACATCAAAAACAGCCTAAAGGGAAAGAGAAAAAAGAAACATGAAAGGGATAAAATTTAATCAAAACAAGCGCAAAATTCTCCTGTTAGCTTCTCATAAAATAGAAATACAGAATGAGGAGCGTGAGAACAAGGCTAAGCAGCAGTGCTGCTCAGAATGGCCTGGGATCAGAATAGGGCACAAACCAGACAGGAGTCAACAACACTGTGCAATGGGGTTGGAAGGGATCTGTATCTGGGTATCACTGAACCTCCCCAGGGCAGAGCAGAGGGAAGGAGCACCTCCCTGCCCTGCTGGCCCCATCCTGTGCCATCAGCCTTCTTGGCCACAGGGACACACCAGATGGTCAACCAAGACCTCCGTGTCCATCTCTGCAGAACACCTTTCCAGCAGCTCAGCCCCACATGGCACTGATACACACGGTTATTCCTCCCCAGGTGTAGGATTTCACACTTGCCCTTGATGAACCCCATAAGGTTCCTCTCCATCCTTAGAGAACTCTGAAGCTGCCACCAGCATTTCTCCTCATTCTGAGTGAATTCCTTCCCCAGACAATATACCAGAATCCATGCAAAAGCTGTCTAAATTTTCCGAATTTCCACCTCCATCTCAAGAGCTGATGGTTAAAACAACTTCTGCCTCTCAGGAAATAAGCTGTGCAGCCACTGTCATTAGCATTAATGCAATCTTGATTACCAAGCCCTGCCCTGTGGGATGCCTGCTGTTTTTCAATATTTCTGTCACATAATGCCCTACCAGGAAATGCGTGCCTTAATAAACACTTACAATGGCAGTTAAGAATTAGAGATCATACTTCTCGTCTCCCTCAGCCTCACAGATGCATTGCCTATAACCTAATGAAGTTTCTGAAAATCAGGCGATGCGGTTAGAGATCCTGTCTGGGAGAACTCTCTGGAGAAATGATAAATCATGCCTCTAATGTCCTCATTTGTCTGCAAAAAGTGATGATGCCGTCAGTTGGGACAGTTCGATCCCAGAAGTCAAAGCTGCGATAGAAGTCTGAAACTTTTTTGGTGATGAAACTCTGTGCTATTTAACAGTAATGCTGATAGAACCAAGTTTAACCTCAGGAGAGGAATGATTAATAAAGAAGTGATACGCTGTGTTTTTTCCAAATTTGCCAAATCATTTCTTACTGCCCTAATCCCTATGTCAGAAAAATAAAATAAATATAGAACTGCTATCCAATTAAGGCTCTGCTAGGAAGGGAAAGCCTTTCAGATCGAATTTCCTGCATGCATAGGTAGATGAAATGTGTGCCCCGAGGCAGATGAGCAGCTGGACCCCAGCTTGTTTGAGCAGCTTTGTTAACTCACGCTGGTGACACGATGCTCCTCAATCTCTGTTGGCATCACCATGAAAAGAGACGGGGAAAAAAGTCATCCTAGTCACTCTGGTGCATGGCAAGGCCAGCTCTGTGAGCAGCATTGCCCTGCACGACCTGCCTGCTCCACCCATGGCCCTGCAGCCCCACTTCCATCTGCAGCACACAGCCGCGCTTCCATCGGAAGGTGCAACAAACCTGTTTCCTGCTGTACTCATCATGACCCACGGTGTGCATCTTCCCTGTTAGCAATAAAAAATTTGCTTCAGCTCGGCCTCCAAATTATACAGGAATCATGTTTATAACAGTTTCTATTATTTGCATGCTTCTATTAGAGGAATATCGCCAATGAAGAACGCCGTGTTCCTTCACAATTCCGCTTTCAGAGAAGCAAACTTTGAAGGCAATCTCCGAAATATGTAATTTACAAAATTACTGTAATTGATGTGGCTGTTCTATTGAGAGGTGTAGAAGTTCGGGAGCTTCCGATAGAAAGCATTTCTGTTTTTAAAACTCCGTCCTCGTGTGGCTGGGGGTGCAGCTGGTGGCTGTCCGGCACCACCAGGCATGTGCAGGGCTGAGCTGTGCTGCTGGTTGAGCTCGTCATCTTCTCATTTGACAAGCAAATAGATTCAGTAATTGGCATTAAATACCAATTAGACTGAGCCTTTGTGCAGTCCCAACCCTTCTGGAGGAGGCAGGTTTTACTTGCTGTGGAGTTAAGTGTTACGCTTCAGCTGCCTGAGAGCACACAGCTGCTGCAAGTGGGGAGAGATCCCACCTTACAAAGTGCAAAGACCACACAGGCCTCACATGCTGCTACACCGCTCTCAAACAATTAGTACTTAACCCTTTTCCTGTGTGCTGTGAGAGAAGCAGCCAGCATGATGATAAAGGCTGGCAGAGACTTGTGGCTGTGAAGCACCACAGACAATGCTGTCTGGTGAAAGGCAGTTGCACCTTGAGAACCTCAGTGAACTGCCGTCCTTCTGCTCTCTGTGTCGTCCTACAGATTGCTCTGAAACCTCTGCTGTTTGCAATGGCTGTTGTGCATTGACTTGGATAAAATAATTGGCACTATAATTTTATACCTGTCAAAAATCCAATATACACCACTGACTAATTGCTATTTTCTGTGCTCATAAAGGTATAAAATCAATTTAAGTGCTCTGCAAACCAACAGATTCTTCGGTGAGGCTGCGAATGGTAAACACCGTTGTGTTCACTACTGCCAGCCTTCAGTCTGGGGGGGTAAATTGCTGCATCATACCTCATCTTATAACAATTTTGAGACCAATCTGGCAAAGTACTCTAGCTGCCTTTGTACCAGCGAGACCCTTGAAACCTGTGTGTGTGAGCTAGGGCTGTATGTCCCATGGCTCACGTGGAGCAGCTCCCTCCATCTCAGCAGAGGACAGATGTGGTGTGAGCAATGGCGTTCTCTCTTCTTCCCATGCTCTGCAGCATCCCTGCACCACTCCCACCACAACAAGGAACAAAGCTGCTCAGAAAACATCTTCCATTAATGGCACTTCTAGCAGAGCCCGGAATGAAGTGAGTGAAGCTTGAAGTGCTACCATCAAATTTCATGTCTGAGTATTTCAAAAAACAATGCATCCCTTCTAATTTTACAGCGCGTTTGGGCAGAATGTTTTCTGCTGTGAAAATGACATTTCCAGTGCTACTGGCTGTGGGTTTTATTGACAACTGAAGTGGATTTGAGAAATAAAGGTAAAGAAAAATAGTTACAAACAGAAATAAAAATGTTATTATCAACAGGTAGAAAGAGAAAGGATGCCATTCCCTGCAGGAAATGGCTGCACGGTGCAGCTGAGCCAGCACAGATTTCCACAGCTTCCACTAGCAGCTTTGCAATAACACAAACAAGGGCACTAATGATCTAATAGCTGAGGAAAATAAACACTGTGTGCTTTCTTACGTAGGCTGCTGCTGTAGCACTGAGGTATCACACGTCCAACAGAAGCTGGATGGTTGGACTAGGTGATCTCAGAGTCTTTTCCAGCTTAATGATTGGTCCCAGTGGAACACCACCCCCTCCCTGCCCTTTGCCTTAGTGCTCAGTAATCTCTTCTCTTTGTATTTGCTGTCTTAATACATTCAAGCAATGAATTCCTAACGTGACAAAGGCAGCATGAGAACAGACTTATGGCTTAGTTTTAATGAGTGTCAGCATGGCAGGCCAGCCTCCTACTGGCACTTGGTTTCCCAGAGCACATCCATGGAAATGAGCACTTTGTCACCAGCCTGGCCCATGTTCTAACGAAGCCATTAACGTGTGAGTACATCAGGTGTAGGGAGCTGCCTCCTCCCATCCACAGTGAAGCCTTTCCCCCTATTTTGCTAACAAATTAGATTAGTTGAGAGTAAAAATTTAATTACTGTCATGCGCCATCCCTCTATTTGTGATCAAAGGAGTGTGTCTCCATCAGCTTTGTAGTCCCTTTTTCTCCTGAAACAGGAGAGAAGGAAGATCACCCAAGCTGAGCACCAGAACAGATTTATAATTATCATTGCCTCCAAGCAAAGCGATCCCAGGGGGAAAAAGCAGCAACACTCACAGAGGTGCTGCCACATCCCATCCCGCATCCCTGGCGTGGAGCATCTCCCAAAGCACTGAGCCATGCACCGCTGTGCTCAGCACCGGCAGCTCTCCTCCCCACCTGGCTGCCTGCAGACAGCTCGTACATCAAACGAGCCCCACGCCTCCAAGAAGCTTTTCTTTCCATCTGTAACACGGAGACAGTTCTGAAAGCTGGAATAGCAGTTCTGTGGTTCCCTGCACTTTTCCTCACTCTTTGGTGTGATGGCTATCATTATGGTAATAATTTCTTCTTCTTTCCTCCCCCCCCTTCTCCCCCCCAGCACTGATACGTTTAACGTTTCTCAAATCCTCTCTGCAGGAGAAGCTGTCATTGCACATAGCAGAGCTGCATTCATGCACAGCTGACGAGGCACTCAGCACATTCTCTTCCCAAGGCTGAAATTTTAATTTTTTTTTTCATCATTTGTCCCAACAACAAGAAGGCTGGCAGAGATCTGTAGGTGCTGCACACCAGTGGTAACCCAGACCTCATCATTCCTGTGTCTTGATAATTAAAATTAAGATAAGTAGCCAAGAGCAGCTGTGTGCTTGCTGGGCCATCAGAAGTGGGTGCTGAGCAGACGTGCCAGCCCTGCTCCATCCCCACTACTGTGCTGTGCATTTATGCCAGCCGTGCTGGGAATTAGTGATTTCTCTTGGAATATTTTCTATGGCATCAACGCTGATGCTGTCTGCTTCATATCCCAGCAGTACACCTGTCTGTAACAGCATTCAGTGCTATATGGTAATATTATAATCCCCAGCAAAGTCCAGCATCAAAAGTCAAAAAATATCGAGTGAGGTCTTAACACATATTTTGGAGTAACTATGGAGTATACAACCTGGGGAAGGGAGGGGAGAAGGATCTCCTGGAGGGCACCAAGGGCAGTGGCACACGCAGGACAGTGCTGTTGCCTGGAGGGGATGATCAAGGCAAACTGCCTGCTGCACAGCCTCTTTGCTTTGGCTATTCTCCATTAGAGCCAATAGTAAAAATTACAGAGAACAATCTGAAATTAACATCCATCTCCCCAGTTCCTAGGGGGAAAATCCAGACCAAAACACCTGTTTCCAATAACACCTCTCCCACCTTGAGCAAACATTAGCTAATCCCAGCAGGACAGCAAACGCTCCACGTTTATACGGCAGCAGAAATGAAGCAGTGGGAAAAATGGGATTTTTAATATTTGCCTCTCCCTCCAGCAGCAAGCACAGCAGTACATTCCTCAACACTGCTTCTTTGTGAAAATGCAAGAAACGCGTGCAGCAGTGTGCAGCAATCTCTCATTTCAACAGGTCACCCATTTTTCGCAGACAAGAGGAAAAACAGCATTATTTTTCTCAAATAGCCAAAGCACGTGTCGTTGTATTTTAAATTCAGGTCATATTGCCAAATACCAAACCTTGATACCCTTAAATTCAGATAGCTCCATCAATGTTCCAGTGCCATTTAGGGCTTTATTCATTTGTGGCCATGGCTCCCAAAAGCTAAATGGTAATTCAGTGGATCAAAAATTCATTCAGACCTAAAAGGGCCAGATGATGGTACAGCATACACAGCATTGCAAGAGGGATTTTTTTTCCCCCAGAAAATTCCTTTTCAGGTTTCAGAGGTGTGTGTCCCTCCCATCCCCAACTGTCACCCCAGCCAAAGCAATGGGAGAGATGGAGCCAGCTCAGATCTTTGTGTGACATTCAGAAATTTGGCAGTTAGTAGATACAATTTGTTCACAAGATGCCGTGTGTTCACAGCTCCTTCACCTTTTTGCTGTTTCTAAACACAGGACTGGTGCTGTTCTAAGGTGACCTAAATTGAGCCCTGCTTAAGCTGTTATCATCACAGGAGGGTGAGTGACACAGCGATAGGTACCTGGGTTTTGCTTCAAGGAATACACTTTATTAGCTAGGTAGAGTCAGCAGCTCCATTCCAGGCGTGTGTTGGGGTTAGAAACTGCAGTCTGTGATTTATAATAGCCATTACGTCTAAAGAAAATAGTTGCCTAGATACGTAGGAGAAAGAATCACATACCATCACAGTTCAATTATCTGTTTTGCCTTAAGGACTCTCACTTTGTGATGCTCTTTCTGCACCTCCCCAGGAGCTCTGCACTTAGGATTCCACACATCACTTACGCCCTACGCCACCTCCCCACCTCGGGTCTGGCCTTATCCTTACCATTCCTGTTGCTGTCAAAACTGTTGGCTTTTCTACTGTCGTCATTAAATTATTTTAAAATTGAAGCTCGTCAAAAATGGCGTCACCACAATTCACAAAGTTAGGCCTAACATCTTTTGCATAACATAATGCTGAACTCCCTGAAGCTTCTTCCTTGCCCTCAGCATGTGATTTCATGCCAACCCCTACACCAAAGGTGTTGTCCTTCCTAAATCCTTTGGTGCTGACATCTCAAAGAGCAG